>NC_088381.1:87851666-88487500 GCF_037993035.2 Macaca fascicularis
ACGAGGTCAGAAGATCGAGACCATCCTGGCTAACATGATGAAACCCCGTCTCTACTAAAAATACAAAAAATTAGCCGGGCGTGGTGGCAGGCGCCTGTAGTCCTAGCTACTCGGGAGGCTGAGGCAGGAGAATGGCCTGAACCTGGGAGGTGGAGCTTGCAGTGAGCCGAGATCGCGCCACTGCACTCCAGCCTGGGCGACAGAGCGAGACTCCGTCTCAAAAGAAAGTGAAATGACAACTGCTATGGCTTGAAGGTCTGTGTCCCCTCCCAAATTCATATGTTGAAATCCTAACCCCCAGAACAATAGTGCTGGGAGGTGGGGCCCTTGAATTTGATTAAGTCATGAGAGTGGACCCCTTCTGAATGGAATTAGTGCCTTTATAAACTAGGCCAAAGGAGCTCATTCGCCCCTTCAACCACGTACAGACACAGCAAGAAGGCACAATTTATGAACTAAGAAATGGACCTTCATCAGACACCAAATCTGTTGGTGCATTGATCTTTGACTTCCCCATCTCCAGAACTGTCAAAAACAAATTTATGTTTTTTATAAATTACCTAGTTTATGGTATTTTCTTATAGCAAACTGAACAAACTAAGACAAAATTTTTAGCCCCTAACATTTAGAGACCAAAAGTACACTAGTAGTGGCCAAGGGCTAGAAGGAGAGGATGAGAAATAACAACTGCTAATGGGTACTCAGTTTCTTTGGGGGTGATAAAAATTTTCTGGAAACAGATAGTGTTGATAGTTGTACAACCTTGTGAATATACTAAAAATTACTGAAATACATGAGTAAATTTTTCATCAGGAAACTGCAGATCAAATTCATATTAAGATATCAACCTCACATATGTTAGCATGGCTACTACCAAAAAGACCAAAGATAACCAATGTTGACAAGGATGGGAGTAAAGGGAATACTCTATACTGTCAGTGGGAATGTAAATTAGCACAGCCACTATAGAAAACATGGAAGTACCTCAATAAATTGAAAATAAAACTACCATATAATCCAGCAATTCCACTTCTTTGTATGTATCCAAAGGAATTGAAATCAGGATCTCGAAGAGATATCTGCACTTCCATGTTCATTTCAGCATTATTCACAATGGCAAAAACATGGAAGCAACCCAAATGTTCATCGATGAATGAACGGATTTTTTTAATGTGGTATAAACACACAATGGAATAGTATTCAGCATTATAAAGGAAAGAAATTCCGCCATTTGCAACAACAGGAATGAATCCGAAGGACATTATGCTAAGTGAAATAAGCCAGATACAGGACAAATACCACATAAATGATGAATGCAAAATAGTTAAATTCACAGAAGCAGAGAGTGAAATGGTGCTTGTCTGGATTAATGGGAGAGTAAAATAGGGAGGTATTAGTCAAAGGGTACAAAGTTTCTGTTATGCAAGATAAGTCCTAGAAATCTACTATATGGCACAGTGCTTATAGTTAACGATACTGCTTTGTATATTTAAAATTTTGCTAAGAGGGTAGATCTTATGTTAAATGTTCTTATCACAAAATAATAATAATGATCAATAAGTGGATGGGAAGAAACTTTTGAAGTTGATGGATATGTTTACGGGCTAGAATGTAGCAATGATTTCACAGATGTATACTTCTCTCCAAACTCATCAAGTTGTGTATATTATATACGTACAAATGTTTGGATGTCAATCACATCTCAATAAAGTATTTTTTGTTCACCTAAGTTTGTTCTCCAAATAAATCTGAAAAAAAAACTCAGGTCCGCAAATTTTCTACTGTATGACAGAACCTGGTCTTAACTGTCTACCTGTGCTCTACTAACCTCTAATGGCCATTATGCTTCCATGATATGCCTAAGAATGCACAGGAAAAAACCTCAACCCACCCAAAAGTAATATGAAAAGGAGGATAAGCCAGGTACGGCAGCTCATGCCTGTAATTCCAGCACTTTGGGAAGCTGAGGCAGGAAGATTACTTGAGCCCAGGAGTTGAGACCAGCCTAAGCAATATAGTGAGACCCTATCTCTGAAAAAAAATAAAAATAAAAATTAACTGGGCATGATACACACACCTGTAGTCCCAGCTATTTAAGAGGCTGAAGTGGGAGGATCTCTTCAGCCCACAAGTTTGAGGCTTGCAGTAAGCTGTGGTCGCACCACTGCACTTCAATCTGGGCAACAGAGCAAGACCCTGTCTCAAGAAAAAAAAAGAGAGAAAGAAAAGAAAGAAAGGAAAGGGGTATATTGGTTAATAGAATTTTCTAGTTAATTGCTGGCCAGAAAAAAAAAAGCAACAACAAAACAACTTTGATACTAAGTGTTAAAGCATTCCAGGCTAGGTGCAGTGGCTTTTCCCTGTAATCTGAAAAGGGAAAATCACTTGAGACTAGGAATTGGAGACCAGCCTGGGCAACATAGCGAGACCCCCATCTTTAAAAAAAAAATTAGCCAGGCATGGTGGCGTGTGCTATCGTTCCAGCAACTTGGGAGGCTGAGGTGGGAGGATCGCTTAACCCTGGGAGATTGAGGCTTCAGTGAGTTGTGTTTATACCAGTACTCTAGCCAAGGAGACCTTGTCTCAAAAAAAAATCTAAAGTCTATTTTCCCACCTTTATACCTTATTATGTTGAAAATAATTTAATCTTTTACCCCACAAGAACTCAGGAAGTGCAACATATCCGGACAAGCAGTGAACAGGCAATCAAATGATGGGGGTGTCCAATCCCAGCTCAACACCAACTAGCTATGTGTCCTTACACAGGACACCTGACCTCTCTGGTCTCAGCTCCTTTATCTGTAAGATAAGAAAGTTGAACAAAGTGAATTTTCCATGGTTGCCTACACTCATGTTTCCTCAAAAATGCAGTATGTCTTATGGTACATACAGTGTAAGGGAGGGAAAACAGATAAGTGAAAAACCAATATTAATTTAGTGTGGGAAATGCTATAACAGAGTAAATATAGAATGCTGTCAGAGCACATGAGAGGAGCACATAACGCAGTCAAGATCTAAGGGTGTATGGGGAGGTGATGGGGAAATTGTTAAGGAGAAGTAACTTCTAAGCTGCTGACACCTACTGGGTGAAAAGGAATTATCTGATGAACTGAGATGGAAGAGAAGGAACAATATTTACAAAAGATCAGAAATGAAAGTGAGTAAGCATTCAGGAAACTAAAATTAGTTCGTTTTGGCTGGAATATGCAGTGTAAGGAAGAAATGTCAAAACATAAGAAAACAGGGGTAAGCATGGGCCAGCTCACTGAAGGTAATATACATCAAAATGAGAACTTTGGACTTTATCCTAAGACCGAAGAGAAATGTTTGAAAGGTTTGACTCAGGAATTATACAATCATTTACATTTTTGAAAGATTAATATGACTACAGGATAAAGAACACACTGGAGAATAAAGGTCAAGGTTTCTTTTGTTGTTGTTTTTTCAGACAGGGTCTCATTTTGTAGCCCAGGCTGGAGGACAGTGGAATCATAGCTCACTGCAGCCTTGACCTCCAGGGCTCGCTCAAGTGATCCTCCCACCTCAGCCTCCCGAGTAGACAGTGCTACAGGCACACACCACCACATCCAGCTAATCTTTTGTATTTTTTATAGAGATGAAGTCTCACTTTGTTGCCGAGGCTGGTCTTGAACTTTTGGGCTCGAGCAATCCTCCTGCCTCGGCCTACCAAAGTGCTGGGATTATAGGCATGAGCCACCATGACTGGCCAAAGAACACACTGGAGAAGAAAGGTCAAGAGTAAATGGAGGGGACAGGTTATAAGAGTATTGCAGCAGACAAAAGAGGATAGGACGGTGACCTAATCTCAGACAGTGTTTCTCAAAGTATGGTCTGCAATGAGAAAAGAACAGAAATTGAGAGAAAGCTTTAGAAACTTTTATAGCAATTCAACATTATGGTAACATCTAAGCATACGATCAGTGGTCTCTTCTCCTTGAACAAGACATAAATAAGTTTGGGTATTGTAGTACTATACTAGTCATGCACAGTTGAACTGCATTAAAACATAATATTTTAAAGTTGGCTTGTAAATTATAATCCAAACATAAATAAAAATTGAGAAAACATATTTTATTTTTATAGTTTATTTTCATAATCCTTTTAAAGTTTTAATGAGTAGTATAAATTTTGGAAATAAAATTTATGTTATTTATTCTTAATCCTAATTTATTTATGACAAAATAAACTTTACTGGACTCTTTTTCTAGAAAAGATACATCCTTTCTGAATGTAGTCATTGTAAAAAACCAAATGATAACAATGAAATGGTTCCCAAGAAATGAAGACTAGTCCATACTAGTTTTACTCAAAAGTGTGAACCATCATGTATTTTTAATTACATAGCTATAGTTGAATGTGAAGTACTAAAACCACAGTGTGTTACTTGGCAGAGATATATTGGCTAATGATGCAAGAAACCATCAAAAATTAAGCATCTTTTGCATATAAAACATAGAACTAAGTTCAAAACCAAAGAATTTTTTAAGCAAACATTACTGAATTTTAAAAAATTTTAAAGTAAAGGCTCATTGTTCATATGGAATATGTTCTTATGGAACATATTTGAGCAATATCTCTTAATAATGCTCAAATATGCTCCATAAGAGCATTATCTCTTAATGCTTTGAGGTCTTATATAAAGGCATTCGAGTTGCTAAACCTAAGAATGCATATACAATTCTGAGTCATTAAAGACTCTATCAAAGATGACTCCCAGCAAATCTTGGATGAATCAGTGGCAATGAAGATAGCTCAACTACTACTTTTTAATGACTCCATAGCTCAATGTGTTAAATAACTAGACCATATGATGCTTGTACAACAGTATGAATTTGCTTAACACCACTGAATTGTACACTTAAAGGTGGTTAAGTTGGTAAATTTTCTGCTATATGTATTTTACAACTTAACAAATGAAAAAAAAACTAGACCACAGAATAAAATTAGCAAATTATATTCCATCAACTTGACGAATACACAACTACTGCTAAAATAGCAATTATTTTTGTATATATGCAACCTGCTTTATTTTATTTTTTAATTTTATTTTAGGTTCAGGGGTACATGTACAGGTTTGTTATATAGGTAAATTGCATGTCATGGGAGTTTGGTGTATATACTGTAATATACAAATGGCAAAAAAAAATATGAAAAGATGCTCAACATCATGTCATTAAAGAAATGCAAATTAAAACTACAATGAATTGCCACTACACACCCATTACAATGGCTAAAATCCAAAAGCCTGACAATAATAAATGCTGACAAGGATGTAAATTAGCAAATTCTCAATCATTGTTGGTGGGAATGCAAAATGATACAGCCACTCTGGAAGATGGTGTGGCAGTTTCTTACAAAACTAAGTATACACCTAACCATATGGCCAGCAATCATATTTCTAAGTATTTACCCAAGTGATTTTAAAACATGTCCACAGAAAAATCTATATACAAACATCTATACCATTTTTATTCATAGTTACTGAAAACTGGAAGGAACTAAAATGTCTTCAACAAGGAAATGGATAAGCTGTAGTATATCCATACAATGGAATATTACTCAGCAACAAAAAGGAATGAGTCACTGAATCATGTAACAATACAGCCATAGATGATCTTAAATGCATTTTAGAAAGTGAAAGAATAATGCAAAAGACTACATATTGTATGAGTCCATTCATACAATAATATTCTGGAAATAGCAAAGATACAGGGATGGAAAACATAATAGTAGTTGCCAAGGGATAAGAAAGGAGGCCGGGTGCAGTGGCTCACATCTGTAATCCCAGCACTTTGGGAAGCTGAGGTGGGTGGATCATGAGGTCAAGAGATCGAGACCATACTGGCCAACGTGGTGAAACCTCGTCTCTACTAAAAATACAAAAATTAGCTGGGCGTGGTGGCACATGCCTGTAGTCCCAGCTACTCAGGAGGCTGAGGCAGAAGAATCACTTGAACCCAGGAGGCGGAGGTTGCAGTGAGCCAAGATCATGCCACTGCACTTCAGCTTGATGACAGACTGAGACTCTATCTCCACAAAAAAGAAAAAAAAAAGGAAAAAAAAGAAGGGAGTGGCTGATGACAAAGAAAATGCACAGGAAAACTTTTAGAGTGAAGGAATTATTTTTTATGGTACTGGGGTGGGTAGTAGATACATAATTCCATGCATGTGTCAAAACCTGTGGAACTGTATATCACAAAAAGTGAACTTTAATTTTTGCTTCTAGAAAAGAATAAAGCAGGATGTAAGGGAATCCAAAGATGGGATAAAGACTGTGATAAATGAATCTAATCATATCACAAATAAGTGACATATCTACACTGACGGGGTAGGGAAAAGAGGCACTAATCTAAGTAACTTCAAAAAAGGGTGCTTTGATTGGAAATTGTAAGGTTAAAGATAAAAGCAATTGTACATAAATACTGTGCTTTGGTTGATTTCTTTATAGTGGTGTGGTTAGCAATTCTGAAACTGCATCTGAAACTGCATCTGAAACAGCTTCAAAAGTATACTATGGTTAAACAAGTAAGTAAATGATTGGTAGATGGTAGAATCCAGATTCCTCAGTTTCTGATTGCTGCTGTGATACCATTTGGCTGTGTCCCCACCCAAATCTCACATGTTGAATTGTAATTCCTAGTGTTGGGGGAGGGACCTGGTAGGAGGTGATTGGATCACGGGGGGTGGGGGCGGTATATTCCCCCTTACTGTTCTCGTAATAGTGAGTTCTCACTAGATCTGATTGTTTGAAAGTGTGTAGCACTTCCCCCTTTGCTGTCTCTCTCTTCTGCCACGTGAAGATGTGCTTGCTTACCCTTCACCCTTTCATCATGATTGTAAGTTTCCTAAGGCCTTCCCAGCCATACCTCCTATACAGCCTGTGGAACTGTGAGTCAGTTAAATCTCTTTTCTTTATAAGTTACCCAGTCTCAGGTAGTTCTTTTTTTTTTTTTTTTTTTTTTTGGAGTCTTGCTCTGTTGCCCAGGCTGGAGTGCAGTGGCACGATCTCGGCGCACTGCAAGCTCCACCTCCTGAGTTCACACCCTCAACCTCCCAAATAGCTGGGACTACAGGCGCGTGCCACCATGCCCAGATAATTTTTTGTATTTTTAGTAAAGACGGGGTTTCACCATGTTAACCAGAATGGACTCGATCTCCTGACCTCATGATCTGCCCACCTCGGCCTCCCAAAGTCCTGGGATTACAGGCATGAACCACTGTACCTGTCCAGGTAGTTCTTTATAGCAGTGTGAGAATGAACTAATACATGCTGCAACAAATTACCGCCAATTTAGTGGCTTAAAACAACAAACACTTATTTATTATCCTGTTGTTCTGGAAGTCAGAAGTCCAGAATCAGCCTCACTAAAGTAAGGATGTCCAGGTTGCCACTTGAGGTTCTGGAGAATCTGTTTTCTTTGACTTTGCCAGCTTCTAGAGCCTACCTACATTCTTTAGCTAATGGCCTGTTCCTCCATCTTCAAATCTAGCAACATAGGATCTTCTAATCTTAGTATCTCTCTTCTCTCTCTCTCTCTCTCTCTCTCTTTCTCTCTCTCCCTCCTTCCATCCCTCCCCTCTCCCCCCTTTAGTTATCACATTGCCTTCTTTGTCTTCAACCCCCCTGCCTCCCTCTAATAAGGACTCCTGTAAATACACTGACCCACCCAGATAATTCAGGATAAACTCCCACATTACAATATCTTTAGCCTAATAATATACATGAAGTCTCTTTTGCCATATGAAGTAACACATCTAAAAGCTACAGAAATTATAATGCAGACATCTTGGGATGGCCATCTTTCAGCAGCCTACCAGCCCACCAAAGAGAGACATTACAGTAAAGCAAGAAAACAAAGCAAGAATAAACTCTGTGCTACCAGTTAGAGTCAGAGACACCCTTATAAATTCATATTTAGTGTAATATATATACAGATAAATATAGAAATAACTATAGACATGTGTATATACATGCATAATATATGTATAAAGACATATATCATGTAGTTCTGTCTGCCGAAAGTGCCTAGAAGCAATAAGCACACTCAGCACCCTGATCTTGGTTTTTAAATACCATTCTTCAATAAAAGGTAGTAGGGCTCCTTCAAGAAATGACTGTTTCTAGGGCTGGGACAAGGGAAATACAGAATGAACCCAGAGAATTTTGTAGTACCAAAAAGCACTCAAAACTCAAAAGGATAGAAACACATGAAGGTGATACAAGAGCCAATCTAAAAGAGCTCTCAAGATCAAAGCTGGAACAATTTGAGCAAGAAAATAATAATGTAGTATTGGATTATAACCCAAAGTATGAAATAAATATATGTAAGTATACACTGGTGTTAATAAATGACTGAATAAATAAACAGAAAAAGGGAGACAAGTTTTCCTTACAGATGACTTCCAAATAATGTATGTATATTCTCCCCCAGGAGATGGAGCTTAATCCCCTTTCCTCAAAGGTGGCCTAGACTTAGCGACTTACTTCCTAAGAATATTAGGGAAAAGGGGAAATAGTAACTTTACAGTGGAGACACATGGCAAACACTACATTGACCAAGTGATGAACACTAACATCACCAGTGATGTCATGTGATAGTGTTTACCTCTGACATGGTGCTGATATGGTTTGGATTTGTGTCCCCACCCAAATCTCATGTCATATTGTAATCCCCAATGTTGGAGGTGGAGCCTGGTGGGAGTTGATAAGATCATGCAGGCAGAATTACCCCTTTGTTGCTGTTCTCATGACAGAGTTTTTATGAGATCTGGTTGTTGAAGCGTGTAGCACCTCCGCCCTCTCTCTCTTTCTTCCTTCTGTTCCAACCATCTAAAACATGTCTGCTTCTCCTTCGCTTTCCGCCATGATTGAAAGTTTCCTGAAGCCTCCCCAGAAGCCACTGTGCTTCCTGTGAAGCCTGCAAGACCGTGAGCCAATTAAACCTCTTTTATTCATAAATTATGCAGTCTCAGGTATTTCTTTATAGCAGTGTGAAAACTAATACAGATGTATTGAGAAAGGCACTTCTTCTGCAGGGTCTCTTTCCCCAGAATCCATAACTACAGTCTAATCATGGAGAAAACCATCAAACCCTGAATGGGGATCATTCTACACAATACTTCTCTGGACTGTCAAGGTCATAAAAAAACAAGAAAAGACAGAAACTTTCACAGACTCAGGTGGAGAGACATGACATCTAAATGAAATGTTGTACACTGGATCAGAGCCTGAAAGAAAGAAAGGGCATTAATGGAAAATTGGTGAAGTCCAAATAAAATTCTGGAATTTAGTTACTATCAACATGCCAGTTAAGTAGTTAACTTCTTAATGCACCATAGAGATGGAAATGGAAGTTATTAACAGTGGGGGAAACTGGTAAGGAATATGTGGGGATTCTCTATATTATCTTTGAAATTTTTCTGTAAATACAAAATTATTCCAAAATAAAAAGTTTATTTTTTTAAAAAAATGACTTACCTGATATTTCTGATCACGTGAATGATCTCATTCAAAAATACCAAGGCCAACATTAATTATATTAATGTACTGAAAATGTATATAAATTCAAAACAAAAGACAACTTTTAAAAAGTAAGCTTAAAGTGGTTTACTAGGCCGGGTATGGTAGCTCACACCTGTAATCCCGACACTTTGGGAGGCCAAGGTATACGGATCATTTGAGCTCAAGAGTTCAAAACCACCCTGGCCAGATGGGTGGCCATCTCTACAAAAAAAAACCCATCTCTACAAAAAAAAAAAAAAATTACCTGGGCATGGTGGCACACATCTGCAGTCCCAGCTACTCGAGAGGCACAAAAGTGGCTTGAACCCAGGAGCCAGAGGTCACAGTGAGTAGAGATCATGCCACTGCACTCCAACCTGGGCGATAGACCGAGACTCTGTTTCAAAAAAACAAACAAACAAAAAAAAAACAGTGGTTCACTAGTAATGTTTAGTCACTTTTATTATTTGAATCCTGAAGATTTATTAAGACTAGTAGAGCAATACTGATGTATGCTTGAGGGAAATCTTAGCCATTTTTTTTATACTTGATATAAGAAAGTCTGATTCACTATTAATGTAATGTTAAAAGTTTCCTCACAAGAGTCTTTAACATTACATTTGTCAATGACAGGAAAAGAAGAGCTATGAGACTTAAGGCATAATCACACCCTAAGCACAATCCATAAAAACTGATTTATCCAAGTTCTCATTAACAGAAAGATGTCCAACTATTATTATAGTAAAATATAAAAATTTAGAAAAGGCAATATATACCTTCTACCATTTGCTACCGTGTACTTTAAGAAAACTTCTAATCACTGGTGATTATCTAGAAGTTGAAGAGATCATTACTTGAAGTTTCTATCAGGAATTATATGAACCAAACCAAGCATAAAAACTAATATTAAAAGTCACATATTTAAAACTTATGCCCAGGCATGGTGGCTCATGCCTGTAATCCCAGTAGTTTTGGAGGGCAAGGTGGGCGAATCACTTGAGATCGCAAGTTCAAGAGCAGCCTGGCAATATAGTGAAACCCCGTCTCTACTAATAATACAAACATTAGCCAGGCATAGTGGCGTGCACCTATAGTCCCAGGTACTCGGGAGGCTGAGGCAGGAGAATCACTTGAACCCGGGAGGCAGAGGTTGCAGTGAGCCAAGATCACATCACTGTAGTCCAGCCTGGGCCACAGAGCAAGACTCCATCTAAATAAATAAATAAATAAATAAACTTACATACATATAAACAAGCTCAGTTTTTATTGAAAATGTGGTCCAAGTAGATGTGGTCAGTGAAAAGAAAAAAAATGGAAATTATTTTATTTACAAATTTTATAGAAATTTAAAATTTAATACATCTTAATTTTTGTTATGAATTTAATCATATTGTTATATTTTTCTTCTAATATAAAAAGAAGACATTTTTCAACATCTCTATAGAGATGCCTCCAAACCCCTTCTAGTTTACTCCACCATGTCAAACATCATTTTCTTAATGCACTATTTTCTAAGCACTGCCTTAAGGAACAGCAAGTCTGTTCAGTTAATGAGTCTCTATAATATCCTGGTGAAATTAAGTTACTCTAATTCAGTTTCTCCTCCAAGAATTGTTCTTAAAGATGAATATATTTATAGCTTTAAAACTTTATGAACTCGGCTGGGCACAGTGGCTCATGCCTGTAATCCCAGTACTTTGGGAGGCCAAGGTAGGTGGATGATTTGAGGTCAGGAGTTCAAGACCAGCTTGGCCAACATGGTGAGACCCCCATCTCTACTAAAAATGCAAAAGTTAGCAAGGCATGGTGGTGCATGCCTGTAATCCCAGCTATTCAGGAGGCTGAGGTAGGAGAATAACTTGAACCCAGGAGGTGGAGGTTGCAGGGAGCCAAGATTGTGCCACTGCACTCCAGTCTGGGTGACACAGTGAGACTCTGTCTTAAAAAAATAAATAAATAAAAGAAAACTTTATGAACACTCTTGGAAGGTTGATCCTATCCAATACAATTTGACTGTATTATTCTGATTCTGTGCTCTCCTCAGTTCTCTAAACATACTATCCCTGGGCAAGCTTTTTTTTTTTTCCTTTTTTTTCTTTTTTAGACAGGGTTTCCTTCTGTCACCCAGGCTGGAGTGCAGTGGTGTGATCATTGCTCACTACAGCCTCCAACTCTTAGGCTCATGCAATCCTTCCACTTTAGCTTCCCAAGTTACTGGGATTTCAGGCACACACCGCAATGCCCAGCTAATTTTTTTTTCTATTTTTTCATAGGGACAGGGTCTCCTTATGTTGCCCAGGCTTGTCTTAAACTCCTGAGCTCAAGTAATCCTCCCACCTCAGCCTCCCAAAGTGCTGGGATCACAGGTGTGAGCCACCATGTCCAGTCTTCTATTTTCTCATAACAGTATTTACTACAACCACCAACTCAATGCACCCCTTGGTTTAATAAGATTTTCTCATATTTTTTAGAATAAAATTTGCCATCATTTTGAGGTTTGACTTTGGCTGCTTACTTTTTCCTAGGGTCTTGAAAGATACTATTAAGGAAACTACCACACTGGTTATGTTCTAACAGTATGAATAACTAGAAATCCAAATAAATAAGTGGTTTACTAAAAGGCTGAATTAACACAGTTTTATCCTCAATTATATATTTTTCTATAAAACAGGAAAGCATAAACATCAAATATGTGAAAAACTGCATTTAAAAATTAAATATAAACACTTAAGGAGAATTAGGCACTGTATTCACTAATCTAAATAGAATTTAATCTTTCTTGCATTATATTTTCATGGGTTTAAATAAGAAAGCAATTATTTTCACTTTCTTACTTTGACATAATAACCCCACAAAACAGCCTGGCATAAAAGTACTGACTTGGTGGCAAGAGTACTGACTTGGTGGCAAGAGACCCAGACTTAAGCCTGGGCTTACCATTTACCAGCTCTATGACCTTATTTCTCTTCAAACCATTGTACGGCTGTATCAAATACTAGAGAAGGTATTCCATAAACACTTATGACTTTACCTAGGAAGTAAAGTTCTCCTCTTTGCTCGCCAACTTATGAGTGGTGCTACAGCAACAGGCAAATAAGGAAAAGGAAGGGTATAGCTCTCCCTCCCAATAGTTCAACCATCTGGCAGGGCAGATGGTTGACCAGAAACAGAAAATGACCACATCAGAAAAGGAGTACAAAAAGAAGCAAAACTAGAGAAAGTGAAAAGGATAGTGGGTTTACCCCCTCACTGGGATTCCATATATCCTGGGAAGCATTGCTTTGTCCTTATCCACACTGGTCATCAACTATGTACTCTCCCATTCAGCGGGACCATACTCTAAAATCTTAACACCCTGGATCTATTTCTACATTTATCTGCTGAGATTCTGGTGTAACCTCCTCTACAGCCATCCTGCCCTGAGCAATGATAAACAGGGCCATGAAGCCTTTTCTGTTTGTTTGTTTGTTTGTTTATCCTCTCTATCAATATAAATATGTAAATGCGTGAAAAAAATGTGAGAATCTAATCTCATAAATCTAAAGTAAGCAGGTATAGAAAAATATGCATTCAGAGAATTGCAATCAACAACAGAATAATGTTTATTCATTAAACATTTATTGTGTACTATAAATTGACACTACTCTAGAATTAGACACACATTTTAGAAAGATATATTTTCTATCTGGAAGACACCGCAGTATCATAGGAGATGTTTATAGTTTACAAATTACTTATACATTACATAATAAAAATGTATACATATGATTGCTTTATCCAGAACACAGTTCCCAATAAATACTGATGAAACTATGTATAGACTGAGATTTCCGTGTCTTTCTTGGTTTTTTTAAGCAAGTTTATCTATGGGCTAAAAACTACCCTATCATCCAGTAAAAAGATTACCATTCAACTCTCAACAAGTGTTTTCCAACCAGACCTTAACTGTGGCATGGCCAGAAAGTGTTGGTAATAAAGCACTCAAAGTCAAACCTACTGCATTGCTTGTCCAAGAACAGACTAAACTGGGTACCAAGAATATTCCTTTAACACTATCCATTTGTCAAAACAAAGGTTACAGGCCAAGGACAGTGGCTCACACTTATAATCACAGCACTTTGGGAGATCGAGGCAGGAGGATCACTTGAGCCCAAGAGTTTGAGGCCAGCCTGGTTAACATAGTGAGACCTCATCTCTACTAAGAATTTTTTAAAAATTAGCCAGGCATGGTGGCACATGACTGTAGTCCCAGCTATGTGGGAGGCTGAGGTAGGAGGATTGCTTGAGACCAGGAGCTTATGGGTGCAGCGAACTATGATCATTCCACTGAACTCTAACCTGAGTAACAGAGCAAGACCCTGTTCCCCCAACCCCCCAAAAAGAGGTTACACGAATATGCTTTGGTATGCCATAGATATATTTACCCTCTATTTCATTCTAAAATTATTTTTAGTATCATTCTAAAATTATTTTTAAATATCCATTTTGAAAGGTAGTCCATGGAGTAAGGAGTCAACCTGAAAAGGCTACATACTCTGATTCCAACTTTATGACATTCTGAAAAAGGCAAAAGTATAGAAACAGTAAAAAGATAGAGGTTTCTGGCAAGGAAGCCCTGGGAGGCATAAGAAAAAAAAAAAATTTTAATTAAAAAATGAAAAAAGATAGTGGTTTCCAGGGGTGATGGAGGAGAGGAGATAAGGACAGACAGGTAGAACACACAGGATTTTACAGCAATGAAACTATTCTATATGATAGTTTAATAAACACATGTCAGGATACATTTGTCAAAACGTATAAAATGTACACCACCAAGAGTGAACTCCAATATAAACCATGGACTTGGAGTGATAATGATGTGTCAATGTAGGCTCATGAATTATTATAGGAAGTGTGCCACTCTGGGATGGGACATTGATAATGGGGAAGGTTGGGCCTAAGGTGGGTGAAGAGGTATATAGAAACCCTCTGTACTTTCCATTCAATATTGCTGTGAACCTGAAACTGCTTTAAAATACAAAGTCTATTTTTAAAATAATTTTTAAAAACGTAACCCAATAATAATATTGGCCAAAGCTGCACAACTAGATTTACTTTCCTTTGGGCAGTGACAAACAGAAGCAGACAAGGTAAGTTTTCCACAAGGCCTTTTGCTAATAGAGAAGCAGTATGTAGACCAATACGTTGAGGCTCACCTTCCTCAAATGATAAGCTTTTTCATCTACTCTTTTCTCCTATCATTCGCCTCCCCCGCTGTGGACACATGAACCAGATACCTAATCTTCTCCCCTCTCTGCCAGCATGAACAAAAAGTTTCAAGCTGAACACAATAGTTGGCAAAGTCTAGAAGATGTTGGCATTATTAAAGCTGTCTCTGCAAAGGCAATGCCCAAAGGAACCCCATTCTCCCAGGCCTAATCCAAAGGCAAAGTTTTTTTAACAGATTAGAAAAGAAAGTTGAAGAAGCAGAGTCACAATAGAACCTAGGGTCCCTGAGAGCCAGTTTAGGGCTCTCTGCAGCAGCTCTGCCTTGGTTGATTAGCAGGAGTTGGAGTCCCCTGAGAGCCAATTAGAGGAGGAAGACAGGGTGAGGGAGGGAGAAGTGATTCTGTCAACTCCCAGTTAAAAGTGAGTGGATCCCACAGCGCAGAGGGACAGTGACTCAAACTGTTTCATCAGCCAAAGTTCCAATACTAACTCCCTGAACGCGAGGAAGGGCAAAGGAAAGGAGTGAAGGAGGAAGGTGAGGTGTCTCACACTCTGGCAAGCTTCCACTTCCTATCTCAAGTGAATAGATCTCTTCATTAGCCGTGAAGAAAACCCCAACACACTATGAGAGGAATTAGCCAGGGGGCTGCTGGCACACAGCCGGACTACCAATTCAGAATCACTCTTGTCAAGTCAGATCCCATGTGACTCATTGTCTTTTGTGTAGAACAATAAAACTTCCATGACTACCCTCCCCTCCATCTCACACTTATAAAATAACTGATGATTTTCAAAACATGTTCACAAACACTACTTCATCGATTTCTACAAAATCACTGAGTTTTTCCAGGTTTGTATAAGTATTTTTATCTAGCAATTTAAAGAAGTTAATAATGAAGTTCAAGAGATTTTCCTAAAATCACACAGGCAGTGTTATTTGCATTTTTTTTTTTTTTTTTTTTTTTTTTTTTTTTTTTTTTTTGAGACGGAGTCTGGCTCTGTCACCCAGGCTGGAGTGCAGTGGTCAGATCTCAGCTCACTGCAAGCTCTGCCTCCCGGGTTTACGCCATTCTCCTGCCTCAGCCTCCCAAGTAGCTGGGATTACAGGCGCCCGCCAACTCGCCCGGCTAGTTTTTTTTGCATTTTTTAGTAGAGACGGGGTTTCACTGTGTTAGCCAGGATTGTCTCGATCTCCTGACCTTGTGATCCGCCTGTCTCGGCCTCCCAAAGTGCTGGGATTACAGGCTTGAGCCACCGCGCCCGGCCTATTTGTATATTTTTAAGCAATATACCACTATGCTTATATAGATAGAATATCTCTGGAAGAAAACAATAAAATGGAGTAGTTACTCCCGTAAGGGAAGTAGAGGTCAGGGGTGAAAAGGAAGCTTTTTCTCTGTATAGTTTTTAATAACTTTTCGATTTTACACCATTGTACATATAACTTCCTGAAATAACCGAAAAAGAAAGTTACAATCAGGGAGCAGAAAACTGTAATCCAGTTCTCTTTCCCACTGTACAGCACCATCTCCTATGGGGGGTAAGGAGTAAGAACGGTTTGCTTTTTCCCGTATCTTCCCACATAGGCCCCATTCCATCACCTCCCTATCCACACAGACGTGTAAAATTTTCTATGAGAACTTTCCCATTGTTGCCTGCTCTATGCAAACCTGCCAGGAGCTGAGACTGTGCTGAGAAAATCAACCAAGTCCTAGGAAAATTTAAAAGGTGACTGACTTCTACAGAGACTAATCTAACAACACAATTTTCATTTTGAAATTAAAATAGCATCTTCGTCCAAATATCTTCTGAGAATAGATAAATAAACTAACACTTCAGCATAAAAGATCAAGATTAGAAAGAATGAAGTCAACAAACCTGCCAGTAGGAGGCACTGTGGTTCCCCAGTACTCAACAGGCTGACAGGTCGCTGACAGATGACCTGTCCTAGATATCATTAAAGGAGATTATTGGCTTAATGGAGAGACAGGCTCCCACAAAAAGAAAAATGAGAGGATGTCATGGGAATATATTACAAACAGTTTAGAGGAGCAAATTTGAAAATGTAAATGAAATGGATAAATTACTATAAAAATACAAAATATTGGCCAGGCGCGGTGGCTCAAGCCTGTAATCCCAGCACTTTGGGAGGTCGAGACGGGTGGATCACGAGCTCAGGAGATTGAGACCATCCTGGCTAACACGGTGAAACCCCGTCTCTACTAAAAAAAAAAATACAAAAAGCTAGCCGGGCGAGGTGGCGGGCGCCTGTAATCCCAGCTACTCGGGAGGCTGAGGCAGGAGAATGGCATAAACCCGGGAGGTGGAGCTTGCAGTGAGCTGAGATCCGGCCAGTGCACTCCAGCCTGGGTGACAGAGTGAGATTCCGTCTCAAAAAAAAAAAAAAAAAAAAAAAAATACAAAATATTAAAATTGACTTGAGAAAAAATTGAATAATTCAAATCAATAAACATCAAAGAATTTAAATCAGTAGTTAAATAGATAAATAGTTAAATAGTTAAATAGATAAATAGTTAAATAGTTAAATCAGTAGTTAAATTTAAATAGAAAGTTAACCTTTCTATTTAAAAAATGTGCAGTACTGATGACTTTACAGGTAAATTCTACCAAAAAAAAAGAAACCAATTTTATATAAACTCTTCAAATAATCACACAGAGGAAACACTCTTTACTCATTGTATGAGGTGAGCTTAAATTTGATACCAAAACCAAAGTAGAATACACTAAGCAATAAAAACTAAACTAAAGTCACTTGTCACCCACAGACACATAAACCTGATTAAATGAATACAGCAATGTATAAGAATATATATGTCCTAGGCCGAGTGCAGTGGCTCACACCTGTAATTCCAGCACTTTGGGCAGCTGAGGTGGGTGAATCACTTGTGGTCAAGAGTTCAAGACCAGCCTGGGCAACATGGTGTGAAACCCTATCTCTAATAAAATAAAAAAATTAGCCAGGCATGGTGGTGCATGCCTGTAATCCCAGCTACTTGAGAGACTGAGGCAGGAAAATAAATCACTTGAACCTGGGAGGTGGAGGTTGCAGAGAGACAAAATTGTGCCACTGCATTCCAGCCTGCAACAGAGAGAGATCCTGTCTCAGAAAAAAAAAAAAAAGAATAAATATATCTTGACCAAGTAAGGTTGATAACAAGAACACAAATTTGATTTATTGATTGAAAGTTGAGTACTCTAATTCACTGCATCGACAGGTTAAAGAAAACAATTATTTGCCATTTCAATAAATACGAAAAAGCATTAGTAAAAAAAGATAAATTAGAAAAAATTTAAAATTTTTGATAAAAGCTCATAACAAACTTAGTGTCTAAGAGCAATTGTATGTAAAGCCACATAACAAACATCTTATTTGACAAGAAAATGTTGAAAGTATTTTCTTTAAGTACAGAAACAAGACAAAGATGCTTGCTATCACCATTTCTATTCAGCATACTAGAGGTCCTAATTAGTACAGGGAAAAAAAAACTAAACAAAAGCTAAAAGGATTGCAGAAGACCCCAAGTGGTCATTATTTATATACAGAAAATCCAAATGAATCATCAAATTATTAGAATTAAAGAGTTCTAAAAAGGCTGTAGCTACAAAAAAAAATAAAATACTATGTTTCTATTCTGAAGCACAGTTAGAAAATTTAATTCTTAAAAATGATACTACTACAAAGGACACAAACTCATCCTTTTGTATGGCTGCATAGTATTCCATGGTGTATATGTGCCACATTTTCTTAATCCAGTCTGTCACTGATGGACATTTGGGTTGATTCCAAGTCTTTGCTATTGTGAATAGTGCTGCTATGAACATACGTGTGCATGTGTCTTTATAGCAGCATGATTTACAATCCTTTGGGTATATACCCAGTAATGGGATGGCTGGGTCATATGGTACTTCTAGTTCTAGATCCTTGAGGAATCACCATAATGTTTTCCATAATGGTTGAACTAGTTTACAATCCCACCAACAGTGTAAAAGTGTTCCTATTTCTCCACATCCTCTCCAGCACCTGTTGTTTCCTGCTGGAAACCATCATTCTCAGCAAACTATCACAAGAACAGAAAACCAAACACCGCATGTTCTCACTCATAGGTGGGAACCGAACAATGAGATCACTTGGACTCGGGAAGGGGAACATCACACACCGGGGCCTATTATGGGGAGGGGGGGCGGAGGGATTGCATTGGGAGTTATACCTGATGTAAATGATGAGTTGATGGGTGCTGAGAAGTTGATGGGTGCAGCACACCAACATGGCACAAGTATACATATGTAACAAACCTGCACGTTATGCACATGTACCCTAGAACTTAAAGTATAATAATAATTTTTAAAAATGATACTACTTACAGTAGTAGCAAAAACTATAAAGTGGCTAGGAATAAATCTAATAAAAGCCAAAACAAACTTTCTGGAGAAAGTATACAATTATATCAAAAGACTAAACCAGAAAGAAATAGAAATCCTGAACATATCAATAAAAAGTAGCAAAATTGAATCAGTAATAAAAAGCCTCCCAAGCACAACTAAAAATCCCAGCACTAGATGAATTCACAGCTGAATTCTATGTAATGTACAAAGAATGACTGGTACCACTCCTACTGAAACTGCTCCAAAATATCAAGGAGAAAATCTTCCCTAATTCTTTCTATGGAGTCAGTATCTCCTTGATACTAAAGCCAGGTAAGGACACAAATAAAAAAGAAAACTACAGACCAATATCTCTGATGAACATAGATGCAAAAATCCTCAGCAAAATACTAGCAAACCAAATCCAACAGTACATCAAAAAGATGATACATCATGATCAAGTGAGTTCTACTGCAGAGATGCAAGGATGGTTCAGCATATGTAAATCAATAAATGTGATTCATCACATAGACAGAATTTAAAAACAAAAACCCTATGATCATCTCAACAAATGCGGAAAATAATTTGATAAAATTCAGCCTCCCTTCATGATAAAAACCCTCAACACACTAGACATAGAAGAAACATACCTCAAAATAATAAAGGACATTTTTACCAAACCACAGCCAACATCATACTGAATGGGGAAAAGCTGAAAGCAATTCACCCAAGAACTTAAATAAGACAAGGATGCCAACTTCCACCACTTTTATTTAACACAGTATTAGACATCATAGCCAGAGCAACCAGACAAAAGAACGAAATAAAAGGCATCTGTGTTAGGTTGTTCTTACATTGCTATAAATAAATACCTGAGACTAGGTAATTTATAAACAAAAGAGGTTTACTTGGCTCAGAGGTCTGCAGAGTGCCCCAGCATGGCTCCAGCATCTGCTTCTGGTGAAAGCCTCAGAAACTTTACAATCATGGCAGAATGTAAAGCAGAAGCAGACATGTCATTGGTGAGAGTGAGAGTAAGAAAGAAAGAGAAGTGTCACACTCTTTTAAACAACTGGATTTCATGAGAACTCATTATCTCAATGAAAGCACCAAGTTATTCATGAAAGATCTGCCCTCATGACCCAAACACATCCCACCAGGCCCTACCTACAACACTGGCAATGAAATTTCAACATGAGATGTGAGTGGGACAAATATCAAAGCTGTATCTTTCCACCCCTGGACCCTTAAATCTAATATCCTTCTCACATTCAAAATATAATCATCTGCTCCCAATAGTGCCCGAAAGTCTTAACTCACTCCAGTATCAAACCCAAAGTTCTAAATCTCACCTGAGACTCATCTCCTTCCACCTATGACCCTATAAAATCAAAGCAAGTTATTTAATCCCAAGATACAATGGTAGTACAGGCATTGGGTAAACATTACCATTCCAAAAGGGAGAAATTGGCCAAAAGAAAGGGGTAATAGGTCCCACACAAGTCTGAAACCCAGCAGAGGAGTCATCAAATCTTAAAGCTCCAAAATAATCTCCTTTGATACCAAGTCCCATATCCAGGGCATATATATGCAAAAGGTTGGCTCCCAAGGTCTTGGGTAGCTCTGCCCCTGTGGCTTTGCAAGGTACAGCCCTCACGGCTGCTCCCACAGGTTGCCGTTGAGGGTCTGTGACTTTTCCAGAAGCAGGGTGCAAGCTGCTGATGGATCTATCATTTTGGTATCTGGAGGGCAGTGCCCTGGTGGGGACTCTGTGTAGGGGTTCCAACCCTACATTTACCCTCCTCACTACCCTAGTAGAGGTTCTCCATGAGGGCTCCACCTCTGCAGCAGGCTTCTGCCTAGGCACCCAGACTTTCTCATATATCCTCTGAAATCTAGGGGGAAGCTGCCAAGTCACCTTCACTCTTGCAATCCATATGCCCACAGACTTAACACCACATGGAAGCCACCAAGGCTTATGGCAGCTTGCTCTCTCCAGAGCAGCAGCATGAGCAGTATTTAAGGTCCTTTGAGCCAAGGCTGGAGCCGGAGCGGCCGGGAAGCAGGGAGCAGTGTCACAAAGCTGCACAGGGCAGCAGTACTTTGGGACTGGCCCACAAAACCATTCTTTCTTCCTAGGCCTCTGGACCTGTGTAGGAGAGGCTGCCTCAGAGATTTCTGAAATGCCTGCAAGGCCTTTTTCCCCATTGTTTTGGATATTAGCACTTGACTCCCTTTTATTCATGCTGAACTCTCTAGCAAGGGCTTGCTCCACAACCTGCTTGGATTCTTTCTCTGCCATATGGCCAGGCTGCAAATTTTTCAAACTTTTACACTCTGCTTCCCCTTTAAATATAAGTTCCAACTTTAAGTAATTTTGCTCCCACATCTGATCATAGGCTGTTAAAAGCAGCCAGGCCATATATTGAATAATTGTTGCTTAGAAATTCCATTCACTGCATACCCTAAGTTATCACTCTTAATTTCAAACTTCCACAGATCCCTATGACATGAACATAATACAGCCAAGTTCTTTGCTAGGGTGTAACATGGGTGACCTTTATTCCAGTTCCCAATAAATTCTTTATTTCCATCTGAGACTGATATGGTTTGGCTGTCTTCACCCAAATCTCATCTTGAATTGTAGTTCCCATAATCCCTACATATTGTGGGAGGGACTACGTGGAGATAATTAAATCACAGAGGTGGTTTTCCCCATTCTGTTCTCATGACAGTAAGTTTTACAAGATCTGATGGTTTTAATAGGGGCTTCCCCTTTGCTGGATTCTCATTCTCCTTCCTGCTGCCATGTGAAGAAAGACATGTTTGCTTCCCCTTCTGCCATAATTATAAGTTTCCTGAGGCCTCCCTTGCCATACAGAACTGTGAGTCAATTAAACCCCCTTCCTTTATAAATTATCTAATCTCAGATATGTCTTTATTAGCAGCATGAGAACAGACTAATACAGTAAATTGGTACCTGAGAGAGTGGGACACTGCTGTAAAGATACTCAAAAGTGTGGAAGCAACTTTGGAACTGGGTAACAGGCAGAAGTTGGGACAGTTTGGAGGGTTCAGAAGAAGACAGGAAGATGTGGGAAGTTTGGAGCTGCCCAGAGGCTTGTTGAATGGCTTTGATCAAAATGCTATAGTGATATGGACAATGAAGTCCAGGCTGAAGTGGTCTCAGATAGAGATGAGGAACTTGTTGGGAACTGGAGCAAAAGTGACTCTTGCTATGTTTTAGAAAAGAGACGGGCAGCATTTTGCCCCTGCCCTAGAGATCTGTGGAACTTTGAACTTAAGAGAGATGATTTAGGATATTTAATGGAAGAAATTTCCAAGAAGCAAAGCATTCAAAAGGTAACTCGGGTGCTATTAAAAGCATTCAGTTTTATGTATTCATGAAGATATGGTTTGGAATTGGAACTTATGTTTAAAAGGGAAGCAGAGCATAAAAGTTCAGAAAATTTGCAGCCTGATAATGCATAGAAAAGAAAAACCCAATTTCTGAGGAGAAATTCAAGCTGGCTACAGAAATTTGCGTAAGTAACGAGGAGCCAAATGTTAATCACCAAGGCAACGGGGAAAATGTCTCCAGGGCATGTAAGAGGTCTTCATTGCAGGCCCTCCCATCACAGGCTCAGAGGACTAGAAGAAAAAAATGGTTTTGTGGGCCAGGCCCAGGACCTTGATGCTATGTGCAAATCTAGGGACTTGGTGCCCTGCTTCTTGGCCATGGCTACAAGGGGCTAATGTGGAGCTGGTGAGAGCTTCAGAGGGTGCAAGCCCCACACCTTGGTGGCATACATGTGGTGTTGGGCCTGTGGGTACACAGAAATCAAGAATAGAAGTTTGGGAACCTCCACCTAGATTTCAGAAGATGTGTGGAAATGCCTGGACATCCAGGGAGAAGTTTGCTGTAGGGGTGGAGTCCTCAGGGACAACCTCTGCTAGGGCAGTGCAGAAGGGAAATGTGGGGCCAGAGACCCCACACAGAGTCCCCCCTGGGGCACTGCTTAATGAAGCTGTATGAAGAGGGCCACAGACCTCCAGACCCCAGAATGGTAGATACACCAACAGCTTGCACACTCAATGCCAGCCCACGAAAGCAGCCAGAAGGGGGGATTTACCCTGCAAAACCACAGGGGCAGACCTTCCCCAGGCTGTGGGAGCCCACTTCTTGCATCACCATGACCTGAATGTGAGACATGAAGTCAAAGGAGATTATTTTGGAACTTTAAGTTTTAACGACTGCCCTATTGGATTTCAGACTTGCATGGGGCCTGTAACCCCTTTGTTTTGGCCAATTTCTCCCACTTGGAATGGGTGTATTTACTCAATACCTGTACCCACATTGTATCTAGAAAGTAACTAACTTGCTTTTGATTTTACAGGCTCATAGGCAAAAGGGACTTGCCTTGTCTCTTTGGACTTGGACTTTTGAGTTAAATCTGGAATGGGTTAAGGCTTTGGGGGACTATTGGAAGGGCATGAATGTGTTCTGAAATGTGAAGACATGAGATTTAGGAGGGGCCGGGGTGGAACAATATGGTTTGACTATGTCCTCACCCAACTCTCATCTTGAAGTTTAGTTCCCATATGTCATGGTAGGAACCTGGAGATAAATGAATCATGGGGGCAGTTTCTCCCATCCTGTTCTCATAATAGTGAGTGAGTTCTCACAAGGTCTCATGGTTATATAAGGAGCTTCCCCCTTTGCTGAATTCTCATTCTCCTTCCTGCCACCATGTGAAGAAAGATGTGTTTGTTTCCCCTTCCACCATGATTGTAAGTTTCTGAGGCCTCCCCTGCCATGCTGAACTGTGAGTCAATTAAACCTCTTTTTTTTTTTTTTTTTAACAAATTACCCAGTCTTGATTACCAGTATTTTGGTCACAACCATTGAACTAGTCTCTGAGAAGTTCCAAACTTTCCCTTATCTTCCTGTCTTCTGAGCCCTCTAAACTCTTCCAACCTCTGCCCATTATCCAGTTGAAAGTTGCTACCACATTTTCAGATATCTTTATAGCAATGTCCCACTCCTGATACCAGTTTTCTGTTAGGCCATTCTTGCATTGCTACAAAGAAATACCTGAAACTGGGTAATTTATAAAGAAAAGAGGTATAATTGACTTAGAGTTCTGAAGGCTGTACCAGCATGGCTCCAGCATCTACTTCTGATGAAGCCTTCAGAAACCTTAGAATCATGGCAGAAAGTGAAGCAAGAGCAGTCACATCACATGGCAAAAGCAGGAATAGAGAATGGTGGGGAGGTGCCACACACTTTCAAAAAGTCAGATTTCACGGCCAGGCGCAGTGGCTCAAGCCTGTAATCCCAGCACTTTGGGAGGCTGAGATGGGCGGATCACGAGGTCAGGAGATCGAGACCATCCTGGCTAACACCGTGAAACCCCATCTCTACTAAGAAATACAAAAAAATAGCCAGACGAGGTGGTAGGCGCCTGTAGTCCCAGCTACTGGGGAGGCTGAGGCAGGAGAATGGCATAAACCCGGGAGGCAGTGCTTGCAGTGAGCTGAGATCCGGCCACTGCACTCCAGCCTGGGTGACAGAGCGAGACTCAGCCTCAAAAAAAAAAAAAAAGTCAGATTTCACAAAACATCACTATCTCAAGGACAGCACCAAGCCATTCAGAAGGGATCCACTCCCATCACAAAAGCACCTCCCACCAGGCCCCACCTCTAACATTGAGGATGACATTTCAATATGAGACTTGGAAGGAACAAACATCCAAACTATATCAGCATCCAAATTGGAAAACAAGAAGTCAAACTATTGGGTTGGTGCAAAAGTAATTGTGGTTCTTGCCATTTGCCACAATTACTTTTGCACCAACCCAATATCTCTGTCCACTGATGATATAATCTTATACCTACAAAACTCTAAATACTTTTATTTAAAAACTCTTAGATTTGATAAACTAATACAGCAAAGTTTCAGGATACAAAATCAATATACAAAAATCAGTACCATTTGTATACACCAATAACAATCAAGCTGAGAATCAAACTAAAAAAGCAATCCCATTTACAATAGCTACAAAGAAATAAAATATCTGCATCCTGGCTAACATGGTGAAACCCCATCTCTGCTAAAAATACAAAAAATTAGCTGGGCTTGGTGGCGGGTGCCTGTAGTACCAGCTACTTGGGAGGCTGAGACAGGAGAATGGTGTGAATCTGGGAGGTGGAACTTGCAGTGAGCCAAGATCACGCCACTGCTCTCCAGCCTGGGAGATGAGCAAGACTCCATCTCAAAAAAAAAAGAAAAAAAAAGAAAAAAGAAATAAAATATCTAGGGATATATTTAACCAAGGAGGCGAAAGATCTTTACTACAAAACACTGATGAAAGAAACTGTAGATGACACAAATGGGAAAATATCCCATGCTCAGGGAGCAGAAGAATGAATAACATCAGAATGAGCACATTGCCCAAAGCAATGTACAGATTCAATGCAATTCCTATCAAATTACCAATGTCATTTTCATAGAACCAGAAAAAACAATCCTAAAATTCATATAGAACCAAAAAAAAAAAAAGAGCTTGAATAGCCAAAGCAACCCTAAGCAAAGAGAACAAAGCAGGAGGCATTGCATTACCTGACCTCAAATCATATTATAAAGCTATAGTAACCAAAACAGCATGGTACTAGTATGAAAATAGACACATAGATCAATGACATAGAAAAGAGAACCCAGGCCAGGCGCGGTGGCTCACGCCTGTAATCCCAGCACTTTGGGAGGCCGAGGCAGGCGGATCACGAGGTCAGGAGATCGAGACCATCCTGGCTAACACGGTGAAACCCCGTCTCTACTAAAAATACAAAAAATTAGCCGGGCGTGGTGGCGGCGCCTGTGGTCCCAGCTATTGGGAGGCTGAGGCAGGAGAATGGCGTGAACCCGGGAGGCAGAGCTTGCAGTGAGCCGAGATCATGCCACCACACTCCAGCCTGGGCGACAAAGCGAGACTCCATCTCAAAAAAAAAAAAAAAAGAAAAGAGAACCCAGAAATAAAGCCACATATCTACAGCCAACTGATCTTTGACAAAGTTGACAAAAATATACATGGGAAAAAAAGGACACCCTTTATAATAAATAATACTGGCAAAATTGGATTGCCATATGCAGAAGAATGAAACTGGATCTCTGTCTCTCACTATATACAAAAATCAACTCAGGATGAATTGAAGACTTAAATGTAAGATCTGAAACTCTAAAAATGGTAGAAGAAAATCCAGGGAAAACTGTTCTGGACATTGGTCTAAAGAATTCATAACCAAAACCTCAAAGCACGAGCAATAACAACAACAACAAAAAAATAGACAAATGGGACTTAATTAAACTAAAAAGCTCCTGCACAACAAAAGAAATAATCAACAGAGTGAACAGACAACCTGCAGAATGGGGGAAAATATTTGTAAACTATGATCCAACAGGGGACCAATATCCAGAATTTACAAGAAACTCAAACAATTCAATAACAACAGAAACCAAAAATACAATTAAAAACTGGGCAAGGGAAATGAGTGGGTATTTTTCAGAAAAGACATACAAATGGCCAAGAAGCATATGAAAAAATGCCCAACTTCACAAATTATCAGAGAAATGCAAATTAAAACCATAATGGGATATCATCTTATACCAGTCAGAATGGCTATTATTAAAAAATAAATAAATAACATGTTGGAGAAGATATAGAGAAAAGGCAACTCCTACATACTGTTGGTGGGAATGGAAATTAGTACAACCTCTATGGAAAACAGTATGGAGATTTCTCAAAGAACTAAAAATAGACCTACCATTCAACACAACAATCCCACTACTGGGTATCTACCCAAAGGAACAGAAATCATGATATCAAAAAGACACCTGCACTTATGTCTCTCATAGCACTATTTACAATAGCAAACACATGTAATCAACCTAAATATCTATTAATGGATGACCAGATAAAGAAAATGTGGGGTGTGTGTTTGTGTACATATGTATATATGTATCCAGATAGATAGACAGATAATGGAATACTGTTTGGCCATAAAAAAGAATGAAATCATATCTTTTGCAGCAACACAGATGGAACTGGAGACCATTATCCTAAATGAAACAACTCAGAAAGTAAAACACAGCATGTTCCCACTTATATGTGGGAGTTAAATAATGTGTACCCACAAGGATACAGTGTGGAATAATAGTCACTGGAGACTTGGAAGGGTGGGAAGGTAGGAGGGGGGTGAAGAATGAGAAATTACTTAATGGGTACAATGTTCCCAATTGTGTGATGCTTACACTGAAAGCCCAGGCTTCACTGCTAAGCAATACATCCATATAACAAAACTGCACTTGTACTCCTCACATTTATACAAATGTTAAAAATAGGAAACAAAAGCAAACTGGGTGGAGAAAAAAATGCAGATCATTCCATTGTATTTAGGAAAATCAAGGAATTCAAATATATTTAACAATATCCAAATTCATTTTGACAATCAAAAATATGCAATGTTTTCATAGTTTGTTAGTTCTGCTAACAAAATACCTGACAGTGGATAATTTATTAAAAAAGAAAAAAAAAAGAACTTATTTCTGACAGTTCTGCAGGCTGAGAAGTCCAAGATGAAGGTGGCAGATTCAGTGTCTGGTGTCTTGCTGCATCCTCAGTTGGCAGAAGGCAGAAGGGCAAAAAAAGGTATGAATTTTAAAAGGACAATACTCTCATCCCTGACAGCTCTGTCTTCATAACTTAATCACCTCCTGAAGGTCCCACCTCTTATCACATGGGTAATTAAATTTTAGCATATGAAATTTGGTGGATACATTTGGACCATAGCAAATACCAATTAATCATTTTTAATTTTTAAAATAATATGAAATAATTTCAAATGTATGGATATTTATCCTTTACCCAGATTCCTCAACTGTTAAACTCTTTACCTCATTTGCTTTATAACTTTTTTTGCTTTATATATTATGGCATTTTGTTCATTTTTTTCTGGAACATGAAAGGGGCAGGCATGGTGTCCACCCCTAAATTTGCCATTGTGGTTTTCCCCAAGGCAAAATTTTCTCTACATAATCATGCTACCATTTAAGTCAAAAACCAATGTCAAAACATGGCTGCCCGAGCCACAGATGCCCTTCAAATGTTCCCTCATATGTGACAGTGTCTTGTTTTCCTTTCTGCTATAGGATCCCCACCCTGGAACATGTGTTGCATTCGGAGGTCATACCATTTTCTTCTTTTCCAATCTCAAACTGTTCATCATCATTCCTTGCACTTCTCACTCTCAATATCCTATAAATGAAATTGAATGATCCTCTACTGGGTCTTTCTGATGATTCTTCATGACCAGATTCAGCGACATTCCCTTAGCAGGAAGAATACAGAAATGGTGCTGTGCCCTTAGTGCCTCCCACCAGGGATCACAGTTGCTATCCCTCCCACTCTAGTGATGTAACCATTAATGACCTGGTCTGGTTGGCATCTGCCATCCCTATACAGCTTTAATTTACACTTTTTATTTTATATCGAATAGTATTTTGTGAAGAGATATTCTAAGGAAATGTCAGTAAGCTGTTCCTCATCACATTTCCACTAACCAGCTTTTTTGTGTAACTCCTGTCTGAACCATCTAACACTACGATGATTGCCTAATGGCAGCTCTAGATATCCTATAGTTGACATCTACTCTCAGAAGGAGTATTCCCTTCTCCTCCATTTATCTATTTTTAAATTTATCTTCGTATCAAACATACTCCTCATTTAGTATATTATCCAGTGGGCTCCATTTTGTTACAATCACTTATTTTCATGCTTATGTGCCACATTTGGCCAGTGGGAGACTTCTAAAGCTCATATTTTTACACAAGAAGTTCTAGGCTCAGCTTAGACAACTCCAGATGCCATGCTGATATTGGCAATTTCATCAAGGAATATGATTCCCTCTCATGGAACATGTTAGGCAGACACCAAGAGTGTTCATACTTTATACCTTATGTGTTTCAAAATCCAATCTCATAATCACACCACCAATGTTCCCTGCCTCTATCTCACATTCTCCTAATGCCTCCATGTCCTCAGATGCTAGCTGGCTGGCTAGCTGCCAACATGCCTCCATGTGACTACTTCCCCACTTCCTGTTTGAATCCTTAGGTGCTGGCTAATACACCACTAACACATCTTCTCTGTTCACCTTTTCCCTCACTGCACTGCCTTCTAGGGTGTTCTAACCCTACTACTAAGGTAACCCAGCAACCAAGACCAACTTCTGTGGCCAAAAGCAGATGGAAGGAAATCATAGGAAGAGAGAAAAGAAAGAGCAAGGGAAAGATACACATTTTCACTGGAAACAAAATTCTGGGCTGACCATTTTTTTCTTTCCTATTGTACCCTAAGATTGTACAACTCAAGGGGAAGAACCGGGATTTAAAAAATTGATGGGTCTGATTGCAGTTAGTAAATGTAGAAATTAGAACGAAATTAGAATACCACTCTTTGGCAACTACTACAGAAATAGTAAAATTACGTAGTCACAAAAAGAAGAGACAATGAAGACTTACTTACATAAAGAAAATGGTAAGAAGACTCAATATTATGAAGGATGCCTATTCTTCCTAAACTGATCTATAAATTCAATGCAATCCCAACTAAAGTCCCCAGGAATTTTTCACGAAAAGTTACAAGCTGATTTTAAAGTGTAAATGGGACACTTGTGAAGAACATAAAAAAACTTGTCTGATTAGATACTAACTTTTTTTTTTCTTTTTTTGAGACAGAGTTTCACTCTTTGTTGCCCACGCTGGAGTGCAATGGTGTGATCTCGGCTCACTGCAACCTCCGCCTCCTGGGTTCAAGCAATTCTCCTACCTCAGCCTCCTGAGTAGCTGGGATTACAGGCACGCACCGCCACACCAGGCTAATTTTGTGTTTTTAGTAGAGACGGGGTTTCTCCATGTTGGTCAGGCTGCTCTCAAACTTCCGACCTCAGGTGATCCACCTACCTCGGCCTCCCAAAGATACTGACTTCTTATAAAACGATAAGGCAATATAGTACTTGCATAAAAATAAACAGAGCAGAACAGATCAGAATAGAGGCCCAGGCATGGTGGTTCATGCCTGTAATCCCAACACTGTGGGAGGCTGAGGCTGGAAGATCAGCTGAGTTCAGGAGTTCCAGACTAGCCTGAGCAACATGGTGAGATCCTATCTCTACAAAAAATATCTTTTAAAAAAATTAGCCAGGGATAGTGGCACATGCCTGTAGTCCCAACAACTTGGGAGGCTGAGGTGAGAGGATTGCTTGAGCCTGGGAGGTCGAGGCGCAGTGAGCTATGATTGTGCCACTGCACTCCAGCCTGGGTGACAGTGAGACTCTGTCTCAAAAAAAAAAAAAGAATAGAGAACTCAAGAAAGTTGGTTAAGACAGGTTGGGCTTTAAAGATCAGTGTTTGTGGGTAGGTGGAAGGATGGATGGATGGATGGATGGATGGATAGATGGATGGATGGATGGATGGATGGATGGACAGAAAGAAAGGTAGGAGAGAGAGAGATAGAAAGTTGGTTTAAGACAGACTGGGCCTTAAAGATCATTAGGGAAAGGATTGATTCTCTAATAAAAAGTGCTGGGCTATTTAATTACTCATTATGAAAAAAATTATATCCGTACATCATAACATAAAGTCATACTGTAAGAAAAGGACAAAATGATATAACTTCATAAAACAATAGAGGGAAAATGTGACTTTAGGAGAGCTAAGAACCTCTTAAAACACAAAACGTATTACCATAAAAGATGAATAAATTCAACGACATTGAAATTAAGAACTTCTGTTCAGCAAAATACCCAATAGAATAAAAAACAAGATAAAACTGTATACAGCACATAAAATGACAAAAGATTAGTACAGGGAATATATAAATCAATTTGACATCCAATACAGAAGTGTGCAAAGACACAAATAGGCATTATACCGAGAGAAAATATTAGTGGCTTGTAAATATACGAAAAGATGCTCAAGCTCATTAATAATCAGAGAAATGCAAATGAAGGCCACAAGGAAATAATACTCAAATCTCCTGTATTTGCAATACCTAAAACATAAGATAATACCAAGCACAGAAGAGGATGGGGAGCATTGGGGTGACTCATCTATTGATAGTAGAGACATAAACTAATATAAACACTTTGGAATTGCTTAGTGCTTCTCAAAAAAGCTGAACATGTATATACTCTATGATCCAGCAATTCCATTCTATGTCAATACTCTTAAACAGTGGTTCTCAAATTTTCGTGTGCATCAGAATCACCTGGAGGGTTCGCTAAATACAGATTGCTGGGCTCTTCCCCCAGAGTTTTGAATTCAGTAAGTCTGGGTAGGGGGCTTGAGAATTTGCATTTCAAAGAAGTCCCAAGGGATGCTGACGCTGCTGTTCTGGGAACCACTCTTCAAGAACCATTGCTGTAGAAGAAACTGTTGCACTTACATATCAAGACATCTACAAGAATATTAATAATGTAGTGCTTTGATAGTAAAAAACGAAAAACTGGAAACCCAAATATCCTTTAACAATAGGATGAACAAATTATGGTATAATCATACAATGAGATATTATATAGCTGTGAAGACAAATGAGATCACGGAGAGGTACACAAGGGCTTCTAAGTTATCGATGATGTTCTAGTTTTTAAGGCAGGTGGATATTTTATGGGTATTCTAATTATTCCTGAAACTATATGTACAAATTTTGCATACTTACTTGTTTGTATGCACTGATTCTCTCTGGCTACCACTTACTGGCCATTTTTCTACTCTCTAGCCCTACACAGAACATGTCAACTCATCTCAGAACTTGAGTAAAACGGGAACAGTACTTGGGTCCCACATCTCTACTGCCTCAAATGCTTACACACACTACTATCCCCATCTTCCCTAGTTGCTTTCAGTCATTTCTCAAGATATTTTTATGCCCCACAAGCTCCTAATCACTCTTCTATGACTGTAGGCCTCAAAATGACACCCAAAACTAAATTAACACTCCATATGTGGTATAACAGACAGTACTTGTAATAAAAACTGTCTCTTGCTACAAGTTTTTTTGGTGCAGTTCAGTGTTTTTACAAACTATATCAGACTGGTTACTCATACTGACTTTAGCTTATCTACTAAAATTCTTAGTATACTATTTTCATACATGATGTTGAAGCTATACCTGAGAAAGTTAGCCTTTTTGAACCAAAAGAATGGACTGAAAATTTTATCTCATTAGACTCAGCCTTTATGACTTCTCAGATAGATAGATAGATAGATAGATAGATAGATAGATAGATAGATAGATAGATAAACTTTTCTCATCAATGGGTTACTATCATCCATTCTCTGAGGAGGCCTCTGCATTCTTTATAAATTTAATGAGTCATCAATGATATTCAAGGTACTGATAAAGAACTGAACAGTACTGGACCAAGAACAAAGATCTGAGTCATTTCACTAGAAGTCTTCTGAATTCATCTGTATACATTTATGTATTATAGCCATTCAGTTATTTATTGTTGTTGTTTGAGACGGAGTCTTGCTCTGTCACCCAGGCTGGGGTGCAGTGGTGTGATCTTGGCTCACTGCAACCTCCACCTCCCAGGTTCAAGCAATTCTCTGCCCCAGCCTCCCCAGTAGCTGTGATTACAGATGCCTGCCACCACGCCGGCTAATTTTTGTATTTTTAGTAGAGACAGAGTTTCACCATCTTGGCCAGGCTGGTCTTGAACTCCTGACCTCGTGATCCACCCACCTCGGACTCCCAAAGTGCTGGGATTACAGGCGTGAGCCACCGTACCCGGCTAATTCAATTGGTTATTAATCCTCACTCACATTTCTCCATTTTACCACAAGGATATTACGATAAACTGTTATAAAACATGTCACTAGACTCTAAAGAAACTGAATATCCATCTAACTCTCTCTGATCCTTCAGCCTAGTAACACTATTAGAACAGTATTGTTCTGTCATCTTGGACCACAGTGAAGACCACCCCTAGGGAATGACAGAATGGGAAAATGGAAGAAAGCTGGTCTCTAGCAACTTTGTGGAGTTGCCATTCCTGCCCTGGGCTGTCTATTGTCAGAATTCTTTTAACTGGGAGAGAAATAAACTACTTTGTATAAAGAAAAAAACGGGATTATTACTCCCATAAATTGAAGTGATCCTAAAACCAAGAATACAAGCCTAGGGAGAATAAAGCAGGCCAAACTACATGGTATTTTTTTCTTCCAAACAAATTTATTCTGTTCCAGCCCCAAAGAAGAGGAAGGACCTAAATTTTAAAAATAACAATAAAAATTGCTAAAAACAAAGCCATTATAAAATTAAGCCCCCTCCTTTAGCAATAAATACTGAACTGATATATACATATGAGGCTTAGGAAGGAGGCAACAACAGGAACCTTGGGGACTGTGTCCCATGGCAAGATCCCAAGCCTTCTACCAATTCCATGCTCTTTGCTTAAAACATAGAGAGCAGTGGAAGAGACAGCAGAGATATGCCAGAAGAGTATGTGGCCCTGGAGAGAGCTGGAACATGATGAGGACAGAGGAGAGAGAAGAGATACGAAGTGTAATACAGGCAGGGAAAAGGAAAGTTCATTTAAAACATTCCTCCCATTCCTGCTGAATCACTGGATGTGGCTGGACCAACTGCACAGGGCCTTGTCCCCTCTCCTCCAGTCCCTGTTGAGCACACAAGTCAAAGAAGGTCATTCACACTGTGGTCGAGATGCCACTGTAGCAACAGCCTGGCTGCTAGATCCCTGAGGCTTCCCATTCACCACCAGCAGGAGGGGCGTCTCCACTCGAACACTGGAAAAGGAATAGTCCTAGAAAAGACAGACAAAGGTTCATTACAGATTCCAAGATGGAAAAAGCTCTAGCATGGGGATACACCACTTGCAACTTTCTGCACCACCTCCCCCACTGCATACTCCCTCTACTTTCATCTCACATCAGACAAAACTGAGCTAACAAAGGGGACGCAATTTTCCCAAAGTTTTCAGTCTTCAGAAGGAAAACATGGAGCATGTAAGGTCATGCAGTGCCACTACAAGAATAAGACAGCTCTTTGATTCAAAAAAGGCAAGTTCCTGGCACTGCCTAACAAAAGAATGCAACTAACTCGCACAGAATCTGCCTTTTCCCACGGTGTTTCCCGATAATTAACTAGATACACATAGCAGCCAGCCAGAGCCAGTGGGAATCCTGAGAAAATCTCAGTCCAAATTGTTTATAAGGTCCTAATTTAATCCACCAAATACAAATTAAAGTTACTTCTCTTTTTTATATCAAGAGGAGGAAATAGAATATGTAACAGAATGTAGCCGTTTTCCTAATCACAAAAAGGATATCAGCTCACTTTATCAGTTCAAGTGTATTTTAAGTTGTAAAACATGTTAAATAATCTTCCTCCAAAAAATATGGCAATGAGAGGCAGGCTCTTTTAAGTCCAAGTAAATTTAAAAGTTCTCATAAACCAATTTTTTTAAGTCTTCACAGAAATATCGATAAGTGACACCAAAAAATGGCAATTTAAACAAGAAATACAAATTAAAATAATATTCATGCTATATTTTTCATGTAAAATTAGGAAACAACTTTTCAAAGGTTTCCAACCAGAGTTGAGAAAAAAACTAGAGAAACACTTATTTACATCCCAGTTGGTAGTGACAACTAACTAGTACAATTTTCCAAAGAAATATTTGGCAATATGTATCAAAAGCATCTGAATTCTGCATACCCTTTGGACCCAGGACTCTGCATTAGAAATTCATTTAAGGAAATAATCACAGATACAAGCAAAGATATAAAAATCTTCACTGTGTTTCTAATTTTTTTTCTATTATAAAAGTACTAATCTAGATCTGAGGTCATCAAAGTCTTTCTGTAAAGGGCCAGAGAGTAAATATTTTAGGCTTTGTAGGTCAAATGGTCTCTGTTACGGAACAAGTCACCTGACACCACAGTGCAAAAACAGCCACAGACAATAGTAAGCAAATGAGTGTGGCTGTGTTCCAATAAAGCTTTATTTGTGGACACTGAAATCTGAATTTCCTGTAATTTTCACACATCACAAAATATTATGCTTCTGTCAATTTTTTCATTTAAGAACACAGAAACCATTCTCTTTTTCTTTTTCTTTTTTCTTTTTTCTTTTTTTTTTTTTTGAGGCAAAGACTTATCTCTATCACCCGGGCTGGCATGCAATGAGACAATGATGGCTTACGGTAGCCTCAAACTCCTGGGATAAAGTGGTTCTCTCACTTCAACCTCCTCAGTAGCTGGGACTACAGGCATGTGCTGCAATACCTGGCTAAGTTTTTAACATTTTTTTGTAGACACAGGGTCTCACTATGTGTTGCCCAGGTTGGTCTTAAACTCCTGGGCTCAAGTGATCCTCCCACCTTGGCCTTCCAAAAGTGCTGGGATTTTGGGCATGAGCCACCATGCCCAGCCTAAAAACCATTCTTAATAAAAACAAGCAGTGAGCCAGATTTGGTCCATGGGCTTTGCCAACCCCTGATCTAAATGGTTAAACAGTGGTTAAATATCTACATTCATAAGGTTTTTGTAAGAATTGAATGGGGCAAGGCAGGCAATAAAAAATCTTAGCACAGTGTCTGGCACTCAATTAAGTGTTAAATGAATGTTAACTATCATTACCATCTTCATCACCCCCTGTCTACTCAATGTGTGAAATATGTAAAAACATAGGAAACATTCACAAATATTGGCATATAATATCCCACTCATGATTTAAAATATAGATATAAATATATGTGCATATATTTATGAAAAGAAAAAAGACTTCAGGTATATACATCAAACTGTTAACAGTAACAGTTAAAAAGTAGTAACATCTGAGTGATAATATAACACCTCAGTGATAATATTTCACTCCATTTTTTAATGTTTTTGCTTACCAGTTTACCTTTTTAGTAAAAAACAATATATATATATAACATATACACACAAATATATATACACATAACCTACACACATACTCACATATAATTATTTCTATATCTTTTATAAAAAGATAAGCTTGGTTCTACTTTTAGAGCCTATGAGTTGGAAGAGAATCCTCGCCATCGCTCACCTTTCCTTTGTGCTGAATTCGGTGAAGACGCAGGTTAGGCTCAGGGATGGCTACAGAGTCTCCAATGAGCACTCCCCAGCTCTGCACTATATTGTACACCATCACTGCATAGCAAGGTCCATCTGAATCTACCAGGCCAAATGTACTGCCAGGTAAAGATAGATTAGGAGAGAGGACAACAAAAAGGTATGCAGGCAGGAAAGAAGAGCAGAAAGAGTGGTTTAAAAATACTAGCAAAATACTGGACTTAAAGTCAGTGACAGGTAATTAAAATAAAATATAAAATTTAATTTAATTAAAGTTTAAAAATAAAATACTAACAAAATAAACAAATGCTTTTTCTCAGTTACTCAGAAAACCTATCAGAGGTACCATCCTCCACTTTGTACATCTGAGTCTTCATTTTTCTGAAACTCATCAATCTGTCACTTTGCTAAGAACTTAGGACAAAGCACACTGAAGCCATTCAACAAATACTAATGAAGAACTAGACCAAAATGTTACAATTGTAACATTATTCCTGATCTATCAATTTAACTATCATACTCTTTTTTGGTTTTTTGTTTGTTTGTTTGTTTTGAGATGGAGTCTTGCTCAATCGCCCAGGCTGGAGTGCAGTGGCGCGATCTCGGCTCACTGCAAGCTCCGCCTCCCGGGTTCATGCCATTCTCCTGCCTCAGCCTCCCCAGTAGCTGGGACTATAGGCGCCCGCCACTACGCCCAGCTAGTTTTGTTTTGTTTGTTTTTTGTTTTTTTTTTTTTTGTATTTTTAGTAGAGACGGGGTTTCACTGTGTTAGCCAGGATGGTCTCAATCTCCTGACCTCATGATCCGCCCATCTCGGCCTGCCAAAGTGCTGGGATTACAGGCGTGAGCCACCGCGCCCAGCCAACTATCATGCTCTTAACCAAAGCCTCTAACCATCACTGTCTGTGTAGTTTAATTCCACAAACTTTCACCACACATTACATATGTGCCAAGCATTGTGTTTAGCAGTAAGATACCAATCCAGCTATGAATGACCTATAGTCTAGCAGGAGTCAAACAATGAAGTCATCACTTACAGTAAAGTGTGATGAGTGCTAGAATAGCTTTTCCCTTGTGCTGAATTCAGTGAAGCCACAGATTGGACTGTGGGAGCCCAGAGGAGAACTATCTAAATCAAAATTGGAAAGCAGGAAAGATTTCCTGGAAGAGGTGATGCTCGAAGTGAATCTTAAAGGGTAAAAAACCAGCTGGGTTAAAATAGAAAAATTAATCCTCAGTAAAAATTTTAAAAACCTCTGAGGGGACAGGAACAGAGATTGCCTTGGAGGGAACATGAGGGAACTTCCCAGAATGGTGGTAATGATCTCTGTTTGGGTTATACAGATATTTTCCATTTGTTAAAAGCTATGAAATGTACACTTAAAATTGCACATTTCATTGTATGTAAATTTTACATAAAAAGAAAAAATTGAAATACTGAACTCAGTTAATGACTGCATGCTAAAGTATGTAAAGTATATTGATCTCTGCAATTTACTCTGACAGCAGGATAAACAGACCGATACGTAATAAGCTAAGTAAAATAAAATGTTAATGGAAGAATATAAGTGATTGAGAACACAAATGTTCAATGTAAAATTCTTTCAACTTAGCTGTATGTTTGAAAATTTTTGAAACAAAATGTTAGAGGCAGAAGAGGATGTTAGCCATGTCAAGAAGAAGCTAGAGATTATCCAGGCAGAGTAACTGTATGCAAGACACAGAGGCATGAAAACAGCTGTTCTAAAACCAACAAAATTGTTCCGTGGTTGAAACAAAAGGCACAGGTGGGAAAGAGACAGAAGATAATGGACAGAGAAGTAGGAAGCAAATCATGAAGGACTTTGTATGCTAAGCTAAGTAGTTCACACTTTATCCCAAAAGCTACATATAGTACCAGCAAGGAATCTTAAATAAGAAGTAGCAATGGTCAGATTTACATCTAAGAAACATTTCTCTGGCAGCACTGTGGAACACTGGAGGAAACCAGTGTTAGGGAGATCTATTTGGAGAAGTGATAAAGGGGTGAATTAAGGTGGTAAACACAGAGAAGTCAAGTCTATAGGACAAAAAAGGCAAATCTTTTTGGAGAATGGAGAAGCCTATTCTTCCAAAAGTCTTAATCAAGTGACTGAGAGGTAATACCATTCATTCACAAGGAATCCAGGGAGGAGAAACAGATTTACAGAGAAAGATTTAGGTGAGTAATACTGAAATACTGAGTTAGAGATTTCTTATTGGAACCCAAAGGCAGTTGGTTATAGGGATCCAACACTTGGAAATGAAGCTTGGCTGGAGATACATCTGTGACATATAGGAGGCTGCCAAAGCCTTGGGTTTATACGACATCACAAGGCAAGATGATCTATAGACAGGATGGAGAAGAATCACACTCATGCCATCACGTGACACACCTGAATTCACAGGAAACATTGCAATCAAGCAAAGCACTCTCCTGATGAATCCAGTCAAAGCCTCGGAATCCTTCTACATAGTATGTCAGGCAACTACTGACAAGTGATCAAAGTTGGCAACTATAGGCCATCCTGGTATAAAGAGAAAAAAAGGAAAAAAACAAAAATAGAGTCCTGAGAATCTAAGATTTAAAAGCTGGGCAGAAAAAGAGAAACCAAGGAGTGGCAAAATATCTATTTGCTCTCAAGGTCTTCTAAAACCTACCTTTGTCTATATCCCTTTCTAATTCTTCTCAGCTCTAGGATTTGCTCTAGTTAACTAAACTGTTCTCAGCTACCTTTTTGCCCTTCAACTCATCAAACACACAAACCCCTAGAAAACGCCATGGAGAAAGCTGGGCCATATAATGGGAATTGTGAATATTTCCGTTTAGATGGAACAGAAGGCAACTGTGAAAGGCAATAGTTACAGATAAGTCAGAATGTTTTGGAACCACGCAATAGAAGTTGCTGAATCCAGTGCCTAGAAAGACAATGGTGATCCTAGGAAAATAATAATTTCAGTAGAAAAGAGAAAGGGGAAACCAGTCAACCAGGGATTAGGAAGTGAGTGAAGGACCAAGGAGTGGTGGCACTCACTAAACCCAAACTTTTCAAGATCCAAAAATTTTCTAAATAAATATTCTTAATTCATTTCCTCCGCTGCTAGCAGCACCTGCACCTGGGTCCTTGACATTTCTTTTTTTTTTTTTGAGACGGAGTCTCGCTCAGTCGCCCAGGCTGGAGTGCAGTGGCCAGATCTCAGCTCACTGCAAGCTCCGCCTCCCGGGTTCACGCCATTCTCCGGCCTCAGCCTCCCGAGTAGCTGGGACTATAGGCGCCCGCCACCTCGCCCGGCTAGTTGTCTTTTTTAGTAGAGACTGGGTTTCACCGTGTTAGCCAGGATGGTCTTGATCTCCTGACCTCGTGATCTGCCTGTCTCGGCCTCCCAAAGTGCTGGGATTACAGGCTTGAGCCACCGCGCCCGGCCTGACATTTCTTTTTTCTCACTCCCTATTACACATATACTACACACTCAACAAATATTTGTTGAATGACATCTAAGACAATCTCCCAACCAGACTTTAAATTATAACTCAAAGCTCACTTTTCAGAACTGCCTAATTATACCTAAGTACAAACAGGACTAAGAATTTGTCCTCCTTCAACTTCTATGATCATGAAAATGCAAAGGGACAGAAGAATTTTGAGGTTTCTGTCTTATAAAAAAAAAGTCCTGCCAAATTTCAACTATGGATATAGGAACCCACATAGCACCAAACTCAAGGATAAAAAACGGGCAGTGACAGAATCTACAAAAGCCTCTGATCAAAAGATTGTTAAACATCACCTAGGCAATATCTGCCCATGGGACAGTCACAGAAGGAAATCAGAAGTCACAAATCTGTGACCACTGACAATCTCCTCAACTGCCAGGGAAAGAACAGGAAGTGACAGCAATTAGTTCAAAAGGGTAAAACGGGGGAAATCCAAGAGAAACTCACAAGGGGACTTTCTCTTCTGTGGTAAGGCTAAACACCACCTTTCCCAGGATGACGGCACCACTGTTCACCCCAGGCTGAAGCGTACTCAGTGGCTTGAGCTCCAGGGTCACTTTCTGCCCAGAGGCTGACTGGTAGTGCCCATCACCGCAAGGGCCTAGATGGGCTGGGCGCAAGCTTCCCAGCATGCTCTGCAGCTTTTTGGTCTTCACCTTTCCCTACAAAGAAGAGGAAATAGGTAAGAAGCTGGAAACTAGTCGCCTTCCTTGAGACTCTAATCCTTCCCTCCCACCCACTTCTATAGGGTCACGACCTCCTAAACCTATTTATTCTTATTTTATTGACCCACAGCAAAAAAAAAAAAAAAAAGTAGAATTCAGCCCTTTAGACATGTTTACCTTACTCTCAAGGAGGCTGGTTAATCTATCCAGGAATTCCAGAAGTTGTTGCTCTCGTTGCCGGGGCTCTGGCCAGGCAGGGTCCAGGGCAGCAGCCCGAGAGAAGCCCTCCAGGGCCTCCCCATAGCTCTCTTCGTATTTATGCAACTGTACAAGAAGTATATCCCAATTATAAGTATATCCAAACAAACTATCCCGAGGGAATAATGGCACCATGGACTAGGAATCTAGAGAAATAAACTGTTTTCCTTCCTGGTTATTTTCCTGTACTATAATAAACAGCCTCAAGAGCTGGTAACACCTTACTTATATCCTTCTTCCTAGCCAAGATGATCACAATCCCAAAGATGGAATCATTTTAAAGAAGCTAATTTCCAAACTCTAAAATAGTTAAGTTGTATACCTTGGGTCACTTGACCTTTATATTTACTTAACATTTCAGAAGTCTTCTGAAAGATGCCCCCATTGTCTACATATTCTTCTACCTCCTCAGCCCCTTCTCCTTTCCCTCCAGTGACTACACCAGATACTGAAGCCAAACCGAGCTAGCTGTTTATAGAACAGCACGGCTTTCCTCTCGCAGTCTGTACCCAGTCTGTGTCCCTATGCACACTCCGTTATCCTCACAAGCTAAGACCTAGGTGTCTTATTTATTTGACCCTCAGATGACTATACCCCAAAGGTCTTACCGTCGCCCTGTTCAAATGAAGGTCAGGATTGCTAGAAGCTTTTCTGTCAACCTTCTCCTATAATGGGATAAAAAGATTATCAGGGGATCCTGTCTCAATGTTAAGGACTAACATGCCCAACATGTCCTACACCTCCTCTTCCTAGAGAAATGGAAGTTTCTTCCTTGCCAAAATGTAATCTATACCACAGAAGCAGTTACTGTATAACAAGTGTGGGTATCTTAGTCCCTAAAACCTTAGGGATATAAGTGTTTTTGTATGTGTAAGACTTTAAAATATTATTGTAATTTATCCATGTAGCATTGCAAAGATAGAATAAATCTTTATATAAATGAAATATGTGGCCCGGGCACAGTGGCTCACGCCTGTAATCCCAGCACTTTGGAAAGCCGAGGCGGGTAGATCACGAGGTCAAGAGATTGAGACCATCCTGGCCAACATGGTGAAACCCTGTCTCTACTAAAAATACAAAAATTAGCTGGGCATGGTGGCGTACGCATGTAATACCAGCTACTCAAGAGGCTGAGGCAGGAGAATCACTTGAACCTGGGAGACAGAGGTTGCAGTGAGCCAAGATCGTGCCGCTGCACTCCAGCCTGGGTGGCAGAGTGAGACTCCTTCTCAACAACAACAAAAAAAGATTAAAAAGCGACTATTTAGCAGAAGCCAAATATAAAATGAAGGAATACACCATACTACTCTTTAAAATGTAAACATTCACCGAATTAAGAAATCAGAGTAAAATATAATTGCTCTAAAAGTTCCATGATTGAAAAAAGGCAGTTTAAAGTTAGAGTTGCGGGGAGAGTGGCAGGAGTGGGAGAAAAACAAATTTAAAAGGGCAGTCCCTGAATTGCAAACATGAACATACAGTAGCTGTGTTCTTTATTCTACCACATGGAGCAGAGTAAGTAATGATAAGTTAAAAAGCAATTCTCTGTATCAAGAGAAGCAAAAGAAGAAAGGTAAATATGAGAGCTAAATAAAAAGTGCTCAGAGGACCAATGTGAAGTCAGAAGCCAATTCTAATAATGAGAAAAAAGGCACTCAAAGTCTGAGGGAAAGCCCTATGCAAATGCCTATCAATACAAAAATGCTTGAAAACCTAAACAAATTTCTTGAAAACCTAAATAATCTAATTCACTTAATTCCTAGGAAATGACACAGAACAAGCTACACATTGTTTTCTCTTTCAGCCCATGGGAAATCCAGAGCCATATTATCTAACGGTTAATTTGGGAATAGCACTTAATTTACACTGAAGTATAAGTTTTTCATTGTTCTTTAAAATGAATGTGACCAGGCGCGGTGGCTCAAGCCTGTAATCCCAGCACTTTGGGAGGCCGAGACGGGCGGATCACGAGGTCAGGAGATCGAGACCATCCTGGCTAACACGGTGAAACCCCGTCTCTACTAAAAAATACAAAAAAACTAGCCGGGTGAGGTGGCGGGCGCCTGTAGTCCCAGCTACTCAGGAGGCTGAGGCAGGAGAATGGCGTGAACCTGGGAGGCGGAGCTTGCAGTGAGCTGAGATCCGGCCACTGCACTCCAGCCTGGGCGACAGAGTGAGACTCCATTTCAAAAAAGAAAAAAAAAAAAAGAATGTACAAAAATATTAATAAGCATTATTTTAATAACTTTCTTCTCATTAAGAAAGATGAACACGTTGAGGCAGCTCTGTGATTTGGTTATGTATGTGTGTAAGAAACCCAGACAGGTTAAGGAGCTATCCAGCATCAACGCACCACAATGCAAGCGGTTCCTCACACTCACGTTATAAGAAGTCAGTCATCTCTGCAGACACATCTTTGCAAAATCACACAAATGAGATGCCAGCAAACACTGCCACTGCCTGTGATGCTTGCTAAAAGGGCCACAGAGAAGACTGAACAACGCTTTTGCTTCTGTTGTTGCCTATTCATCTGGCCTGGTGACCATAAGTACTTACTGCTTGGGCATAGGCACTGAGGGCTTGCTGGGAGATCTTTGGGTTCTGGCCAGTAGAGAAGTAAAGGGAAAGATATGAATTCCCAAGGATATCTGAAAGAGAAACACAGTGACGAATCATCTCAGAGTCCAAGTTCAAGATATGACTTATTTTGATCATTCTTGAAAGTATATTTGAGAGGTCCCACATGAAACCCAAATCAAGAACGACACGATACTTAGTATACCCAAAATTCCCCTACAATAGAGCAACAAGGTCCCCAAACTGAAATTTGAACAGACCGTACAAAAGCCCTGCCTTGCTTATGTGAAAACTAGGATCAAAAGGTCGAAGAGTTCCTAGAAAAGCAGTTCACCAAAATGTCCTTCGTGTGTCTTCAAAACAAAGATGCCCTGGCTTAAACCTCAGAGGCAGACTCAAAAGATGGACTGCAAATGTTGCTCTGATTGAAAACATCTGCTCTAGAACCCTGTTGGATATCTTTTGAGAGCACTCACACCAGGAGCGGCCATCATGGACATCCATCTGAACAGCCAGCTTAGCCTGTCGGACACTGTCCATGACATGGTGAGAATGTTCATCTTCAGTGCCAGTCCGCAGCTGGCGAAGCACCATTGACAGGTTTTGCAAGGAGACTTTGTTCCTGCACTGCAAATAGAAAAGGCACATACTCAATCTTCCCGATTCTACCTCCCCTTCCCAGATGTATTCTGAATTCAATCTTCTAAATCTAATTTTTTACTTTTTCAAATTTTTTGTTTTGTTTTGGTTTGGTTTGGTTTGAGGTGGAGTCTTGCTCTGTCGCCCAGGCGGAAGTGCAATGGCGCAATCTCAGCTCACTGCAACCTTTGCCTCCTGAGTTCAAGTCATTCTCCTGCCTCAGCTTCCCAAGTAGCTGGGACTACAGGTATTTACCACCATGCCTGGCTAATTTTGGTATTTTTAGTAGAGACAGGGTTTCACCATGTTGGCCAGGCTGGTCTCGAACTCCTGACCCCAAGTGATCTGCCCACCTCAGCCTTCCAAAGTGCTAAGATTACGGGAGGGGGTGAGCCACCGCACCTGGCCATATTTTTCTTTTTGAGATAGGGTCTCACTCTGTCACCCAGGATGGAGTGCAGTGGCACGATCTTGGCTCACAGCAACCTCCACCTCCTGGGTTCAAGTGATTCCTGCGCCTCAGCCTCCTGAGTAACTGGGATTATAGGCACGTGCAACCATGCCCAGGTAATTTTTGTGTATTTGGTAGAGGTGGCGTTTCATCATGTTGGCCAGGCTGGTCTCAAACTCGTGACCTCAAACGATCTGCCCACCTCGGCCTCCCAAAGTGCTGGGATTACAGGCATGATGGTCACCACATCTGGCATATATATATATGTATATATATATTTTATTATTACTATTATTATTATTTTTTTTTTTTTTTAGAGACAAGGTCTCACCATGTTGCCTAGGCTGGTCTCAAAATCCTGAGCTCCAGTGATCCTCCTGCCTCAGCCTCTCAAAGTGCTAGGATTACAAGTATAAGCTACCACACCCAGGCTTAATTTTTTCATCTAAATTCTTGCTGCCATCTGTATCTTCAACCCCCATCTACAAGGATCAGCTTAGTTGCTAACTTTTCTTCACTTCCTTTCTCCCCCTGAACCTGATCCCATCATCATCTTCCTTTCCCAGGACCCTGCCTCTATTTTCCTCATTCAGGTCTGCTCTCCAACCTTTCCTCCCTCCAGATTCCGTCCTAGTTCAATTTCAGTTCTACTCTGGTATTAATGTCCTAGGAAAACTCATAGAACCAAAGAAATTCATCCTTCCCATCTGTGCTTTCCAAAAGGATAGGGGGCAGCTCACATGGGTAAGGGCTCCTGAGAAGCAGGTGTGGGCAGCTGCAACATCCCCTTTTTTCCAGTACACTTCACCCAGCTGGTTCCAGGCTTCCACCAGCTTGGGCTCCAGCTTCACAGCCTTTGACAGAAGCTCCTCAGCCTTAGGGCTATAGTCAGGAGTCACATTTAGTGCTTTCCCGGTTAGCATCAGAACTTGCGCCTTGCCCTGGACAGAACCTAAGAGGAAGAAAAAAAGATAAAGTGGGAAAAAAACAAGCAATCTTACAGTTAAAGACCAGGGCACTTTCTCTCAAAAAATAACTCCATGTCAGTTTTAGGAATAAAAAGAGTTGAGGAAAATATTTATCAACAAACCATTTATTGAAAGCTCACCATAAGCAGAGTGCTATATTAGCTAATTGGGCAACAAAGAAAGCACTATTTCTAGAGCTTCTGCCATCTGTTTTTTGGGCCCCTATCTACAAGGATCAGCTCGGTTGCTAATTTTCCTAGAGCGATTTACAATCTAGGTGAAGACAAAGCATAAACATGGAAAATTAAAACCACGAAAAAGAGCATACAGCATTAGCCCAGTGAATGGGCTTTAACAAGTCAAGAGGAGTCAGGACAAATAGCTATCATTAAAACAAAAGACAGAGAGAAAGAAAAGACCCTCCAGATTAGAAAATGACATAAACAAAGACACAGAATCAAAAGTACATGTGGCCATGTTCAAGGGAGAATAAATGGTTCAACCTGGATGAAACAGAAAGTTCCTCTACAAGTAATTAGTCAGCGATAAGGTTAGAAAACAGAGTAAAACAATGGACACTTAAATACCAGGTTAAGGGGTTTAGACTTCAGCGAGTCAAAAGGCAGACAAGAGGATCAGGTTAAATGCATGAAGTAATGATTTAGGAAGATGACCATGGCCATCGTGTTATATAAGTGGATTTGAAAGTAAAAGAAATTAGAGGCAGAAAGTCAAATTACTGCAATAGTTCCAGTAAGTATGCTCTTTCATTTCATGCCATTTGCTATAATCAAATTAGCTTAGGGAATGAAAGGTTGCAGAGGGGCCCTGAGAAGTAATATTACATTGTACTACCCTATAGCAGTAACAGATAGGATACCAAAGAGTCTACGAGGAGGGAGTAAAGGTCGATCACATTTCACTGAAGGATGGGGGGTTGCACAGTCTCTAGGGCTCATACCCACTACTTCTTCCATCTGCTGTAGGGTCTTCTCCATCTCCTTCCGCACATCCTGTTGCTTCCTCCCAGCATCCTCAACACTATGTGTCTCAAAATAGCAGTCTCGAAATGAATAGAGCTGATCCACTAGTTCCTAAAAAGTATGACAACGGAACCATTAAGTGGAGAGAGCACTGGACAGGGAAACTTGAAATTGGCTAGCCATACCATCTCTTGGTCTAGAAAGACCAATTCTCTTATCTCACCTAGGAATGGCACAATAGGCAAGTGCACAGGTTTGCTAAAATGCCACAAATCATGAGGAAAAGCAGCCAGTACCCCAGGCCAGCTCTCATGGTCCCATGTTGTCCCATGCCAGTGTCTGTACTGTGATGACTGTTTTCTCTCCCTGCCCCAGCAGGGCTTCTAATATGACTAAACACTTCACATACCACAGTCATGAGGAGGGAAACACTGCAACTTAAGATAAACCAAAAGTTAGTAAGATCATTCTATATGGTCCTGGTCCTCAAAGAATAACACTTTGAAATTTACCCTTAAAGTTGGACTTCTCAACTAAAACCATTTTATCGCTGATTTTTCATATGCTGATATCTGAAAATACAATACAACCTTTGTGAATATAATAAACATGTTAGAGAGTCATTGTTTTCCACCACAAACATACCAATTTGAACTTGGTAACTTTGGTATTTTTGCAGCATTTTGTTATTTTAAATGCTTATTGTGGTTTTGTTTAGTTCGAATTTTTTGTCAAGTCATCTTCTGGGTGTCTTGGATTTTTTATAAGTAAATATTCTCTTTCCTCTTAAATGCCTCTGAGTCTTCCTGTCAGATGAGGCAAAGCTTTTCCACTACAGGTCAAGCATCCCTAATCCAAAAATCTGAAATCCTCCAAAATCCGAAACTTTTGAAATGCTGACACCACAAGTAGAATATTCCACACCTGACACACAGTCAAAATGCAGTCAAAGCATTGTTTCAGGCACAAAATTATTAAAAATATTGTATCAAATTACTTTCAGCCTATGTGTATAAAGTGTAAATGAAACAATTTTTTTTTTTCTTTTTTAAAAGACAGGGTCACCAGGCACGGTGGTTCACGCCTGTAATCCCAGCACTTTGGTAGGCCCAGGCAGACGGATCACGAAGAGATCGAAACCATCCTGGTCAACATGGTGAAACCCAGTCTCTACTAAAAATGCAAAAATTAGCCAGGCATGGTGGCGCACACCTGTAGTCCCACCTACTTGGGAGGCTAAGGCAGGAGAATTGCTTGAATCTCGGAGACAGAGGCTGCAGTGAGCCGAGATTGCGCCACTGCACTCCAGCCTGGCCACAGAGTCTCAAAAAAAAAAAAAAAAAGAGAGCCTCGTAGGTTACCCAGGCTGGTCTCAAACTCCTGATTTCAAGCAATCCCCCCAACTCAGCCTTCCAAAATGCTAGAACTACAGGCATAAGTCACCAAGTTTCATATTTAGATTTGGGTCCCATCCCCAAGTTATCTCATTATGTATATGCAGATATTCCAAAATGCAAAAAGATCTGAAATCCAAAAAACTTCTAGTCCTAAGTATTTTGGACAAGAGATACCCTATTCTTTCCTGAAACTGAACAGATAGCAGCAGAAATATATAATCACTTCCCATCGAGTCTAATCAACGGTCTTCACAACATATCCTGAATTCACCCACCTGACTCCGTCCCACTATGACCACTCCTGGATTACATCAGCTTCATTACTTGCCCGGAATGCAAGAGCTTCTTAACCAGTCATCTTGTTTCTGTTCTCTCTCATTCTCCTCACTGTAGTGGGAGTGATCTTATAAAAAATGTACATCGTATCACAAACCTTCAAATAGTTTCCCATTGCAGACAGAATAAAATCCAAGTCCTTATCATGGCCTAGAAGACTGTATGAGCTGAACTACCACCACCCATCCTGACACAAACTTCACTTCTCAGCACTCTCTCTCCTACGATACTCAAGCCAGAGTGGCCTTCATGCAGTTTCTCAAACCCATCAAGCTCAGCCCACCCGGAAGCCCTTACACATGCTTTTCCTTATGCCTGGACACTTTCTCCAGATCTCTGCATAACTTATTCCTCATCATCATTTAGATCTTAGATCAAATATCAATTCCAGAGAGGTTTTCCCTAATTACTCAAACCAAATGAATATCTTCCTTCTGTCGTCTACTGTTAAATCATACTCTTATTTTTCTTCATACTTATTTAAAATCATGTGGCCTATCATTAATTGTCTATTGTCTGCCTCCATCACTGAAATGTAACCTCCAGGATGGAAAGGACTTTATTCTGTTTTGTTTCGAGCTACACCTGAGCACCAGAACAGGACTTGGGATATAATAGGCTCTCATTCACTATACTTGATTGAATTAACTAACTACCCCTGTTCTAACAAATACATATGTGCTATACTTAATTTAAAATCCTATCCAGAATGAAGAGAACAGACTAGCACCCTCTGCAGTAATGCTTTTCAAATTTTATTGTATTATATCCAAGACCCAGCCTGCAGAAACTCTGATTTTAACAGTTTAGCAGAACTCAAAATTCTACATTTTTAACAGGCACCCCAGATGATTGTAATGAAACTGTAACACACACTTTGAGAAATATCCTTTTATACATTCCTTTTACACTAAAATGTCTATAACAATGAAATCAAAGTTTACCACCATCTCCATGAACAGCAACACCATTATCTAATACTTTTCCTCTTCTCTACTTCACTCCTTTATTCCATTCCTGCACCGACCCCACCCCAACATAACCAAAGTATCCTCTCCCAAGCTGCTTAGGACATTTACCACAAATGAACCTAGGAAAAGACAATTCTCATAAAAAATTACAACCAATTTCCTTTTGTCCTGAAATCAACATGGCTGCAAATTAAGACTTTTAGAGGGGGGCTTAATGATTGGTTTTAGTTGTTAAAGCAAACATTCAAGAACTTGTTTGGTTTTATTGTTTGGTTTTGTTTTCCTCTGGACTGAACGTTTTTAGAAACTTATTTTCTCATGGCAAAATCAATACATGTAAGTTGTTAAAATTCAAATAGATACATGTAAAAAACAGAAAGTAAAAAATTCCCCCAAACAACCTCAGTGATAACCACTGATTTGTATACCTTTTCAGATTCTTTTCTGTACCTATACAAACGTATATACACCAATAATGTTTCTAATATAGAACCAGAATTGATTCTCTGATTTCAGTCAGTCACAATTAGGGAATAAAATGAAGTTAATCCAAATCAGTTGGAATACTAAAAGGTGTTAGTTACTATTTTAATCTACTCAAGAACAAAGAAATTTCACCAATATTTAAATTTGTGCGTTAAACACCTTTAGGCAAGTTACAAGCCTGTCATAGTTCTAATATTTAAGTTACAGGCTGTCTTGGAACGAAGAACTGAGTTCCTGAGGTTTAAGGAAAATCGTGGGGCCTTAAAGGCAAAGAGCCAAGCAATTAGTTAACGCCTCCCTACCAAGCCCAAAAGCCTAGTCTTACTCAGAAGCACAGTCATCTGTCGACTACGTGGAGTCTGGACCCCGCTGCATCAGACCCCAAAGTGGAACTACACATGTTGAAAGAAATCAAAACTGAAATCCTAAGGGGAGTAACCAGGACACTTGCAGTGCAGGTCATCAGTGTGATTGTTGCCAAATTCAAAGCAGAAAGGTGTTAAATGGCTTTTGTAGGGATCAAAACAACATGTAATAGTTCATGCAGATCTGCCATACACATGTATATGCTATTCGTTACGGATGAATCGAGAAAACAACGTCCTCTCTAAAAATGTACATGAATAGTTAGGAGCAACAAATCCTCTTCCATACAGGACTGAAATTAACCGCAGTCAGGTAGACAGCAGGAGGTTCCAACACACTGGGAGGCTCCCTCGCTGGCTGCGGCTGCACCCTCGAGGGTTGTTATAGTAACCGCACAGACGCACGCAGCTTCGCGTGTGTGCCGGGGAATTCGCGGGCACTACATAAACTGGACTCCCTGCTTCATTCGGAGTAACAAAAACACATACAGATTTTAATCTAAGGCCCCACCTGCAATTTCTGCAAGATCGGCTTGACTTCTTCCTCTTCATCAGCCATCATCTCCCCGCCACTCCACCCCCAACTTTATAACCACAGAGACGCACGCCCTCTCTCATCGCGGAACCACAGCGACATCTGGCGCTCTGGAGGCTTTTCTGCCCACGAAGGGCTTTGCTTCAAACCAACTTAACTGTTATTTCCTACAGCACATAGATGCTCTGCAATCACTTTTGAGTTCATAAACTTGTTTCTTTCCCAGATCCTGGAAACAAAATGTCCTCAGCTTAATTTCTATATTCTTGTTTCATATCTTCCTATTTATTTATACTAAGATTATAATACTCCATGAAGAAGAAAGTTTAAGAAGTACACACCTGTGTTGTTTGAAATTTTTAAAGCCATGTAGTACAATGGCTACTTTACTCAATCTTTTCCAAACTTTGCAATAACTTTCTATGTATGATTAATTTTATCATTTTAATGCACTATCCTAATACTACACTTGGGATGGCTCATAAAAACCACCATGCTGTGCACTAATAATGCCTCCATATTTATAGACAACATCCAGAAGGATATATAAGAAACAATGACTGTCTGCAGAGGGAAACAGAAACTGGGGAGCTGTGGGTAAGCGAAGAAAATTTTCACTGCCTGCGCTTTTGAATTTTCTTGCCATCTATATGTATCACCTATTCAAATATAAACATAATTTTTAAATAAAAAATTATTTGCTTCTACATAGTCTCTGGAAAGACACAAGACACTGGCAACACTATTGCTTACAAAGAGCAGAAGTGAGCGGCTGGAGCAAAAATGAGTGACTAGGGATAGACTTTTCACTCTATACCTTTTTTGTAACTTTCAAGTTTGTACCTTGTGAATATATTAAACTTGTGAATAAATCTTTTAAAGTGTCATGTAATATTCCTGACAGTTTTGCTTTACTTTTTTAGTTTTAATTACAGCTTCAAGTTGATTCTGTGAACCTAACAAAGAAGCAAAACGTTCAAGGCAGAAATCATGAATATACATAAAATCATTTCCTCAAATCATTTTCCAACATAAAGGAAATAGTTTGTATTGTAACCTATAAAATCTATGTCATTAGCTATAAAATAGGGAGGGATGTTTTAAAACTTTTTTTTTGAGACACAGTGAGAAAAAAGTCTCACTGTGTAGCCCAGGCTGGAGGGCAATGGCACGATCTCGGTTCACTGCAACCTCTGCCTCCGAGTTCAAGCGATTCTCCTGCCTCAGCCTCCAGAGTAGCTGGGACTACAGTGGGACTACAGGCACATGCCACCACGCCTGGCTAATTTTTTGTGTGTATTTTTAGTAGAGATGGGGTTTCACCGTGTTAGCCAGGATGGTCTCGATCTCCTGATCAAGTGATCCACCAGCCTCGGCCTCCCGAAGTGCTAGGATTACAGGCGTGAGCCACCACACCCAGCCCTAAAACTGTAAAATTTTTCATCCTCTTTCTCAGACATTTTAACTTTGGTGCACATGCGGCTGGGCTCAGTGGCTCACACCTGTAATCCCAGCACTTTGGGAGGCCAAGGCGGGCGGATCACTTGAGGTCAGGAGTTCAAGACCAGGCTGGCCAATGTGGTGAAACCCTGTCTCTACTAAAGATACAAAAATTAGCCAGGTGTGGTGGCGTGCACCTGCAATTCCAGCTATTTGGAAGGCCAAGGCAGAGCCACTTGAACCCAGGAGGTGGAGGTTGCAGTGGGCCAAGATGCTGCCACTGCACTCCAGCCTGGGCGACACAGCAAGACTCCATCTCAAAAAAACAGTAATAAATAACTTTGGTGCACACTAAGAATAATTTTTAAGAGATTTTATACTCTACATTCCTAGTGAGGGAAACACTACTTGCTTTTCAATTATGTAAAGCAGAGGTATTTAATTGCATTTCTACAATGACTAAACATAAACTATCTTCAAATGATTTCAGTATAATTTTTATTACCTAAAAAACAATGGGATTTGGCATTTAGGGTAATTCCACTGTTAACAAATCCTAAACCATTAAGAATCAATCCTAAAATTTAAGAGTTAGAAAAGGCTGTAAGGATAACTTAATTCAATCCTTCATTCTACAAAGTCCAAGAAAGTTTAAACTAAGTAGAAACCAGAATCCAGATCTTCTGCCTCCCCAGCCAGTATGCTTTCAAGTCTTTCCTCTAGTAAGACATAAAGTTACTGAGAAGTCCTTCAAATTTCTATCATGGCTATACATTTTAAATAAATATATGCGTAATTAAACAGAATTTAATTTCCATAATAATAGTCAGAAATGCTCACTAAATAAAGGAAAACAATGAATAAATCTTGTAAATTATTTTAATACAGTCTCTTGAGATCAATAACACATTGGTAAACTTTCTGCAGAAGTGCATTCCTAAATAAATAAACCCAAGGCAACAGCTGACAAAAAGGTAAAGTAGTAGCTTTATTTTAAAATACAGTCTTCCTTTGGTATCTTTGGGGGATTGGTTCCAGGAACCCTCATGGATACCAAAATCCTTGGATGCTCATGTCACTTTTATAAAATGGCATGGTATTTGCATATAACCTACAGATTCTCCCAAATACTTCAAATCACCTCTAAATGATTTATAATACCTACAATGTAAATGCTATCCAAATAGTTATTATACAGTATTTTTAATTTGTATTTTTTATTGTTATATCATTAATTTTTTCTCAAATATTTTTGATATATGGTTGGCTGAATCTGCAGAAGCAGAACCTGTGGATACAGAGGGCCAACTGTAAACACCAAAAAAATTAACTTTAAAAAATAACTATCAATGTGAGTTATTTTAAATACAAATAGGGACTGAACATACATGCATCAAATTGTACTCTCGTTCACTGACATAAGCACACCTCCAAACAAGTTAATATGAAGGTAAATACATAAATATATACAAATAAATACACACACCCAAATAACAAGCCACACATCACCCACCATTTTCCAAGACCAAAATTTTCACATAAAACATACAAATACAGCAAAATATCAGTGTACATTAACATACTTACATATACAGATATGCATAAATACCAGAATTCAAAGCGACATGTAGCATATAACACAGGTACTTAAGGCATAAACAACACAGCTCAGTCAGAAACAGCCCAGGGAGAAACAGTTATCTATTGAAACAAATACTATTGTGACCTTCCCACCAGGGATGAAAATTCAGCAGTTCACAATGGAATTTAAATTAATAAAATGCTTATGCTTTAAATAATAGAAACAAAGAAACCAGACTCTAAACCACTCCCCACTGCCAATGAGTTTGTTATGTCGATAATGTGAAGACAACTTCAGAGATTTAAAAGCACAGGGAAGCTGAGGAGTCCTAACTAGGAAAAAGATTTGCTAAATGAAATCACTAAAGAGGAACATAGAAACATTCTGCAAAGTTAGCTAAATTATCTTTATTTTTTTAGAAACAAGGTCTCACTTTGTTGCCCAAGCTGGAGTGCAGTGGCATGATCTTAGATCACTATAGCCTCAGACTCCTGGGCTCAAGGGATCCTCCCAGCCTCAACCTCCTAAGTAGCTGGGATCACAGGTGTGTGACACCATGCGTGGCTCAAATTCTTTTTACTTTGAAGGCCCTGCTAGAAACTTGCTGCTGCTCTAATTCACGACTTGGAGAGGCAAAACTAAAAAAGCTGTTGCTGGGTTCAGGTGCTGTGGGAGAACCCACAAAAAATGGTTTGAACTGAAAATCTCCATCTCCATCGCCCCGATTTCGAACAGGTGTATTATCCAAAGGAAACCTGGAGTTGTTACCTAGTGGGGAAAAAAAGGGAAAAACATAATTTTATTCATTTGTTATCTACATAATCTACTTCAGAGGAATCATCAAATATATATATATATGAATATATTTTTTTCCTCCAGTATTTGTTTTAGAAAAAAACAGACATATAAAATCTTTTGCCCCAGGTTAAGAATAATCTTTTTAAAAAACATTGCAGTAAACGTTCTAGAAAAAATATAATGATGAAATATTGGCATATACCATGACCCAATATCAATCAGCATAGGATTAAGACAAAGCAGATAATAGATCTGATTAAATGAACATTTAACTACTTCCACTGAACCCTTCCTTGGCTTTTACAGGTTTTAAAGGATCAAATAACTAAAGGAAAATGCTGACTATATATCCTTCAAGCTAACAGTGGTAGCAGGAGATAAAGAGGTTAACTGTGTACAAAAAAAGGAATGGGAAAGAACTGGTGAATATGAAAAAAATAAGACAAGTGGACAGTGACAAGAAAAAAATATCTATAATGCCATTTACAGTAACTCTGACTAAATTACATTATGTAAGTAAAACTGAAAGTTAAGCAGATATTTAGGTTTTTATTCTTATATCTGATATTCCTCATCTCATCATCTCATACCTGCTCCCCACCTTTTTTTTGTAGAAACAGGGTCTCACTATATTGCCCAGGCTGGTCTCAAACTCCTGGGCTCAAGTGATTCTCCCACCTCAAACTCCCAAAGTGCTGGGCCGCACCTGAGCACCTCACAATTTTTCTAAGACATCATCTCCTCCCCTATTAAATCTTCTTCCTCAGCCTATAGTAAATATCCAAAAATGAGTATTAGGAAAGTCCAGCACAAGAAGCTTCACTTTTTTGTATGCCAAAAACAATTTCCATTAATAGCATAGCAAAAACCTATTGGATTTTGTTGCATAAAGAGTAGTATAAAGGAGAGAGCGCAGGAAGATATGAGATTAATTTCATCTGCAAGGCACCTAACAAGCAGACAAGAGATGGAATCATGCTAGATTGTGATTTCCAGAAAGAAAGAATCCTATTTGGATAATCTTTATATCTTCATTAGTTAGGATCATACCTAACAACCTGGTACATAAAACATACTAGATAAATATTTGATAAATGGAAAAATGATTAAACAAAAGAACAAAACAACCAAACTGACAACTTAAGAATTGTACAATCAGTATTGGCAGGTGAAAAAAATAGAAACATGGCCTTCTTGGAGGATAACAAATGGTTAAAAGTATAGGCTCTGAAAACAGGTTAGTGATATTGACCAAATTACTTAACTTTCTGTGCCTCAGCTTTCTCATCTGTATAAAAGGATAATAATACTTCATAAAGTTTTGTAAATTATATGAATTTATGTAAAACACTTAAAACAGTGCCTAGCACTTAGGAATCAATAAATGACAGTTAATATTATTATTACTACAACTACGTAGCTTTTAATTTAATGCAGCAATTTGCAAACTTTCATTTTGCAGAGATTAACTCTGCTCAAATTAAAGATTTAATTTAAATGTAAGCAAATACAATAGATAAAAGCAATGATGTACAGGTTGAAACATGGGTGAAGAATTCATAGCCTACCACAACTCAAGACCCTTATCATCTCCACTGAATGCTTGGAAGTGGGCAGAGCAGTATAAAAAATCATTGATTTAAAGAATAGACACTGGATATCACATGTCCTTTCTTACCTAAGGGGAAGCCAAGAACACCAGACTGTGCAATCATGGATGGTTCAAGGGTGCCTTCATGGTTAGCAATAGTGATGTTTCGTAACCTAAGGCTATCATAGAGGCCTTGGAGCTTTTGATACTGACGATTGCGCTCCATAAGTTTCTCAGAGATGTCACTGAACTTTTTCTTGTATTCTTCTAGTACTTTCTTCATGGAGGTGACCTCCCCTTTCATAGAGGTCAATTCTACATCCTTGCTTTGTATTTGCTGAGTATATATCTTCTCCATCTGTTTCAGATGGCCCTCAGCCTTGCTGAAATTGTATTCTTGATAAAGACGTTCCTGATGTACCTGGTTCCAAAAGAAAAAAGATTTTTAAGGTATGGGGTACAAAGTTATACATTGTAAAATATTATACAAACACAAAAGGAAAAGAAAGATGCTTATATAGGGATGTTATTTTAACATTTAGAACCCAGTTTAAGAAGCAATCAGGATACACAATGAGGCACAGAAAACAGTAAGTTATGTTATTAAATGCATAGAAAAAAAGTCTGGAAGAATACTCTCAAACCACTAACTTTATACCACCAAAAGAACTGAGTATTTGTCTTACTTTAACAAGTGACATGTTTTCCAAAGGTTTTTAAGAAATATAATCCCATTTTTCAAGTCATCCAGAGCATGAAGAACAGACTCTAAGACAACCCCAAATTATCATTGTCTCCTGGTACATACACCCTTGTGTAACTCCCTATCCCCTTGCATGTGGGCAGGACCTGTGACTACAATACTACATAAAATGTGACAGGTTGTCACTTCGTAAGTATATTACCTAAGACTATAAGGTCTGTCTTACTACGAGACACACTCCCTTGCTGGCTTTGAGGAGGCAAGCAGCCATGTCAGGAAGGCCCAAGAGGCAAGTAACTAAGAGCCTCTGGTGAATAGCCAGAAAAAAATTGAGGACCCAATGAATCTAGACAGATCTTACGCTTTTTGCAAAAATAAACTCAAAATGGTTTACAGACTTAAATGTAAAATGCAAAACTATAAAACTCCCAGAAGATAACATAGGATAAAATCTAGATGATCTTGGATTTGGCAGTGACTTTTAAAATATACCAAAGGTATAATCCATGAAAGAGAAAATTGATAAGCAGGACTTCATTCAAGTTAAAAATCTCTGCTCTGTGAAAGACCCTGTAAGAGAATGAAATGACAAGCCACGGATCAGGAGAGTATATTTGCAAAAGATAGCTCTGAGAAAGGATCAAAGAATACTTCAAACGCAGTAAGGATACAAAGAACACTTAAAACTCAACAATTAAAAAAATTTAAAAATAGACCAAAAACTTCATATACACCTCACCAAAAAAAAAAGGCAAAAAAGCATATGAAAAGATGCTCCACATCGTATGTCATCAGAGACATGGAAATTAAAATGAGATACCACTATACACCTATTAAAATGGCCAAGATCCAGAACATGGACAATACCAACTTCTGGCAAAGATGTGGAGCAACAGGTTCTCACTCATTGCTGCTGGCAATATAAAACGGTACAGCCACTTTGGAAGACAATTTGGCAGTTGCTTACAAAATTAACATACTCTTACCACATAAGCCAGCAAAAACACTATTTGGTATTTAACCAAAGGAGTTGAAAAATACAGGAGCATGTAAGAGAAACAACTTACCCAGAAAAATATAATAAAAAGTTACTTAACAGATGACAAACATCCTTAATAAGTATAAGAGTATATGTAAGATATAACAACACATTCAAGGACATGCTTAAAGTTATCCACAGGGAGGTCTTTCAAAGGAAATACTAAAAGTAGAAATCATAAAGGGAAGAAGTTAAGGATGTGTTATTTGATAAGAATGCTTATCATAGTATTTTAATAACTTGGAAATAAATTATGCTAAAAACAATATAACCATTAAAATATGATTATAGAATAGTTAACTAAAAAATATTTAACAAGATATTCACACCCAGTGGAGCATAGGCTACTCAGGAGGCTGAGGCAGAAGAATGGCTTGAACCCAAGAGTTAGAGACTAGCCTGGGCAACACAAGAAAACCCCATCTCAAAAGAAAGAAAAATACATACCAGATATATGTTGTCAACTCTAACAATAAAACAGTGTGTTATTATCTTACTTTTATACAGAAGACAGAGTGTGTGTGTGTGTGTGTGCGCGCGCGTGTGTGTGTACCCAAAATATCAACAATGGTTATATCTGAGTGATGGAATTATGAGTGCTTTAATTTTCTTCCTTTTGATTTTCAACAATAAACATTATTGAAAACAAAACAAGCTAATAAGACAGTTTCTCATATACTCATAAAAAATAAATATAAAATAATGAAGAAAAGACACTAGAAGCTCCCACAAATGCCTGAAATTATATGTTCAAGAGAAACTAGACTAAGCACTAACCTGATATGTCCAGAAGGCCAGTGCTCGGGAGCTAATGTCCAACACGATCTCTGGTCGCAGTCCTGCCAATACCATAGCTTTATATTCCTCTGATGGACTGAGTTCTGTGCGGACAATATCTAGCTTTCCAGAAAGGGTACTGTTGCAGGCAGGACAGATAGCTGGTGAGCGACTAAACTCACCACTGCCATGCTGATCACAGAAGATGTGAGAGCAGGCAGTGACCCATGCATAGCCAGAGAGTTTGATGCGACACTTTCGATAATTACAAAGCAGCATGTCTTCACACAAAGACATAATAGGATAGTGAGGTCTCCAGAAGCTGAAGAGTGTCCTAATAAGGGGTAAATAAAAAGGCCAAGTTAAATTGCAATAAAAATAAAATAAATAACAAGTAAAAAATAAATATAACATGCATGTTTTTATTATAAAATACTGCACATTTTATTATATTCCTTGTATTTAGTATAATTGATATATTGATTTCAGTTACTCAATAATATTAATTGTGCTCCTTGTTTGTCCGGTTTTCTAAAAACACTTTAAGGATAAAGGTAAAGACAAAGGTGGTTACAGATCTTGCTAAAGTCAAAAATAATATATATGTGGGCCATGGGCAGTGGCTCACGCCTGTAATCCCAGCACTTTGGGAGGCCAAGGCAGGCAGGTCAGGAGTTCGAGACCAGCCTGGCCAACATGGGGAAACCCAGTCTCTATTAAAAATACAAAAATTAGCCAGGCGTGGTGGCTCAAGCCTGTAGTCGCAGCTACTAGGGAGGCTGAGGCAGGAGAATCACTTGAATCCGGGAGGCAGAGGTCGCAGTGAACAGAGATCGTGCCACTGCACTCCAGCCTGGGCGACAGAGCAAGAATCTGTCTCAAAACCAATATATAGGCCGGGCGCAGTGGCTCACCCCTGTATAATCCCAGCACTGTGGGAGGCCGAGGCAGACGGATCACGAGGTCAAGAGTTCAACACCAGCCTGACTAACATGGTGAAACCCCGTCTCTACCAAAAATAGAAAAAATTAGCCTGGCGTGGTGGCGTGCGCCTATAGTCCCAACTATTTAGGAGGCTAAGGCAGGAGAATGGTTTGAACCCGGGAGGCGGAGGTTGCAGTGAGCCGAGATCGCACCATTGCACTCCAGCCGGCGACAGAGCGAGACTCCACCTCAGAAAAAAAAAAAAAAAAAGGTGCCTTGGCCCTCCGGGTCGACAGAAAGGAACACTTGGACACCTTTATCCCAGTAGCCCCGCTCAGTGAGTTTCCTCAGGTATGTCACCTGGCAGCCACGTTAAGAGGCCTATTTTACGTCCGGCAGAGTAGGGGCAGAGGCGAAGCAGAGGAGCTGGGAAGCTTTAAAGCTGAGCCCTCGCTCAGGCAAGAGAGGCGCAGCTAATTCGAATCTTCCACCAGTTGGGAGTAAGCGCCTATCTAATGGCTGTACAAGCTGCGTGAGGGCCAAGTTTTAGAGAAACAGCCCCACAGAAATTACAGTCTGGAATTTTCAGTCAGCTTTCAGCGCTCAGTAGAGAAAATAATAATAACAAATGATACTTAATCTGAGGCTGAAAGAAAAAGCGCGGAAAAACTCCGTTGCCTCCACAGCTCCACAAGCGAAGATTCCAGGATTCTCTGCGCGAGTGCTCCAGGGAACTACACCAGAGCGCGCGTGCGTAGGGTTGCCCCGAAGCATCCTGGGACCTGCCAGGCCCTGTGGAGGTGCGGCGGGCAGCTCCGGCTTTCTAAGAATCAGGAGAAATTCCCAGAAACGGTGTGACAGCTGTAATTGGACAGCTGGCACCTCCACGTTGGGGTAATCCACCATTTTATTTTTTATCCACCTTGGACTAGACATCTTTCCAGCTCTCACACATCTTCTATACACATTTAAGGAAGTTATAATTTTCTTTGAGTCTGCATTGCAAACATGCATTACAGGGCTTTACATTAAGCGATAGTGGGCTGGGCGCGGTGGCTCACGCCTGTAATCCCAACACTTTGGCAGGCTGAGGTGAGCGGATCACCTGAGGTCTGGAGTTCAAGACCAGTGTGGCCAACATGATGAAACCCCGTCTCTACTAAAATACAAAAATTAGCTGGGCGTGGTGGCGGACACCTGTAATCCCAGCTACTCCGGAGGCTGAGGCAGGAGAATCACTTGAACCCGGGAGGCAAAGGTTGCAGTAAGCCGAGATCGCACCATTGCACTCCAGCCAGGGCAACAAGAGCCACACTCCATTAAAAAAAAAAAAAAAAATTAAGCGGTAGTATTGAGGGTCACAACTTTGAGGTGACCTACCTGCGCGTTCTCCTGGAACTGCTGGCAGTTCCAGGCATTACCTATAGGCATTACCTATAGCAGCTGCTGTAGGTAATTATTTTCTGCTTAATCTATATGGATGTTAGAATTCAGATTAAAAATTAACCTGAAGAGGAAAGCTAGAAGGGTCCTCAGAATATAAACCTTAATGAAGCTTTTTTTTCTTTTCCAGATAGGGTCTCACTCTGTTGCCCAGGCTGGAGTGCTGTGATATGATCTCGGCTTACTTCAACCTCCGCCTTCCAGGTTCAAGCGATTCTCCTGCCTCAGCCTCCCGAGTAGCTGGGATTACAGGCGCCTGCCACCACACCCAGCAAATTTTTGTATTTTTAGTAGACACAGGGTCTTGCCATGTTGGCCAAGCTGGTTTCAAACTCTTGACCTCAAGTGATCCACCCACCTCGGCCTCCCAACGTGCTGGGATTACAGGCGTGCACCACCATGCCCAGCCTTATACCGTCTTTTGTAGCCATCCTTCCAGATGTTGTGACCCTATTATGAATTAGTAACAGATGCAATTAGCCACACAGTGGACATCAAACCCTGCAAACCCCTTTCTGAGTAATGCCAAAACCATAATATCAAATCTTTTTCCTTCAAACAAAAAACTGTCAAAAACTGTGCAGCTTCCTACAAGGTTTGTCAACTGGTTCAGAGTAATTAAGCCTTTGTACATTTCCTAAAATATATTCTGATAACTTTAAAGTGGTAACTTAATTCTAGTATAAACCAGTTTCAAAAAAATGAAATCTTCATGTGTGAACCATGTACTCCCTAACATCTGTTTTTGGCTGTTCGAGGCTTTTGTGTGAATTCTGGTTTTAACTATGCCAAATGTAGAAATATTAATACAAAAAAAAGTACAACTCATTTAAAGTTGAAAAATGCAAAATATTCTAATTTGACTAGTACCTAACTTTGTGATCCTAGCCTTTGTACTGCACCATGATCACTTCCTGGAGATGTATCTAAGTTAATACATACTTAATATTAATTCATTTTAACACCATGTACTGCAAATATGCTACAATTTATCCATTCTTCTAATAGACATTGATTGCGGGTTTTTACAATTAAAAACAATACTGCAATGAACATTCTGTACATGTCTCCTTGAGTACACATGCCAAAAATTCCTCTAGAATATAACACCCAGAGGCTGGGTTAGTATATAAGCAACTTCAAATCAACTAAATGTTGCCAAACCACTCTCCAAAGTAAAGGCATAAATTTCACTGCCACCAGCAAAGTATACAAGAGCCCAATGCTATAAATTCAGCAACATGCAGACATGTCAAGTTGTTTTATTTTATTTCATTGTTGTCTATCTGATGACAGTGAAATGGTATCTCAGTGTTGTTTTAATGTACAACTCTTTCATTACTGTACAACTCTTTCATTACTCGTAAGAGTGAGCATTTTTTCATCTGAATGACTACTCAGGGATCCTCATCTGTGATTTGTCTGTTCACATCCTTTGATGATTTTCTTGATTTATATGGAGTCATTTAACAGTAATATGCCATGCAAACATAAGTTTGAATTTTAGTGTACACAAATGTATCAACTTTCCCTTTTTGTACTTATGTCTACTCCAATATCATCCTCTTGCTTTTCAATAGTTTTAAAGTTTTGCTTTTCATATATACAACTTAATTCATTCTTCCCAATATAAAGAGTCTGAATAACTCACAATAAGAGTTGTGAAGGCCAGAGTGACCACAACATTCAAGAAAGCAAACATTCCAACAACTTCACTATTTGATGGAGTGGTAGTCTAGTCTATAACATTCCTAGGTTATCTTTACCATGCAAGGGATACAATATGCATCAAAATATTAGGAATGTTGTATTTCACTGCTTTTAGAATGATATTTAATCATATTTATTGACTATACAAAACAAGGCAACCAACCACAAAGATAAAACTACTAAGAATAACAAAATCATATTCCAGCTCTTTGGGAGGCCAAGGCAGGTGGCTCATCTGAGGTCAGGAGTTTGAGTCCAGCCTGGCTAATATGATCAAACCCCATCTCTACGAAAAACACAAAAATTAGCTGGGTGTGGTGGTGGGCACCTGTAATCCCAGCTACTCGGGAAGTTGAGGCAGGAGAATAGCCTGAACCCGGGAGGCGGAGGTTGCGGTGAGCCGAGATTGCACCACTGCACTCCAGTCTAGGCAACAAAGTCAGACTCCATCTCAAACAAAAAAAAAAATTATAGATATGAAATACTTTCCATGAGAATCAGGCCAGGCGCAATGGCTCACACCTATAATCCCAGCACTTTGGGAGGCCAAGATGGGCAGATCACCTGAGGTTGGGAGTTCGAGACCAGCCTGACCAACATGGAGAAACCCCGTCTCTACTAAAAATACAAAAATTAGCTGGGCATGGTGGTGCATGCCTGTCCCAACTACTCAGGAGGCTGAGGCAGGAGAATAGCTTGAACCTGGAAGGTGGAGGTTGCGGTGAGCCGAGATCACGCCATTGCACTCCAGCCTGGGCAACAAGAGCAAAACTCCGTCTCAAAAAAAAAGAAAAGAAATACTTTCCATGAGAATCTATATAGAGAAAAGCTGTCTGAAGATATTATAATGAAGGAGAAAAGGCATTGAGTTTCAAGCAGTAGTTGTGCTATATTTAAACACATAGAAGTAACTTCCTGTTTGTTTTGATACCTTGTTTTTATAGCCAAAAGTTGAGATTTGCAACAGACAGAAAAGTCTGACAACCTGAAGACCTATTTCTTGTAATTTATGAAATGGTTTAACTCATTTGTTTACTATTTTTAGACAAACTACTAAATATTCATGAACTGTATATTATTGATAAAGCAATTTCAAGAATCTTAATCTAAATAGGTTTCATATTCTGGCCAACACAAGTTATTACAGTTGCATACCATTTGTGAGATTCTGGTATAAGCATGAGTATTAAATCTCATTACAAAAACAGTGAAGTATACCAGACTTTCAATATTTGGATTTTTATTTTGTACCACTTGTATTTAAATATACCATTATGGATGTAAACACAGCATATAGGACAGTATACTTTAGCCAAAACAATTGAGAATATTTCAACATGAAGCAGAAATGAGTTTTTAACCATACCTGAGTGGTATGTGCAATTTAAGTCAACGATAAATATCAAGTAAGATTGTAAACAAAATATTAACAATAAAAGATTTTTAAATACCAGTAAGCTTTTATATATCTATTCCTCACATAAATAGATTGGTTTTGGCAGTAATTCTTATAATAGGCATTGATTCCAGGTTTTACAATTAAAAACAATACCACAGTGAACGTTCTATACATGTCTCCTTGAGTACACATGCCAAGAATTCCTTTTGGAAACCGCCGTGTTTTGTCAATCAGGGCTTCCCCCACCTTTCCCCCCGCCCCACCCTGAACCCTCTATGGCTTCCACACCCAGAGACTAGGTTAGTATATAAGCAAATATTTTTTTGGTATCTCTTCTGGGCCAGGTCTTAGGGGAAAAGAAGGTATCCTGCTTTCATGGAGTTTACAATCTACCAAACGATCTAAGAATGACAGAAGAAAATGAAAATATTATTTTATTCTTTCCTTTGCCACCTCTTACATTTTTGCAAATTGATTCCATAAAGCCATTTCTGGTGAGAAAAGTCCATCTTTAACTTGAAGAATTATCTATCTTCATACTGCAAAGAAAAGTTATATGTATAATTTTTTTTTTTTTTTGAGATGGAGTATCTCACTCTATCACCCAGGTTGGAGTGCAGTGGCACAACCTTGGCTTACTGCAATCTCCACCTCCCAGGTTCAAGCGATTCTCTTGCCTCAGCTTCCCAAGTAGCTGGGACTACAGGTGCGCACCACTATGCCCGGCTAATTTTTGTATTTTTAGTAGAGACAGGGTTTCACCATGTTGGCCAGGCTGGTCTTGAACTCCTGACCTCAGGTGATCCGCCCACGTCAGCTTCCTAAAGTGCTGGTATTACAGGTGTGACCCACCGCACCCAACCAAAAAGTGTATTTTTAAAACTGCCCTGACTTGTGTGAGCAACCACTCTAGAAAACCAAGTAAACCATTTAAAATTTGAACATGAATGACTTTATAGTATAATGTTTCAGTAACTCCCAGAACCAACTGGCTTTCTTTCATAGCGCTAGATGAGAGCTATCTAATTACTATATGCTCATGTTTTGAAACTAGGCTGCTGCTTTTATTTTTTTAATCACAGGTATATTTTCTTAATCTAGAATCATCACCCGTTTAGTAATTGTTTGACTCCGCAAAAATCAGAAGGCACTAACGGACAGCCAGCCCATCCTCATGGTGCCCTGAGTGAAGATAAGCCATTTTTGATATATGATGGATCAAAATCCCACTGCCTAAGGCTCCAAGCAGTGAGAGGAACAGCCATCAAAGTGTACCTCCAACCACATTAATTTAAGAAACGTTTATAAAAAATAAAGACATCCCAACCTGGGCAACATGGCAAAACCCCATCTCTACAAAAAATACAAAAAATTAGCCAGGCATGGTGGCCTGTGGTCCCAGCTACTTGGGAGCCTGACATGAGAGAATCACCTGAGGCTGGGAAGCTGGGGCTTCAGTGAGCCCTGATTGTGCCACTGCAGTCCAGCCTGGGCAATGAAGTGAGTCCCTGTCTCAAAAAAAAATAAGACATCAAGAGACTCTTATAAGATAGGAATCATTACATCTAAGTAAGAACTAGAAGAGATCATTAAGGATCAATTGATTCGGCAAGGCAAAATGAGGAACTAGATAAAAAGTTAGTACCAAAATCAAGATTAATCAACTAAAGAAAATGTTATTCCAACAATTATATAAAGATACACACTATAGTGCCTGTGACTAATTCTAGAACTTAATTAAGTTTTGAGGGGCAGGGTGAAGGTAATGAGGGGTAGTCTAATTAACAGAAAGATATATAAGCAATAAAAACAAAGAATTTCCTTGTTTTTTTTTTTTTTTTTTGGAGATGAAGTCTAGCTCTGTCACCTAGGCTAGGGTGCAGTGGTACGATCTCAGCTCACTGCAACCTCTGCCTCCCAAGTTCAAGCGATTCTCCTGCCTCAGCCTCCCGAGTAGCTGGGATTACAGGTGCACACCACCACACCCAGCTAATTTTTGTATTTTAGGTAGAAACAAGGTTTCACCATGTTAGCCAGGCTGGTCTTGAACTCCTGACCTCAGGTGATATGCCCACTTCGCCTCCCAAAGTGCTAGGATTACAGGCGTGAGCCATCACGTCAGGCCAAAACAAAGAATTTTCGTCAATCTATTATGCAGATGTCAAAAATTGCCAGGTAGTACAGAATCTAAGAGAAATATAAACATGGATTCTGAAGACAAAATAGTTAACATCAAACTGAGCATTTATCATATGCTTTACCCACACCCTTACTAATTTAATCTTCAAAATAACCACCCTGAGTCAAATACTATTACCATTCTCTAAAATATAAATATAAAATATAAAACTAAGACACAGATAATTAGGAAACTTGCCAATACTGCATAACTGGTGAAGTGATAGAGAGCATGGGTTTGAACCCAGTCTGACTCCAGAACCCATATATATACTATACTATGCTACTTCTCAACATCTTTAATTGACTTTTTTGTTTTTGTTTTTGTTTTTTTGGAGACGGAATCTCGCTGTCACCCAGGCTGGAGTACAGTTGCACTATCTCTGCTCACTGCAACTTCTGCCTCCTGGGTGCAAGCAATTATCCTGCCTCAGCCTCCTGAGTAGCTGGGACTACAGGCGCACACCACCACGCCCAGCTAATTTTTTGTATTTTTTTTAGTAGAGATGGGGTTTGCCATGTTGGCCAGTCTGGTCTCAAACTCCTGTGCTCAGACAATCCATCCACCTTGGCCACCCAAAGTGCTAGGATTACGGGCATGAGCCACCACACCTGGCCTCAACTGACTTTTAAAAAATGAAACTTATAGCACCTTAGCAGCTGGCCATGAAGTCACAAACCTGAATTTTCAAAGACTCATATATATGTCAAAGCTTCTCAATATCAACGTAAGCCTTACCATAAAAGAAAAATGTAGTAATCATCTACTGTATATCCAGGATTTACAGCACCAAAGAGGTCCAGACTGGAACAGTGAGACTCAGATCTGGTTTCAGTCTCTCGAAATTTTACTTCTGTAAAAGACAACAAAAGCTAAAAAATTATTTCAACTCCTGATATTACTTTGAGTTGTTTGTATTTCCCGTATTTCACCCTTCTTTCTACCTAATTCTCTGCTGAAAATGCAGGCATGGGTAAAGAATATAAGCTTGTCCTAAGTTACTTAAAATAACTTTTAAAATATTACAATACATGAATACAATAAAATTAGAAAATAGGTTTATAATAATACAAGATAACTTGTAGAACTCAATTCTAGAGAAAATAACCGCTAGTATTTTAGTATATATATCCTTTCCGATTTCTTAAGCAAACATATGCATATAAAAATATTTAAGCAGAAACACATTGCTCTCTAATGTTTTTCATGTGTCATGAATATCATTCTATTTAAATAAACATAAACCTGTATCATAACTTTTAAGTGACTATATAGTGTTGTATTGTATAGTCTTCGCAAAATTGATTTAACCAACTCTGTGTTTCCCTTAATCTATATGTATAGATTGATAAAATAGTGATTGGTTTAAAACTGCCAGGCTAAATTGCCTATAGAATTATACCAGTTGCCAGTGCTTTTTCTGTAGTGTTTGAACTTTTAGATTAAGGATTCCTGACCCTAGTTCTAACTCACAAAAGTGATTTTTTGGGATTATAGAGATATCACAAAAGATCAAAGCACAATAAATTAGTCTCAAATTCCTAACTTATTATTTATATAAATTTATTATATATAAATTCATAATTTATTAAGGTTTAAGAATCACTTGGGATTACAGACTAAATCCCAGTATTAATTCCAACAAGCAGAATTCAATTGCAGGTGTTTGCCCCTAGCTTTAGTCTGCTCAGAGCATGTGTTTAATCAGGCTGATCAGCTGAAACACGGACTTAACATGCATTTCATCATGGCAAACTGTAAATGACTGGGGAAGGGCAAACCAGCACTGGCTCCTTATCCCTAAACAGGAAAATTCTCTTAAGGTTAGAACTAGGGATTTTTTTCAATTACCAAATTCCATCCACTAATAACACTGAGTCCCAAGTCTTGCTAGGTGATTAGAAATCCAAATGAGGTAAAAATGAAGATTTTGCTCTTACTCTTACCTCTGGCATCACATGAATCCAGCTTCTATCTAGAAATCCAGTTGAACCACAGGATCTATCAATTACCTAGGATCATTTCTGGAAAATTTTAAAAAAATAAATTCACAAAGGTTATGATTACATGACAACTCACACCAGCATGTTCTACACCAAGTCACAAGAAAATTTAGAGTAACTGTTCATCCTTTATTTAACTCTCCATTCATTAATATAAACTATTGACTCATCTTTCGGAGAATGTCACCAAATGCCCAAGCTCACTATCAAATAGGGCAGCATCAGGAGTTCAAGGTTACAGTGAGCTGTGATCATGCCACCGTACTCCGCCCTAGACAACAGAGTAAGACCTGTCTCAAGAAAAAAAAAAAAAAAAAAAGAGCAGGACCTCTCTTTTTTTGTACACAAGCTTAATTTTGTATAAATTTACAAGTTGGATAAAACTGCACAATAGTCTAACCAACTTCTGAAAGGCTATAAAGGTCAACAGTCTCACAGTAAGAAAACAGTTACGCAAGAAAAAGGAGTCAAGAACTTGTAAGATTCAGCTAACTGAGAAAATAATCCAAAATAGTCAGTTTTTTCAAAGCATGTTTCAATTTCATTTGAGCCAATGCAGGATTGTATTTAACCTTTACTCTTCATAATCTTTTGTCAAAATAATCTGAAGAAACTCTTCCCTTTACATAGGAAAATTGAATTAGTAACATTTGGAACCAAAGTCTGCCACAAGATGGCAACGTAAGAAAGAGGCTTGCTTTAATTTCCTCTTCCAGCATTTGAGTGTAATCTGAACTTTAAGGTCAAATACATACTAGATGTGCAGTTCGTCTTTGCAGGCAACCTTCACACTATTCCCTACTCTTCACCTAATTACTAGCTAGAAAATTTTTTTATTTACTTGTAATGATCATCTAAAACTTGTTAGCTAAAAATACTAGTTATACTTTTGTCATTGTGTTCTTTTTCATGCAGCAATGTGGAGATTTAAAAATCCATAACCTCAGACACAATCTAGCCAGAAAGACAAGACTCATAGAAATTAACATACCACCAAATAAGTGGTAGAAGGCAAGTAAGGTTAAGAAAAAAAGTAGGATTGGTCAAGGAAGGCTTCATGAAGCAAAAACAGTGGGTCATAAGTGGACCTTGAAGTTGCATGTCCAATAAGCAACCACTTAGAGTTAAAAATTAAATTTCTCCATTACACTACTCACATTTTCTTACTCAGTAGCTATATTGGCAGTATAAACATAGAACATTCCCATCATAACAGAAGGCTGGACATCAGTGCCTTTAAGAATGGGTCTGCCGGGCGCGGTGGCTCACGCCTGTAATCCCAGCGCTTTGGGAGGCCGAGGCGGGCGGATCACAAGGTCAGGAGATCGAGACCACGGTGAAACCCCGTCTCTACTAAAAATACAAAAAAATTAGCCGGGCGCGGTTGTGGGCGCCTGTAGTCCCAGCTACTCGGGAGGCTGAGGCAGGAGAATGGCGTGAACCCGGGAGGCGGAGCTTGCAGTGAGCCGAGATCGTGCCACTGCACTCCAGCCTGGGCGACAGAGCGAGACTCCGTCTCAAAAAAAAAAAAAAAAAAAAAGAATGGGTCTAAAATAAGCTGACAGAAAGAAAGCAGTGGCTATCATTCTTTGGAAATCCTATCTGTCAAGCTGTATAGAATTTGTATCATTTAAATTTTATAACCCCCTATTTACAAGGAAAATTGAGGCTCAGAAAAATTACCTAAATTTCCTAAGATCACCTAACTAGTAAGGGCTAGGATTTAAATTCAATTCCATCAAAACTCCATACTCTTTTCACTTCACCATGATACTTCCTACAGAAAATAAGCAGAGCTAAAGATGGTTTGCTTTAAAATGTAAAGCAGTGATATGCTAGCTAGCTCAGAAGGTTGGAAAGAAACTGAAGCATTTTAAATATCTCAGACAGATATGATCAAAATGTTATTTTACTCCTTCCTTGCCCTACATTTCTATAATGCTTTAACTATGTAAAATGTTTTCAGATCAGCAGGATTCAAGGTTAACTAAGAGAATGAAGACAAGCAGCAAGACATGGTGTGAAAGGTTTCTACAGTTTTAACAATGTCTACCTTAAAACTCCTTGATCTCTCCAAACCCAAAATCAGTTTTTTTAAAAAGGAAATTAAAAAAAAAAAAACTACTTGATCTAAGTATTCTTACAGGATAATACTTACAGGTTGAAAGGAACAACTTCTCTATTAATCTCAACTCACAAACAAAACCCAGATTGCAAGAGGCCTGATCTTTTTGTTCTGACACATAGCACAAAGCCTGGCACATAAATCCTGATGTTAAATATGGGATACCTTTCGCAATGGGTGATGCCCCCTGCAGGATTCTAGTCATGCATGCTTCAACAAGTGTCATTCCAACACACAAAGGACATTTCGTATTTACTAAGTATTTTGGAAATGCTCCATAAACAATCAATGATCCCAGCATTTTGTTGACTGTGGGCAGTAATCACTTCAAAGTACTAGTGTTCATAGCCAAAAAGTACATTTTATATATGTGAACAGATGCTTCATGAAGGCCTAATACAAACTACAAATTGATACTAAATCAGCAGATACTTGTGTTAAGATTTCATTACCATTCCATTTGACTCTATTCCAATTTATTCAGTGCCACCTAGCATTATAGGATACAATGGTAACTCAAAGAATCTCTAGGCTAGGTGTTTTAGATAGAAAAGGCACACATACGTGTAATAAAGAGACCTTAAGGCAGCTTATGTGATCAAAATTCAAGTACCAGGCTTTAGGTCCCATCAGTCTTTAACCCTTTCTGTTGAGAATATCCAAATTTAAGCCCATGATTTTCAGGGGGTCTACAGATGGGCCAGTCCTGGACTGGCACACAGGGTGCTGGACTTCCCTCCTCAGTGGATTTCATCTTCAACCTGAAACAAAATGAAAACACAAAATTTTGTTCATACGAAGTAAATACTAAACTGATAGCTTGGCATAGTTTTTCTTTAGAGATAGTTATATAAGGTACTGCTATCAGAACAGACTCCAAGTTTTAATTCCCACTCACTATCAGAGTTTCCTTCCTTTTTAAGGCAGAATAGTATTCCACTGTACATATGTATCATATTTGCTTTGTCCATTCATCTGTTGATGGACCCTTAGGTCAATTCCACATCTTGGCTTTTGTGAATAATGATGCAATGAACATGGGAGTATAGATATCTCTGACACACTAATTTTATTTCCTTTGAATATACCCAGAAATGGGATTTCTGGATTATATGGTAGCTCTATTTTTAATTTTTTTGAGAAATTTCCATACTATTTTCCATAATAGTTGCACTAATTAATATTCCCTAAAATAATAGATTTTGAAATCATACAAAACTAGATTTTAATCCTGGCTCTCTCATGTATTTGCTGTGCCCATGGGTAAGTTATGGAACTTCTCTAAACCTCAGCTGTCCCCTCTTTAAAATGAGAACAAATACTACATACCTCTTAAAACTTCTGTGAAGACCGAGGTAATAAATACACTTTGCACTGTAGCTGGCATGGTGTTAAATGTTTAATATGTTATTTTTATGTCTTGCCCAAGCTCAACCAGCTAGTGAGTAGAAAGGCAAATATTCTGCCTAAAAATTTCACACTTTTCCACAGCCATTAAAAAAAAAAAAAAATCATGTCCTTTGCAGCAACTGGAGCTGTTGGATGCTGCTGGAGGCCATTATCCTAAACAAATTTACGCAGAAACAGAAAACCAAGTATCGCATGTTCTCACTTATAAGTGGGAGTTAAATCTTGGGTAGGGAGCTAAATACTGGGTTCACAGGGACATAAGGTTGGGAACAATAGACACTAGGTACTCCAAAAGGAGGAAAGGAGAGAGAGGGGCAAGAACTGAAAAACTTCCTATTGGGTACAACGTTTACTACCTAGATGGCAGAATCAATAGAAGCCCAAACCTCAGCATCATGCAATATATACCCTGTAACAAACCTGCACATGTACCCCATGAATCTACAATAAAAACAAATTTAACAACAAGAAGTCACACTTCTCACAATAACCCAGAAGCCAGAAAGGTCACTCATATAGTACTCATAAGGGCCCTTCCAACTCCAAGATAATGGGTCTTTTATTTTTTATTTATTTATTTTTTTTTTGAGATGGAGTTAGTTTACTCAGAAAATCTACTGAAACAAAAAATATATCTTTTAAAAAAAATAATTTTTAAAGAATACTATGTGACCATTATAAGGAATGTGGACACTCTACTCATGGAACTTAAGTGGAAAAAGTAAGACACATAGTAGAGTAGGTACAGTAAAAGGGAAGGATACCCACACATATCTGCTTATATGCATAAAATATCTTAGTAACACTGTTATGAGGGAGAGGAATTGGATGGCTTAGGGAAGGGGATAAGAAACTTCGATATCTTTTGAATTTTGAATCATGTGAATGTATTACCTATTCAAAAAATATATATATGTATATATGTATTCAAAAAATATATATAGTATTCAATATTTTATATATATATAGTATTTTATATATATATAAAATATATATATATAGTATTTTTTTTTTTGAGACAGAGTTTCGCTATTATTGCCCATGCTGGAGTGCAATGGCGCCATCTCGGCTCACGGCAACCTCCACCTCCCGGGTTCAAGCGACTCTCCTGCCTCAGCCTCCCGAGTAGCTGGGATTACAGGCTTGCGCCACCACGCCCCAAAAAATAAATTTTAACAATGCTTGAGAATTATGAAAATTATGGGAGGCCTAGAAATACCTATTACTACATTCGATTAACTGGTTTATTATTTGTCTTTCTCACACATTCTGCCTGTATGGATTTCCCACACATACATCATATAAAAATTAACATGTATCAAAAGAAAGGAATTCAGTGAAATTACATTCAAGGTCACTAGGCAAAACTTTTTATGAGAAAACAGATATCCAAAATACTTACTGTAAATAAATAAGTACTGCTTACTTCTAAAGGTACCTAACATTTATTACATACCAACTAGAGCCTAGTTTTTATATATTTTATCTGATCTTGGAAAGCTAAGCCTTGGAATGGCTCACTGCTTCTCCCAAGGTCACCAGAGCTGTAAACTGTGGCGCTGGAATTTGAATCTAGAGGCTTGCCCTAAACTAAGGTCCCTGATCTTGTTCCATAGCTTTTAAGGACACACTCACCACAGTGGCAACATTAAAAATTAGCAGCTCCTCTTAGGGCTTATCTGTCTTCAGAGTTTGCTGTCCAGGTTCACCAAGAAAGCCGAAATGATCTGAGCAAAAGCCAGGGTAAAGGCAAGGTCCGCTACAGTTTCCACAAACCCAGTAAGGACCTGGGCCCTCTAGACACTCACCGGAGAATTAAATAAAATCTACTGAGCTGAACGCCTTCTCCCGAGATCTGACCTCACCCAGAGAGATATAAATCAAAACAGCATTGGGATGATAATATCTTTCCCTCAAAGCAAAATGAAGTCGGCGTTTTCCAAGAACAGACGCACTATGCACATGAAGCACAGTCTATTGCTCCTGGGTCACCAGGACACGGAGATGGAAGGCAAACCCGGTACTGCAGAGGCCCACGTGGAAACAAGCCAGGCAGAGCATTTCACTGCCTTCTCCCAACCTCCACACAGCCGACATTAACCTCCTTGCGACTCACACACACTGCAATGCCGACTTGAAATAAAGGCCTGCCACCTGGGTATATAACTCAAAGGGAAGAGAAATTCAAAACAATTAGAGAGCAAAATTAAGTGCACACTCACCAGCCCACCAAAACGGAGAGGGAAAGAAAGTGGAGAGACAGGAAGTCGCCTTGGGAAATGTCTTCAGAACCTGATTGGCTAATGAGTTCAAGAGGATTCCCTCCTCCTTTACCTTAAAAGGTGCTGAAATGACGTAACCCACTCCACCCCTCTCTATGGACCAGTGATGCTTCTTGCACTATTTTTAGAGTGAACTTCTTAAACCAAGTTTCCTTTTGAGTTAATGTACTTAGGCAAAAACAGGCTAATTTTATACACATTCTTGTTTGCGTGGGCCTACTGTATTCTATTCCAAAGAATTTTCATCCGTTAAGAGTAATTTCGTATCCTTTGTGACCTCAACATGGTTAATTTATGCTAGGCAACAGATTCCATTATAAACAGTCTAGATGATTCAAGTTAAAATTTACCTTCATTTTTCCCCCCAGATCCAAAGCTGGCCTGATAAAATTTACCTTCAGGTAATCTTCGAACTAACAGGCTTAGTAGAAAAACAGTAGATGGTTAAGTGTTTTAGGTTTCAAATAAAATTTAGCTGATTTTGAATCTGAACTTGCCACTTATTTGCACACATCTAAGCCTCAGTTCCCTCAACTATAAAAAGAGGGAAAAAAGATGAAATCTTCCTACTCTGATTGTTGTGAGGATTAAGTAAAATAATTTATATAATGTACTCAGTACAATGCCCGGTACACAGTACTCAACAATGTTAGCTGTTATTATTGTTATTACATATTTCTTGTTAGGTTTATCTTCCCAAGTAGGCTATAAACAACTAGAGAGCAAAGTGTACGTTTTACACATCTCCAGACCGAAACAATGACTTTCAGTGCTGAAGACATAAAAAGACAAAATAATTGATTAATCAATTATTTTGACTCCTCACATTGCCCTCCAGTTAAAGTATAGGTTCTTAGTCTGTTAAAAAAAATTTTTTTTTTTTTGAAACAGGGTCTCACTTTGTGTCCCAGGCTGGAGTGCAGTGGTGCAATCTCGACTCACTGCAGCCTTGACCTCTCGGGTTCAAGTGATCCTCCTGCCTCAGTACCCCACTAAGTAGCTGGGACTACAGGCATGCACCACCACACCCAGCTAATTTTTGTATTTTTTGTAGAGACGGGGTTTCGCCACGTTGCCCCAAGCTGAAAGATGTCTTTTTAAGCCATAATTAGAGGACTCCCTGGCACAATATTCATCATTATTCTTAATAAATACTAATATAATATATAATAGGGAATACATATACAAATATATGTTATATATACAAATATACATGTAATGTGCAAATATTTGAAGTATAAAAATTAAAGGTATATGAAGAAATGATACAACTCTAACTCATAGTAGTTCTCATTTTTTAATCATTTCATCCTATCCACCCTGCTTCCACCTTACTAGAAATTACCTATTCCTATCCACTTTAGAGTTTACCTGCCCCAAATTTCCCAACATTTAGCATCAAATGCTACTTTGTTGTTTCATAATTGATTTATTGTAACCTCTAGAGTCAAAACGTTTCTTGAATGTTTACTATAAACCAGGAATGATGCTAAGCACTTTATATTCATTACGTTGTTTAATCTTCATATTAACCCAAGAATGTAAGCACTTTCATTATAACTATTTTACCAAAAAAAAAAAAAGGAAACAGAGTTATAGAGATTAAGAAATTTGTCTGTTTAGCAAGTGGTAAAGTCAGGATTCAGATCTCAGTTATTATGGTTTGAATGTCCCCTTCAAAGTTCACGTTGAAATTTAATCCTTAAAGTGGCTGAAACTTAATCCTCATTAGAAGCGGGGCCTTCAAGAGGTGACTGGATTATGAGGGCTCTGCCCTCATGAATGAATTAATCTATTCATGGATTAATAGGTTATCATGGGAGGGGAACTAGTGGCTTTAAAGAAAAGGAAAAGAGACTTAAGGATAGCATGTTAGCAGTCTCAGCCTCCTGGCCATGTGATTTCCTGCCATGCCTTGGAACATCACAGGGAGTCCCCTCCAGCAAGAAGTTCAGATGCAACCCAGAGGCAGTCCCTTAACCTTGGACTTCACAGCATCCATAACTGCAAAAAATAAATTTCTTTTTTAAAATAAATTACCCACGGCCTAACCAGCATGGCAAAACCCTGTCTCTACTAAAAATACAAAAATTAGCTGGGTATGGTGGTATGGGCTTGTAGTCCCAGTTACTCGGGAAGCTGAGGTGGGAGGATCGATCACTTGAACCTGGGAAGCGGAGGTTGTAGTGAACCAAGACTGTGCCACGGCACTCCAGCCTGAGTGACAGAGTGAGGCCCTGTCTCAAAAACTAAATAAATAAATAAATAACCCAGGCCTGGTGCGATGGCTCACACCTGTAATCCCAGCACTTTTGGAGGCCGAAGCGGTCAGATCTCTTGAAGCCAGGAGTTCGAGACCAGTTTGGCCAACATGGTGAAACCCCATCTCTACTAAAAATACAGAAAAATTAGCCAGGCATGGTGGTGCACACCTGTAATCCCAGCTACTTGGGAGGCTGAGGCAGTAGAATCGCTTGAACCAGGAGGTATAGGTTGCAGTGAGCCAAGATTGCGCCACTATACTCCAGCCTGGGAGACAGAGCAAGACTTTGTCTCCAAAAAATTAATTAAAAAACAAACAAACTAATAATTAAGTGACCCAGTTTCAGGTATTCTGTTACAAGCAACAGAAAACAAACTGAGACAGCAGCCATCCAACTTGAGAGCCCAAACTCAACCACCACATTACACTGCTTCCTATTGTATGATTTCAGAAAACCTTAGAAAGTACAATATTATTTTCAAATTCCCATTAAATATCTAACATCTCTTTATGATATTCTGTATTCCAGGTTTTAATACTCATAACAATCCATTATGAAATTCTCTTCAGCTGGTAACATCAAAAATTTGTGCTCTGTAAAATAACTTTGAAATTGTTTAAAAGTAGATAGATTCCTGGGGCCAGGCGCAATAGGTTACATCTGTAATCCCAACACTTGGTAGATGGAGGCAGAAGGATCGCTTGAGCCCAAGAGTTTGAGAGCAGCCTGGACAGCATGGTAAAACAACTGTCTCTACAAAAAATAAAAATAAAAAATTGCCAAGAGTGGTGATGCTTCTGTAGTCCCAGCTACTAAGGTAGGCTGAGATGGGAGAGAGCATGAGCCCAGAAGGTAGAGGTTGTAGTGAGCTGTGTTTACACCACTGCACTCCAGCCTGGGCAACAGAATGAGACCGTATCTCAAAAAAAAAAAGTAGATTCCTGGGACATACCTTCAGAGATTCTAAATCAGTGGGTGGGACTCAGAAATATGTATTTTAATAAGCACCCTCAGGTACTTCTGGTAGATTTGAGGCTCACCCTTTGGAGAACACGGACTGAATGGCTATCGTTTAAGGATGTTATCACTGAAAGGGTGGTGGGGGTGAGGGATAAAAGACTACACACTGAGTACAGTATACACTGCTCGGGTGATGGGTGCACTAAAATCTCAGAAATCACCACTAAAGAACTTATTCATGTAACCAAATACCACCTGCTCCCTAAAAACCTATTGAAATAAAAAATAAATTTTAAAAAAGGAAAAAAGAGATGTTATCACTGCTGCAGTGAGTAAACTCTTGGAAAAGGTAGCACTCTTTTTTTATATATATACTTTAAGTTCTAGGGTACATGTGCACAACATGCAGGATTGTTACATATGTATACATGTGCCACATTGGTGTGCTGCACCCATCAACTCATCAGCACCCATCAACTCGTCATTTACATCAGGTGTAACTCCCAATGCCATCCCTCCCCCCATCCCCCTCCCCACAATAGGTCCTGGTGTGTGATGTTCCCCTTCCCGTGCCCAAGTAATCTCATTGTTCAATTCCCACCTATGAGTGAGAACATGCAGTGTTTGGTTTTCTATTCTTGCGATAGTTTGCTGAGAATGATGGTTTCCAGCTGCATCCATGTCCCTACAAAGGACATGAACTCATACTTTTCTACGGCTGCATAGTATTCCATGGTATACATGTGCCACATTTTCTTAATCCAGTCTGACACTGATGGACATTTGGGTTGATTCCAAGTCTTTGCTATTGTGAATAGTGCCACAATAAACATATGTGTGCATGTGTCTTTATAGCAGCGTGATTTATAATCCTTTGGGTATATACCCAGTAATGGGATGGCTGGGTCATATGGTACTTCTAGTTCTAGATCCTTGAGGAATCACCACACTGTTTTCCACAATGGTTGAACTAGTTTACAATCCCATCAACAGTGTAAAAGTATTCCTATTTCTCCACATCCTCTCCAGCACCTGTTGTTTCTTGACTTTTTAATGATTGCCATTCTAACTGGTGTGAGGTGGTATCTCATTGTGGTTTTGATTTGCATTTCTCTGATGGCCAGTGATAATGAGCATTTTTTCATGTGTCTGTTGGCTGTATGAATGTCTTCTTTTGAGAAGTATCTGTTCATATCCTTTGCCCACTTTTTGATGGGGTTGTTTGTTTTTTTCTTGTAAATTTGTTTGACTTCTTTGTAGGTTCTGGATATTAGTTCTTTGTCAGATGAGTAGATTGCAAAAATTTTCTCCCATTCTGTAGGTTGCCTGTTCACTCTGACAGTAGTTTCTTTTGCTGAAAGGTAGCACTCTTTAAAATTTTCATTTATAATTTAGTCAAAATGAAGAACTGAGAACAGCCATTTTTCTGTACTTAAAAATTAAGCATCTCCTTTGCAAGTTCACATTTGGTTATCCACCCTGGAGAAATATTGTGCTCAAAGGGGCATGTTCAAGGAAGGATGTTCCTTGTAGCACTGGTTATGACAGCAAAACAGTTAGAAACACCCATGTCTATTCAAAGAAGATCATTAAATCATGATACAACTATTCCTTGGTGGTAGGGGTGGTTAATGGGTACAAAAAATCGTTTAAAAAAATGAATAAAACCTACTATTGGATAGCACAATAGGGTGACTATAGTCAATAATGACTTAATTGTACATTTTAAAATAACTGAAAGAGTGTCCATGGATAAAGGTTTCAGGGGATGGTACCCCATTCTCCAGGGTGTGTTTTTTTCACATTGTACATCTATATTAAAACATCTCATGTGCCGGGCGTGGTGGCTCACGCCTGTCATCTCAGGACTTTGGGAGGCCGAAGCGGGTGGATCACATGGTCAGGAGTTCAAGACCAGCATGACCAACATGGTGAAACCCTGTCTCTACTAAAATATACAAAAATTAGCCAGGCGTGGTAGCACATGCCTGTAATCCCAGCTACTCAGGAGGCTGAGGCAGGAGAATCACTTGAACCCGGGAGGCGTAGGTTGAGTGAGCTGAGATCGCGCCATTGCACTCCAGCCTGGGTGACAGAGAGACTCAGTCTCAAATAAAAAAATAAATAAATATCTCATGTACCCCATAAATATATACACCTATTATATACCCACAAAATTTTTTAAAGGATACAACCATTGTATGAGATACTACCCAGTAGTTAAACACAATGAAGTAAATCTGCATATACTGACATGAAAACATCTCCAATGCATGTGAAGTGAAAATAGCCAAGAATAACACCATGTAATATGCTCACATTTCTGTAACATTTCCCCCCTCCCCACAAAAAAGGCAAAATGGAATAATTCTGTATGTGCACATCTTTGCAAGTGAATGAAAAGAAAACAGTCTGGAAAGAGACACACCAAACTGCTAACAGGTTACTCCTAGGAGCAGGATTGAGGGAATTAAGGAAGGAGCTTTTTGATTTTGAATATCTGCAATGTTTTACAAGAAGAATGTGTTCATGTTTAAAAAATAAAACAGTACCTCTCCACAAAACAATGATAGAGATCCAAGAATAGGTTTCAATTTAGAGGGGAGAAGAGAAAAGTAGGAGACCCCAGCCCCCTAAGGCAGCAAAGTACAGGCTTCAAAGGCTAAATGGATACCACATTGAATGCCTACCCCCAAGTTGAACCTAGGACTCCAGAGACTGGGCCTTCTACATGTTCAACACCTCCTACTCCAACTCTGAGCTACTACTTTCCCCCTTTTAATAGGTCTCAGAACTCTCTCCATTTTAAATTAATATCTCTTGAGTATCCTTTCCTCCGAAAGTTGTAGCAAAGTAGAAGGCTCTCATCAACATCCCCTTTCCTAGCTATTCCTGAAGACGTGTATGCAAATTCCTTGAAATGGTGTTCCTAATCCACAGCTTTGCTGATCACTTTTGGGAAATTGGCAAATAAATAATAAATAAATTTGGAAATTTATTTATAACATCAGGCAATATAATATATAAATAACCATAAATAAGTTTGGAAATTTATTTATAACATCAGGCAATATAATAAACCATACTTGTGGAATTTCAAAGCTTTTAAAATCTTATTAGCTTCCTTCAATTACTGATCTTTTTGATTCTGAATTTCTTTTCTAAACAACCCTCAAGATCCACCTCTTTGAATAAGGTAGAACAAAAAATCCTCAAGAGAGTGAAGTTCAATAAAGTCTCACCTTTCCTTCAGAACCCACATTCTTTTTTAGTCACATCCCTTGCTCCTTGACACACTGTCTTATTTAGTATCTCATTCAACAAATACCATTGAAAGCTAGGTACTGTTCTAGGCATTGGTTATAGAGCAGTAAACAAAATACACAAAGCCCTGGCTCACTTGGAGCTTACAGTCTAGTGGAGAGAGTCAGATATCCTAAAAATTAAACAAATATATGTTAGGTTGTAATTAGCACTCTGGAAAAAATAAAGCAGAGTAAGAGGTTACAAGTGATGGTGGGAGTGATATTATTTATATCAAGGAAGGCACCACTGCTACTAAGAAGATGACATTTGAACAAAGACCTGAAGGAAGCCAGGGATCAATCACATTAGCTGGAAGAAGAGTAGACCAGGTAGAGAGAACAGAAGCCTGTAGGGAGAAGGGGGACTGGTATGTTTGAGACAAAGTGGAAAGTGGCCAGAGTGCCTAACAGGACTGAGCAAAGGGAAAAATAGTAGTAGATGAAATCAAAGCACTGGGGTAAGAGACAGATCATATAGAACCTGGTCAAGCCACAGCATTTGAGATGGGGAGCCATTGGAACAAAAATCTAACATGATCTAACTTTCATTTTATTTATTTATTTTTAAATTTATCTTATTTTTCAGATAGGGTCTTACCATGTTGCCCAGACTGGAGTGCAATGATGTGATCAAGACTTGCTGCAGCCTTGACCCCCTGGGTTCAAGCAATCCTCTCACCTCAGCCTCCTGAGTATCTGAGACCACAGAGGTGCACTACCATGCCTGGCTATTTTTTTTATTTTTTGTAGAGATAAGGTCTCCAATGTTGCCCAGCTGTTCTTGAACTTCTGGACCCAAGTGACCCTCCTACCTTGACCTCCCAAAGTGCTGGGATTACAGGCCTGAACTACCATGCTTAGCCCTAACTTCCGTTTTAAAGGATCAGTCTGGCTGCTACAGTAGGGTGATCAACTCATTCTTTGCCTGGAGATTTTTTCAGTGTTAGCACTGAAAGTTCCACATCCTAGGACACCCTCCAATCTGAGCAAGAATCTGTCGATCACTCTGGCAGGGGCAAATGGAGAAATGGAGAGATTAGGTAAGAGAGCATTTCCCAAAAAAAAAAAAAAAAGAGAGAGAGAGAAGATAAGGAGAAGAAAAACAAGACACAAAGTCTTAGAAATTTGTGTATACTTAGGAAGACAATAGAACCAAAATTTGTTTTTGTCACTCTGGAAAAAAATCCAATTTCTAAAGTCACCCTAGTCAATGATGGGGCATAGTAAATGCTATCCCCAAAATATGGTACCTTGGAAAATGAGAAAACAGCAGAAGCAGGAAAGTCACTCTGACTTTCTTTCCTGCTTTCTCCACTAAAGCAGGCCGTAGAAACTAGAATTTCCCTCACCCTTTCTTCCTTGAAGCAGGCTATACAACTTAGGAAGGTCACTCTCTGACCTTCTCCTTTCCTTCTTCCCTGGAGATTCTCATATGGCAGGTGTCTGACCCTATACCCGGAGGGAAGAAATGTCACACAGGAATGCCAAGAAGAAACTAAACAAACAGGCCTTGCTAAGTTCACCCTCTCCAGTTTATTACCATTAGATCATATGTTTTGTCTTCCAATCATACTTTTGCATGACTATCCATAAAAATAGACATATCTCTTTGTTTCTTTGTGTGATACTGGAAAAACAAACTGTTCTTCCTCTGTTCTCATACCACAACAACAATCAACACAGAAGACTTCTGCAACCAAATGTGTGCAAGCAATCAGTTCCGCAACAGACACCAGCTGGGTGTCCTCCAATTCAATTCCATTCTGAAACCTTTGTCTACCTAGAGACTGTCTCAGAAACCACAGGTTGAAAGCTCAGTCCCATAAGGCTCCCTCTCCTTCCTAACAGTCACAATTCCAGGCTTCTAGAACTTCTGACCCACTGGCTTCAAGTTGGGGTTTCCACAGCCCCTCTTTGGGTTTGATTAATTTGCTAGAGGAGCTCACAGAACTCAAGGCAGCACTTACATTTCCCTGTTTATTATAAAGGATACTTTAAAGGATACAAATAAATAGCCAGATGGAGAGATAACATAGGGTGAGGTCTAGAAATATCCCAAGCACAGGCACTTTTGGTCCCCTGGAGTTGAGGAGTGCCACCCTCCCGGCACATGGATGAGCTCTTCTTCACCTTCCTGTAAGCTTCCATGCATTCAGCTATGCCGAAGCTCTCTGAACCCTGTCCTCTTGGGCCTTTTACGAAGATTATATTGGATAGGCATGACTGACCATCATGTAGAAATGTGCTTGAACAAAAACAGTATGGTTTAACACTAATACGCCAAATGGGGAAACCCAGCAAGGCCTATCTATTTGGATTCTTCTTGGCCTCTGTGTGCAGCATTCCTTCCTCCAGGGCGTGGGACAGAACCCTTTCTGAAATGAGGGTCTTATGACCCACAATCAGAAATGCAGGGGAAGATTAAAGTCCTGCCTTGAGCAGGTGAAAGGAGGGCAAAAGAAGCTCAGAGAGAAACATTCTGCTTCCTGAGGCCTGCTTCTAAGGCCTCACACCCCAATATTATAACAAGATCTGATCTATGGAAGCTATGAGCCAGGAACTGTGGATGAAAACCTACGTGTGTGTGTGTGTGTGTGTGTATATATGTATATATGTCTACGTGTGTGTGTATATATATGTATGTATATGTATATACCCTTTTTCTGAGCTAATTTCATTTGAGAGGACAATAAAGATAATAAAGTTTATAGTATATTTAATTTGCTACAATTTTTTTTTTTTTTTTTTTTTTGAGATGGAGTCTCGCTCTGTTGCCTAGGCTGGAGTACAGTGGCACAATCTCAGCTCACTGAAACATCCACCTCCCAGGTTCAAGCAATTCTCCTGCCTCAGCCTCCTGAGTAGCTGGAACTACAGGCGCCCGCCCCATGCCCAGTCAATTTTTGTATTTTTAGTAGAGGCAGGGTTTCACTGTGTTGGCCAGGTTGGTCTCGAACTCCTGACCTCATGATCTGCCCACCTCAGCCTCCCAAAGTGCTGGGATTACAGGCGTGAGCCACCACGCCCGGTCAATTTGCTACAATTTCTTATGCTAGTCAAAGTGCTGATCCCTAATTAAAAGGACTCCTTTTGTTATCAATAATAAGAGACATAATATTCTACATATTTAATCACATTTTTAAAAATCCTTGGTACAGTTCTCAACCCCGATATTGAGAAGTCATCCTAAAGAGAGATATAAAGTCCATGTCACGGTCATATTTGTTGGTACATAGGAATCAAATGGACTCCAGGTAGAATGAGTGCTAACAAATGCTGGGTTCCTGCAGGGTGACCTCCTCAGCAAATAACCACCCTCTTGTCAGCAGTTATTCACCTGAGTGGTGATGAAAATATCTGCCTCAAAATGCTGTGCAAAAGCATTCTGGGACACGTCTCATGTAAACAGTGATTGACTCCAGTATACTTTCTAGTTGCATGATCTGCTATTTCTCCTTATTACATTTTATGTATTCTCAGACTATTTTTCCTAGGGTTTCAGAAATGTTACTGGATCCTATTTCTACACCTTCTTGGAACCCAAATAAAGAAAATAAATCCTACATATTTATATATTACTTCAGGCCATAATCTTAGGTACAAATTAAATTATTCTTTATTCAGATATGGATGCTAATTGCTTAGTCTAATGTGATACAAAACCAAACAACTAGTCATTAGGAAGAGTTCTTTTCTATTTAAAAGGCCTATTTGTTTTCGAATCATGGGAGCTTAAGAAAAAAAAAGGGGTGGCCTATTTTTTTAAATTTGGTTATCATAAATTTCTGCTTTTCAGATAGATTTTATTTTTTGAAAAAAAAAGACTTTCCCATAAAAGTTATGCAGCTTTTATGTTTAGCTTGATAAATCCATTTTCCTGTCATTATGATGTTAATCTAAACTACAGATATTTAAATTTTTACAAAAGTCTTAGGAATTGATTTGCACAGTTGGCTTTTCTCTTTAGAACAACAGACTAATTTGTCATTTTTTTCCTTAATATTTTTCTTTCTACTATAGCAATTTTAACCATATAGAAAAGCAAAGAGAGGAATATAATGGACATCTATATGCACATTAGCTAGAAATTAACAATTGTCTTTATTTTGCCCTATTTGCTTCATTTGATTTATTTGGTTGAAGTATTTTAAAGTAATTCTAGACTGAGCAATGTGGCTCACGCCTGTAATCCCAGCATTTTGGGAGGCTGAGGCGGGTGAATCGCTTGAGCCCAGGAGTTTGAGACCAGCCTGGCTAACATGGCAAAACTCTGTCTCTGTTAAAAATACAAAACTTAGCTGGGCATGGTGGCGGGTGCCTGTAGGCCCAGCACCTCAGGAGGCTGAAGCGGGGAATTGCTTGAAACCTGGAGGCAGAGGTTGCGGTGAGCTGAGATCACACCACTGCACTCCAGCCTGGGCAACAAAGTGAGACTCCATCTGTAAAAATAAAGTAATTCTAGATAACCTGATGTCTTATCAGAAAACACTGTAGCATACTTTTTTAAAAGAACTTTTTTTTCTCTCTCTTTTTGAGAAAGGGTCTTACTCTATCACCCAGGCTAGAATACAGTGGCATGATCACAGCTCACGGCAGCGTTGACCTCTCAGGCTCAAGTGATAAATTACCCACCTAATTTTTGTACTTGTAGAGTCAGGTTTCGCCATGTTGCCCAGGCTGGTCTTGAACTCCTGGGCTCAAGCAATCCTCCTGCCTGAGGATCTGAGTGCTGAGATTACAGGCATGAGCCACCACACCTGCCCTAAAGGACATTTTAAAATCATAAATAGAATATCATTATTTTAAACATAACTAGAATATCATTATTCTAGTAATTATTTTAAACATAACTAGAATACCATTATAATATCTAATAAATAATTCCCTAAAATAACCCAATTTTCAGTCCATATCCACATACCTCCATTTATTGCTGGTTTGTTCAAACCAACATCCAAACATTGCATTTGATTGTTATGCTTCAAATGTCTCCTTTACTCTAGAACAGTCCTAACAATTTTTTTTTCTTATTATAATATGAAGAGAGTAGGCCAATTGTCCTGTCGATAATTAATTTGCATTTTTCATACTATGTGAGCCTGAATATCTTTTCCATGTACTTATTTATCATATGCAAACTGTTTATTAATATCTTTCATCCACTTATCTATAGAGGTTTTGGTTTTAATTATGAAAATAAATTTGTTGGTTTCTTCCAGGTTTTTTTTGTTTTTGTTTTTGAGACAGAGTCTCACTCTTGTCACCCAGGCTGGAGTGCAGTGGCGCGTTATGGGAAGAGCCTAAAAAAAAAATTTAATTTTTAATTTTAAAAATTAAAAATAAAGGAGATTAGGACATTGACGCACACCGAGGAAAGACAGCATCCATCTGCAAGCCAAGGAGAGAGGGAGGCAGGCCTTAGAAGAAATCAACCGTGTAAAGACCTTTATCTTGGGCCTCTGGCCGCCAGAATTATGACAAAATAAATTTATTGTTTACAGACAGCTATCCTGTCTGTAGTATGTAATTATAGTAGCCCTAGCAATACATTGTGTGATCTTGAATAAATTAAATTTTCCTAAAGCTCAGTTTCCTCAACTATAAAATGGAGATAAATAACATATGCCTCATGAGGTTGTTGTGAGAATTAAATAATGTATGTAAAGCTCATAGCATAGTAAGAACTAAATAAATTCCGGCTATTATTCTTAGGAAGATTAAATGAGGTTATGCATGTAAAGCATTTAGCTCAGCCTCTAGTACACAAGAAAGTTCTACTAAGTATTAGCTTTTTAAAGAAATTTTCATTTCATAAAGGGTTACATTATATTTTTTCTATCTCCAAAGTATTTCCTTTAAGACCTAGTCTAATTTATTTGTGCCATAATTAAGTCAGATGTAACAGGCTTTGTACCACTGAAACAGTTTAAGCAATCCTATCCAACAAACATTTATCCAGCACCTACATTTTGTTAGATTTATTTCCAACTACTTGATATGCTTTGGTGTTATTATAAATGCTACCTTAAAAAATTTTATTTATAGTTGTTTGAAGCTCTTTTATAAACATGAAATTTATTTCATATGCTATTTTCTATCAGTCTTGCTAGGCTTTGTAGTAAGGTAAAATTTTTATCCTGTAGTTTCTTCTAACTTTTAAAATATTCATAATCAAATTTCACGCAATTAATGAGATTTTGGGTTTTTCCTTTCTAAACTTTACATCTTTTGATGAAAAAAATAAAATGTATCAATTTTCTCTCTCTCTCTCTTTTTTTTTTCCAGACGGAGTCTCACTCTGTCACCCAGGCTGGAGTTCAGTGGCGCGATCTCGGCTCACTGCAACCTCCGCCTCCCGGGTTCAAGCGACTCTTGTGCCTCAGCCTCCCAAGTAGCTGGGACTACAGGCGCCTGCGACCACGCCTGGTTAATTTTTTACTCTTTTTTTTTTTTTTTTTTTTTTAATAGGGACGAGGTTTCGCTATTTTGCTCCGGTTGGTCTATAACAGGTACTATTCTATCCTAACAATATGTTTCTAAATGATACTGGTGCCAAAATCAGGATTACCCAGTGATTTTGTTAATACATGCTTATTGAATCAGAAGGTCTAGGGTGGGGAATTTGCTTAAGTATGCAGTCCCCATACTTGGTGATTCTCATGCAGCCAAACATTTGGGCGCCCCTCACCCAATCTCACCAAGAACCAGAAGACCAATTAGCATTTTCCGTGGGCTTCCTGCCCCATGGTACCCTCTGTTCCCAAAGGGTTTTTGCAGTTTCACGGAATTTTTTCACATTCCACTCGGTGTTTTTTTTTTTTTTTTTTAAGACGAGTCTGTCACCCAGGCTGGAGTGCACTGGCGCGATCTCGGCTCACTGCAAGCTCCGCCTCCCGGGTTCACACCATTCTCTGCCTCAGCCTCAACCATTTATTTTTTAAGACCACTCTGTCACCCAGGCTGGAGAATGGTTCACACCTCATAGAATGGTACTCAGCCTCCCGAGTAGCTGAGACTACAGGCGCCCACCACCACGCCCGGCTAATTTTTTGTTTTTATTTCTTTTTTCAGTAGAGACGGGGTTTCACCGCATTAGCCACGATGGTCTCGATCTTCTGACCTTGTGATCTGCCCGCCTCGGATTCCAAAGTGCTGGGATTACAGGCGTGAGCCACCGCGCCCGGCCTGGTTGTGTTTTTGTTTTTTGTTTTTTTTTTTTTCAAAAATGGGCGGGGGAGAGTAGTCTGAATTGGGTTATGAGGTCCCCTCCGGGGTACCTCACCTCAGCCATTGAACTCACTTCGCCGGCCGTGAGTCTGTTCCAAGCTCCGGCAAAGGAGGCATCCGCCGGGCCCCTCCCCGAAGGGCGGGGTCCACAGCATCTCCTGCCCAGTCTGACCTCGCGCGGAGCCCCATTCTCTGGGAACTCACCTCCCCGAAGATCAGGGAGAGCCCTGTTAGGGCCGCCTCTGGCCCTAGTCTCAGACCTTCCCAAGGGACATGGGAGTGGAGTGACAGGACGCACTCAGCTCGTGGCCCCACTGATGAGCTTCCCTCCGCCCTATGGGGAAGGGTGGTCCCACACAGAACTTATAAGATTCCCATACTCAAAGACATTTCTCGTTTATGGTGACTTCCCAGAAGACACAGCGACATGCAAATATTGTAGGGCGTCACACCCCTGTCCCTCACAGTCATCTTCCTGCCAGGGCGCACGCGCGCTGGGTGTTCCCGCGTAGTGACACTGGGCCCGCGATTCCTTGGAGCGGGTTGATGACGTCAGCGTTCGAATTCCATGGCGGCGCGGCGACGACGGAGCACCCGCGGAGGCAGAGCGAGAGGTTCGGAGCTCAGTATTGGGGGAGGGAATGCGGAAGCGAGGAGTCAGAAAAGGAACGATGCCACCTACTGTGACCCCCTTCATCTTCCACCTCCCCATAACCTGCACTTGGCTACCAAACCAGTTTGGGTGCTAAATTTTGTAAATTTAGGTTTTCAGAGCTTTGGGGATGACATAATTGTGCATAAAGCCTTGCAGAGCTGTAACAACTAATATGCCAGTACTATTGTTAATACCTAATGTCATACAATTTACAAAAAGTAATTGTGAGGCACACCATTATTTTATACACAAGAAAGGATAAGCACTGGTGAACTATGATTCACTGCTTATGCCATCCATTCTAAGATGGAGCCCAGTTCCAGAGGGTAAAATGCGAGTCTAGACCTATTGAGATACGGTATTATGTGTATAATGTTCTTAAGTGCATAGGTCCACCCTATAAATTAAGTACTAGTGTACTTCTTTAGAAGTACAGTATTGTACAATGTTCTAATATTGGAGCAAGTGAAGTAGGAAGAGATCAAACACTTCTCCAAGTTTCCACAGATAAAAGCAGCAGAGCTAGGCTCTAAATTAGGCACAGACCCTTGAGCAGTTTACTAACCTTTATCCCATACCGCCTCATGTATGAGTTGGGTATTTGGGGGACATTGGGACACAAGTAAACAAAACAGATAAGCAGGCCTCAGTCTATGAGCTTACAAGACTCCTAGGGCTCCCTTTTATTTTGTTTTATTTCATTTGGCTAGAATAGCAATTTAGGAAGAATTACACAGACTGTTACACAAGGGTAGTGTGGTGACAGTTTTTATTGCCTCTTTGTAAACTTAGAAAATTATCTTAAACCGGCGGGGTGCGGTGGCTCAGGCCTGTAATCCTGCACTTTGGGAGGCCAAGGAGGGCAGATCACTTGAGGTCACGAGTTTGAGACCAGCCTGGCCAACATAGTGAAACCTTGTCTCTACTAAAAATACAAAAATTAGCCGGGCATGGCGGCGAACGCCTGTAATCCAAACTACTTGGGAGGCTGAGGCATGAGAATCACTTGAACCCAGGAGGCAGAGGTTGCAGTGAGCGGAAATCGTACCACTGCACTCCAGCCTGGGCGACAGAGTGAGACTCCACCTTGGAAAAAAAAAAAAAAGAAAGAAAAGAGAAAGAATGATCTTAAACCATTTATTTAAAGGATTTTTTTCAATCCTTAAAATCTACACGTTTTCAGGTATACTCATTCTTTGCTCATTTCCAAATTTTGTAGCATTAAATGAAAGCAAAAGAGTTAATAATGGCAACACGGCTCCAGAAGACTCTTCCCCTGCCAAGAAAACTCGCAGATGCCAGAGACAGGGGTCGAAAAAGATGCCTGTGACTGGAGGAAATGCTAATGAGGACAGGACAGAAGACAAGCAAGATGGTACGCCAGGGAGGTCATGGGCCAGCAAGAGGGTTTCTGGTAGGAGTGGATCTGGGGATGATATCTTGTTATTTCAACTCTTATTTCTTCCTTCTTTCAGGATAGAATTAATTTCTCTATCCTTTGGGCATACCACAGCACTAATCTACTGCCTTGAATCTTCATTTTCATGTATTTGAGATGGATTGAGGCCTAAGGAAAGACCAGGATTGGTTGGGAGGACAAAGTTAATTCTCACAAGTTTCTGTTTAACCACAACAGCTGTTTTTGATTCCCATAAAGTAGTACCTATCTGTCTTTCCTCAGAATCTGTGAAGGCCTTGCTGTTAAAGGGCAAAGTTCCTGTGGACCCAGAATGTACAGCCAAGGTGGGGAAGGTAAGACACTCTGGACCGATCTTTAGTCCGTGGATGTCTCAGAGAGCATCCTTTGTTATAAGGACTCCTGTCTGGGATGCTGTTCGTATCATTTCAGGAATCCTCTCCAAAATACGATGAGTGATTAGTTTTCTCTAATGGCAAGAGATAGGAGTGGTAAGGCTTGGGGTTAATAATCAGGGCGTTTTTAAACATGGTGTGTTAGACCATTCTTGCATTGCTATAAAGAAATACCTGAGACTAGGTACTTTATAAGAAAAGAGGTTCCTGGAGGCTGTACAGAAATGATAGCAGTATCTGCTCCTCAAGATACCTTAGGAAGCTTTTACTCATGGCAGAAGGTGAAGAAGGAATAGGCACTTCACATGGCAAAAGCAAGGGCGGGAGAGAGAGAGATTGGAGGAGGTGTCACAGAGAGAGAGTGGGGGAGGTGTCACATGCTTTTAAACTACCAAATGTTGTGTGAATTCACCATCAAGAGGACAGCAGCAAGAGAGTGGTGCTAAACCATTCATGATCGAATCACTTCCCACCAGGCCCCACCTCCAGTACTGAGGATTATAATTCAGTGTGAGATTTGGAAGGAGACAAATATACAAAATATATGACATGCATACCTTCTGTGATTGCCATCAGCTTTCTACACCTCATTCTCTTTTTAAACCAGAAAATGGTATCATTGTTAAAGGAAAAGTGTTTTCTTGTTCTAATGAGAAACTGTACCCTGGAATGGTATGAGTTACTGATGAATGGGGAAAAAAGAAGGCTACCTCTGGAGTAAGTTTTCTATAACTCAGAATCTTTTTTTTTTTTTTTTTTCTCACTCTGTCACCCAGCCTGGAGTACAGTGGTGTGATCTCAGCTCACTGCAACCTCCACTTCCTGGGTTCAAGTAATTCTCTTGCCTCAGCCTCCCAAGTAGCTGTGATTATAGGTACCCACCACCACGCCCAGCCTGGGCTAATTTTTATATTTTTAGTTCAGACGGGGCTTGACCGTGTTGGCCAAGCTCGTCTCGAACTCCTGACCTCAAGTGATCTGCCCACCTCAGCCTCCCAAAATGCTGGGATTGCAGGCGTGAACCACCATGCCCAGTCTAACTCAGTTAGGATCTTTTGTATTGTTAAAAAAAGGAAGCATGTTTTCATTTATAGTAAGGTTACACCCAGGTTACTGGTAGAACATAGGTTTGCAATTCTTTGCTGGAAGATGAATGTTGATGTTGCTGTAGAATGACAACTTGAGCCATAAGAAAATTTAGAGCCTCATTTAGGATCTCAGGGCTGAACCTATACTAATGTTGATTTTTTCTCTCTCTTTCTAGGCTCATGTGTATTGTGAAGGAAGTAATGTCTATGATGTCATGCTAAATCAGGTAAGAGGTAGAAGAGGTGCAACCATTATATTTATGAGACTGTCTTCTTGATAATTATTGATGATAGAATCCCAGTGCTCAAATCTTTAAAGTTCTTTTTTTTTTTTAATTTTGTTTTTTCTTTTTGAGATGGAGTCTCACTTCATCTCCCAGGCTGGAGTACAGTGGCACAATCTCGGCTTACTGTAACCTCTGCCTCCCAGGTTCAAGCAGTTCTCCTGCCTCAGGCTCCCGAGTAGCTGGGGTTACAGCCATGCACCACCACACCCAGCTAATTTTTTGTATTTTAGTAGAGACAAGTTTTGCCATGTTGACCAGGCTGGTCTCGAACTCGTGACCTCAAGTGCTTTACCTGCCTCAGCCTCCCAAAGTGCTCGGATTACAGGTGTGAACCAGCATGCCTTGCCTAAAGTCCTTTATATACACATATAAATATATAAAAATATATATGTATATATAAATATATAATATATACATATATACATATGTATATATTTATAAACATCACATATATGATATGAATATATATCATATATATCATGTGATATGTATCATATATATGATATAGGTACATGATATATATCATATATGATATGAATATATCATATATACCTATATCATATGTGATATAAATATATAGTATATCATATATATCATATGTGTGACATGAATATGTCTATATCATATATAAATATATATTATATGTAATTTGAATATATTATATATTTTTATATATGTAATATATAATATATATTTTACACATATATTTATATATAATATATGTATATTTTTATATATATATATATTTTTTCCAGACAGAGTCTTGCTCTGTCGCCCAGGCTGGAGTGCAGTGTGGCACGATCTTGGCTCACTGCAATCTCCGTCTCCTGGGTTTAAGTGATTCTCCTGTCTCAGCCTTCCAAGTAGCTGGGATTACAAGTGCCCACCACCATGCCCAGCTAATTTTTGCATTTTTAATAGAGATGGGGGTTTCACCATGTTGGCCAGGCTGGTCTCGAACCCTTGACCTCAGGTGATCCACCTGCCTTGGCCTCCCAATGCTGGGATTACAGGCGTGAGCCACCGTGCCCTGCCTTCTCTAAGAATTTTATTTTATTTTATTTTTTTTTTTTTTTTTGAGACGGAGTCTCGCTCTGTCGCCGGGGCTGGAGTGCAGTGGCCGGATCTCAGCTCACTGCACTGCAAGCTCCGCCTCCCGGGTTTACGCCATTCTCCTGCCTCAGCCTCCCAAGTAACTGGGATTACAGGCGCCCGCCACCTCGCCCGGCTAGTTTTTTGTATTTTTTAGTAGAGACGGGGTTTCACCGTGTTAGCCAGGATGGTCTTGATCTCCTGACCTCGTGATCCACCCATCTCGGCCTCCCAAAGTGCTGGGATTACAGGCTTGAGCCACCGCGCCCGGCCTCTCTAAGAATTTTCTAAGTGTATGGCTTATAAAAAACTTTTATAATTGTTAACTCTGTGTTCGTATCCTTTTGCACTTTTTTTTTTTAAGAGACAGGATCTTGTTCTGTTACCCAGGCTGGAGTGCAGTTGGTGCACTCAAAGCCCACGGCAACCTTGAACTTCTGGGCTCCAGCAATCCTCCCACCTAAGCTTCCTGAGTAGCTAGGACTTCAGGCACATGCCACGAAGCCTGACTAATTTTTAAATTTTTTATGGAGATGAGAATCTCACTATGTTGAATATATGGTCTTGAATTCTTGGCCTCAAATGATCCTCCTGCCTTGTCCTCATGAGGCACTGGAATTACAGGGATGAGCCATTGGGACAAGCTGTTTTGCACATTTTCTAAAAAGGTGTTGGTCCTTTTCTTACTGGTTTCAAGGAACTTTATATAATATGGAGAATAGCCGTTTGTCTGTAACATAAATCGCTTATATGTTTTCCAGATTTGTCATTTACCTTTTGGTTTTCTTTGTAGTACACTTTTTGCCCATTTTTTCTATAGTTAAATTTATTAATTTTTCATTTAAAAAAAATTTTTTTTTTTTTTTTAAGAGACAGTGCCTTGCTATGTTGCTCAGGCTGGCCTGGCCTTGAACTTGTGGCCTCATGTGATCCTCCAACCTCAGCCTCCCAAGTAGCTGGGACTACATGCATCTGTCCCCAAGCCCAGCTTTCTTTTTAATCAAACTTTTTCTCTTGTTTATCTTTGTGTTTTGAGTAGATAATACATTTGCCTCATTAATATATTTCCTGGATATGACTTCATATTTGAATTTACTGATCCAACATACGTAATTTTAACAACTAACTAGTATTTCTTTGTTACTATTTCTTCTACTTAAAATACCACAGGCAGATAGAAAATACCTTAAGGTTGGCTGGGCACAGTGGCTCATGCCTATAATTCCAATACTTTGGGAGGCTGAGGTGGGCAGATCACCTGATGTCGGGAGTTCGAGACCAGCCTGACCAACATGGAGAAATCCCATCTCTACTAAAAATACAGAATTAGGTGTGGTGGCACATGCCTGTAATCCCAGCTACTTGGGAGCTTGAGGCACGAGAATCGCTTGAACCCGGGAGGCAGAGGTTGCAGTGAGCCAAGATCGCACCATGGCACTCCAGTCTGGGCAACAAGAGCAAAACTCCATCTCAAAAAAGGAAAATACCTTAAGGTGGCCAGGTTTGGTGGCTCATGCCTGTCATCATAGCACTTTCGGAGGCTAAGGCTGGAGAATCACTTCAGGTCAGGAGTTCAAGATTAGCCTGGGCAACATGGTGAAATCTTGTCTCTACAAAAAAATACAAAAACACCTGGGCATGGGCCAGCTACTTTGGAGGCTGAGGTGGGAGGATTGCTTGAGCCTGGGAGGTTGATGCTGCAGTGAGCTGTGATTGAGCCATTGCACTTCAGCCTGGGTGACAGAGGGAAACCCTGTCTCAAAAAAACAAAAACAAAAACCATATACATTTTTTAAAGGAAAAGAAAATATCAAGCCAGGCGTGGTGGCTCATGCCTGTAATCCCAGCACTTTGGGAGGCCGAGGCAGGCAGATCACTTGAGTCAGGAGTTCAAGACCAGCCTAGCCAACATGTTGAAACTCCGTCTCTAAAAATACAAAATTAGTCTGGCTCGGTGGCGTGCACCTGTAATCCCAGCTACTAGGAAGACTGAGGCACGAGAAATTGCTTGAACCTGGGACACAGAGGTAGCAGTGAGCGGAGATTGTACCACTGCACTCCAGCCTGGGCGACAGAGCAAGACTCCGTCTCCAAAAAAAAAAAAAAATTATCTTAGGCTCCTTTTTGTTCTAACATCTAATGACCTTTTTTTTTCACCAGTGGGCTAAGGTCATACAGTGGCTTTAGAATGTGAGCAAGCAGGAGATAGAAGTAGGAAGAGGCAGCATGCTTAACAAAGAAGAATGCCTCCATATCCAGCGCTTAGCCATACAACACCAGCTGCTGTGCCTTATCATGGACTTCTCTCTCTCTTCACTCTGAGTGATTTACTTACAGATAACTCTTTTTAGATACTGGCCATATTCTCTCTCAGTATCTCCAAGTCAGGTTAGGTTAGGTATGGGACAGATGAGGCAGTGGTTTTGCATATCCCTTGTCCCCTCCCAGTATTGCACTGCTCTCAGCTCATTGTCAAATTTCTGCAACTGACAAACAAAAGTTGTGATTAGGACTGTCAAGGAGTAAGTCATTTAACAGTTGAGCGTAACAGTTTTAGACCTTTGGAGCATCAAAATTGTTTTCATTTGGGAAATAATTATTGGGAGTGGATTGGGAGCTGGAAAACACAGATAGCTTAGAAAATATCTAAATAGGGAGCTGAGGCAGGAAAAAACAGGAGGAGCCATTCAATGTAGGATATTTGAGGTTGGATAGAGGGTTTAGGAAGCTTCTAGGCTCCCATTTTAATTCCTAAGAATCCAAAGTTTAATGTATAAGCCCTATTTCTTCTTTATATCTTTAATCAACTGGCACCTGTGATGAGGGATGAGTTATTGGTTTATGTGCTTTCCATTTGCAAAACTCTGCTTTTTGTTTTTGTTTTTGTGTTCACTCAACATAGACCAATCTCCAGTTCAACAACAACAAGTACTATCTGATTCAGCTATTAGAAGATGATGCCCAGAGGAACTTCAGTGTTTGGATGAGATGGGGCCGAGGTAATGATTTTTATTGAGATTTTATGAGTTGGCATTCAGAAAGTCAGAAGTAGCTTAGTGGGTGGCCAAAGGATTCTCTGGGTTTAAATTGGGTCAGTAGAGGCTCTGAAGTCTAGGAGAGGCTTAGGAACAAGTTGAGCATCTTGAAATTGGGGAATGGCAGGCATCCTCCTTCGAGTTCCCACTGGAAAAACTAAGAGCAGCCCATTGAGGCTGAAAACTCTTCTATAGTTGAACTGCTAGTAGTGCTCATAGACTATCGCTGTTAGCAGGTAACTTGCATCAACATGATTAGTTCCCTAAATCCTTTCACCTTTCCCTTCTCCCTTTCCTGCCTGTTTGTCAGATGTTAAACAGAGAGACCTTGGAGAGCTGGCCTGTTACTATTAGGAAATTATCTTACGTGTGGCATTTACTTTGCAGTTGGGAAAATGGGACAGCACAGCCTGGTGGCTTGTTCAGGCAATCTCAACAAGGCCAAGGAAATCTTTGAGAAGAAGTGAGTGCTAAAAAGTGACTACAAGAAAATATACCCTCTTCTTAGATGTATCTACTCTAAGAATTTTGATTTAGACAGAGTTTCGCTCTTGTTGGCCCAGGCTGGAGTGCAATGGCACAACTTCAGCTCACTGCAACCTCCACCTCCTGGGTTTAAGCAATTCTCCTGCCTCGGCATCCCGAGTAGCTGGGATTACAGGTGCCCACCACCACACCCAGCTAATTTTTGTATTTTTTAATAGAGATGGGGTTTCGCAATGTAGGCCAGGCTGGTCTCAAATCCCTGACCTCAGGTGATCCACCTGCCTTGGCCTCCCAAAGTACTGGGAATATAGGCATGAGCCACCGTGCCCTGCCTTCTCTAAGAATTTTATAAGTGTGTGGCTTATAAAAAGCTTTTCCTTTTATAGGTGTGATTTGGCCTAAATGTTAATGTCTTTTCACCCTGACATTCTGTGGTCGAAACACCAAACTGCATCCTTAGTGATTAAATCAAACTAGAACTTTGAAAGTCACTAAAAACAGAATAATATATTTAACACATGGCTGACAAATTTAGGAAATTTGGGATAAGTGGAGACTATCATAGGGTAGAGAATATTCAGCTAGGGGCTGAGCACGGTGGCTCATGCCTTAAATCCCAGCACTTTGGGAGGCTGAGGCAGGAGCATTGCTTAAAGCTAGGAGTTTGAGACCCGCCTGGGCAACAAAGCGAGACCCCTGACTCTCCCCAAAAAAAAGAAAGAAAGAAAGAAAAAAGAATATTCAGTTAGTTTTTAAAACTTTAACTCTGATATAGATGAAGAACTTTCTGGAGAATTTAGGAACATGTTTCTTTCAGGGAAAGGGATTAGATGGATATCTTTTGTTTAAAATCTCAGTGGCTTTTGTGGTGTTTGGGAAGGACAAGCATTGTTTTTCCCCATTTTTTAAATTCCATTTGTCTCCAGAGCTTTTTTATCCATTTAGTGTCTTCACTTAGAATTAGACTAATTTTGATTTATGGAAAGGTGACGAGTAAAGGAGCTCAGTGGTGGAAAATAAATTATTTGGAGATTTTCTGTCTAAAGAAACAGTTGTAAGTCCTTCTTCATAGTAGACCTTTATTTGTAAGGTTTTCTTACACTTTGGACTCTACAGATTCCTTGACAAAACAAAAAACAATTGGGAAGATCGAGAAAAGTTTGAGAAGGTGCCTGGAAAATATGATATGCTACAGATGGACTATGCCACCAATACTCAGGTAACTCTCACTATACTTTTCGGAGGAAACCCATCTTCTTTTTTTATTTTATTTTATTTTTTAGGGGCAAAATTGTGCTCTGTTGCCCAGGCTGGAGTGCAGTGGCACAATCATGGCTTACTGCAGCCTCAAGATCCCTAGGTTCAAGTGATCCTCCTACCTCAGCCTCCTCAGTATCAGGGACTACAGGCACGTGCCACTCTGCCCAGCTGATTTTTTTTTTTTTTTGTAAAGATAAGGTTTCACTATGTTGCCTAGGCTGGTCTCAAATTCCTGTGCTCAAGCAGTCCTCCTGTCTTGGCCTCCCAAAGTCCTGAGATTACAGGCATGAGGCACCACACCTACTCCTGTTTCTTCTTACTCAGGATAAAGCAGAATAGCTTAGATCATTCCTAGACTGGGACAGGCCAGGATATCTTGAATCCTTTCTACTTCTCACCTCAGGGGTGTTCTCACTGATCTTTGTAATCTCGATCAGTGAGAACAGTAAGAATGAGAATAGAATGTGCCTTTCTACTCTCGGCTGTTATTTACTAAGGTTCTTTTTTTTTTTTGAGATGGAGTTTCATTCTTGTTGCCCAGGTTGGAGTGTAATGGCTCAGTCTTGGCTCACTGCAACCTCCAGCTCCTGGGTTCAAGCGATTCTCCTGCCTCTGCCTCTCAAGTAGCTGGGATTACAGGTGCCTGCCACCACGCCCGGCTAATGTGTTTTGTATTTTTAGTAGAGACGGGGTTTCACCATGTTGGCCAGTCTGGTCTTGAACTCGTGACCTTGGGTGATCCACCCGCCTCAGCTTCCCAAAGTGCTGGGATTACAGACCTGAGCTACCACGCCGGGCCTACTAAGGTTCTTATAAAATCTTAGGCCCTATTTCCAGAAGTTTATTGTTAGAACCAAGAGAGGAGTAATAAAAAATCAAACTGATTAAACAATTACATTTAAATTTCTCTTCACTTCTGGATATATACCACCATAAAAAAATTAATTTAGATAAACTGAGGTATACCAGGATTCTGAAAGTGTCCTGAAACAGTCACATATCCAAAAAAATGGAGAAGTTTTAGTCTTTTTTAAGATGGGAAGATCTGAGCCATAATAGCTATCTTTATACACTGACATAATGAGGAAAGCCTTTTTTTCCTAGACTTATTCTGAGTTGTAAAATGTGGGAGGCAGAACTAGTATGGTTAACCCTCTGTATCTATGGATTCAATGAACTGAGGATCAAAAATATTTGAAAAAAGAAATTGCTTCTGTACCGAACCTGTACAGCCTTTTTTTCCTTGCTTGTCATTATTTCCTAGACAATGCAATATAAAAACTTCACAAAGCATTTACATTGTATAATATTGAGTGTTATAAGGAATCTAGAGATGATTTCTTAGATTTTCTTTTGTTTGTTTGTTTTTTGCTATAGGATGAAGAGGAAACAAAGAAAGAGGAATCTCTTAAATCTCCCTTGAAGCCAGAGTCACAGCTAGATCTTCGGGTACAGGAGTTAATAAAGTTAATCTGTAATGTTCAGGCCATGGAAGAAATGATGATGGAAATGAAGTATAATACCAAGAAAGCCCCACTTGGTAGGACTTCACATTTTCTTCTGCATTCTCTCCTCATAATTCCTAGTTCCTTTAATGGATATTTTATTATCATTATGATTTAAAGCTTGCTGATAGTACTGAATGAAGAAAATGGGGTTTGGGGTGACAGGTTGTATGGAGGGAGGAGGACCTATTTTGAAAGTTGAGGCTGGGTGTGGTGGGTCATGCCTATAATCCCAACACTTATAGGGAGGCCAAGGCAGGTGAATTGCTTGAGCCCAGGAGTTTGAAACCAGCCTGGGCAACATGGCGAGACCCCATCTCTACTAAAAATAGAAAAATTAGCCAGGCATGGTGGTGTGTGCCTGTGATCCAGCTACTTGGGAAGCTGAGGTGGGAGGATCACCCAAGCCTGGGAAGTTGAGCTGCATTAAGCTGTGTTCATGTCACGGCACTCAGCCTGGGCAACAGGAGTGAGACCCCATCCCAAAAAAAGAAAAAAAAAAAAGTTGAAAGGTGAAAGTCTTTTTTAGGCAAGGACGTAAGTACAGTTCACTAGCTGGGATCCTCGTTTGGAGTCTGATCTCTGACTGGGCCTGCAGGGAAGCTGACAGTGGCACAAATCAAGGCAGGTTACCAGTCTCTTAAGAAGATTGAGGATTGTATTCGGGCTGGCCAGCATGGACGACCTCTCATGGAAGCATGCAATGAATTCTACACCAGGATTCCGCATGACTTTGGGTAAGGCCTGTGCTGTTACTTCACTTTGTTCTTCTACCTATACATATCCCCTGTATCTATCAGCAGCAGCTATAATCTTCTGAATCTTTTATTCCTAAGAAAATGATCATCTTGAATACATACAGAAACAAAATGATACATAGGTAGCCTATTTAATCAGCTTACAAATAGGGGATGCAATCTCCTGGCTTGACCACAGCCATATTCTCTGACAAAGTGGAAGTTACCAACCCAAGAGAGAATGGGTCTAGCTATCCAACCACCAAGTAAAACACCTTCAGGCACATCACCCCCTTTTCCTATCTGAGGTGACTAAAACCACACAAACACCATTTCTGTGAACTCAAGTGATATTAGATAGACAAAATAACATTTTACATTTGTTGATTCTGTTTTCTGGTTTTCATCCTATTTCTATTTCTTTTATTGCTTTATAGAGCCCTGTGACCTAGAAATAACCCTGACTGGTCAACAGGTCTACTGAGATAGAACTATATCCAAACTGTTCCTTGTTGATATTGATATAATTTTAAAATGATTTGATAAAAAAAGAATTCTAACTCTAGTCTCAAAAGTCAAAATCCACGTAGTTCATCTTATACCGAGTATATATTTAATATTTTATATATTTGGAAGTTAAGATCTCTTTACAGATCTCTTTCTCTCTCAAATGGAAAACCTGTTTCTCATACCTGTTTTCTAAAGGACCCATCTGTCATTTTCTATTTTTAGTCATGTGCCTTTTAGCCACATGTCAGAAAGCTCATTATGGGTTATATCTCTGTTCTTAGACTCCGTACTCCTCCACTAATCCGGACACAGAAGGAACTGTCAGAAAAAATACAATTACTAGAGGTGAGATATGTATGAATTGAGAAGTATTATATCTCTTATACCAGTTTCCTCCCACATTAATTCTATATCTCATCTCAGGCTTTGGGAGACATTGAAATTGCTATTAAGCTGGTGAAAACAGAGCTACAAAGCCCAGAACACCCATTGGACCAACACTATAGAAACCTACATTGTGCCTTGCGCCCTCTTGACCATGAAAGTTATGAGTTCAAAGTAAGAAAAATGATCATTTATTTTCATACTCTTGCACCCTTAAGACCACCTCCCCCATCCCACTGATCTCTAACTACTTCTGGTCAAGAGCAAATTGTCAATTAGGGCAGACTTTTTATGTACTAGGGATTTGGGAAGGCCAAGCTTTTCCTAGCTGCCTTGTAAGACTGTTTGGGAGCAGAAAGGTGTGCCAAGTTATATCAGAATCCCCAAATTCTTCAGTTCAGCTCAGTCTCTTGTAGAGTCCACATTGGCCTTTTTGTCTTATTTTTCACAGGTTATTTCCCAGTACCTACAATCTACCCATGCTCCCACACACAGCGACTATACCATGACCTTGCTGGATTTGTTTGAAGTAGAGAAGGAGGGTGAGAAAGAAGCCTTCAGAGAGGACCTTCATAACAGGTCTGAGTCTAACTTTGGGTTTGGAAAGACACTCCTTGCCCAAAAGTGCAGCTATAGAACTTTATAAGAGGGAGTCGGAGGAAGGTGTCAGCTTTTTTATGCTTATGACCTATCTGTGCAGAACAACAGAGTACAATAATACTGGCTTTTCCTTAGGATGCTTCTATGGCATGGTTCCAGGCTGAGTAACTGGGTGGGAATCTTGAGCCATGGGCTTCGAATTGCCCCACCTGAAGCTCCCATCACAGGTTACATGGTGAGTGAAATTGAACTGTTAGGTGCACAGGGGAAAAGGATACAGTAATGTTCCCAGTGCTTTTTTTCCTAGATTAGGATTAGGTGGTTCGCCTCCCCAGGAGTTAAGCCAGCTCACTGATAACCTTGTCATCTCTTACTGTGTCCCTCTTTCTTTAAATTCCTGAAGATACCTCACCTTTCCCTCAGAAGGCAGAAATTCACAGGTGCTTCTACCCTCTCTAGAACAGAATTGTGAGGGGAAATGGAGAAGGGTCTATATTGTGTTTAAGGGAATGGAAAAACAGCGTCAGTGGTATGCACTTTCTCTCTAACACATTGGGTTAGAAGCTGACCTTGGTATTCATTTATATATTTCAGTTTGGGAAAGGAATCTACTTTGCTGACATGTCTTCCAAGAGTGCCAATTACTGCTTTGCCTCTCACCTAAAGAATATAGGACTGCTGCTCTTATCAGAGGTGAGGCAGGAGTATGTCTGTGATCTCTAGTTTATTCCAGTTTTTTTCCAATGAGAAAAGTTTGACCCCAGAACCAAGAAGTTTACCTGGGATAACTTGAGAGAGGACCAAGTACAATTTCTAGTACATTGGATTCCTCTGCTGGAGTAGGGGAAAAAAAGTACTGATGGGATTTTCTGTTTGGCTTTGGAGCCATCTAATTCTTAGTAGGATATGGGAATTCAAAGGGTTTTTGCTTTGCAGGTAGCTCTAGGTCAGTGTAATGAACTACTAGAGGCCAATCCTAAGGCCGAAGGATTGCTTCAAGGTAAACACAGCACCAAGGGGCTGGGCAAGATGGCTCCCAGTTCTGCCCACTTCGTCACCCTGTAAGTACTCAGAACCAGGAGGGCTAGAAGACTACTTTTGGCTGGATAAGACTATGTTCTCTATTCCAGCTTCTGAACCAGAGACTGATGTTGACATACTTTTATTCCATTTGGCAGGAATGGGAGTACAGTGCCATTAGGACCAGCAAGTGACACAGAAATTCTGAATCCAGATGGTTATACCCTCAACTACAATGAATATATTGTCTATAACCCCAACCAGGTCCGTATGCGGTACCTGTTAAAGGTTCAGTTTAATTTCCTGCAGCTGTGGTGAATGTTGATATTAAATAAACCAGAGATCTGATCTTCAAGTTAGAAAATAAGCAGTGGTATACTTGTGAATTTTGAGATATTTTATGTAAATAAAAACTGTACAAGTCTACCACTGGCTTCTTCGGGCTTTATTTCTCCAAGAACATATTTCTTCTGACGTTAGTAGATCTCCATTTTCAGGACAGAAAGTACTCATTGTTCTGAGGGTTATTCAGTATCCTATTCTTTTTTTTTTTTTTTTTTTTTTTTTTTGAGACGGAGTCTCGCTCTGTCACCCAGGCTGGAGTGCAGTGGCGCGATCTCGGCTCACTGCAAGCTCCGCCTCCTGGGTTTACGCCATTCTCCTGCCTCAGCCTCCTGAGTAGCTGGGACTACAGGCGCCCGCCACCGCGCCCGGCTAATTTTTTGTATTTTTAGTAGAGACGGGGTTTCACCGTGGTCTCGATCTCCTGACCTTGTGATCCGCCCGCCTCGGCCTCCCAAAGTGCTGGGATTACAGGCGTGAGCCACCGCGCCCGGCCAGTATCCTATTCTTAATGGCATCTGTGCATCAAGGGACACTAATGGGGGCGCAAATGCTTTTACCTGTTTAATTCAATTTTTCTGCGAACTGTAATTTGGTGAGTGTTATCGCAGGAAGGGTAGAGGCAACAAAGGCTAAGCTGTTTTTTTCTTTCCCATCCATATGTATTCACTTGCCTTTTTCCAATTTATCCACTGCAGCCCAGTCTCCCACTACTCAACACTAGGACTCATCACATGTCCAAAAATTTGGGAAGCCCTTGGAGGACTGTCACTAAGTCTGAATACATCTTGAGGAGGAAAGGAAAAAAGTAGAATGAGTTTTTACATACCCTGCCCCATCTAAGAAGTACTAAAGTCCAGATCAGATCCTGATATGGTTAGGCTTTGTGTCCCCACCCAAATCTCTTCTTGAATTGTAATCCCCAGAATCCCCACATTTCAAGGGAGAGACCAGGTGGAGGTAACTGAATCATGGGGGCGGTTTCCCCCATGCTATTCTTGTGATAGTTCTCACAAGATCTGATGGTTTTATAAGGGGATCTTCCTGCTTCGCTCGGCACTTCTTCCTGCCACCCTGTGAAGAAGGGCTTCCCCTTCACCTTCCTCTATAACTGTTAAGTTTCCTGAGGCCTCCTCAGCCATGGTGAACTGTGAGTCAAACCTCTTTCCTTTATAAATTACCCAGTCTCGGGCAGTTCCTTATAGCAGTGTGAAAACAGACTAAAACCAAATTGAAGAACATTCTACAACATTCTTCATCACTCTTGTTACCCAGGCTGGAGTGCAGTGGTGTGATACTCGGGAGACTGGGGCAGGAGGATCACTGAGCCCTAGAGGCCTAGGTTGCGGTGAGCTGTGATTGCACCACCACACTCCAGCTTGGGCAACAGACTGAGACCCTGTCTCAAGAATAAATAAATAAATTTATTTATTTTTTAAAAGTGTCAAGATTTTGAAGACTGAAAAGCTGTCACAGTTGGAGGAGACTAAGAAAACGCAATGACTAAATGCAATGTGGGATCCTGGACTGGCTTCTGGAACAAAACAAAGTCATTAGCGGAAAAAATGGGCAAATCCAAATCCTGACTGTAATTTAATTAACATTTGTTAATTAACTTCGTTGTAATTTAATTAATGTTAATTTCCTAGTTTTGATAAACGTAGCATGGTTATGTAAGATGTTAACATTAGAAGAAGCTGGGTGAAGGGTATCGAGGAACACTTGGTACTATCTTTGCGACTCTTCTGTAAATCTTACATTTCTTTTAATTTTTTTGAGACAGAATTTTGCTCTTGTTGCTGAGGCTGCAGTGCAATGGTGCGATCTCGGCTCACTGCAATCTCCGCCTCCAGAGTTCAAGCGATTCTCCTGCCTCAGCCTCCAGGGTAGCTGGGATTACAGGTGCATGCCACCATGCCCAGCTAATTTTTGTATTTTTAATAGAGACAGGGTTTCACCACGCTGGCCAGGCTGGTCTTGAATTCCTGATCTCAGGTGGTCTGCCCACCTCGGCCTCCCAAAGTGCTGGGATTACAGGCGTGAGCCACTGTGCCCGGCCTAAATCTTACATTATTAAAAAAGAAGGATTAAGAGCCATTCTAGTGGGAAAGCACCAACACAGATATGTTCTTTGGGGATGCCATCTGTGTATTGGTTCCTGGTTCTTCAGACACATCGTAGGATACTTCCTCCCTATCCCTTGACATTAGGTATGGCCATGTGACTTGCTTTGCTTGTATTTATGAAATATGAGTGGAAGTGATGTGTTTTATTTCCATGTAGAAGATTTAAGAGTTACTTGCCACGTGAAGCACAGATCTCAAAGTATGAGCAAAGTAGAGCAGGGCTTCTCGCTGACCCTTAATGGGCCACGTGGCATGATTTAGAAATAAATCTTTGCTGTTTTAAGTTGTTGAAATTTTGGGGTTGCTATGATAGCATAACTTTGATATTTTAACTGACAAAGAAACATACCCATCGTTCTGGATGAGAAGATTAGGTATTTGGAGGGTGAGAGGAGGGAGAAGATCAAGAAAAACAACCAATGGGTACTAGGCTTAATACCTGGGTGATGAAATAAACCATATAACAAACCTCCATGACACAAGTTTACCTATATAACAAACCTGCACTTGTACCCCTGAACTTAGAAAGAATACTAGTTTCACATTTTTTTGAAAACTGAAAAATTCAGTCCAGATTTTCTGATTGATTAAATATATACTAACAAATAAGACATTTATGAGAAAGAATAATGAGGTGATACTTGTACTGCTAGATAACAAAAAGAACAGTCAAGTTAGCACTTACTGAACACTTACCACGTAAGTGTCACTGTTCCATGTTTTACATCTTAACTCATTTAGTCCTTAAAACACTCCCATGAAGTAAGTTCCATTATTATGGCTGTTGTACAAATGGGGAAAAGGAGGCATGGAGATTTGAACTCAGTCTTATTCCAAGTCCATGCTTTTTGCTGCTGTTACCCAGTCTCTCTAGAGAAGTGCTTCTCAAACCTGAGAGGAAGGACTAATTGTTCCTTTGTCTTTTTTCTTCCTTCCTTCCTTCCTCCCTCTCTCCCTCTCTCTTTTTTTTTTTTTTTTTTTGACCGAGTTTCACTCTTATTGCCCAGCCTGGAGTGCAATGGTGCGATCTCAGCTCACTGCAACCTCCACCGCCCCGAGTTCAAGCAATTCTCCTGCCTCAGCCTCCCAAGTAGCTGGGATTATAGGCGCCCGCCACCACACCCAGCTAATTTTTTGTATTTTTAGTAGAGACGGGGTTTCACCATATTGGCCAGGCTTGTCTGGAACTCCAGACCTCAGGTGATCCACCCGCCTCAGCCTCCCAAAGTGCTGGGATTACAGGCGTGAGCCACCATGCCTGGCCTGTTTTAATTTCTTACCTGTCATGGAACAATATTTCATAAAATATAATCAAAATGGATTATTAAGAAAATGAAATTAAAAAGCACACAAAACACAAGCCTCCATTTTTATTATTAAATTTGTCAGATATTACTTTTAAAATTCCTATACAGTTTCTAAATGGTTACTCTCAACTTCTATACTTACCTCATTATGAAACATTAACAATTTGTGAACTGGCACTAGTCCATGAACCAAACTTCGAGTACTTCTGCTCTAGATTTCAAAATCAGATGTGGATATATGTGTAAAAATTTGGTATATGAAAAAGATGCTTTTCTAGATGGGTAGAATAAAAGATTGTTCAAATGTCTTATGGTCTCACAATCCAGTGGTCATAACTGCAAAACTCATCCAGCTTTGGGAGACGCTGAAACTCCATTTAATGATAAGAACTTGAAGGATGTTAAATGTAAACCTAAATTGATTTTCACTTCAACTCCTTTTGGGTACACAATTACTTTTACCTAGAATCTGTTCTTGACTTTACTCATAACAATTGTACCATGACCTCACTGTCTGTCTCCAAGATGAGACAGAAAAAAACCCTTCAAGTGGACCTGGCCAACAAGACTGAATCTATTGAGCCTATTGGGCAAGTTAGCCTTTGCTTAACTTTCCCCATCCCCTTCACTCCAGCCTTAGCTGGGATGCTTTTATATAATTTTCAGAGCATGGAAGACAGACAAATAGAGCTTCCTCCTGCCATTGGCCCATGCTTTTAGGGGAGCAAAAGGCAAAAGATTGAAATCAATGACCAGGATGATGCCATGCCATGGTACTCTGCAGGATTTCTGGCAAGGATTATGGATCGTAAATTTCAAAATACCATAACTAGGACTTCTAGTCACAAGGTAGATGTGGAAATGATGGTCCAGAGGTATATTTCGAGGCTTGGCATGAAGCACATGAGAGAAGACAGAAGCATGGCCTATCAGCTGATGTCATCATCCTCTAGTCAGGATGGAAACCAGGGCATTGGATAGAAATAAAGTAAAGTCCCTCAGGTGATTTCTCCATGTAAAACCTGGAATCAGGGTTCAGTGAGAGCAAAACTCAGTGCCCTTTTACTCCCCAAGTCTTCAAAACTCATTTCTAGACCAGAGTGTAGTGGTATTTCTCCGAGATAAACCCACCAAACCAGGACAAAATCCCTGTAATAGCCTTCACTTGTCTTCTACAAGTCCTTGAATTCTTGGCTACAGAAGACATTTCCTTCTTCTTTAACCCTTAGAAAGAAAGGGCCTGAGGAAACTAAAGTCACTGGTTTCAATCTTTTGCCTTTTGCTCTCCTAAAAGCATGGGCCAAGGGCAGGAGGAAGCTCCAGTTGTCTGTCTTCCACGCTCTGAAAATTCTATAAAACACCCCAGCCAAGGCTGGAGTGACAGGGAGGAGGAAAGTTAAGCAAAGGCTAACCTGCTCAACAGACTCTTTCATATGACTGAATTTTAGGAATATAATAAAGTTCTTTTATGGGCCAGGCATAATGGCTCATGCCTGTAATCCCAGAACTTTGGGAGGCTGAGGTGTGCAGATCACCTGAGGTCAGGAGTTTGAGACCCACCTGGCCAACATGGTGAAACTTCGTCTCTACTAAAATACAAAAATTAGCTGGGCGTGATGGTGGGCACCTGTAATCCCAGCTACTTGGGCGGCTGAGGCAGGAGAATCGCTTGGACCCAGGAGACAGAGGTTGCACTGAGCCGAGATCGTGCCGCTGCACTCCAGCCTGGGTGACAGAGCCAGACTGTCTCAAAAAAAAAAAAAAAAAAGTTTTTTACTTAAGAAAATCAGAGTTCATGGCTATGACTGTGCCATCTCTCAATTCGTTTTAATCTTTGTGAATTTCAATTTGAGAGTAAGACACTTTTGTGTGATCTCTTCTGAGAATGTCAATTACCATATTGACTAAAGTTTGAAAGTCGTGTCAGAAGTTGGGAAAACCAGAAGGTTTGTTCCGCTTTCAATGGCTTGGCTCCTCACCTCTCATCTGGGTAGTTTCTTTTTCTTTTTTTTTTTCTTTTTTCCAGATGGAATCTTGCTCTGTCGCCCAGGCTGGAGTGCAGTGGCATGATATTGGCTCACTGTAAGCTCCGCCTCTTGGGTTCACGCCATTCTCCTGCCTCAGCCTTCCAAGTAGCTGGGACTACAGGCGCCCGCCACCACGCCTGGCTAATTTTTTGTATTTTTTAGTAGAGTTGGGGTTTCACCGTGTTAGCCAGCATGGTCTTGACCTCCTGACCTCATGATCCGCCCACCTTGGCTTCCCAAAGTGCTAGGATTACAAGCGTGAGCCACCACGCCCGGCCTTGTCTGGGTAGTTCTGAGAAAAGGGTTGTCTCTGTGACAGAAACATAGCTCTTTCTTTTTTTTTTTTTTTTTTTTTTGAGACGGAGTCTCGCTGTGTCACCCAGGCTAGAGTGCAGTGGCGCGATCTCGGCTCACTGCAAGCTCCGCCTCCCGGGTTTACGCCATTCTCCTGCCTCAGCCTCCGAGTAGCTGGGACTACAGGCGCCCGCCACCACGCCCGGCTAGTTTTTTGTATTTTTAGTAGAGACGGGGTTTCACCATGTTAGCCAGGATGGTCTCGATCTGCTGACTTCGTGATCCACCCGCCTCGGCCTCCCAAAGTACTGGGATTACAGGCTTGAGCCACCGCGCCCGGCCTAGAAACATAGCTCTTTCTAAATGCCTTGATGCGTGACTGACTTATTCTCCCTCCCTCATTCTTTCTCGATGAACTGAAAGGTCCTCCATGCTCTGTTCAAATTGAATGTTGGCCAACATCACTCTCATTCCTCCTCCTGGCAAGAATGGCCTCCTAAGGTCCTAGGGTCCGCAAGTGATGCAAGAATTCTAAAACCTAGCTTCAAAGTACCTACTAAAGATTTCATTCACTTTCTTGTGGTTCTAGTAAGGATTGATGTTAAATTAGAAGAGACACACATTAGAATGTACATATACATATACATAGAATATCCTCCTGTCTAAATCCACATGAGAACACAGGCCCACACTTGAGATTTTTTGACACTTCATTTTTATAATTGTTAAGAAATTATTAATTTTATAATTATTAAAAGCTACCAGTGTCTTCAGGCTTTGCATCTCTAGCACAAGGGGTATCATTTTTCCCCACATCTTCATTCCCAGTTCAGAAAGTACACATTGCCCTGCACATCTCCCACGGCAAGCTGCAGGGTGGAGTTAGCGCCCAGCCAAGGTTCCAGGCAGCTCACTGACCCTTCGCATCGGAACAGGCCCAGCTACAATGGGAACAAAAATGGGGGAGATCAGGGCTACAAGCCTAGGGCCTCCTTACTAACTTATTTTTTCTCACATTAATGCCTTTTATTTAGAAACAGGTTAGTCATACATTGCAAGTGATTGAAGAAAACAGAATTTTGATCTTTTGCCCTTTCTTACTCTAAGTTTGCTGTCTTGTGACATCCCTTTGGGATAGGTGTGTGCACACACCCTCTCACACACACACACACACACTTACCAGCTGCATACTGGGTCTCTCCCATAGCTTAACATCTCTGTCCTTTGAAGCTGTCACCAGCAACTCAGGTAGCACATGGAGGGCTGTGACAGAGCCCGAGTGAATCTCAAAGAGGAAAGGGGAGAGCAGGATGGTGAGTTCTCAGGGGCTCCTCCTCAGAGAAGCATCACAGTGAGCTGTGTCAGAACTAGAGCCCTCCTCCCCTAGTATTTCTTTTTTCTTTTTTTCTTTTTTTTCAGATGGAGTCTCGCTCTGTCGCCCAGGCTGGAGTGCTGTGGCGCGATCTCAGCTCACTGCAAGTTCCGCCTCCCAGGTTCACACCATTCTCCTGCCTCAGCCTCCCAAGTAACTGGGACTGCAAGTGCCCACCACCACGCCCAGCTAATTTTTTGTATTTTTTAGTAGAGATGTGGTTTCACTGTGTTAGCCAGGATGCTCTTGATCTCCTGACCTCGTGATCCTCCCACCTCGGCCTCCCATAGTGCTGGGATTATAGGCGTGAGCCACCGCGCCCAGCCCTCCCCTAGTATTTCTGACCCTTCCTTCAAACTCACCTTTCTACGCTGCCGTGTCTTTAGCTGTGATGTTGGCTCACTATCCATGCTGGCGTCAGATTCCCTGCAGGTAGATGGGTCTGCCCCTGGAGTTTGGGTTTCAGGAATGTTTGCTCTTTTCTGCCAGATGTTACCTGTGGCCCATTCTCCTTCTGGGCTGCATTTGGCCAGGTTCCATAGCATCCCATCAGAGCTGGCACACAAAAATGAGGACTCTGCCATTTTAAGGACAGAATTAGAGCCAAGTCTCGGGCCTTGAAGGATCTGCCATCCACCCTGGGCCATCTCCTGGCTCCTCAGGTCCTCCTGTTACCACTCACCAGATTCAGGTTTGGCTTGAGTTATCGATATTAGGGTCCTACTAGGATTCTCTAAGTTTATATCGAAGTTCAGCCTCTCTTCAAACTCTCCTGATTCCTTTTGCCTCTGTGAAAGGATAGGTAATTTTGTTTAGCCTACCCACACGAGTCAACTTGTACCAGACAAAGCAACAGTTTTCTGCTCTGGGCTGGTCAGGATTTTTTTTTTTTTTAACTATAACTTAGATACAATCAAGTGCACAAATCTTTTTTTTTTTTTTTTTTTTTTTTTGAGATGGAGTGTCGCTCTGTTGCCCAGGCTGGAGTGCAGTGGCACAATCTTGGTTCACTGCAATCTCCGCCTCCCGGGTTCAAGCCATTCTCCTGCCTCAGCGTCCCAAGTAGCTGGGATTATAGGCTCGTGCCACCACATCCAGCTGATTTTTGTATTTTTAGTAGAGACGGGGTTTCACCATGTGGGCCAGGCTGGTCTCGAACTCCTGGCCTCAGGTTATCCACCAGCCTTGGCCTCCCAAAGTGCTGGGATTATAGTTGTGAGTCACTGCACCTGGCTAAGTGCACAAATCTTAAATGTACATCACGATGTATTTTTACACGTGCATCCATCCATGCAGTTACCCCATAGATCAAGATGTAGAGCATTTCCATCACCCCAGAAAATTGCCCTTATGTCCCTTCCCCATCAATACCAGACCATCACCACAAAAGCTAACAATATTCTAATGTCTGTCAACTGAAATTAGTCTTGCTTGTTCTTGAACTTCATTTAGGTGACATCATATAGCATGTACTCCTTTGTAACTGGTTTCCTTTGCCCAGAATAATGTCTAAGATATGTCTGTATTATTCCATTCATCAGCATGCAGTATCACATTAATTGTTTTGTCATATAGCAGTCCATTGTACAAATATACCACAAATTATTTATCCCCTTTCTATTTATTAATATTTAGTTATGATGAATAAAGCTACCATGAAGATTCTTGTACCAGGCTTTGCGGAACATATGTACTCCTTTCTCTTGGGTATATATTTAGGAGTGGAATCACTGGGTCATGAATAGGCTTTAGTAGATAACTTTAGTAGGTAGCAGATCAGGATTTAATAACCTTCCCAGTAACAAGGGGCTCCCAGGAACCTGCAATGTGAAGTGAACAGCTAGCTTTGGCACACTCAATCCAAAAAGTGTTGAACATCTATTAAGTAACTGATAAGTATGATGACAAAAACAAGACATAGTCCTTGCCCTCGAGATGCTAATATTCGTGGGGGCAAGACAAGAGAGACATGGGAAAAAATACAATTGAGAAAACTTCTAGGTTTATGGTTTCCTACGGCTTTTTAAAATGGTAGAGTCCTTTCTTGTACCAATGAAATCTTACATGGGAACCCAATATACAATGTCCTAAATTAGAACTACTCCAGTGGAAGGAGGATAGGAGGATTTGCAGCCAACTGCCTTTCCCTTCCCCTATCCTCCATGATGGGCCCTAAGGTGTAAAAACACTGGTCCTAGATGAATGTTTGCTTTAACACACACTCAAATAGGACTTACCAAGAAAGAAAGAACTCCAGGATCCTTGGGCTGCAGGACAAATACGCCATACTCCTTGTGGGTGGACAATATCATAGGATTTTCTGTATAGCTGCTCCTGGTTTGTAAGAAGGGAATAGGTTGAGCCCAGGATTTTCAGAGAGGTAAAGAGAAGAACACCCCTCTTTAAGACTCTAGTGTTTTCTTCTAAGTTAGACTCAACCTCAGGATAACCACTAACTCACATTTCCTTTCTCCCCAGCTCGGGAGGAAATGGCATTTTTGATCTTACCAGATTTCAGAAGGAGCGTCCCCTGGCTTCATGCAAAGTAACTTCAAATCCGCTTTGGCCAAGATGAGAAAGTGACCATCAGGAGCCCAACCCAGACTTGTCAGCACCCCTAAGTCCTCCTGTAGAATTCGATTCAGGTGAAGACTAGCTCAAAAAAGTACATGGACAGAGAAAGATCCTATTTTAGTTAACATCTCTTGGCCTCCTCAATCCCACATGAATTCCTCAGGAATTAAGTATAAAGCAAAATGTATCACCTTGCCTGAAAATCCTGTTCCACTTTCTGTTTTTTTTTTTAACATTAGTATTCATCAGTGCCATCCCATTACTTTCTCAAACTAGGAATCTCTAACATTCTTGACTTTTCCTTCCCTCTCTACTTCCAACTCATCAATAAGGCCTGTAGATGCAACACATGCCTAAATCTGTATCTCCCTTCTTGTCTCCACGGCCCAGATCAGGCCCACATTATGTCTTTCCTAGGCTATAGCTACAGGTGTAAAGTGATCTCCTTACTTTTGGTATCTCTCTACTACCATCCATCTTCCATACTGCCACCAGAGTTCTCTTAATAAAAAAATCCAGATCATTATTCCACTCAAATTCTTAGCACTGTGCCCTGTATAGCCTGAACCCAGTTTATCTTTTCAATTTCATTTCCCTTACTGCCACCAGGAATCCGAGGAGCTGGCTATACCGAGAACATACACTCTAATATCTCCGTATCTTCTGTACATGTTCCTTCTTCCTGAAACACTGGCACTGTTCCCTTCTCTTACTGGTCCAGAAAACTCCTACTCATTCTGTAAATGTCCAACCTTAAATACCAACAACTCCTTCCCACAATTTCTCAAATTTTGAAGCCCCAGGAATATGTGTGTGCGCATGTGTGTGTGTGTGTGTGCACATGTATCTTCATTATAGCACTAGTCAGTCGAGCTTCCTTAATTAAAGAATGAATTTCATCTGTAACTGGTTCATACTGCCTGGCCCAGAGCTTGGCATCAAGTAGGCACCTGAGAATTACTCATTTACATTGCCATGGGCAGAAGCAGAAAATAATGTCCCACTCAGTAACTAACATCCAGTTGACCTAGTTCCGAAGCAGAAGTGCAGTAATTTGAGTAAAATGCCAGGAGTGAGGAGACTGCTGTTTCTATCCCATTAACCCATCAGCCTGTTTCACCTGAAATTTCCGGGTGCTGAACCCTTCCGCAGTTTCACTTGCCACTCGCTGATTTTCTCATCAGCACTGAGGACAAAAAAGGTGCGTGCCGAGGACCAGATCAGAGCACCAATGTGGCCTGGAGCCTGGTGTACACACAAGTTCAATTCAGTGCTTCTGATGAGCCAGGTTGCACCATCGTTTCCCTCCCAGGCAGATATGCAACCTCTAATGCCCAGTAATACACAGCCAGGGTAGAATTCACACAAAGAACCAAGGGTACATCGACCCACCTGTGCTGTGGCCACAGCCTTGGCTTCCTGCCACAAGATTAGTTCCCCAGCTTGATTTCCAGATACTGCCATGGAACCATCTGGTGCCCAAGCCATAGCAGTGATGGCTGCAGAACTCCTTGGTATACATGTGTCATCTGGAGAAGAAAGGAAATGTTTCATTAGAAGCTGGGATACTGCTGGGATAAGAGATACCAGGTCACCCTCGACCTTTTTTTGTACCAGTAACACACCCTCTCTCCAAACCTCACTCACCTGCTTCCTTAGGAACCTGCCAGAGCCGTACAGAACCATCCTCAGAGGCAGTCAGCAGGAGGCCTGAGGTTTCTGAAACAGCAGCAGCACAGACTGGGCCACTGTGTCCCAGGAAGGTGTGGGTTTGGGACACCTAGGAGCAAGGGATAGAGATGGGCTCATGGGAGTGGGCACAATAGAAGGTTATTCCACATACTTTCCACACCTCCCTTGATCCTGGTCCTTTCAGGAACTCACCAAGAGTGGATGCCATAACCGTGTGGCCCCATCTAGCCCGATGGTCACCACCAGAAGCTCTGACCCAGGCTGTCCAGCTGATAAGACACAGAGACTGAGTCAGAAGAAGGGACAGAGCAGGGCAGAAAAGCAGCAGCAGCAGGGAAGGGGAGGTGGCTGACGTTTTGTTACCTGCATGGGGCTCCATGGCAGCTGCACAGTGGCTAATGGGTCCTGAGTGAGCAGGGATGCTGGTCAGCTCCACGCCTTGATGGTCCCACACTTTCAAGGTCCCATCCCGGCCCACAGACACCACGTGCTCCTCCTGCCCCCAGAGCACGAGATCAGAGCAGAGTCATATTGAGCAGGACATGGGAAACAGAACTCCCTCCACAGAGGTGTGGGTTGAGCATTAGGAGCATGGAAGATGTCAACGAGGGAGGAGAACTCAGGAACAGCGGGGTTGGGTGGCTCAGGACAGTGGGGTTGGGTGGCTCAAGTTCACGATACCAAGAGGCTGTGTTTTCATGCTCTCCTATCTCCCTTTACACCAACCCTTAGCCTCAATACCATAATCCACTCCCAAGTATCTCATTTTCTTTTTCTCCTTTTTTTTTTTTTTTTTTTTTAAAGATAGGGTCCCACTCTGTCACACTAGAGTCTGGAGCGCAATGGTGATCACAGCTTACTATAGCCTTGAACTCCTGGGCTCAAGTGATCTCTCTCCTCAGCCTCCTGAGTAGCTAGAACTACAGGCATGCACCATGGTACCCAGCTAATTTTTATTTTTATTTTTTATAGAGATGGGGGGTCTCACTGTGTTGCCTAATCTCCAAGTATCTCATTCTTTATGCTCATTTTGCCTCTGGGATTAGATACTCAATGCACCCAGTCTCTCAAAGCCCCCTTAGCCCTTCCAGAGACCCTCCACAGTGGGATCTCCATTGCCTTCTCACCACAGCTGCCACAGCGCTCACAGCACTCTGATGACCCAGGAACTGACCAAGCCGCTGTCCCGACTCTGGGTCCCAGAGCCCCACAGAGCCATCACTGGAGCAGGATATCTGCAGAGTCAGAAGTCAGAGGAGTGGGATTATTAGCATCCCTCCAGCATTTTTGTATGTCTATAATGTAGGGTGGAAGGCAGTAAGCCATGTAATGAAGGGCCTGGGTTCTCCTGGGTTCAAATCCTAGCTCTGCCACTCATTACTTTCTGCTTTGTGGTCTGTTTCTCTTTCTGAGCCTTGGGTTTCTCAACTATTTGATGAGTATAATGATAATGTACCTATCTGATATCATGGTTTGGGGCTGAGCGCATCTACATAAACGACTCACGCCTATAATCCCAGCACTCTGGGAGGCCGAGGCAGATGGATCACCTGAGGTCAGGAGTTCGAGACCAGCCTGGCCAACATGGGGAAACCCCGTCTCTACTAAAAATACAAAAAATTAGCTGGGTGTGGTGGTGGGCGCCTATAACCTCAGCTACTCAGGAGGCTGAGGCAGGAGAATCATTCGAACCTGGGAGGTGGAGATTACAGTGAGCAGAGATCGCGCCACTGCACTCCAGCCTGGGCGACAAGAGCAAAACTCTACCTCAAAAAAAAAAAAAAAAAGGACTTAGCATGCTGCCTGGCACACAGTGAACATATAATAAATATTAGCTATTGTCCATATTATTATTATTATTATTATTATTTTGAGATGAAGTTTCGTTCTTGTTGCCCAGGCTGGAGTGCCTTCTGGGTTCAAATGATTCTCCTGCCTCAGCCTCCTGAGTAGCTGGGATTACAGGCATGCACCACCACGCCCGGCTAATTTTGTATTTTTAGTAGAGACGGGGTTTCTCCATGTTGGTCGGCTGGTCTTGAACTCCTGACCCTGTGATCCACTCGCCTCAGCCTCCCAGAGTGCTGGGATTACAGGTGTGAGCCACCGCGCCCGGCCCTGGGCTTTCTTATTAGAGAGTTCGCTGGCTCAGCTTCATCACTGACCTTGGAAATGTTCTGAGTTCAATTTCCTTGTCTGTAAAATAGAGATAAAAGGAGTATCTACTTTACAGGGTGTTGTAAAGATTAAGTGAAGCAATATATGAAAAGAGCTTACTTCAATGGTTGGCACATATCAAGTTTGACAAATATTAGCTATTACTATTCTTAATGGATGCCAGAAGAAGGATGAGGTGGGGAGTGTTGTCTTGCCCCAGGAACCCAGCTGGGCTCTGTGCCACCCTTGGCCCTTTACTCACCAGTAGGTTATCTTTGGTCCAGGCACAGCCAGTGACCCAGTCACGGTGACAGGCGGGGAAGGAGTGGATCAAAATAGGGGCTTTGGGTGTCCGCACATCCCAGCAGAGGAGACTCTGGATAGGCCCCAAGGAGAGGGAGCAATCAGGACCAAAGGAGGGATGGGAACTCTGGGGCCATTTCAGGCAAGAAATTTCAAGGAAAGAGGGGACGCAAGGAAGCACAGGTAGACAGATCTATACTAGATTTGGCAAAACAAAAAGCAGGAGGAAGCAACGGGAAATGGCTTGTTAAGAAATCTAGGAACTAGAGGGGCTATGGGACCCCAGGGTTGCATCCTTCTGCAGCTCACCCGATCCCGGCCCCCGGTGGCCAGGCTGCCTCCATCAGTGCTGAAACTACAGCAGCTCACAGGGCCCTCATGTCCCCGCAGCTCAGTGCCACCGGGAAAGTCTTCTGCCTTGTGCGGCAGCGTCAGCAGCTGCCTTGGCCACAGCCGCACTGTGAAATCCTCTGCATTGGAAAAAGAGAGAGGGAACAGCTTCCTGAAAGAGGAAGCCAGACAGGCCCTGGGAGGCCAAAGACAGGAGCAGCCATGGGGGCTAAGGGTGACGCCCAAGGCACAGCTCCATGGGAGAGATGCAGGGAGTCACAAGGCTGCGGAGAGGCCCTGGACAAGCGTCATCAGCAAGTGTGTACATAGGACAGGAATGCCCGGCACTCCCAGCTCCAGCTCCACAGCTCAGGCCAGGAACATGGTTCCTTGTCTCTGCTTCTCTAACTGTACTCCCACAGCAGCCGCTCCAGACCCCTCCTCTTCTCAAGTGTCCAGTGTCACTTCCACCTCACGACCTGTGAGGCCCAGTTCTCCCACGTAGAGAGGGCCTAGGCCATTCTACATTTTCACCTCAACATCTCTCTCTCTCTCCTTCTAAGGGAAACCTATCCCTTTACACAGCACACTCTCCCAAGGGGCAGAAACTCAAAGGATTACTGGGAGTTTAGAGGTCCCAGAATGAGGGTGAAGGAACGAGTACAAACAGTCTAAACAGATTATGCAAGATAAGTGCATTCAAAAGCACTTTAAAAGTTGTAAAACAAAATCGCACATGTGTATTTTCATACACATATACATACAACTTGGAGAAAGGTATTAGTGTCTTTAAAAGGAACAGTGATTTGTGGGCCAGGCATGACGGCTCATGCCTGTAATCCCAGCACTTTGGGAGGCCGAGGTGGGTGGATCACCTAAGGTCAGCAGTTCAAGACCAGCATGACCAACAAGATGAAACTCCGTCTTTACTAAAAATACAAAATTAGCTGGGCATGGTGGTGCATGGCTATAAACCCAGCTACTCGGGAGGCTGAGATGGGAGAATTGCTTGAACCCAGGAGGCAGAAGTTGCAGTGAGCCGAGATAGCACCACTGCACTCTAGCCTGGGCAACAAGAGTGAAGCTCTATCTTAAAAAAAATAAAAATAAATAAAAATAAAAAGAACAGTGATTTGTTAACCCTGCCCACTGTCCAGTAGTACCTGAGGCAGAAGCCAAGAGCTCCTGGGAAGTGGCCAGTCCTAGCACAGGCTTCTGGAATCTGGACAGGAGCCAGAGGGACTGAAGGGAGCGTTCCTTGAGTGCCCAGCCCTGCAAGGACCCGTCTTCTGCTCCACTCACCAACACCTTGGGGCTTAGCCAGGCCAGGGCGGATACTGCCACATCCAGTGCCTGACCCTGAGCCCCCTGGGAACCTAGAGAATGAGAGAGAACAAGGGAGTAAGATACTTGGGAAGGGTTGGGGGGCAGGGGCTGTGCTCTTTCTAAAGGCTCAAAAACCCACCCATTCCCCCGTCAGTACCTGAAGAGATTTTGTAGATCCTAATGCCATCTGCTCGATACCCAACAGCCACCCGATCACCATCTGGGCTGAGTGCCACGGAGAGGGCAGGAGAGAGAGGAAGGGAACCCAGGTCCCCACGGGGCCGACCCAGAGACCCTGACCATACCTGAACCTGGGAACCAAGAAAAGGGCTTAAGGATACCACCTCCACCACCCGGTCCTCCTCCCTGCTTTGAGTTACAGCCACCCCCATTAAAGTACTCCTTCCAGAGACTCCTCTCATGAGAGCTGCCCCTGCACACAGTGGCACCCCTCTCCCTGTGGCTCCTGCCATCCAGGCTCCTCCACAGCCTCCTCAACAAAGGACCCCCACCCCCACCCAGATATTCTTTGCCTTTGCTACTCCTCCTCACAACCCACCACCAGCCCTCTGCAAGCTGACCTTGCCATCCTCTCCAGCCGTCAGTAACTGGCAACCCGCATGCAGGAAAAGCGCAGCAGCAACAAAGCCGTGGTGGGCAGGGAAGGCAGCCAGCCGTGCCCCTTCTCTCCAGGCCCACAGCTCCACCATACTGTCCAGCCGGCCCACAGCCACAACCCCACCAGGCACATTGAAGGCCAAGGTACGGACAGAGGCTCCAGGTGCCCCCAGGTCCTACACAGGGAGGTAGAAATGGAAACTTGAAGACCTGCTCTCAGCACAATCCTAAAGTCACCCAGTATGCTGCTGTCTGTCATCTGCCACCCTCCACTCCTGTCCTCCTGTGCTTCGCCCCAGAGCCACACTGGACCTTCTTACCTTGGTGACTTTGAGCCCATCCACCTGGAAGAAGCTGATGCTGCCAGCCCAGCTGCCTGTGGCTATTACCTGCCCCTCTGGGTGAAAGGCAACACAGTTCAGGGGCTTGGGGTAGGTGTGCTGGAAGGCCAGCTGCCCACGGACTGTGTCCCACAGCTGAGGGAGAGAGAGGAGGAATCAGGATGCTGAACAGAGATGCCTGAACTTTTCAGTCCCAGACCTCCAGGAGCAACCTTGTCCAGTTCCCCTGCCTTCAGCAGGGAAGGCCTTCTCTGGCCAAGCAGTCAGCAGCCTCTGCCCCACTGAGAGAACAACCTCACGAGGGTGAGTCATGGCTCAGGGCCACTCTGACCACTGCAGTCCCCAAGTCTTACCTTTAGGCATCCTCCCAAGCACACGGTGGCTAGCAGCCGGCGGTCTGGGCTCAGGCAGCAGCCAGTGATTTGGTACTGGTGGGCCTTGGTCTGCAGCACCCTATCCCAGGAAGATGAAGTCAGTCCTCTGGGCCCCCTGGCCATCAGCTCCCTCCTCATTTCCTTCTCCTGGGGCTTCCAACAAATGGAGAAGGCCCTCACTCCAAGACAAATGGGGAAGACCCCCTACCGACAACCATGCTGCAGGTCCCAGAGCTCCAGGAGTCCGTCGAAGGCAGTAAGAAAGAGTGTATCATCAGAGAGGAACAAACAAGCAGAGATTCCATCACAGCCACTCACCAGAGACTTCTCCTCCTGCGACAGTGGGTGAGAAAGTTGGCTCCGGCCATCCCCTTGACCCTTCAAGTCCCACCACTCCAGGCCCCACCCAAAAAGAAGGCCAAGGCACAAAGGCCATGAGTCCTTGGCTCTCTATGTTGCAAGTCAAGCACACGTTCAAGTGGGGGCCTCATGATCCAAGTAGGGCCACATTTTCTCCCCCACTCCAAACCCCATACCTATTCCCCAAGTTACAGAAGATTTTGATGGACTTGAGAAAATGGGATTACATGGGGTAGGGGATGATATGGTTGGAAAGAGGATAGAAAGAGGCCATGGTTCTAGGACTCACCTCTCCAGCCCAATGTACTATTAGCCTCCCATAAGCACTTTGTGCTGCCATAATTCCCAGCAATTTACAGGGAACATTCTCCCCTGCATCTTTGCTCAGGTTCCTTGTTCAAACAAGAATGCTTGCCCTTCTCTACCCTATGTCCTCCCATAACTGCACAGGTCACACAGGTCTTAATTATATTACATGGCTATGTTTTGGTTCCTTTTTTCACCTTGTATGTCTTATCTCCCAACAAAACTGACCACTTGGTGGGCAATGACAATGTCCCAAGTCCTGTGTTTCTTGCCACGCTTAGTACAGTGCCTTAAATGGAAGGTGTGCAGCAAATATTTGCTGTGTGATTGATTTCTTGATGAAGCCCTTTGAGCTGATGTGCAGGCAGTAAAGTTGCTGAATCAATCAGAGTGATAACAGGTGTGTGGCTCATCTAGGGCTTCAGGGCAGTCTGCACAAATTTTCAGAGGGTAAATTCTGCCCGTCCTTGATTGTCATACCTGCCAAGTTCTCAGGTCCAACAGGTAAACTGTCCCATTGGCAGTGCCAACAGCTGCTCTTTGCCCATTGGTGGAGAAAGCCACGGCAGTAGGGGATGAGGAAACTGCCAGAGACAGGCTGGAGCTAGAGAAAGAGTAGGAAGAAAGGGAGGAAATAAAAGAGGGAATGCAAACAGGAGTTGATTTCTGTGCTTCTGTGCCTGGATCCCCCTCTCCCAGTGTTTCTGGTCATCCTTATTCTTCAGTTTCAGAAAGAGCTGCAGCTAGATCTCTGGTGGGCTTACTAGGGTCTGGGTCAAGGTCTTACCTTTGCTGATTTTTCATGGTCTGGGGTTTATTAAGCCATCGTAGTGTGTGTTGGAGGTGCCATCTCTGGGAGAGCAGCGGGGCTTGCTGGCAAAGAGGTGAGTCCAGGGGCTGGTTGGCTGCTTGCTGGGGCAGGAGCTGGGGGTACTGGCTGAGGATTGAAGCCTGCTGCCTCAGGAAGGTGCGAAACACCGTAACATCAGCCTCGGGGAGCTTTTGTTCCTCTTTGGGGACTGAAGAAGCTATAAAAGAGTGGCAGAATGTCACCGGGGAGCCAGCTAGACCCCATTAACCCCAGCACCAAATAAAACCATATGGTGTGTCTACAATACTGAGTCTCAAAGTGTGGCCTTCTGGCCCTGTATCAGGAATATCTGTTAAAAGTACAAAGCTTCGGGCCCCACTCCAAACCTAGGGAACCAGAATATGGAGACCCAAGGATCTGCAATTTGAACAAGTTTCCTAGATAGTTTGATGCTAACTCAATAAAGTTGAAGAATCTCTGGTCCAAGAGACCGAGGTGAAAGGTCTCCTGAGAGTCACATGCTCACCCTCTTGGCATTTTCAACTTGAAATGGAAATTTGAATCTTTTTTCCCTGACACCCACACCCCCGCCCCAACCCTGAGCAGGGCCCCCATAAGCACACCCAGGAGTCCCATATCTCAGAAAAGAATCCAGCCAGTGAATCATCTCACCATAGAGGGCATGGGTCTCCAAGAGCCGAGAGACCAGACCCAGTTCCAAGTGTGCAGCCACCACATGGATGTTGGTAAGAAACTTCGAAAGAAGTCCACGGTTCCCGCTCTGGAGCTGAGAAGGTCAGATTGGATTCATTAGGGATGTGAAGGGGCTGGTGAGAAGGGAGCGTTTAGTCTCAGAACCTGAATACAGAGATAGGATCTGAGCTGGGACAAAGGACTTGAAGAAGGGCAGGAAAACTGAAAGGAAAGAGGTCAAGGGAGTTTGGGAGGGGTGATGGCAGCAGTGATGGTGGAGATGGTAAGGGGGAGAGGGGTCTCAGAACAGCCAAAGCACTCCCTTTGGGAAAGGTGTCTATGGGGTCTAGGAACTAACCAGGTGGTAAGGCAGGTCTACCAGAGCCTCAGGAGGGCAACTTCGGAAGGTGCCTGAGGCATCAGCGTCACATGTCTTCCAGAGCTGAGCTGCATGAACAGATATTGAGAAAGGCTCAGCCTTGCATCATTCCCAAGGGCAGTAGGTGAGCTGGCCAGCAGATGGGAGCACAGTGGGTGGTCCTGGCCTCCAAGCCCAAGCTCCACACTCAGTGCCCAGGCTGACTTGGGCTGCAATCACCTGCAATGAGGATGTGTGCCGTGTCCTCTTGCCCTGGCCTCTTCCCATAGCGACGATTGGCTGCTGTTCTCAGGGGCCCATCAGGGAGGCATAGCCGGGCACCAGGGCGCTCCAGAGGGCCCTCCCCTAGCAAACTGTCCTCATGTGAGGAAGAGAGAGAGGAGAAGGAAGAGGCCTGTCAGTGAGCACCCTGGCACAGCAGTGGGCTCCTATGCCCCCCTCAAATAGTGGAAACTGGAGCAGCTGGAGCAGTAGCCCATTCATGGTCTGGGAGCCAGATGTTGAAGCTATACACAGAGCCCTGGCTCAAAGAAGGGAAGGCATAGAGAGGTCAGCAGGAGCTCAGCGGGGGCACCTGTACCTGCGCAGACTCTGGACGAGGTAGGCAAACGGGCCCATGGGGTAGGGGTCTCCACTGTTACCAGCAGCCACTGCTTCTTCCCAGCTCTTAGTCCCCTTGGGTAGTGTCCGCCACACACTCAGCACTCCATGCAGCTGGTCCACAGTCAAACCTGAAAACTCAAGCTCTCTGAGGCCCTCACTTAACCGTACAATGTCCCCGCCCCCGCCCCATCCCACCCAGTCTCTCCTTGCACTGCCTGCTGAGAACCCAGTGGAACCAATGTAATCTGAACCCTGGCCCTCAGCGTCCCAACCCACCCACCCCAAGCACTGACCACTCCGTGTGACCTCTAGGGCGGTCAACGCCCGGGGAAGGACATCAGGCCCGTGTTCCTGTTCCAGTGTGCTCAGGATGTGCTGCAGCAGCAGGGGGACAGTGGCAGGCAGAGTCCGGAGTCTCTCAGACACCTAGGATGGCGGGAGGACAGCCTCGTTCAGTGTGGCGGGAGGAGAAGCAGCTTGGGTTGTGGGATAGGGAAGAGGCAGCAGGAGGACAGCGGGGAGGAATGAAAAAGTAAAGAACAACGGTGGGAGAGAGGTGAGGCGAGGTGTGAGGTGAGGATGGGGAGTAGGTGATCACAAGACAGCAAAGGACATGGGATAGGGATGAGACAAAGCAGCTGAAGAGAGAATGGGAAGTGGTGACTGGGACTTGGAAGGTGAGGAGAACCGACCTGCTCATACAGCGTGAAGAGCCTCAGATGATCGGTGACCAAGCGCAGGTAGAGCGGCCGGCCTGATTCTCGCTTCACCAGCAGCAGTCGCATCTGACAAGACTCAGGACTCAGGGTGGGGTCCAGGAGGGCTGCCCGCAGCCGGCCCTCTGCCCAAGCACCAGCCATCCCCCTCCTACACTGCTCTGCCCAGTCAGCCCTGCCAGAAAATCCCTGTGGTTCAGCCTACCCCACCAAAAACCACTTCACTCATCCCCTCACCCCAAGAGGCCCCGGGAAGGCCATTCACCAGGGGAAGAGGGCTGGGGGACATTATCAGGAACCACAATTTTCTTATTAACAACTTCCCATGGACAGAATTTCTGAGAAAACAAAGGAGCAGGTCTGTTCGAGGCAGCTAGCAGCCTCAGCACCTCAGGTCCTCATAGTTCCCAGATTCACCCCACACACCCACCAGCCCTGGCCTAGAACCCAACCTGGTTGTTAAACGGTGACTCCTCCAGCCGCTTCCCATACAGGGCCAGCTCCTCTCTCACCAGCCGGGCCCGAGCAGAGGCCTCCAGAGGCCCCAAGGCCACCACGTGGGCACCCTGGCTCTGCTCAAGGGTCTCCCCTAGGCCTGCATCCCTAGACACACTCAGCACCAGGTGTACACACTGTGATATTTGGGCAAAGGGAAAGGAAGGTAGAAAGAAAAGGAGAACCACATTGGAGAGGCCCCTCTCCTCCCTGCTGTACCCCTCCTTCTCCCCAGCCTGCCTCCCTACACCCACCTCCTTCTCACACTCACCCGGGGAAGCTTCTTTGGGATCCAGTCTGAAATCAGCTGCCCATTCTGGTCCACCAACCTATCAGCCCCATCGATGATCAGGACCAGCGTCTGGCCAGGATGCAGGGACTCAGCAGACTTGGGCAGCAGTCTCTGCTGCAGCTCCCACACCAGGCTTCTGTACATGGAGATGAAGTCAGGGTCAGTGGGAGAGAGAGAAAAGCAGGGGTGGCACCGTGGACATCAACAAGGCTGGGCTCATTGGGGGATACCCACCGGTAGGTGTTGGGGAGGGCACCTGGCTCTTTTAGTTGGCCACGCAGATAGGTACAGAGGCGTCTGAGCAGAGTGAGGGCAAGACCCTGGTCAGGACGAGCCCCGGAAAAGTGGAAGAAGACTAATGGTGCCACCTTGGCCCCATCAGGAGCCTGCAGGGCTGACACAAGAGATGCCTGCATGTGACAGGAACAGAAAACATGGTCACATTTTACATGCTTGAGCTCCCTGTGCCTTACCTCCTTAGCCCACATAGCCTTCCCTCCCTCCTGCCCAGGCCCCTGAGACTCTGTACCAGGAAGGCTGTCTTGCCCTGTCCTGACTGCCCTGTCACCAGGCTCAGCCTCCCATGGTGCAGCATCAGCTGCTGCACTGTGTCCTGAAGAAGGCGTGGCCGGGCAGTACTCGGTGGCTTCTGCAGCTGCTGGAAGGTGGCCTGGACCAAGTCATCGTCTGGGATGGACACTGGCTGCTCCAGCAGGGCCCCAGGCTGAGGGTAAATGGGTCAGTGACTATCCATGGTGCCTTGCTCCTCAGGACCCCCAGGCTAAAACTCACAGAGGCCCCACCAAGTTACTTCCCACCCAGGACGACCCAGACCACCCCATGTCCCTCTGCACGCCTCGGGTCACCAGTGCTTCTGCTGACCTGCAGGTAGAGCTTCTGGATCGTATTCCACACATCCTGCAGAACCAACTGACCGAACTCCTCCAGCCCGCCAACATGGGGCCTGCCAGCTGCCACACCCCCCCACTCACAGGGGTACCTGTGGGCAAATCAAGCACAACCAGGTCAGAGCAGGCCTGGCTCCTCTCACCGCATCTCTGTACAGGTGCGCCCTACCTCCCTCAGCTCACCTGCGGCAGGTAATCCCTTTCTGTCTGCTTAAACAGCTCTTCAGTTCTGAGATCCGACATGCGGCCTCTTCAGACTCAGAAACAAAGTCAGATTTCCAGGCATCTGGCACAGAGCTGACCACCAAAGACCCCAAAAGTTGGAACAGACTCAGACCCCAGCCAGCCTCCCTCCACCAACCACCAGACATAGCTGGAATTTCCTGAAGCTCCTCAAGTAGAGATCTCCTGACTCCAGCACCAAGGCTGACGTGGGGCTGCAAAGGCATGCTGAGTCCTGTTTCTGCCTCATAGCACTCCCCTTCTATACTCTGAATACTGAGGACAGAAGACTAGCCTGTCTGACCTTCTGGGGAAGGAGCCCCAACCTGCAGGCAACAGAGAGTACCTGAGGAAGCTGGAATCCCGGAAGTAGATGAGAGCTTGGGCAGAGGGCTGCAGACGTTGGCTCCGGTTCAGGAACTGCATCACCTCCATCTCTGTCACAGAGCGCCCTGAAGGGTACTGCTGGGCCTGTGGGGAGGGCAGAGACCATGGCTTTAGTCCTAGGCCACAGTGACCCTCCCTCCAGACCTGCCAAGGCCCCAGGCCTCCTGTATCTGTGATGTTCCTCTCTCCCTCCCTCCAGGCGCAAGCAATAAAATATAGCTAATAGCTAATGTTTTTTATTTATTTTAATTTTATTTTCTGGAACAAGGCACTATTAGCTAACATTCATTGAATGCCTGTCATGTATTGAGTATTCTGTTACAGACTTTTGTTTTTGTTTTTTTGGTTTTTTGAGACTGAGTTTTGTTCTTGTCGCCCAGGTTGGAGTGCAATGGCGTAATCTCGGCTCACTGCAATCTCCGCCTCCTGGGTTCAAGCAATTCTCCTGCCTCAGCCTCCCGAGTAGCTGGGATTACAGGCACCCACCACCAAGCCCAGCTAATTTTTGTATTTTTAGTAGAGACGGGGTTTTGCCATGTTGGCCAGGCTGGTCTCGAACTCCTGACCTCAGGTGATCCACCTGCCTTGGTCTCCCAAAGTGCTGGGATTACAGGCATGAGCCACTGCACCAGGCCCTGTTACAGACTTTTAATTCTCATAGTCACCCTCCAATGTAAACGTCATTGCTTCTCTTTAATATAGGGAAATTGAGGCTAGGTGAGAGTAAGCTGCATTCCACAAAGCCACACAACTTGTAGATGACAGAAGGGAGATCAGTACCCAGATCTATCTGATGGCAACACCTAAACAGACCTACCCTCTTACTTTTGCTCTTGGCCAACCCCAGAGGCACTTCTCAAAGGACTTTTCTCATCTAGAGCATGGTCACTTGCAGTATCTTCAGCCTATATTTCTCTTCAAGTCTCAAGGACCTGCCTGTTCATAGTCCCAGGGTTTCTGACAGAATGTGGCTTCTCACGGCCTCTGCCCCAACCTTTGCTTCCTCCCCAGCCCTCCTCCAAACCTGTCTGCCTTACCCAGTGGAAGTGTGGATGGTCAGGAAGGTTGTAGCTGGGGGGAATGTATCCATAACGGGAGCCCAGAATCCCCACAAACAGCTGTGCGTTCTCCACCTCCCCAAGGCACACTTCCAATTGTCTGTAGGCATGGTTATAGGGACATGTGGGAGTCACTGGGGGCATGGTATCAGGGAACATAGGCACAAATAGGGAGACAGGGCCCTGGCTCACAACTGAGAAAAGAGAAGGTAGGCTGCTCTTGTTAGTATCCAAGGAGCGACTCCCGCCTTCACCCTCATCCATTCTTGCAGCCCCAACCCTGCCCACCTCAGGTCCACCACTCAAGCCCCTCATCCCCAACCCAGCCCCTCTTCTCTGCAGCCCCCACACCTGTTCCTACGGGTCTCCTCCTCAGTGACGCCCCAGCGGAGGTCGATTCCGTGAAGGCTGATACGGTGAGGGGCCGCTCGGGCCTGCAGTGCTGGCAGCACAGACCTCAGCAGCAGGTCCCGCTCCCCATGCATGTCTCGGAAAGTGGATGAAATAAAAAGCCGGATGCTGCGCCATCTGGGGATAAGCAGAGGGTTGGGCTCAGTCTAGGGATGAGCCCCATCACCTAATCCACAGACACTGCTGTGATCACCCTTTAGCACTGAGCATGAGCCAGGTACGACAGACAGCAGACAGGCGCCCAGCAGACCTTCAGAGAAGCACGTGCTAGTGGTCTCAACTGCAGGGCCCTGGAATTTAAAGCCCACTTGCTATTTCTTGTACATCTCTCCTTTTTCTTGTAATCATTATTATGTATTTACTGTTTGTTCATGACAACACTGTGAGGTAAGCACTATCATTATCTCCATTTTAGCAATCAAGAAACTAGGTTTTGGTTTTTTTGTTTGTTTGTTTAAGAGTTTTGCTCTTGTTGCCCAGGTTGGAGTACTCTGGCGCAATCTCGGCTCACCGCAACCTCTGCCTCCAGGGTTCAAGGGATTCTCCTGCCTCAGCCTCCCCAGTAGCTGGCATTACAGGCATATGCCACCACACCAGCTAATTTTGTACTTTTAGTAGAGACGGGGTTTCTCCATGTTGGTCAGACTGGTCTTGAACTCCCCACCTCAGGTGATCCGCCCACCTCGACCTCCCAAAGTGCTGGGATTACAGGCATAAGCCACCGCGCCCGGCAAGAAACTATAGCTTTAAGAAATTAAGCAACTAGGCCAGATTCAAACTACTATTTGGCAAAGCCACAATGAAAAAGCCAGAACCTGTGCTCCTAAGCCCTCTGCCTACACCCTGACCATACGGCCATGATGTCTGCCATCAGCTTTGTATTCTGACTTCCTTTCCTCAGTAGAGAAAGGAAGGGCTTGCTCACAACCTGACAACTCCCTGTGGTAGAGAAACCCCTGCCTGAGAAAGAGGAAGCGTACCTTCATGAAGAGAACAAGCGGCGCCTCACCAGCTAGAATTTCAGCCCCAGAGTTTCTCCGGGTTTGACTGCAGCCTCTCCCAATTCACAAAGGCATAGAAACACAGACTGACCCTTGCTGGGAAATAGGAGCCAAGGGGCTTGGAGTGTCCTCTTCCAGTGGCCGGAGAGACTGGACCCCTGTCTTTCCTGGGGGTGGTGGAATCTTGAATATTTTGTCCATTTGGCCCACATGTTCCAAAAGATGGGAGGCCCCATGCTCTGCGATGAACCTGACATAAATAACAAGAGTCAAAATCAGTGAGGTCTCCCAAAAAGGGCAGGGGGAAAAAGAAACGTCTAGGTTTGGTCACCAGTTAAGTGAAGCTCCTTAAGAAGATAACCATAAGCAGTTTACGCAGACTTAAAATAAATGAGGATGCAGAACCATAGGAATGAAGGAAAAAAGAAGCCCAACTCTAGCCTCTCCTGCTGTGCATGGTAATCATAAACTTGCTGTTGGGCCAGGGGCAATGGGCTAGGGTAAGGTGTAAAACTTAAAGCCATCCCAGTCTGGGCTTGAGCAGCTCTGCGCCAGTCATCAAGGCTCCCTGGAGAAGGAGGAATGTGTCTGAGGCTTCCTAATAGGAGTTGAGGGAAATGGATGGTATCCAAAGGAAAAGGCAGGGGAGAAAACAAGTACATAAGAAGGCAAGGATGGAGAGAGAGAAAAAAATGTGAAAAGATTTCTATAATTTAGCTTAAATAAATGTAATTTTCTGTGGATCAAGAATTGAACAGAAGCCACAATGACATGGCCATCTCTTGATAGTGAAATCTCCTATGTCCATTTTTTTCTTTCCTACTGGATATGATATAATACAAATTTGGCTGAATACCAAGATGGCTGGAGCTGAAGCTGACATATTGAATCATGCGGTAGAAGCTGAGTATTTGAGGATCATGCAGCAATAAGAGAGAAAGTGCCCAGGTCCCTTTGACGCTGTGTTGCTGCTATGCCTGGATGGCTGTAAAAGAGGAGTGAACTATCTTACTTTAAAAAAGAAGTGACTGGAGCCGGGAACGGTGGCTCACACCTGTAATCCCAGCACTTTGGGAGGTGGAGGTGGGTGGATCACGAGGCCAGGAATTTAGGACAAGCCTGGCCAACACGGTGAAACCCCGTCTCTACTAAAAATACAAAAATTAGCCGGGCATGGTGGCACATGCCTGTAGTTCCAGTTACTTGGGAGGCTGAGGCAGGAGGATCGCTTGAACCCAGGAGATGGAGGTTGCAGTGAGCCGAGATTGTACCACTGTACTCCAGCCTGAGCGACAGAGTGAAACTCTCAAAAAAAAAAAAAAAGTGACTGGAGTAGAGATAATCTCCTAAAAACTTCCTACCAAAGTCTCCAACCCTTCAGTATCCATTCTATACTCACTTCAGTATCCCATCAGTGCAGCCTGAGAGTGTCACATCATTGGGATTCAAATCTGGTGACCTGGCAAAGGAAGAAGCAGTCACTAACCATCACAAACAATACCTGGAACACAGTCACTGCCCCCTAACATCCCAAGATGAAAATCCCACTTCTACACCTTTAATAGGGTTATGTGGTAGGCTAGGGCTAGGGTAGACTCTCACGGAGGGGTACAGAGTTAGGCTAAAATGTCCACCCGAAGTGCAACAGAGGTAAGAAGGCAGAGTTGGGGAGATCCATGTCAAGTGGGAGTGTCCTATGCTTTGGCAGGCGTAGAGAGGAAATGTAGACCACTAATTTCTGACACTGGGCAGGAAGTATAAGGACCCTTACAGGTATTGTACCCTTCTCAGGAGGACACCAACAAAGAGGCACTTGGAATTCACATGCTGCCAGTAAAGCTGTTTGGCCACATTTATCATTCCTTCATCCATGCTTTGGCCAAAGAGGATGACCCTGTCCGCCTGTAAGATGAAAGGGAAGAAGATGCTAGAGAAGGGATGCTAGAGAACCCAGGACATTAAGATACGAGCTTTCTGAGGACAGGAGGATTAGGAGAACTCTGAGAGGAGTACCTCTCCTGAGAGCACATAGAATGAGGGAAGCCACTACATTTTAACTTACAGGGGACATCGGGGACATCAAAGTGGAGGTTGGAGTGGGGCACTGGTATACTGTAGCTGGCTCATTCAGGCTCAAGAGAGCTGATTGTTAAGTTTTCAGGAATTTTGTGGGCAGTTGTTAAAGATGGACATTATTAAACATCAAATGGTATACATTTAAAAAATCAAATAAGTTATATTTAAAACAAATGTGGCTGGGCATGTTGACACACACCAGTAGTCCCAGCTACTTGGGAGGCTGAGGCAGGAGAATCACTTGAGCCCAGAAGTTTTAGTTGCAGTGAGCTACAATCGAGCCACTTCACTCTAGCCTGGGCAACGGAGTGAGATCCTGTCTCAAAAAATAAAAATCAGAAAATAAAACAAATGTAATAAATACTCAAAACGCATAACTTCCTAATAGTTTTACTACATTTTACTACTATCTACTCGTGCTTATTTACATCTACTGTATCAGGATTGTGAGAATACCACACAGCAGCGTGCTCCTGAGCATCTTTTCCCAACTCTGTGTTCAGTAGCATCATGTTGGTAGCTTGAAATCAGCCACGGTAGGACTGTTTACACCATGGAAATTTAGCAGATGCTATTAACCGAGGCTTATTTTTCTAGGCAGCTGGTTGTTGAATATTTACCAGCACACCACTGAGTAGGGGGTTGTAGGCAGTAGAGAGCTGATCTGACTATTTTCTGTGGTTGGAGAAGTCAGCTTTAAAGGTCAAGAAATGAAATATATCAGTTGTAGAGGAAAATGTCGGGGAGGGAGAGGGTTTCTCAGGGATTAATACTCACAGGAACCCTTTGGCCAGCCAGAGACAGCAGGTATTTCCCAAAAGTATTCAGGGACCATTCACCATTTTCATCAAACTCCTGAAGGAAAGAGACTTCATGTTATGTGGTTGCACAGTAAGCAACAAACACTGCAGTCTTGCAGTCTGCTTGGGAAATCTTCAGAACTGTGTATATCTGTGCCTTTACCAAATATCTGGGCTATTCCCAGGCCTGTGTTCTTCATGTATTTTTGGATGGTGGGTGTTGAGTATCTGACCTGGACTTGAGCCTGGAGCCTGATGGCAGTCTTCAGGATGCCTTCTTCTGCCTTAAGCACTGCAGTCTTCAGAGTGTCACCTCCACACAGCATGACATCCACCTGCTCGGCCCTCGTGATCATCATCCCAATCAACAGCAGCGCATAGTTCAGTGGAGGCTGATTGGACAAGTGTCAGGGGAAATAAAGCTCCTCTGCTTTGGAATTCACCCTTGCCCAGCCAGCCCTGGAGGCCGAACCCTTCCACTAGTTTGAGGGAATAAGAAAAGGCGTAAAATCCCAAGTTAGGAGGGGGCAGCTTCAGCAGCCCTCAGAAGAGCTGACTGTGGAGGGAGGAAGAGAGGAGCCAGGATCCCTGCCCAAGTTCAACCCTGGGATGTAGTGAGATGAAAGTGAGACATATTTTGGTGGATGGAAATTTAGAGAGTACCAAGTACCAGCCAAAGGGGAAATGTTAGTATTATAATCCATAAACCTGGTTGAAACAACATCCTAGGAATTGTCCCTAGGAACTGAGGACTGATACTTGGAAGCAAATTCTTATCATTTATTTCAGTCGGAGTGCTTGCCTGGGAAAACCAGCTCTGGAAACAGGATACCACTCAGGATCCCCAGCATCCTGCCAACCCAACCCCTTGGAGGATGCTTTTTACTTTCTTACCCCTTGTGGGTTGCTCTTTGGACAGAGCCTGTCTGCATTAGCATCTGTCAGATAGACCAAGATGGTGCGGCCTGGCAGCAGGGGCAGGCTGTGCTTCACAGAGAGGTTCACAGCCGTCTCCAGGGCCTGTCGGTACCTGTTCAGCATCTCACCATCATATTTCCACTGTCTACAGGCAAGAAAGACACAGACACAGGGGCTCAGGGACTTATCTGCCCCTTAGAGGCAGACGGGGAGATGAGAACTTGCCACTAAGTATTGAGTCTTCTCCCTCCCTCAAGCACCACACCCCCTTCCACAGCCCACTCCATTTCTGGTGTAGAGGACTGAGACAGAGCTTCCCTAAGCCCCCATTCTATGGGATTCTTCTAATCCACACTCACGGTAGGAGAGGGGAAGTCATCTGTGGATCCACTAGCTACACTTACCACATGAATCCATTCTTACTTCATGAAGCAAGATTTAACGGCTACATAGTTTTAAATAGTATTTTAAAAAACAAATGCTAACTCCTTACTCTGAAAACTGACAATTAAAGGAGAATAAATTGAATATTCATCCCACCTTTCCCATACAATCTATTTCAGGGTAACTAAATAAATATAGTTGTTTAGTTACCCTGGGAGGCTGTTTTTTTAAATTCCAGTTAAAAAATATTGAGGAATGATAAAACCCTCATTCTGCAACCACCAATGAAACAACTGGTTCACGCAAAGATCACCAAAAGATGAGCCATTAACTACTGTTGAGAGATGAGGCTATTACTACCTAAAAGCGCTGATCAATATCAGCATTACTGAGTAGTAGTCCCACTTAAATAGTACATATATAGGATCACCTATGAGCTACTTGAAAAAAAAAAAAAATCTAAATCTGTTCAAGCCTTTAGAGCTAATGCCCAGTGAACATGAAATAGAAAAACAAGTTAGATGACATCATGAAGAAGGAGGGAAATCCAGAATATGGGATATTCTGTGGGGTCCCTGAACCTGGTTTTCATAGTAGCTCAATGGCATAAGAACGATTAAAAGATTAAAAGTGACATAAGAGACTTAACAACCAAATGTAATGTGTATACCTTGTTTAGATCTTGATTTGAATAAAACTGTGAAATTATATTTTTAAACAACTGGAAAATTGGAATATGGACTAAATAACAGATGATTTTACCAAGGAATTATTTTTAGTTTTGTCAGGTATATTAACGACATTCTTATTGTATTAAAAATGTCCCTTTTTAAAGAAACACACACAAAATAAGGAAAGGTGAAATAAAATGTGTCTTATTATTTGACATTTGTTTTAAAAATATCTTCAAAAGAACAGAAAAAGGAAAAAAGATCAGTAAAGAAAATGTAGGCTGGGTACAGTGGCTCACGCCTATAATCCCAGTACTTTGGGAGGCCAAGGTGGGCAGATCACAAGGTCCGGAGATCGAGACCATCCTGGCTAACACGGTGAAACCCCATCTCTACTAAAAAAAAAATACAAAAAAAATTAGCTGGGCGTGGTGGTGGGCGCCTGCAGTCCCAGCTACTCCGGAGGCTGAGGCAGGAGGATGGCGTGAACCCGGGAGGTGGAGCTTGCGGTAAGCCGAGGTCGCGCCACTACGATCTCTGTCACCTGGGCGACAGAGCAAGACTCTGTCTCGAAAAAAAAAAAAGAAAGAAAGAAAATTTAATAAAATCTAGATAATCACTGAATCTGACAAACAGTTTTATGTAAGTCTTTTATTTTTATTACTTGTGCGCATAAAGTTTTTTATACTAGTTTTTTAATCTAGCAAAATCAGTAGTCTTCCCAGCGCTATACAATAGAATTAAATTACAATTAAATCAAATTAAACTTAAATTATACACATATAATTTTCTAATAGTCACATTTTAAACAGTAAAAATAAACTGGTGAAATTAATTTTTCTTTTCTTTAAGAGACAAGACAGGCATGGTGGCTCATGCCTGTAATCCCAGTACTTTGGGAGGCCGAGGGGGATGGATCACTTGAGGTCAGGAGTTTGAGAGCAGCCTGGCCAACATGATGAAACCCTGTCTCGACTGAAAATACAAAAATTAGTGGGGTGTGGTGGCATGCGCCCGTAATCCCAGGCACGAGAATCACTTGAACAGGGGAGGCAGAGGTTGCAGTGAGCAGAGATCACACCAGCCTGGGTGACGAAGTGAGACTCTGCCTCAATTAAAAAAAAAAAAAAAAAGAGAGACAGGGTCCTTGGCTCATGCCTATAATCTCAGCACTTTGGTTTGGGAGGCCAAGGTGGTTGGATTGCTTGAGCTCAGGGGTTTGAAACCAGCCTGGGCAACATGGTAAAACCCCAACTCTACAAAAAATATAAAAAAATAGCTGGGTACAGTGGTGTGTGCCTATAATCCCAGCTACTTGAGAGGCTGAGGCAGGAGAATCACTTGAGCCTGAGAGGTAGATGTTGCAGTGAGCTGAGATTGTGCCACTGCACTCCAGCCTGGGTGATGGGAATAAAATCCTATCTCAAAAAAAAAAAAAAAAGGGGACAGGGTTTTCCTCTGTTGCCTAGTCTGTGCAGTGGCATGATCATAGCTCACTGCAGCCTCAAATTCCTGAGCTCAAGAGATCCTGCCACCTCAGCCTCCCAAGTAGGTGGGACTACAGGTGCAAGCACCTGCACCTGGCTAAAATTAATTTAATACTGCTTTTTATTTAACCCAATATATGAAAATATTTTCATGTCAGCCTGTAATTAATACAAAAATTATGACTATTTCATATTCTTTTTTCAGACTGCCTTCAAAACCTAGCATATCTCAACTCAGACTTCACTAGCATATTCAACTGCTAAACAGCCACATGTGGCTAGTGGCTATCACATTGGTCAGTACAAGAATACCATTTGGACTGGCCCCTTGGGCTTTTTTTTTTTTTTTTTTTTTTTTTTTGAGACACAGTCTCGCTCTTGTTGCCCAGGCTGGAGTGCAGTGGCGCGATCTCGGCTCACAGCAACCTCCGCCTCCCAGGTTCAAGTGATTCTCCTGCCTTAGTCTCCCAAGTAGCTGGGATTACGGGCACCCGCCACCATGCCTGGCTAATTTTTGTATTTTTAGTAGAGAGGGGGTTTCACCATGTTGGCCAGGCTGGTCTCAAACTCCTGACCTCATGATCCGCCTGCCTCGTGATCCACCTGCCTCGGCCTCCCAAAGTGCTGGGATTACAGGCGTGAGCCACTGCACCTGGCCAGGCTTGACTCTTAAATGGCCCTCTGTTCAGCTACTGTTTCAGGAGATTCCCGGTTACTGACCCCTCTAGAAGATTAAGTGAGTCCTGTGTTTGTTTTGAATAAAAATAAGTGAAAGATACTGATGAACCACTTAAAAACACAGCTGAGACTTCATCACGCCTACAAAACAGATTGTACATCTGTCTGAGCCTGCTGATGGTAACTATCTTTGTGTGTATGTCAAAATACACACACACACACACACACACACACAAAACAAAAACAAAAAAGATGAATGGGTCAAAAAATACAGAAAGAGATAGAAACAGAAAGAAAAACAAACATGTCACAGAAAAGAAAAAGAAAGAAAATAATGAATCAGAGCAGAAGCAGAGAGGACACCAGCATACACTACCATAGATCAGCATAACTAAAAGGAATCCACATAAACCAATACAACAATCACAGATAATAGAGTGGAGGTCCAGGAGTAGATTTCGTTTCATGATCTCTCTTTCGGACAATGTTAAAGACAAGGTGTGCTGTGCAAAAAACCAGGCAGTTCTGAGCCATTGCGATGACTGACAAGCAAATCTTTACAGAAAAACAGCTGGGCTTCCCAGATGACTTCCAGCCTGTACCAGGGTAGCCCCGATTGCCCACCCTTGGCTCCCAGACAGTGCATACATACCTGGCCTTGTGTACTCTCAGCTTCTCCCTCTTAAGCTTCTCATACATCACAGGTACCCTCATTACTGTCCGAAGCTGCTGACAGCTTAGGTGGCAAAGAAACCTCCGCCTGGGACGGTTCTTGTCACTTCTAGTCAGTATCCGCCTCATCAGTGTTGTATTAGAAGGAAAGGGCAATGCTGTATGACAGGTACATTTCTGAGTTAGGCAGCTTCCATTCCCTCATCTTTTCCTACCAGTAATGTGGCCTGAGCCCCAACCCTTGGGGCTGGCAAGTGCCTGACTTCTGCCCCCTACCCCAACACACCCTGAGACTGCAGGGCAAGAGGCTGAAAATATTGGTGCTGCTGCTTCATTTATTGTCAGATATGAGAGGCAAACAGGAGTTGGAAGAAGGGAGAGAATACCTTGGTTTCTGAGTTGAGCCTCAAGGGCATCAATGGAATCATGGGCATTAAGAAATCTGAATGGAAACTGCCGACTGTGGATCACCGACTTCTAGAAAGCAAGGGAGGGAGGGGTCATGAGCAGAGGAGCCGGGAGTATGGGGGGCTTCAGGGGTCCACTCTACTAGCTTTGCGAGAAGGCACAGAAGGACAAAATGAACTTAGACAAGAGATATAGAAAAGGGATAAGAAGAAGAAAGAAAAAAGTCATCATTTTAGGGTGTGAGAAGAGGTAACAAAAGAAGAGAAAGTAACAGAAAGAGCCCTGTTTCTTTTAAGACTCCCTCTGGGCGGGGTGTGGTGGCTCACGCCTGTAATCCCAGCACTTTGGGAGCCTGAGACCGGTGGACTGTCTGGGCTCACGAGTTCGAGACCAGCCTTGCGAACATGGCAAAACCCCATCTCTATAAATAAAAAATAAAGACTCCTTCTGAAATCAGTTACATCACAGAAGTGTCTCTTCCTGGTAAGTCACTGAGCTCAGAAAATTAAAATGAAAGTTCTTATACTCTATTGTAACTTCTCAAAGGATGTACTGAACGCCCAAACTTATCTCCCTCAACCTATCTGTATTTCCAGACCTACTTACAGCCCACATGGAAACAACTTGGTGGCCATACCTTCCTCTGCCACGTGAAAAAGCCTGGCCTCCAAAGCAGCAGTGGCCTGTCCTCATGCACATCTAGTTGCTGGGCCCCATGGCTACCAGCCCCTCACACATACCGCATGCTGGAGTCTCTGCAGAATGAGCTCATGGTGGCGGGCACTGATTCCAACCCGCAGCAGGTTGCACAGGTTCCGAAGCATGGCCATGAAGGGAAGCTTCCCATTTTCTGTGGAATGTGGGGCACAGAGTGAGAAAAACAAATAAGGAGGCCAGGCACAGTGGCATGCACCTATAATCTCAGCTGCCAAGAAGGCTGAGACAGAAGGATCACTTGAGCCCAGGACCCTGGAATTGGAGTCCGGGCTGGGCAACATAGCAAGACTGTCTCAAAAAAAAAAAAAGCAAATGAGGGATGATTAGAGAGAGGTCAGAGACCAGAGCAAGAAGTTCAGAGACCAGGCATGTAGAAAGTCCAAGATAGAGGAAGTGAGGAATTCACATACAATCTCCTCTACTCAAAATGTTTTAAAGGCTTAGAAAGATTAAAAACAGGGTTGGCCTGAAGTTTGGAACAAAATTTATGCAACACTGTTTATGGGATGGCTGTTTCAATAAACAACTTATGTTACCACTTTATCTGTTGGCTCTAGCCCTAAGATTGGGTTCAACTGGCAAAATGTATTCTCTAGTCTAGAGCAAAGGTTTCTAAACTTTTTAGATGGCCAAAAGAGAAATTTCATAGTGTAAGTTGATTTATGAAGTATATATTAACATAATGTAGTACATTCATTAGTTAATATTTCAAGGCACAATATCCACTTAAAAGAAGGTTCACCATTTATGAAACCCCATCTCTACAAAAACACAAAAATTAGCCAGGCGTGGCGTCAGGTGCCTTTAATCCCAGCCACTCGGAAGGCTGCGTCAGGAGAATTGCTTGAAACCAAAAGGCGAAGGTTGCAGTGAACTGAGATCATGCCACTGCACCGCAGCCTGGGTGACAAAGCAAGACTCTGTCTCGGAAAAAAAAAAAAGTTCTCCATTTATATGAATGTAAATCTATATTTCAAATAGTCTTCATAATTTTTAAGTTTTTTAACCAATTTCTTATATTTGATTAGTCATTACTTTTTTTGCTTAAATATAGGTGAAGAAGATTTGCACTGGAGATAGAATTTCACCTCTGATCTCTGTCACTTTCTTAGTGTTCACTTGTCCCTGTGTTATCATTATCTTCAAGCCATAGTTTCTTTTCTCTTTTTTTTTTGGGGGGGGGACGGAGTCTCACTCTGTCACCCAGGCTGGAGTGCAGTGGCACGATCTCAGCTCACTGCAACCTCTGCTTCCTGGATTCAAGTAATTGTCCTGCCTCAGCCTCCCAAGTAGCTGGGATTACAGGTGCCCACCACCACGCCTGGCTAATTTTGTATTTTTAGTAGAGATGGGGTTTCACCATGTTGGCCAGGCTGGTCTTGAACTCCTGATCTCCAGTGATCTGCCCGCCTCGGCCTCCCAAAGTGCTGGAATTACAGGCGTGAGCCACCATGCCCAGGCCATCGTTTCTTAATAATAATATTTTTAAGGGTTATATCAATTTTAAAGGGTTAGTTCGGTTAATACTGAATAATATAATTCCAAATCCATCTACAATTGAAAGAAAAATTGCTATAGATCAAATTATGTAGAAACCAAAATTAAAAAAAAAAAAAAGAGTGAAGGGGTGCCATTAATGCCCTCAGATTGTGGATGCTCAGAAAACCTCAATTATTACACATAACATGTAACACTGTATCGTATGGACTGAGTGACTATGTGGGTTCAATCTGCATGCTAAATATTGGGAAATTTTTTTTCTTTTAGATAAAAGTAAACATAAATAGGAGGTGTGATTTTCTTTTCCTGGACAGAGGTGCATTCGAACCACTTTAGAGGCCAGGTCTGTCAGTCCCACACTGTGCTTATGCACCAGCCCACACCATCAGCAGCTTCCATCAGGCAAACAGTGTTCCTTTTGTAAAGGGGATCTAAGTCTCATTTGAATTATAGCTGGAAGCTTTTAGCCCTCTGGAAGTCTTGGGATTCTCCAGTCATAATTCTTTTTCTTATTTTTGAGATGGAGTCTCACTCTGTCACCCAGTGGCACAATCTTGGCTCACTGCAACCTCCACCTCCCAGGCTCAAGCAATCCTCCTGCCTCAACCTACCAAGCAGCTGGGACCACAGACATCAACCACCATGCTCAGCTAATTTTTGTATTTTTGGTAGAGACGGGGTTTCACCATGTTGCTCAGGCTGATCTCAAACTCCTGAGCTCAAGCGATTTGCCCGCCCCAGCCTCCCAAGGTGCTGGGATTACAGGCGTGAGCCATGGTGCCTGGCCTCCGGTCATAATTCTGATTCACAAACTGTACAGAACAATTAGGTTGTATATGTACTGTAAATGAACTATTGCATCCATTGTCGACTCAAGTTTTTTCAACTGTTACTATGTATAAAAGGTTTTCTAGATCATTTCTGATGAGAAAGTAAGTCCAATATCATACTGGTGATATTAGAAAATAAACTGGACATTTATCCTTCAGATTGCAAAATTCACTAATTTCATTCCAAAAAATGTTAATGAGTTATTAATGAGATCTGTGGTCTCCAAAAAGGGTTCTGTATACCCAATCACATTTTTATCTTATATTTTATACTTACATCTTTTTTTTTTTATATTTCCTTTTATTTATTTATATTTATTTTTGGCTGGGCACAGTGGCTTACATCTGTAATCCCAGCAATTGAAGACCAGCCTTGGCAACAAAGCGAGGCCCTGTTTCTTTAAAAAAAAAAAAAAAAAAAGGTACATATATATTCTGATGTATCCTAAAAATTGTTTTTGTAGTATATGATTAAAAAAAGAGACTCTAGCCACCATGGGATTAGACTATGGGCATCTGCCTCAACCAGGATAAATGATATTAAAAGAATAAATTTACAGGTCCTTACATTTTCAGGGACAATGGTTCTCAACCAGAGGGAGGAAGTGGAGATGGGTGCATATAGAATTATCTTCATATGGCCGGGCGCAGTGGCTCACGCCTATAATCCCAGCACTTTGGGAGGCCGAGGCGGGTGGATTACTGGAGGTCAGGAGTTCAAGACCAGCTGAGCCAACATGGTGAAACCCCATCTTTACTAAAAATACAAAATTAGCTGGGCGTGTTGGCGTGCACCTGTAATCCCAGCTACTCAGGAGGCTGAGGCAGGGCGTGGAGGTTGCAGTGAGCCAAGATTGCGCCATTGCATTCCGGCCTGGGCAAAAAGAGCAAAACTCCATCTCAAAAAGAAAAAAAAAAGAATTATCTACATATATCAGCTTCGATCCAGGCCCCTTTATTCTACTCCACCCCATGTGGTTTCAACTATCAGGGAAGAGGCTGTCAATTGGGGGCAGGTGTGTGTGTGTGAGTGTTTGTGTGTGGGTGCAGTGGCTCATGCCTGTAATTCCAACACTTTGGGAGGCCAAGGTAGGAGAATTGCTTGAGGCCATGAGTTTGAGACCAGCCTGGGCAACATTAGAAAGACCTTGTCTCTAAAATTTTTTTTTAAAAAAGTAAAAATTGTATAAAGTAAAAAATGAAAGAAACAACCTGCTATCGTTAAAAGTAGACCAAAAAAAAAAAAAAAAAAAAACAGAGAAAGATAACTTGGTCCTCCTTTATCTGAATTTTTTTTTTTTCCTGTATCACTGTGGGCAAATTACCTAAAACTTCCATGTCCTAAATACAATAAGAGTTTCTGTACAGATTCCAACATGCCATGTGCCAGTCCTACCTTTTTTGGAATGAGTTACAGAGATATTGATACAAGCACAATCAGAGAGAAGGTACTTTTGTCGTATGTTGATAAAAACTTGTGCATCACCTAACTACATCTGGTACAATGATGGATGATGCCAACATTACTCAAAGCAGGTACCACTGTTTACTTTGGTGTAGTCAATGGCAGACCTTATAAATCAAGTCATTTTCAGTAATACAACTACCAGGCAAAACAATAACTTCATCATTCCACAGAAATCTTCTAGTGAGGCTCTAAAATGTGGAGGCATAAATGGGGAAGAGAAGGAGGGAATGTGATGGTCAAGGTCACTCTACCAATGAGTTCCTCCCAGACCGACGCTTTGTTCCCCCGTAGGCTCAGCTCCCGCTCCCAGGTCTCTGGCCTAGACAGCTTCATCCTCTTCCCAGCTCTGCTAGAATCCCAAGGCCCGGGAAGGCGACTTCGAGAAAAGAGCTGTAGGTTGGAGGGGTATCTGAGGACAGGCAAGAAAGAAGTCTATCATTTCAGAGTCGGCAAGAAAAGAACTCAGAAAAGGAAAGGTGAGCCACGTTTACAGGGCATGTCTGCCCAAATATGCCTAAAAATAACTCAGAAAAGGAAAGGTGAGTCATGTTTACAGGTGAGTCAGAAAATGAAAGCCAGCCATTGGAAAGCTAGTCATGTCTACAGGGCAGATCTGCCTAAAGTCATGTTGCTGGGTTTGAGAACTACTGGGATAGGGGCCATGGATGTTGAAAAGTTACGGAATTACTTAGACGGAATGCATGCTCAGGGTGGAGCTCCTCACCTGTAACCCAGCAGGGCTTGAACGTGCTGCACAGGCTCGTGGATGTGCAGTCGCTGAACCAGCTTCTTCAGGGTGAACCTTGGAGGATTCTTTTTCTCTGACACTGTATCATAGGCCTTCTCAAACTGTGGAAACATCCCCAAGTCCCACAGGGGTCCTTTCATCCATGACCATGGGAACTTTCTTCAGTAAAACAGATTGTAAAACCATCCTATCCCTATGTGGTAATTTCTTTCCTCAAAATAGATTTGGCCAAGGAGTAGGAATAGAGGATACAAATCTCTGGCAACAAGAGTTCCCATGGTGAGCACAGGATGGCAGCTCTTTGGGGTCACCATTTCATTCACACAAGCGGTCAACATGGGATGACTGGCTTGTGAGAAACAAGGTGGGGATAGAATGAACATAGGACAGCTTTGTTTGTAGAGGAGGGGAAAGAGAAAATCAGCTCCGATTTAAATCACTGAGACTCTAATAGATAAATGAAGAAACAAGCACAATGCAGGTTACGAGGAGTTTAAAAACTAAAAGTAGGCCGGGTGTGGTGGCTCATGCCTGTAACCCTAGCACTTTGGGAGGCCCAGGCAGGTGGATCATTTGAATCCCAACTACTCGGGAGGGAGGAGTAGGAGGTCAGGAGTTCGAGACCAGTCTGACCAACATGGTGAAACCCCCTCTCTACTAAAAAAAAAAAAAAATTAGCTGGGCGTGGTGGTGCACGTCTGTACTCCCAACTACTTGAGAGGCTGAGGCAAGAGAATTGCTTGAACCCAGGAGGTGGAGATTGCAGTAAGCCAAGATAGCACCACTGCATTCCAGCCTGGGCTATAGAGTGAGACTCTGCCTCAAAAACAAATAAATAAATAAAAACTAAAAGTAGGTAGCTTTCAGAATCTTCTATGGTAAAAGAACTAAATTTAGGATATGTTAATGGGATGAAAAGACGAGTTGACCAATGGAGAATGTGTTCTTTCTTGTAACGCTAATATGTATTTTCCTAATCCTCTGTTTTAATAATGATGATGGTAGTGATAGCTAACACTTATTTACTGCCAGGAATTGCTAGAAATACTTTAAATATACTAACTTATTTAATCTTTATAACAATCCAACAATGTAGGTTCTGCTTTATTCTCATCTAATACATGAGAAAACTGAGGCAAGAGAGGTTAAATCATTTGACCAAAGTCTCATAGCCAGTAAGGGGTGGACGGAAGATGCAAACCCAGGTGACCTGAATCCAGATTCTATGCTCTTAACTGCTAAGTACAATACCTTATTTGTATGAAAGTAAAAAAGATTTTGTTTGGTTTGTTTTTAAAACTTCCTGTGAAAGGTAAATATTTCATAATGTTTTTAACTCACTTATCCAACTTTACTGACATGTCACCTGGCAGTAAAGTACTATACTGGCTGGGCGCGGTGGTTCACGTCTGTAACCCCAGCACTTTGGGAGGTCAAGGCGGGTGGATCACGAGGTCAGGAGTTCGAGACCAGCCTGGTCAACATGGTGAAACCCCGTCTCTACTAAAAATACAAAAATTAGCTGGACGTGGTGGCACATGCCTGTAGTCCCAGCTACTTAGGAGGCTGAGGCAGGAGAATCGCTTGAGCCTGGGAGGTGGAGGTTGCAGTGAGCCAAGACCGCGCCACTGCAGCACTTCAGCCTGGGCAACAGTGTGTGACTCTGTTTCAAAAAAAAAAAAAAAAAAAAGTTAAAACCACATGCCTTTCCCAGTGCTCTCAGAACCTTACCCACAATCACAGCCAAGAATTCCAAGGCAGAAAGTATTTTTAATCCTAATAGAATTTTGTTCCTAAATATTATTCCAGAAAAGATTGTACATGCACATATACAACCCCAGAAGAAGGAACTCACCTTTTTCTGCTCATCTCTAAGAAACACTATGTACCTTGGAAAAGGTCTGCGAGAAAATGGAGGCTCCATCCTCTGTAGGGACAGGAGAAGCAGTTTCAAAAAGGGAAATGGAGGCTGTCCCTGAAGAAACCCAGTCAGTAGCCCTGAAGGTGCATCTCTACCAAAAAGGAAGCCAGCTAGAAAAGAAGCCTGCCCTGCACCGTATGCACCCGAGCTCTACCCCGCTCCCCTGAATTTCTCTGACTCTCTTTGCTCCTGGTGTAGGACTCCCCAGCATCAGCATACTCCCTTGTCCTGCCCTTCCCGGAGAAAAGGGGCGTGGGTCAAGGGCTGGGGCAGTGACTGACTGGAGAGCGGGGTGGCCTGCGGGGGTGTCTCTTGGCCCGGTGCTTCCGAGGGTTATACTTAGCCAGCTGGTACTCGTCAAACTGGGCAAATTTGTCCGTCATAGCAGCACGGAGACAGGCAGGCAGGGGCACCAGCTTATTCTCATCTCCCTCAGCCAGGCTCTGTCAAAGAGAGAGGAGACCATTAGAAGCAAGACCCAAATCAACCCTCCAAAACAAAACGAGGCCACTTCATGGAGATACATGAGAGCACAGAAAAGCGAGCAACTTCCCAGCCCTAGCTCCAAAATCACAATTTCTGTGGTACTGATTTTCATTTCTTCATTAGAAACATGAGGTCCAGGCTGGGCGGGGTGGCTCGCCTTTACACCTGTAATCCCAGCACTTAGGGAGGCCAAGGCCAGTGGATCACCTGAGGTCAGGAGTTCAAGATCAGCCTGGCCATGATGGTGAAACCCCATCTCTACTAACAACACAAAACCTAGCCAGGCGTGGTAGTGCACACCTGTAATCCCAGCTACTCGGGAGGCTGAGGCAGGAGAATCACTTGAACCTGGGAGACGGCGGTTGCAGTGAGCCAAGATCACACCATTGTACTCCAGCCTGGGCAACAAGAGTGAAACTCCAAAAAAAAAAAAAAAAAAAGCATGAGGTCCAAAATAAGACCATTTTTTTCCTCAAACTTTGATCCAGTCCTTCTCAATCATCTTCTCCATGTTGGGCAACCCAGCCTAGTAGAGGGAGAAGCTGTCCTGTCTGGGCACCAATGCTGAGGAAAGCTGAGGGGAAGCCAAACTGCCTGAGAATTTTCTCCAAGGATGCAGTGAGCATAAGAGAAGGAACCAAGGGAAGGCCCAAGCTCAGGGAAATGAGCACCATACCTGGTAAAGCTCAGCCACCTGGATCCAGTCAGAAGGCAGCTGGACAATGGCACAGAAATATCGTCGCAGGTGGGGGCGGCACGCCGGTAAGAAGGCAGCAATGGCCAAGATTTTATTGGCCACATTCCGGACGTTCAGCTGCTGCCTGGCATACAAAGATGCCTAGGACACAAGGTAAGAGGACTAGAATCTCAGCCACTCCTCCCGTAGCTTTCTGCCCTGAACTTACTTGCTGATTGAGTGTGCCTGTATAAAACCTTTCCTGAGCCCTCCACATTGTCCACAAAATACGAAGCCCAGGCTGCCTGACTTGGCATTCTAAGTCCTCCATATTCTATCCCTTACCCACCTTTCCAGCATGTCTTCTTCTGAGTCTACTGACTGCCTTGCAAGTCAACCAGGCCTTTTCCTTCTTTGGAAGACCTCCTGCATCAATATCTACCAAAAAGTTATCCAGGGTTCAAATCATTCATTAAACCTGCCATTTTCCAAAGCATCATAGAAGATATTTCCCACACCGCTCTTCTCTGCTTCAGAAATGTTCACTATGTAATATTCCAGCTGTATTTGTATGATATTTGGAAAAGTATTTTGCTTCCCTAACAATACTATAAGCTCCTTGAGAGAATGGGCACTTACTAACAAACCAAGCCTAGTATACTCTTCCCCCACTCTTCACTGAACCACAGGGACTAGGCCTCAGACTCACCCAGAAATTCTCCCTCAGAGAAGCTCCTCCCATCCTCAGCATGAGGCTAGTCACCATCCCTCCACACACCGTAACCACACTCCCTGTCTGCTAGCTTTACACCCCCATCCCCTCCTTCACACCACAATACCTTGAGGATAAACTCAGGCTCCAGGGGCGCAAGTTCACGACAGTTTTCAAAAATGGCAGCCCGGGTGGGGTCAGATGCATCTTTCATGTTTACTTCTGAGACCAGAGTAGAGCACAGCAAGCTCAATAGAGCCATCTTGGAATTGAGAAAGAGAGGGAAGAAATGAGAAGAGAGGTAATAAGGACCAACTTAAGCATCCATGCAGACTAACTTACAAAATCAAGGACAGAGAGAATGGACCCGAGATGTGGAGTCCAATTGGGAACTTAGAAAAGGGGACTAGGACCAGGCATGGTTGCTCACGTCTGTAATCCCAGCACTCTGGGAGACCGAGGCGGGCAGATCACCTGAGGTCAGGAGCTCAAGAGCAGCCTGGCCAACATGGCGAAACCCCATCTCTACTGAAGACCCAAAAATTAGCCAGGCACGGCGGCGCATGCCTGTAATTCCAGCTACCCTGGAGGCTGAGGCAGGAGAATAACTTGAAGCCAGGAGGCAGAGGTTGCAATGAGCTGAGATCGTGCCATTGCACTCCAGCCTAGGCGACACAGCGAGACTCCATCTCAAAAAGGAAAGAAGGAGAGAGAGAGAGAAAGAGAGAGGGAGAGGGAGAGAGAGACAGAGAGAGAGACAGAGGGAGAAAGGGAAAGGAAAGGAAAGGAAAGGAAAGGAAAGGAAAGGAAAGGAAAGGAAAGGAAAGGAAAGGAAAGGAAAGGAAAGGAAAGGAAAGGAAAAAAGAAAAGAAAGAAAAGGGCATTAGGAAGTGAGAAATAAGAGCTGGGTTGTATCCCTACCTTCCCCTTCCAACTGGGGAGGGGACCTGGTTCAAGTACTCCACCCCCAACCTCCCCTCCACACCATTAACTTTTCCCCAACTCTTGAACTTTTACCTTCTTTTCCTGAAGGACCTGGTCAGTAGGCTCTGGATGAGATTCAGAGTCTCCAGAGGTGAGCTTCAAGGCCAGATCCTCCACCTCCTCCTCCTCCTCTCCCAAGCTCAGACTGTAAGAAGGCATTTGGGTCTCTGCCCCTTTCTTCTCTTCTGAATCAAACCAACGACCCTGGGGATAGTAGTGGCAGTTATGAATCACAGAATGTATCCACAGACCCTCAAACCCAGATGGATCTGAAGGCAGCACCAGGACATGGGAAAAGTCTAAATCTCCATTAATAGCACCTCTAATCTCCTCTCCCTCTCCCTTCACACGCCAGCACTGATGTGTCCTGACTTACTGCTCTCACACACCACCTTGCTCTACTCAACCTTCAGAGCCTTCGCCCACATGCTTCATAATCTGCCCCTGCTTTCATCTCTTCATTGATGTCACAATCTGGGAGCATGGGGCTCTTCACACACCTTTTAGGATATTGGTAAGATGTTTTGGGGGTCAAAAGAAAAAGGGCAAAGCCCTATATTAATCCCCCAGCAGTCTTGGGCTGCTTAGCCTCTCTGAACCTCAGCTTTCTCTCATTCACTACCACCTATCTGATAGGGCCTCTGGGAAATTAAATGGAGTGATATATGTATGTGTGACTCTGCAAAATGCAAAGCCCTAAATGAATGTTAAGATGGCAGTAGTTGTAATCCTGATAACCCTGTGAAGTAGATTTTCATTAAATTCATTTTAAAGGTGAGGAAATTAAAGCTCTAAAGGGTTAAGAGGTTGCCCAAGATTACATGGTTTGTAATTGGCAGAGACAGAAAAAGTTCAGATTAGCCTTGTCCCTCAACCCGAAACACAAGTATATACAGAAGCAATGTGTGTCTATCTAGTGATTCTGAATTGTATACTAAATGTAGGCATGTAGATGTGTAAAAGTGGATATGTGTTTGCACATGCACACACAATTAAGTGGTCTCTGGTATAGGCCCTGATAGGGCTGTTGGAAAATTAATTAGTAGATGTATCTCATGCCTGATCTCAAAAGCACCTAACTGACTCTGCTATAGTGACATTACGCTGGCCCTCCCGAGCAGAGGCTTCCTAAGGACAGGGACTGTTTTCTGTTATGGTCTTTTGGGCTTTCATCTTTTTGAGACAGTCTCGCTCTGTTGCCCAGGCTGGAGTGCAGTGATGCGATCTCGCCTCCCGGGTTTAAGCAATTTTCGTGCCTCAGTCTCCCAAGTAGCTGGGATTACAGGTGCACACCACCACACCCAACTAATTTTTGTATTTTTGGTAGAGATGGGGTTTCACCATGTTGCCCAGGCTGGTCTCGAACTCCTGGACTCCACCTGCCTTGGCCTCCCAAAGTGCTGGGATTACAGGCATGAGCCACTGCGCCCAGCCAGGACAGGAATTGTTTTTGATCTATTGCACAAAATCTCCAAAGTAGATATGCAATAAAAGTAACGATGCCAGTGAAGATGGTCCTGCAACAAAGGGTATCTTAGGAGAGGCTCTGAGGAGAGAAGATAGCCAGACACAGAGCAGCACAGAGGGAAACTGAGACACTGAAAGCTAGAGACAAGAGAGCACAACAGACATGGCTGGAGTCAAGATGCGTGCCTGGAGCTATTACCAAAGTTGCTTCCTGAACTGTTCCTGTGGCAGAGAGAGATTTCAGGGCTATAGGGCAGGTTGAAAGATCTAGTCCCTTAGAGAAATGCTGAGCGCTCCAACTTGGAGGCTCAGAGAGCAGGCAATTGCTGTTGTTCACACAGTACAAATCAGCTTGCGTCATGTGAGATATCTGTAGACTCTGGAACAAGCGGCTGGCAGACACAGTGCTCTTTAGACTAGGGAGGGTGGCCAGGCACCGGTTCTCCAAGGAGAGGATGTCTGGGTGGGCAGAAACATGTCCATGTGGTTTCTCCATGGTCTTCAGGTCAGAAAGCGTGGCCAGGCACCGGTTCTCCAAGGAGAGGATGTCTGGGTGGGCAGACACATATCCATGTGGTTTTTCTACAGTCTTCAGGTCAGGAAGCGTGGCTAGGCACTGGTTCTTCAAGGAGAGGATATCTGAGTGGGCAGATATATGCTGATGTAGTTTCTCCATGGGCTGTAAGTCAGGGAGCATAGCCAGGCACCGGTTCTCCAAGGAGAGGATGTCTGGATGGGCAGACACATGCCCATGGGGTTTTTCCATGGCTGAAACTCAGTTTGTATATGCCTAGAAGGAGAGAAAGACAGGAGATGAGCACCTGGCTGCACTGAGCATGTATTTGTAGGAGAGCATATCTTCGCCACAGCCCTCCCGATAATGCCAGTGATTTGCAAGTGGAAAACAATGAATGTTGTTTTTCTTAGGACTGGGTTCATCCAGAGAATATTCTAAGAGAGAGGGGTAGGGAAAAGGTAAGGCAGAGGCTTAAGAGCAGAGATATTAAGAAAAGGCCGGTGCAGTGGCTCATGCCTATAATCCCAACACTTTGGGAGCTAAGCCAAGAGGATTGCTTGAGTCCAGGAGTTCGAGGCAAGCCTGGGCAACACGGTGAAACCCCATCTCTACAAAGTTTTAAAAAATAAAATATATTTCTTAAAAAAGAAACAAAAAGGAATGACTGGAGAAGAAGGGACATGCCTTCTCATAAGAAGATAAAGGAGACTCCACCCCCTCCCCACGACCCCTGCTACAGGACTATCAGTTTAATCCCTACTTAGTAGAGGGGCCTCGCAATATAATCTGGACTGTGGGTTCTTAGCTCCAGAGAAACAGGTACTTTAATCAAGTTGCCAATACTTACCACCTCAGCTTCCTTGCCTCCTATTCACTCTTCAACCAACTAAATGGGATTCTGTCCCCACCAGTCCACAAGTCCCCTTAGGTAACCAAGGAACTTTTTGTTACTCCCATAAATAAATACATCTTAGCCCTTATCTCATTTCACCCCTCAAGTAGAATATGACATTGTTGATTACTCTCTCGTTAAAACTCTCTCTTCCTTTGCTTTCCATGATGCTACTGTCCTGATTTTCTTCTTAAAACTATTCTGGCTAGATCTTCTTGGGGATTCTTTCTCTGCCATTTCTTAACATCGATGCTCCAAAGAGTTCTATTCTAATCCTTTTACATATTTTCCTGGGGTAGTCTCACCCACTATGTGGCTCCAAATAACATTTCTATGCTGGTGACTCACGGATCTATTCCTGGACCTAGGTCTCCCTCCTGAGCTTCATATTCTTTTATCCATTTGCCTCTTGGGTATCCCCTCTGGATGATTCAAAGGTGCTCCAGATTCCACAGATCTTAAATGCATCATCTTTCTCCTTCTCTTATCTCTGCCCCAAATCCATTCCCCTTCCTTTGCCCCCTCTGCCTACTGGAGTTTGAAGTGAGACAGACTTTAGTTTGAATCCTCCTTTACCTTGGGATCTTGGTTGGGTAAGATACTTAAATTCTCTGTATCTCTAGAGTTTTCACATTTATAAAATTAAGAAAAATGCTTACCTCACAGAGTTGTTATAGAAATAAACGAGAAAAAAATATTAGGCAGTTTGAGCATTGCCTGGCACTAAGTGTTCAATATAGAAGTTATTATTATTTGTTATTATTATCCAGTAGACTACCAAATCCTATTGATTCCACTCCCTCAGTGTCTCTCAAATCTATCCAATTCTCTCCATTCCTCCTACCACCACCTTTGTTGAAACCCTCTAATCCATGTGGTGACACACTGTATATAGATATGTCTAAAGGACCTCCCTGCTAGAGCCAGATGTGGTAGCCTGTAACCCCAGCAAATCTCGAAGTCTGAGACAGGAGGATCACTTGAGCCCAGGAGTTTAAAACCAGGCTGAGCTACGTAGTGAGACTCCAATTTTTTTTTTTTTTTTTTTTTTTTTTTACAGAGTCTTGCTCTGTCACCCAGGCTGGAGTGCAATGGCACGATCTTGGCTCACTGTAACCTCCGCCTCCCGGGTTCAAGCCATTCTCCTACCTCAGACTCCCAAGTAGCTGGGATTACAGGTGCCCGCCACCACGCCCAGCTATTTTTTTTTTTTTTTTTTTTTTGTATTTTTAGTAGAGACAGGGTTTCACTATGTTGGCCAGGCTGGTCTCGAACTCCTGACCTTGTGACCTGCCCACCTCGGCCTCCCAAAGTGCTGGGATTACAGGCATAAGCCACTGCACCTGGCCGACTCCTTTTTTTTTTTTTTTTAAAGCATGTTTGCTTCTTAGTAGCCCACTTGCTAATTGTTTCTCCTTTGTTTTTGTTTTTTTGTTTTTTGAGACTGATTCTCACTCTGTTGCCAGGCTGGAGTGCAGTGGCGCAGTCTCGGCTCACTGCAACCTCGACTTCCCGGGTTCAAGCAATTCTCCTGCCTCAGCCTCCCAAGTAGCTGGGATTACAGGTATGGGCCACTATGCCCAGCTAATTTTTGTATTTGTAGTAGAGACGGGGTTTCACCATGTTGGTCAGGATGGTCTCGATCTCCTGACCTCATGATCTATTCACCTTGGCCTCCCAAAGTGCTGGGATTACAGACGTGAGCCACCGTACCCAGCCTAATTGTTTCTCTTTACTGAAATAAAACTCCTTAAGGTAAGGGCTCCTTTGTCTTGCTCCCCTCTGCATCCTCAGCATCACACACAAAACCCGACTTCTGGTCACCTCCCAGCATCATCTCTCACTAACACCCCAATCTAACTCTCAGCACTCTAAGCTTCAATCATACCAATTTTATTTAGCTTATTAATTGCCAAGATATCTCTTGACTCTGGGCCTTTGCACAGGCAGATCCCTGCAACACTCTTTCTTCTACCAACACCACCCCTCCTTTACAAGGCCAAATGCTACTTTCCTCTCACTCTACAGGCTTCAGTTTCATCATCAATTCCTCCAAAAAGCCTGTGCTGACACCAAGCCCCAGTCTGGTTTAGGTGGCCTTCTCCTTGTTTTCACAACACCCATACTTCCCCTATCATACAGCACATCACCTGTTTGTCTTTCTTCCCAATAGACCATTAAGTTCCTAAGGAGAGAGACCCTTTTAGCCTTGTTAACCGTTGTTCCCACAATTGCTGGTCAGTGGGATTCAGAGGCTTTTGAGAATCTGGTGAAAGCTATGGAGCTTTTTCACAGAAAAAATAAGAGTATATACTGTTTTGTGCTCAATTTTCAGAGTGTCTATGAAGCCCATTTATGGACCTCCCAGGATCTCCATAAACTGCAAATTAGAAACCTCTGCCTAACAGAATGCTTGAATTATACCATCAGGAACCTATTTTCTGGCCGGGTGTGGTGGCTCACACCTATAATCCTAGCACTTTGGAAGGCTAAGGTGGGAGGATCACTTGAGGTCAGGAGTTCAGGACCAGCCTGGGCAACATAGTGAGACCTCTATTTAAAAAAAAAAAAGGCCGGGCGCGGTGGCTCAAGCCTGTAATCCCAGCACTTTGGGAGGCCGAGACGGGCGGATCACGAGGTCAGGAGATCGAGACCATCCTGGCTAACACGGTGAAACCCCGTCTCTACTAAAAAATACAAAAAATTAGCCGGGCGCGGTGGTGGGCGCCTGTAGTCCCAGCTACTCGGGAGGCTGAGGCAGGAGAATGGCGTAAACCCGGGAGGCGGAGCTTGCAGTGAGCTGAGATCCGGCCACTGCACTCCAGCCTGGGCGACAGAGCAAGACTCCGTCTCAAAAAAATAAATAAATAAATAAATAAATAAATAATAATAAAAAAAAAAGGAATGTATTTTCTTATTTATTTGGACAAAGGCTAATCTCTCATTCATACGTAAATATTTTGGGAATAATATTGTTAAGTCAACCACTTAAACTTAGTGTGAAAAAGCTTAGGGACAGGAGTATAGAACACTTCCAAGAAGACCTGAATGACTAACAATCCAGGGCCAAAAAGGACAGCAATATCTCACTGGACGTCAATGTGACAAACACATACAAAATGATGGTTTCCATGCCCTGTACATTTTGCTCATGTCGTTGCCCTACATGAGCCCCCAAGGAAAGGAGTGGGGAATCTCAGAATTGACTCAGATTTTTTTTAAAGAGATCTCAAACCAAAAATAACAGAAAAATAAGGACAGTTTATTTGAGCAACACAGTGAGACTGTCCTATCCTAAAAAGGACAGTCTCACTATGTTGCTCATTTTATTTTTTTGCCACCCTGGAGTTTCTGAAAGGAGATTCAGCTGAACCACAAATGAAAAGCTAAAGTTCCATCCCCACTTCCATCTCTAGTTCCCTTCTCTGGAAGTAAACATTGCTAACAGTTTTATACTAACAGTTTCACAGTTTCTATGCCTATACAAATATATGCCTTCACCATCACCGCTGCTTCTGCTTTTGCTTTAAACAGGATCATAAGTTAGACTCCATTCTGCGCTTAGTATATCTCAGAGACCTTGCCGTGTTAACACATACCCACCTCACCAATTTTTTTTTTTTTTTTTTTTTTTTTTTTTGAGGTGGAGTCTGGCTCTGTGGTTCAGCTCACTGCAATCTCTGCCTCCCGAGTTCTAGCGATTCTCCTGCCTTAGCCTCCCGAGTAACTGGGATTACAGGCGCCCACCGCCATGCCCGGCTAATTTTTTGTATTTTCAGTAGAGAGTGGTTTCACCATGTTGGCCAGGCTGGTCTCAAACTCCTGACCTCAGGTGATCCCCCACATCCGCACCCCCAAAGTGCTGGGATTACAGGCCGTGAACCACCGCGCCCGGCCTCCACCTCAGTCTTCAAGTGGCTGTATGGTAGTCTAGCACATTTAAGCACAGTCTGGGTTTCTATTATTACAAACGGTTCTCATACTACCATTTGTTGGTGACAGCCACTGTCCCCTTTCAGTGGGCACACAGAGCAAGGAAGTAAGAGGGGATGATTGTCACGTGGTCTCTCTTCCTGTCCCTCCCTCTCCTTCAGCCTTGTCCTCCTTTCTCACCTCCCCTTTCACGCAGTGTACACTCCCTCCCCTTCCCGGAGCCGCCGGGGCCGGGAGGAGCAGGGTGGACGCACCCCTAGCTGAGTCTCGGGTGGTTCCTAACCGGCCCCGCCAGGCCCTTCCCACCCGGCTCTCAGCCTCACAGCCCAGAGCCCTAGACCCAGGGCCAGGGCAAGTTCTGCCTGCGCTCGGGCCCTACCTTAGACTGGGGCTGGAGACCCTGGGTGCCTGACCTGGGGCGTCCAATTCCCGCAGCAGGAAGCAGAAACTTCGCTCTGGGTTCTGCCAGTGGGAAGGGTGGCAGCCGGGGGAGGAGCCGGATGCGGATCTGGGAAGAGACAGTGCGGGCGGAGACTCTCGGGTCCGGGCGGGGCGCGGCAGCGGCTGGAGGGGCAGCGAGCCGAGGGCCGGGCACGACGACATGCCAGGACGGCGACGCGAATGCCCAGGACCCCTGCAGCCTTTTCTGGGACCCGAGTTTAGTTTGTTGTTGTTTCTCTTCTTTTCCCTTTCCGGTGCTTTCTCCTGTCCCTAGGGCTTCCCCCCTACCAAATTCGTCTCCTCTGGCTAATTTTTGTCTTTTTTCTCCTATTATCTCTTCAGCCACTGTTTCTTGGAAAAGATTTTAGCATGTTCGCTGCCTGTCTGTACACCTCTCCTTCCTAGCATCAACGACGGTCAGACTCAATTCATCCTAAAGTTCCTTTGAGGAACTCCTTAAAAGGAGACGGAAAGTCTAAAGCAACCGCCTGTAACCAAGTGTAGACATCAGTCAATCCAAGTTCGCTGAACTAAGAGCAAGTCCTGTTGATCAGAAGAGAGATACGTGGCCGGGCGCGGTGGCTCAAGCCTGTAATCCCAGCACTTTGGGAGGCCGAGACGGGCGGATCACGAGGTTAGGAGATCGAGACCATCCTGGCTAATACGGTGAAACCCCGTCTCTACTAAAAAAAAAATACAAAAAACTAGCCGGGCGAGGTGGCGGGCGCCTGTAGTCCCAGCTACTCGGGAGGCTGAGGCAGGAGAATGGCGCAAACCCGGGAGGCGGAGCTTGCAGTGAGCTGAGATCCGGCCACTGCACTCCAGCCTGGGTGACAAAGCGAGACTCTGTCTCAACAAAAAAAAAAAAAAAAAGAAGAGAGATACGTGGATCACACAGAATCTATCTGGAGCCATCCTGAATGATTAATGCTGAACCCTTTCCAGGAAGATGGAACCAGGCTTAGGAAAGAGACAAGTGACCCTTAGGTTAATAATGCTAGCTTCGTAAAGACAGGACCAAACATAGTAGCAGGAGAAATATGCTTTCTGCCTATAAAGCAGATTAGCTGTCTTCTGGAAAATATCATTGCTTTCCTTAGAGAGGTACCCTTGAGTCTCAGGTAACAGCTGAGCTTCGGCTCAGAATTGAGGATATTCTATCCTCTATTAACTGAGCCAGTACCACTTTCCTTCCTTAGAAACCTCCATTGCCACCCACCCCATCAGTGCCAACACTCCCTGCAATGGTCTTTATGTTTGTGTCTCCCCAAAATTTATATATTGAAACGCTAATCCCAATGCGATGGTCTTTAGGGTGTGATCTCTGGGAGGTCATTAGGTCATGGAGTTTAGAATACTCATAAATGGAATCGGTGGCCTCATAAGGAAAGACGGAAGGGCTAGCTAGCTCTTTGTCCGCGATATGAGAATACAAGAAAACAGCCATCTGCAATCCCAAGGAAGGCCCTCATCTTCAGAAGCAGACCATGCTGGCAATCTGATCTTGGACTTCCATTCTCTAGAACTGTGAGAAATAATATTTGTTGTTTAAGCCACCCAGTCTACGGTAATTTGTTGTAGCCACCTGAACTAAAACATTTCCTTTTTATAACAAATATTTTAATGCTCCTTTTATTTTCCTGATACATAATCATAAAACATGTAACTTACCTCCACACACAATTTTAAACAAAAATTTATTTTTTTTTTTTTTTATTTTTTTTTTTTTTTGAGACGGAGTCTCGCTGTGTCACCCAGGCTGGAGTGCAGTGGCCCGATCTCGGCTCACTGCAAGCTCCGCCTCCTGGGTTTACGCCATTCTCCTGCCTCAGCCTCCGAGTAGCTGGGACTACAGGCGCCCGCCACCACGCCCGGCTAGTTTTTTGTATTTTTAGTAGAGACGGGGTTTCACCATGTTAGCCAGGATGGTCTCGATCTCCTGACTTCGTGATCCACCCGCCTCGGCCTCCCAAAGTGCTGGGATTACAGGCTTGAGCCACCGCGCCCGGCCTCACAAAAATTTAAAGACAAAAAATAGAGACAGGGTTTTGCTATGTTGCCCAGTCTGGTCTCAACCTCCAGGGCTCGAACAATCCTCCTACCTTGGCCTCCCAAAGTGCTGGGATTACAGGCATGAGCCACCATGCCTGGCCTAAAAGATTAATAAAATCTCTTAAAGAGATACAAAGGAATCTACAGCCATACCACCCTGAACGCACCCGATCTTGTCTGATCTTGGAAGCTAAGCAGGGTCAGGCTTGGTTAGTACTTGGATGGGAGATAAAATGAATAGTAGAAGGAATATGACTTATAATCAAACACTATGTGTTTAGATACATAACTGCTTGTGCATAACATTCAAGAAGACACAATGTGGTACTCGGATATATGCATCTCTATATAAAATCACCTCGAATGTAACAGCTACAAATGCAAAATGATACAGGCATTATAATGGTGATTCAAATACCATGAACAGAATTACTGATGTGGTATGATTTTCCAAAATACTAAATAACTTTTGGCAGATTTTCAAACAAAACAAGATATGATCTACCCATGATTTTCATGGTAGTTGCATCCCTGGAAAGTTTAGTGTGTATTAAAACTATGCATAAAATGCCTTGTGTTTATATTTAAAATTAAAGTATGGCTGGGCACGGTGGCTCACGCCTGTAATCCCAGCACTTTGGGAGGCCAAGGTGGGCAGATTACCTGAGGTCAGGAGTTTGAGGCCAGCCTGGCCAACATGGTGAAACCTCATCTCCACTAAAAATACAAAAACTAGCCGGCCGTGGTGGCAAGCACCTGTAATCCCAGCTACTCGGGAGACTGAGGCAGGAGAATCGCTTGAACCCAAGAGGTGGAGGTTGCAGTGAACCGAGAGCACACCACTGCATTCCAGCCTGGGTGACGAGCAGAACTCCAACTCAAAAAAAAAAAAAAAAATTCAGTTAGATCCTAATTAAAACAAGTTTTCAACTACATGAATAACTAGCAAGTTATTCAAAGTTAAAGATGCAGAAATGTCACTCATTGTGTGGTAGTGTCCTAAACAGTTCCTGAATGTTGAGCTATCCTGGGCCCTACTCATTTAAATGTGTAAAATCATCCCAATTATTATGAAAGCCAAAAACACGCCCTAAAGAGCAGCGCCACTCACATCAAAAACCATCACTAGCGATTTGTTTATAGGAGAAAGAGAGGAGTTTGGTGAGGGAACACAAGAGCTAGGAAACCTGAAAGAAAGGGTTATGTGAGGTGACTACAGTGGGAGCATATTGAGGAGAAGGAAGTGAGGGGAGGGATTGGAGGAGTCCATATAGGGCCTTTCTTCTGAAGGCCAACTTTATAAGGCCTCTTCCCATAGAATATACCTTAGATAATAATCCCAACCTCAACGCCTCATAGTCTGTGACTCTCCATGGGAAACACCTGCCCCACCAGTGAAAGAACAGCATATGCAAGTCCTTCCATCATATTCCCATAAATATCAGACCTGAGAAGACTGGCGATACAGGAGGGAAGGCAGTTGGTGATGGCTTCCTGATTGGCTTTGAGGATCTAGATTTACTTTCTGGTTTCCTGAAGCAGCAAAGAGATTCAAGGCCAGCAAGGCCTGTACATTGGAACTACCTGGAGATCTTTTATAAATTCCAAAGTCTGGGCCACACCCCAGACCAATTAAATCACAATCACCCGGAGCAGGACCCAGGCATCAGTAGTTTTTGAAGTTTTCTAGGTGCTGTGGTCTGATTGTGTCCCCCAAAATTCACGTTGAAACTCGATCTGCAATGTGATAATATTAAGGGTTGGGGTCTTTAGGAGAGATTAAGTCATGAGAGCAGAGCCCTTACGAATGGAATTTGCAGCCTTATAAAAGGGCTAGAAGAAACCAGCAATCACTCCTTTGTTTGCCCTTCCACCTTCTGCCATGAGAAGATGCAGCAAGAAGGTATGTTCTCACCAGACACCAAATGCTAGTGCCTTGATCTTGGACTTCCCAGCCTCCAGAATTATGAGAAATAAATTTATATTATCTATAAAATTACCCAGTCTCAGGTATTTTGGTATAGTAGCACAAATGGATAGACACATCAGGTGATACTAATGTGCAGAAAAGTTTAGGAACTTGTGCTCGAGGGTCTCACTGATCGAAGTATGGGATTGTGGACCACACCACCAACATCACCTTGTTAGAAATGCAGACTCCCAGGCTTTACCCCAGATCAACTGAATCAATCTTTTAACAATATTTCCAGGTGATTTCCACTCACATTGAAGTTTGAGAAACACTGATCCAGACAAGTGAAGTGGAACCTGAGAATCTATATTTCCAGACACTGGGGTCAGGGCCCAGTGATTTGTATTTTTAACAAGCTCTCCAGTTGGTTTTGGTACATGCTTAAATTTAAGAACCCCTGATTAGGCAGGGCGTGGTGGCTCATGCCTATAATCCCAGCACTCTGGGAGGCCGAGTGGGCAGATCACTTGAGCTCAGGAGTTTGAGAACAGCCTGGGCAAAATGGTGAAACCCTGTCTCTACAAAAAATGCCAAAAGAAAAAAAAAATTTAGCTAGGCATGGTGGCACGCACCTGTAGTCCTAGTTACTTGTGGAGCTGAGGCAAGAGGATTGCTTGAGTTTAGGAAGTCGAGGCAGCAGTAAGCTGTGTTCGTGCCACTGCAACCTGGGTGACAAAGCAAGACCCTGTCTCCAAAAAAAAAAAAAAAAAAAAAGCTCTGATTGAAACAAATATTGTTGCTCATCTCTTTTGAAAATTTCTGATTTAGTAGGTAGGTCTGAGACGGAACCTGAAAATTTGCATTTCCAGCAGTTTCTCAGGTAATCGTGACTCTTATCTCTGATCTGAGGTAAACATTTTAAAAACTATTAATCTAGGATGATTATCTAAATGGGAGAGATAGTTACTACCTACCACATGGCAGAGGTGGGTAGTAAATAATGCGCCTGTCACACTTGAATTGCATATATAAATTAAAAATTTGGCCCAATTCCCAGATATTCTGTTCCAATCACACAGCCACTGAATGATCCCTAAAGGACATTTCAGCTGTGTTTTGAGGAGCCAGATGAACCATCTCTGCCTTGCAACAGAGAAAACCTTCCAACTGGCAAGATGTTCACAATGTTCACATTCAGCTTTTCATACCCGTAGGAAGTGCTAGTCATATTGCCAATATTTGCTTCTTTGAATCATGCTTTCCTAAGTTAGCCATTCCCTTGAGTTGAAGCAATCTTTCTTCAGATTGCTATCATTCGAACAAATCAGGAGTTTTGCCAATCAGATAACTATACCAGGGCAGGGAAGATGTGCCACTTCCCACTGGAATGAATTCACTTCACTCACAGAACTGTCTTGCTTTCCTTATTTGCAAGTTCTTAAAGGACCATTCACTTTCTCCTGCATATACGCCTACACCACCTTCCTGTTGATCAGTAGCATTGAGCTGCAATGGCCAACTGATGAGGGTAGTATCCAGACTGATTTGTCTCTGGGACAAAGGAGTGCCACCCCCTCAGTCTTCCCTTTTGGGAAGGGTCCTACCACCTATTAAAATTGCTCACTTGTGGTCAGTTTTCTTGAACGCTCATTGACCTCCTCTACTTTGATCAACAAACATCTGCTAATCCCTTGTCAAAGAATAGTGCTAGTACATGGGTAAAATGTATACAACATGCCTTCTTCTCAAGGCTTCATCATCTTGTAGAGATAGACACATGTAGAAGTCACAAAAATACAAGGCAGATAATGAGAAGTGCTATAATGGACTCAGAAACAAACTATAGGGTATTACAGGTGAGGGCAAGGATCTCGAGCAACTCCCTGGAGAGATGGACTTTGAACTGGGAAGGGCAGGCCTCTGATAAACTGGGAGGGGAGTGACCAGTGGGAAGTGGAAAAGCCATTGGTTTTACCTGATGTTTTTCTTTTTTGTGAATGATTACCTTTAGATTCACAGTATGTGTTTGTTTGACCAAACCACCACAACTTAAAGCATCACACAAGCCGTGATATGTGGACAAGAACACACTTACTGGATAGCCACTTGTCACCTCAGACAAGCCCCTCTGGGCCATCTGAAAGCAGATTACAAGAACCTCAGTATCTTCTCCCTTCTGACTCTGCTGAATCAAAACAACCCTGCATTTGGCCTCTGGTCTGTTGATATTTGCCAATATATTTCTTCATCTTTTTTTTTTTTTTTTTTTTTTTTGAGACAGAGTCTTGCTGTGTCACCCACTCTGGAGTGCAGTGGCACAATCTTGGTTCACTACAACTTCTGCCTCCTGGGTTCAAGCAATTCTCCTGCCTCAGCCTCCCAAGTAGCTGGGATTACAGGTACCCACAACCACGCCCGGCTTATTTTTTGTATTTTTAGTAGAGATGGGGTTTCACCATCTTGGCCAGGCTGGTCTCGAACTTCTGACCTCAGGTGATCCGCCCGCCTCAACTTCCCAATGTGCTGGGATTATAGGCATGAGCCACCATGCCTGGCCTCTTTCTTCATCTTTCTTCAAGGATATTCCTCACTGACTAGTCTCTCTAATCAGGTACGGTAGGTTAAAATAGGCCACAAATTCTTTGCGTCCCCTCCCATTGAGAGGCAGAGTCTAATTTCTTACTTCTTGAAACTGAGCTGACCTGGTCACTTGCTTGACCAATATAAGGTGGCAGCAGTTGCATTCTGGGACTTCTGAGGCTAGGTCAAAGGAATCTTGAACTTCCTCCAGGACTCTGGAACACTCCCTTGGGAACCCCTGAGCTGCCACGTGAATCCAACTACCCTAAGACTGCCACTCTAAAGAGGCCACATGAAGGTGTTTCAATTAACACACTCAACTGAGCTCAGCCTTCTAGCCATCTACACCAGGACACCACACATGTGCCCTGTCTGGTGCCATGGTGGAGAAAGAAGCTGTCTTAAGCCCTTCAGATCCGTTCATCTACCAATTGTCTATCAACTTCCACTAATGACACATGAAACAGAAGAATCATCCAGTGGAACCCTGCCTAAATTTAGTGAAGTCAGTTACACATAAAATTGTGAGATATGATTAAATGGTTGTTGTTTTAAGTCACAGAGTTTTGAGCAGTAAATGATAACTGGTACACTAGGCCTGCGAAATATAAGACAGTTTACATCAGGGTACTCTGTAATCATCCCTTTTTTTTTTTTTTTTTTTTTTTTTGGTGACAAAACCAGGACACCTGATCTCAAAAAGGATTTGAGTCCTGCTTTTGGATGGGATGAGGCAGGGGTAATTGGAAATAAAATTTGGATTTCAAAATAGTGAACTTGGGGCTGGGTGCAGTGGCTCACACCTGTAATCCCAGCACTTTGGAAGGCAGAGGCAGGCAGATCACCTGAGGTCAGGAGTTTGAGAGCAGCCTGGCCAACATGGTAAAACCCCGTCTGTACTAAAAATACACAATTAGCCGTGTGTGGGGGTGCGTGCCTGTAATCCCAGCTACTTGGGAGGCTGAGACAGGAGAATTGCTTGAACCTGGGAGGCGGAGGTTGCAGTGAGCTGAGATCACGCCACTGCACTCCAGCCTAGGCAACAAGAGTGAAACTCCATGTCAAAAAAAAAAAAAAAAAAAAAGGCCAGGCATGGTGGCTCACGCCTGTAATCCCAACACTTTGGGAGGCCAAGGTGGGCGGATCACGAGGTCAAGAGATCAAGACCATCCTGGCCAACATGGTGAAACCCCGTCTCTACTAAAAATACAAAAACTAGCTGGGCATGGTGGCATGCACCTGTAGTCCCAACTACTCGGGAGGCTGAGACAGGAGAATTGCTTGAACCTGGGAAGGCAGAGGTTGCAGTGAGCTGAGATCGCGCCACTGCACTCCAGCCTGGTGACAGAAGGAGACTCCATCTCAAAAAAGAAAAAAAAATAGTGAACTTGGAACATTTTAATGCCTTGTAGGAAGAATGTAAAAAATACGGGAATTCAAATACTCAAGGAAGAACTGGAATATTTGGCTGCAATACAAGATATGGGTGAAGAGATATATATATATATATATATATAAATACTTTTTTTTTTGAGATGGAATTTCGCTTTTGTTGCCCAGGCTAGAGTGCAGTGGCATGATCTCTGCTCACTGCAACCTCTGCCTCCCGGGTTCGAGAATTCTCCTGCCTCAGCCTCCCGAGTAGCTGGAATTACAGGCAGCTGCCACCACAGCTGGCTAATTTTTTGTCTTTTTAGTAGAGACAAGGTTTCACCATGTTGTCCTGGCTGGCCTTGAACTCCTGACCTCAGGTGATCCGCCCGCCTCTGCCTCCCAAAGTGCTGGGGTTACAGGAGTGAGCCACCACACCAGGCCAGATAATATATTATATATTAAATACGGTTGTTTAAACATGCATTCTGGAGTCCAACAGATCTGTGTTTATTTTTTATTTTTTTATTTATTTTTTTTTTGGAGACAAGGGTCTTGAAATATGTGCCACCACACCTGGTCCAATGGATCAATGTTTAAATCCTCCTCTGCTACTGACTAGCAGTGTGACCTAAGCTGTAGAAGAAAATAAGGTTAATAATCTCATCAACCCTCATTGGGGCCAGAGAGTGGTCCTTGAGTCTGCAGTAAGATTACATGATGCTGATGTGGCAAAGGGGCCAGGTTAGGTTCTCCATTTGAAAAGTCTCACCTCCTGTCTCATTTTCATAACAATCTGCAGCTCAATACATCCTAATAAGTGAAAAAAACTGTTGGAAGGAAGAACCCACTATCCCTTGCTCTGGCTGAGCATCTTTTAAATTCACAGCTATTTGCGTTACAGCAATTGGATGTTAATTTTTGAAGACCATGTCTCCAAACCTCCAGTGGCACTTATACCCACTCATTGCTCCCACTTGTAGAGTCCATGTATGAGTTTCATGGATAAAGCTTACCACTCAAGTGGAGATGGAGCTACATCAGAGAGGGGCATAATAAAGTCCTTCTACCAGTTTAAATACATGCTCAACATTTACAAACTCTTGTGTGAGTTTGGGTGGGTTAACTCCTCTAATCTTCTAGTTTTCTCATCTATAATGTGGGAATAATAATAGCACCCACTTTTTATGGGCTGCATTGTCATTCAAATTAGATAATATACGTAAAGCACTTAGCATACCACCTGGCATATAGCTAGCACGAACAATAACTATCATCTAAAACAAGCAGTTCTAGGCTGGGCACAGTGGTTCACACCTGTAATCCCAGCACTTTGGGAGGCTGAGGCAGGTGGATCACCTGAGGTCAGGAGTTCAAGACTGGCTTGGACAAGATGGTAAAATCCCGTCTCTACTAAAAATACAAAAATTAGCCAGGCATAGTGGCAGACTCCTGTAATCCCAGCTACTCTGGAGGCTGAGGCAGGAGAATCACTTGAATCCGGGAGGCAGAGGTTGCAGTGAGCCGAGATCGCACCACTGCATTCCATCCTGGGTGACAGAGTGAGACTCTGTCTCAAAAAAATAAAAAATAAAACAAGCAGTTCTTACTCTGTAATGAAAAGGTTGGCTTTCATCAGTGACAGTTTGCTTGAAAAGTCTGTATTGGGGTTTAGACTGTCTACCTGGCAATTAGTCAAACTGATATATAGGCTGGGCGTGGTGGCTCACTCCTGTAATCCCAGCACTTTGGGAGGCTGAGGTGGGCGGATCACTTGAGGTCAGGAGTTCAAGACCAGCCTGGGCAACACGGTGAAACCCTGTCTCTACTAAAAATACAAAGATTAGCCAGGCATGTGCCTATAATCCCAGCTACTCGGGAGGCTGAGGTAGGAGAATCACTTGAACCCGGCAGGTGGAGGTTGCAGTGAGCACAGACAGAGCCACTGCACTCCAGCCTGGGAGACAGAGCAAGACTCTGTCTCAAACAAAACAAAACAAAACACCAACTAACTGATACATAGCTCTCTAACTATATGCCTTGGCCTCAGTTGGAATCCAGATGAATCTGCTTCCCTGTCTCAGGAGTACATCAGGCTGGAGTAGCTGATAACCTTCTGTACGGTACTCATGGTCTCAGGACCCTATCACTACAGTACACTGGCCTCCTTGTTTGGCATCATTTAGCTCTCTGATCTAAAAGGATGTGTCCTAGGACCTTGATTTATAGATTACCAAGGCACACTTTTCCAATGTGCCTAGAGGTCCTTAGGACTATCCCAAGCTCTGGGGTTCATGAGCTATAATAACACTGTGGTGTTTACAATACCGTTATGGTGCTTATTTTATGGGGTAAAACTTGGAATTCAAACTGGTTAAAGGACTTACTCATCATTACCAAAGCAACAATTGAATTGAAACTTGAAGCCAAGTTACTGAATCTAGCTCAGTACACTTTCAAGGCTATACTTTTTGTTTTGTTTTGTTTTGTTTTGTTTGTCATTCTTCTAATACTGTATTTGTGCTCACATTACTACAAAGAAATACCCGAGACTGGATAATTTATAAAGAAAAGAGGTTTAATTGGCTCATGGTTCTGCAGGCTATACGGGAAGCATGGCAGCATCTGCTTCTGGGGAGGCCTGAGGCCTCAGGAAGTTTCCAATTATGGCAGAAGGCAAAGGAGGCGTGAAACGTCTTACATGGCAGGAGCAAGCGTAAGAAAGAGAGCGAGGCGGGAGGTGCTACACACTTCTAAACAACAAGATCTCACGAAAACTCACTACCAGAAGAACACCACCAAGGGAATGGGGCTCAACCCTTCATGGAAACCACTCCCATGACCCATCACCTCCCACCAGGCCCTACCTCTGACACTGGGGATTACAATTTGACATGAGATATGTGCAGGGACTCAGATCCAAAACATATCAAATAGGAAATATAGATTATTATATTCTGAATCAGCTATAGTAATAATACCATGATCATTTCTCTCTCAGAGCAAAAAGACTATAATCTCACCACTAATGATATAAATGTATGTATGTATATACACATAAGTACCTGTCCATCTATAAATTTTTTGGTAGGTGTTTTACCAGGAGCTGTGATAAATTCACACCTTTTCACTTAGGGCTTCTTGATCTCAAAGGCTAGACAGGATTTAGAATATAGTCTGTGATCCTGAAAGAGTAATTGTGACCGTCCTGTCTACAGACCTCACCTGCGATGTTTGTCTTAGCCTGCCTGTTGGTCCTAATGTATATGAGAGACTAGTTTCATGAAAAGCCTTCCTCTTCATTATCTAGACTGTGTACCACGTACCTTTATTTCCTAAGCTGTGTAACAAAAGGTTTGAATTACATGATCTCTGAAACCTCTCCATTCTATAATTCTATTAAATAATCTTTCTATGCAATTTTTCCTTTATTCTTTTTTTTTTTTTTTTTTTTTTTTTTGAGATAGGGGTCTCACTATGTGATCCAGGCTGCACTCGAACTCCTGAGCTCAAGTGATCCTCTCACCTCAGCCCTCTGAGCAGCTGGAACTATGGGCATGTAGCACAGTGCCTGGCAGTTTTTCATTCTTTTGATTGGACATTGTTGCTGCTACAACCCACAGTGTCTGTCTGGGTAAGTAGTAATTTTTGGTTTCACAGCTAGTGAAATTTTCATATAAATTTACTCTTCTATTTTTTAAAATCTTCCTTGCTATCAAATTTCCATATATCATTATTATTATTATTATTAATTTGAGACAGAGTCTCACTCTATCAACCAGGCTGGAGTGCAGTGGCGCGATCTCAGCTCACTGCAACCTACGTCGCCCGGGTTCAAACAATTCTCGTGCCTCAGCCTCCCAAGTAGCTGGGATTACAGGTGTGTGTCACCATACCTGGCTAAAACTTTTCCATATATATTATATTCAACATAGAAAAGATTGGGAGAAGACACTAAGTCGGTTTTTATTTCAGTAGTCCAGTATTACATGATGAGTCAAGTGAAGAAAAAAAGATAAGGGAGAATAAGCTCAAGATGATTCCAAAGCTTCAGGTCCAGGAAACAGGGGAAATGATAGTGCGAATAAAACATAATGAATCTGAACTAATGATGCTGGTACGTCTAAATGGAGGTGAGAATCACTGAAAAAAAAAAAGACTAGAATCCAGGTGAACCATCAAGGTTGGAGATAGAGGAGAGGTGAGCTTCCCGACAGGGAGCTTAAAGCAAAGGAAAGGAAGAACGTAAGCAACCTAGGACTAGGCACAGGAGACAAGTGATACATAGAATCCCACACACTTACTTGTACTAAATATTAACCTACATGTCCAGTCCTACCCAGTACCTGAGTCAACCTTGAAAAGATAAGAGAGATATCAGAAATTTCACCCTCACCAACAAAGGAGGTTGAGGGAAGAGTGTTGAGGGAGCTATTAGAGAGCATCTAGAACATGTTGGCTTATTTTCTGATTCACCAAAGGTAAGAATCCCAGGCCTCTACAGTCATCAAACTAGCCTTGCCAGGTCCCCACCATGGTTGCCCAATCTGTATGCATGGTTTCTATCCCAGTTCCTACTTCTCATTCCACTTCCCTTCTGGGGTTGAAATGTTACCCTGATATTATTTTATTCTTAGTCCGCCTGGCTGAGGCCCCAGGCTGTTATGTTGCCTATATTCAGTCCCTTCTCACTGACAAATGGACTATTGAATAGGGTCCTCCTTCAAGTCAGAGATCTCCTCTCTCCTCACTCTATCCTCAATTTTAAAGATAAATAATGAGGCCGGGCGCGGTGGCTCAAGCCTGTAATCCCAGCACTTTGGGAGGCCGAGACGGGCGGATCACGAGGTCAGGAGATCGAGACCATCCTGGCTAACACGGTGAAACCCCGTCTCTACTAAAAAATACAAAAAACTAGCCGGGCGAGGTGGCGGGCGCCTGTAGTCCCAGCTACTCGGGAGGCTGAGGCAGGAGAATGGCGTAAACCCGAGAGGCGGAGCTTGCAGTGAGCTGAGATCCGGCCACTGCACTCCAGCCTGGGCGGCAGAGCGAGACTCCGTCTCAAAAAAAAAAAAAAAAAAAAAAAAAAAGATAAATAATGAAAGTCAGAACTTTCTGCAATGAACCACCCTCATCCACATACCTGTGGATCCTTGGCTATTCGCTCCACTAGAGACGAAGCCACACCCCCTTGGACACTTTGATCTGGCTTATTGGATTTTGGATTGGAGAAATAAGAGAAGGTCCATCCAGGACAGTGTGCTATCTCTAAAGCCAGGAGAAGAGAAATTTTTAGGGTAAGAGCCAGTTTTCAAGCCAATCAGTTCCTGCAGAAAGATGAAAGAGAATGAAGATGGCCACAGATTGTTAGATTTGGTAAGAAGCAGGTCACAGTAACAGTGGAGGGAGATGATTTCAATCATGTGGTAGACCTAGAAGGCAGATTACAGGGAATTTTATTTTGAATGCTTTTTATAGTAGAGAAACTCAGATAAGAAAGATTCAGTCACTATGAAGTCTTTATTTAAGCCTGTCTTTGGATACAAATCACAAAAAATGTTCATAGAAGTTCATCCAATTTTTATAGCTTCTCATCTCCTTCAATTTCCTTCTTCCCTTTCTTTATTCTTCCTTCTCTTATCTCTTATATGTCTTACTTACTCCTTCTCATTTTCAGTTACATTCCTAGTCTATCTTAAATAGAGATACAGAGAAAACCTTACTAAAATAACGAAATCTAAAAATAAATAAATAAAATACACGCCAAGTACTTCTGGGGCCAGAATGAAGAAGGGTGCAAGGGAGACTCCATCATCACCCTTAGAAACATGAAAATCTTAATAAACAATGGTAATAGAAAACCGACCTACACAGGCCGGGCACTGTGGCTCACACCTGTAATCCCAGCACTTTGGGAGGCCGAGGTGGGTGGATCACCTGAGATGGGTGGATCACCTGAGGTCAGGAGTTCAAGACCAGCCTGACCAACATGGAGAAACCCCATCTCTACTAAAAATACAAAATTAGTCAGATGTAATAGCTGTAATCCCAGCTACTCAGGGAGGCTGAGGCAGGAGAATCACTTGAACTCAGGAGGCGGAGGTTGCAGTGAGCTGAGATCATGCCATTGCACTCCAGCCTGGGCAACAGAGTGAAACTCCATCTCAAAAAAAAGAAAAAGAAAAAGAAAATTGACCTACACACACACACATACACTGACCCTTTTTTGCTCTCAGCTGTCCAGTCAGCAGAAATGGAAAGAGCAGACAGGAAGGACAGAGATGAGTCGTAGAGGGTGGGAATATACAATCATTAAGTGAAAGCCATTATCCTCAGGAAGGCTCCAGAGAAGAGGGTAGGTGGCAAGAGCAACAGAATTATCTGGAGAACCTCTGGAATACCCACTTCCCCTTTGCTATGGAGAAACAGGGCATGGCATGCCCCACTTCTTTCTGTTTCAAATGCATTCCCCCTTCTCTAGTGGGTGAGACTCTAGGCAGCCTTTAAGATCTGGTTCAAAATATACCCATTGGATGACACCTTCCCTAACAGAAGCCTTCCTGGGCAGAGTTCACTGCTCCATCCTATGGGCTCTCACAAGACTTGCGCATACATCTAAGACTTGTCCATATGTCTAAGTCTACTCAAAACTTGTATTTGTTAACGTCTATCTGCTGGTCAGAGTTCTCTGACCTCTGTATCCTTGGTGCCTTCTACAGTGCCTGCCACCAAGTAGGTAATTCATAACTGTGTGAGGGAGAAAGAAGAGAAAGAAAAATAAAAAAGAGGGGCAGTGGGGAGAGCAGGATGGGGGAAGAGAGAAAGAGGAAGCACCTGACTACTTTCCCTGGCCAAGAAAAAGGGAAATGGATTTAAAAATAACTCTGGGGGAAAGGGACTGAAAGGGGGAAATGGCTTTTCTAAGTCATGTCTGCTTCTCACTCCTCTGTCTGCCACATCCTCTCACCATGTGAGACCTCAGGCAACAACGGTCTAATTTTCACTCCTGATTCCTCAGTTTGCCCAAAGGGAAAGAAAGAAGCCAGATAGGCTTCTGACTTCTTCCATCCCATCTCCTTAAACCTCAAATCATCTGTTTTTCCACTGTGGGCCTCTCCCTCCTTTGGCCTCTGCCCCCATCATCTTCCCCACACAACACTCCTGCCGCGTGGCCCTGGGGGCCCCGTCAGGCCTCTCATGCCCCTGTGCTGTGCATGTCTATGTGGGAACTTCTGCCTCAAAAGGAAACCAAGAGGTTCTCAGGGGCAGCCTGTGGTGTCTCAGCTGGGAAATGCTAGACCAGGCCTACAAAATTACCTGAGAAAGAAGATTGTTAAGAAGGTTTAGGCATCCCAGGGATGGGAGAGGAGAAAGGAGCAAGTCCTGGGCAAAAAAAAAGGGCTGAACGATTTACAGTCCTTCCTCCCACACTCCTCAAACTCTTTCATGGATGGCCATTCTACATTTTTCCCTTGACCAATGGGTCAGAACCGTTTTTCCAACTGTCCTCCCGTGGTCTCTACACTTTGGCTACTGAAGCTTCTTTACTCTCTTTCAAACCAGATGCACTTTCCCTAAGAATCCCTAAGCCTTGTAGAGTTGCTCCCAAGTCTCCTTTCCTTACCTGGCTATTCAGCTGCCTCGCCTTCCCCTATATGTGTTCCCCGGGAGTTCTGGAACCACCATTTCCTCAATGGAGATCATACGTACAAAAGCAGTTTACAATGCACAGTGTAAGAATAAAATACTATCAAGAATAAAGCCTTCTCTTTTCTCTCCCCACAATCTCTGTCCTTCTCTCAGGCTATTTCTTATGCCTTCCTCTCCCCATACACTGTTGCTCCCTCTTCACCCAGCAGGTTTGGTTTGGTGTGGGGTGGGAACCACAGCTATGTGCTGCACAGTGGGCAGTGTCAGGATGCAGGCAGGCATCTCAGCCCGAGGCCTTGGCAGAGTTCCCAGGCAAAGCCATCGGCCCAGGCCAGGACAGTAGGCATGGATAAGGTGGGAGAGTGCGTAAGTACGGTGACTGTAGCCCCCCAGCACCAGTAGCTCCCCCTGCAGCACAGCACCTGCAGCTCCCACATGGGGGGAGGGTAGGGGTGCCAGGTGAGTCCAACTATCAGTCCTTAGTTCATAGGCCTCAAAGCTTAGCAGGTCCCCAGTCTCACCCAGCCCACCTGCCACATACACCCGCCCACCTAATGCAGCCATGACATGGCCAGCCCGAGGTACCCCCATAGGGCTCAGAAATGTCCCTGGCTTCTCAAGTTTGGGGTCATAGTGCAGGAATGAGGCCAGGTATTGGCCAGTCCCACCACAGCCACCGCTCACATACAATTGGCCCTCCAAAATCGCAGCTGCGTGGGCAAAACATGGTGCTGGAAGTGCAGGTGCTGGCCTAAGGGAGAACAGGACACAAGATAAGGCAACTAGCATCTTCGACTCTCCTTCTAGTCCAAGTCTCCTAATCTCTCCCAGATGCCCCCTGCCTGCTCACCTCCAGACGTCGAGCTCAGGGTTGTAGGCCTCCACAGAGTCCAGGGCAACACCATTGTGTCTTCCACCCAGGGCATAAAGTTGTCCATCCAGTGCCACCAACGGGAAAAGGCTTCGAGCCTGGGACAAAGGAGCCATCTCCTCCCAGTCCTCTTGACTGGGCTCCCACCTGGACACAGTAGAACAAGAGAGTGGAAGAGTGACTCTGGGCATCTGTGGTCGGCTAGGCCAGCAATTTCTCTCCCTGCCCACCTTAGGGCCTGCCACACCCTACCCACTCTTGAAGCTTGTACCTGAGAGTTGAAGCCAGGGTGTTGGAGTGACTGTAGAAATCTTGTCCCCCACACACATAGAGTTCACTTCCTGCCAGGCTCGCAGCCCCATGCCGGAAGCGTCCTGGGGCAGGCAGGGCAGGCAACTGCCCCCACTCAACAGTTCGTACCAGTCCCACACCACAGCGGAAGGCCCGGACCCACCACACTGCTTGGGATGGTTGTCTTAGGGCCATGTCTGGTCTAAGCCCATCCCCGCCAATCACTACCAGTGCCCGGTCAGGCTCCCTCCGTCTCTCTTGGCCTGGAACATCAGCCTCTACCATCAGCTGATGCAACAGATCCCGGGTCAGGGGTGGAGGTAGCCCGGCTGCCCGCACCCTCCGCAACTCCCTGGTGGACATGCGGCCAAAGCGGACGCATTGCAGCAGGGCCTTGGCCTCTGACTCCTGGGTCTCAGGGTTGGCAGCTAGCCAACACCGTGCAGCCACAAAGGCCTCAAACTCCTCCTGCACATGGAGCTCATCACTATCCAGGAGCTCAGCCAAGCAGGCAGCTGGTAAAGAAGGGAAAACAGGACACAAGGCTACAGCAGGCAGGTGGGTGAGGAGGTAGTGACGGGCTTTGCTCCAGAGCCTCTCCAACCCAGGGGCTTTAGCCATGGGGAACAGGGCCAGGCAACGGGCAGGGCTGAGGCCCCGTGCCAAGCCTTTCTGACACAAATCCAGACAGGAAGAGCTCTGGTACTGCAAAGCAGCCTGGGCAGCTCTCAGTAGTCCTGGCCACCTTGCCCGCACAACTCCAGAGTAAGCAAAAGAGACGAGAAGTCGCAGGTCCTGGGTGGAGATGGTCCTCAGAGATACCTCTGTGCCCTGGGATTCCCTCATTCCGCTCAGGAGCATGGCCCCAAAGAACTCACTGCCACAAGCCAGGGCGGCTCGGTGCACTGTAGGAGGGGAGAAGAAATAGAGGAGGACTGAAAGTGTTGCAAGACCGATAGGCACTACCCCAACTTGGTACCTCCAACTTTGGCCCTCCAAGCCACCCACTGCTACAGGCCAAACTGTGGTGTGCATCAGAATACCATGGGGTAGTTGTTAAAATGTGGGCTTCAGTGGCTCACTCCCAGAGATTCTGATTCAACGGTTCTGGATGGAGACCCTAGAAATTTGTATTTTAACACTTCAAGTAACCATATGTGATTCTCATGTTAGTGGTCTGAAGACACTTTGATAAACATTGCTTTAGTCTTTTTGGTCAGATCAGTTAGAAAAAGAGTCTTGATGAATCAGGTTGAGAAGAAAGCATTTGCTAAGAGGGGCACAAAATAAATGGAAAAGACCAACATGCAACTTATATAGGTCTGTCTATGTTGTGCACAAAATAAAATTCTTTACAATTTCAAGAGCCAAAACTGTAAGCCATTCTGTTAGATTTTGCTGGGAAAGTGGCACCACTCGGGAATGGCCGTAGTCCAACCTCATCAGATTGCTGTCTCCTCTTGCCTAAGATTTAGTGTTTAATGTTTTCCACGTGTTCCAGCTTTTCTCTGCATAACCCTCTCCTGTTCTTGGTATAATTTATAGAATCACGAGATCTGAAACTTGAGACCTTCAGAATAATATAATTCAATTATTCCCTTTAAAATAAGGAAACTGGTTGGGGGTGGGGGCACATGCCTGTAATCCCAGCACTTTGGGAGGCTGAGGTGGGTGGATTACTTGAGGTCAGGAGTTCAAGGCCAGCCTGGCCAACATGGTGAAACTCCATCTCTACCAAAAATACAAACATTAGCTGAGCATGATGGCAGGTGCCTGTAATCCCAGCTACTTGGAGGCTGAGGCAGGAGAATCGCTTGAACCTGGGAGGTGAGGGTTGCAATGAGCTGAGATTGCACCACTGCACTCCAGCCTGGGTGACAGAGCGAGACTCCATCTCTAAATAAATAAATAAATAGATAAATAAATAAATAAATAAAATATGGAAATTGAGTTGAGTCCTAGAGAAAGCATGTGATTTATTTTTCATTTCCATGCAGTGGCTGTCTGGGCAGATCATCTCCATCCACTGTCACTGTTGTCAGGCTGCAATAAGCATGCTTGTATACCAGTACCTTGGTTATCTGCATGGTCCTCACAACAATGAAACTGTCCTATTAACCTATGCTGTTAAACAATTAGACCTCATACTCAGCATCACCTATGGATTATTCTGGCCAAAATATTTAACTTGAATCTGTTCAACTCTTTAGATCTAAAGTCAAGTTTATAGGAAGTTGAAAGGCTAAAGGAACAATTTAGACAAAACCATGAGGGGAAAAACCATACAAATCAAGAAAATGGAGCATTTTATAAAATAACCAATCTTCTTTTTTTTTTTTTTTTTTTTTTTTAGATAGGGTCTTACTCTGTCACCCTGCCTGGAGTGCAGTGGTGCAATCTCGGCTCACTGCAACCTCCACCCACCAGGTTCAAGTGACTTTCATGCCTCAGCCTCCGGATTAGCTGGGACTACAGGCACACGCTACCATACCTGGCTAATTTTTGTATTTTTAGTAGAGACGGCGTTTCGCCATGTTGGACAGGCTAATCTTGAACTCCTGGCCTCAAGTGATCTGCCTGCCTCGGCCTCCCAAAGTGCTGGGATTATAGGCATGAGCTACCGCACCCGACCCAGGATAACCAATCTTACACGTTATTGTCTTTACCAATCAATATATAAAGTAATAAAAAAAAAGGGGGGGGGAGGGAGGACTGTACTAGATTAAAGGAAGCTTAAGAGACATGCAACTGAAAATAGCATAGTCCTTGATTAATTCCTGGGTTGAACAAACTCAATTTAAAAAATGTTTTTTGGACAATTGGGAAAATATAAATGTGGACTAGGTGATATTAAGAAATTACTGGCCAGGCACAGTGGCTCATGCCTGTAAACCCAGCACTTTGGGAGGTTGAGGCAGGTGGATCACATGAGGTCAGGAGTTCGAGACCAGACCAGCCAACATGGTGAAATCCCGTCTCTACTAAAAATACAAAAATTAGCTGGGCGTGGTGGTGCATGCCTGTAATCCCAGTTACTCGGGAGGCTGAGGCAGGAGAATCGCTTGAATCTGGGAGGTGGAGGTTGCAGTGAGCCAAGATCATGCCATTGTACACCAGCCTGGGCGACAGAGCAAGACTCCATCTCAAAAAAAAAAAAAAAAAAAAAAAAAGGAGAGAAATTACTATTAATTTCGTCGTGCAAGATAAAGGTATTCTGGTTATGAGAAAAAGGCCTCTTTATTTTTTTCCTTTCACACCTAGTCCCACAGAATTGTCCTGTTTTAAAAAGATACATACCCAAATACTTATGAGTAAAATGTCATAAATTTTCTTTAAACTTCAGCAAAAAATAAAATTAACAGATGAAATAAATATAGTAAAATATTAATTGTTAAATCTGGGTGATGGGTGTTTGAATGTTCACCTTAATATTTTTTGCTTTGTAAAATGCTTCATAACAAAAAGGTGGGGGGTAATGCTGCTAGAAGTCCTTTTAGGCAGGTCACAGAGGGCCAAGCTCTTTAAGAACTCCATGCTGCTTTGACCAACTGAGGCATGCGTGCCTCTCCCAAAGGGCAGGTGTTGTTCATATGACTTTCCACTGTCTTTTAAGCAGTAGGTAGTGGCCTGGTGCTTCCCAACCAGTAAACATCAATGACAGATCTCAAATATATATTGTCTGAGAAAATCTGCATTCCTCAAAACAAGCTAAACCATCTCAGCTCCCATATCATCAATCAACCTATAGTTCAGAGTCAACCCTGAAAGGGCTCACAACCACTTGTATTCACCTCTTACTCATTACTATTCCCCAGGATTTTAAGTGACAGATTCCCAACCATTAAGCAGGAATATTTCCTAGGGAAATAAAAGCAGTGATATGAGTATGCTTAAATTCAAAAGCCTAGTGAGAATTTTATGATTATGAAACATTTAAATTCCCTCTCCATCTAGTGCTATCATAAATGAAAATAAAGACTTTTGGAGTAGTTTTCCTTCTAGGAGTCCCAGAAGCACTTTAGTTCCCAGTCACTCCTCTAGTGGACAGTAGCTATGTGACTTTGGACAAGTCTTGGATTCTGATTTCTTCATCAGCAAAGTGTAAGAGCCCAACTAGATAATCTCTAAACTAATCCCTTGTAATTTTAAACTTTCACGTGTCCACATGGCCTAGTGGAAGCAGACTGGATTAGTGATGTAGGCTTGTATCCTGGTTGTCCCAAGTCAACATCTCTGAATTTAATGTTCCTTATCTGCACCTATAGATAATGATATGGACCTTACCAGCTTTCAGTGAAAATTAAAAAGAGATGTCATGTGTAAAAATTTCAGGTACCCAGTGCCTCACTAAATGTTAGTAGACTCTGAATAATACTCAACTTATGCAACCCTACTTAGCTTTCCTGGTGATGAGCAGAGTTAACTTCAAAGTGCCATGACCAGTCCGGGTGCAGTGGCTCATGCATGTAATCCCAGCTGAAACAGGTGGATCACTTGAGGTCAGGAGTTCGAGACAAGACTGGCCAACCTGGTGAAACCCTGTCTCTACTTAAAAATACAAAAAAAAAAAAAATAGGCAGGCATGGTAGCAGGTGCCTGTAATCCCAGCTACTAGGGAGGCTGAGGCAGGAGAATGGCTTGAACCCAGGAGATGTAGGTTGCATTGAGCCAAGATCGTGCCACTGCACTCCAGCCTGGGTGAGAGTGAGATGCTGTCTCAGGAAAAAAAAAAAAGCCATAGCCTGGTAACCTTAAACAGTACCAGAGCTTGCTCATTAGCTGCGGACCCATAAGTCAGCCATGGTGTCAAGCACACTAAGGTGAAAGGACACATTGAGTTTTCCACCATGTTCCCCTGGCTTTCCTGTGTCCTGAATGGAAGATGCCAAGAAGGGCTTTTGGTTAATTTCTGTTTGAGTCAATCCGCTTTCTGCTTGTTCTACTGCCATGTATTGTACCCTTAGCTCTAGCCAGCTGGCTGGAGCTTCCTTGTTACTGGACACAGGAAAAGTCAGACAGAGGGTCAGTTTAAATTTGTCAGTGCGCCTAGAAAACAACTCGACTGCGCATGCCCGGCTCTCAGTGGGGCAGGAGTGGCACCAAAGGCCACCCCAGGGAAATTCTGACAGCAGCAGGGATCACGACCATCATGGTGGGGATCAAACCACCTGCTACTTGCACACACCATTCCGGTAGCATATGCACCTGCAGTAATTTAATGCCCCACAGGCCCTCACCCCGCAGCTGGCAGCCGCCTGCCTCCAGCTTCAAGTCACACCCGACGCCCTCTCGGTAGAGGAGCTCGATTGCGCGCAGGTTCTCCCTCAGCTCCTCTGCCTGGCTGGGCTTCTTTACACATTCCCCGGCATTTCCAGCCCTCTCGCATGTCCGCTGGGCAGCAGCCTTCACCCGGGGCGCTCCCAGCGCCTCGGCTGCGGCCAGCACATCTCCCTGCGGGGCGGGGCCCAGCACCCCCTCATAGGCAAAGGTCAGCACGGCCTCCCAGCCCCCTGGGGACACCTCGAGGCTGAAGGGGGGCCGCGGACCTCCGCCGCCCAGCAGCCTGTCTCGGAAGAGGCTGCTGATGGCTGCCAGGATCACCCGATGCACCCCGTATACCCGCCCCGCGACTGACACCTCTTCGTCCAGCAACAATCTCTGCTCCCGCAGCCGCTGGGCCTCAGCGAAAAACTGGCTCGGATGCTCCTCGCTGCGCAGCCACTCCGGCTCTGCCGCATCTTCATCTTCTTCCTCTTCCTCTTCTTCCTCTAGGGACAAGGCTGGAAAGGGAAGGTTCCCTGGGACCAGGGGCCTGGAGCCAGGCTCTTCCTGAGGAAAGGAAGGCAAACTGGGGTCCTCGTCGTCGGGGGAAGGAGGCCAGGAGGGGGTTCTCTGGGCGTGCACAGGGAGTCCAAGGCAGTCCTTCTGGACGGGATGAGAGCCACTCTCCAGCTCAGGGGGATGATGGGGGGTGTCCAAGACGCTCATGCCGAGGTTTGCTGGATAGCTGCAGGTGAGCAGAGGCAAGACAGCCTGGCGTCAGAGCTGGACCCAAAGAGGCCAGAGCAACCATGTCTCCAGCCAGTCGAAATGTCAGTCTCTCCCCTGCTCCAACACCCTCCTCCTACCCTAAGCCACATCCCAACACTGGAGTATCTGGGATATACAGGAAAACTATAGGGTACACACGGTGCAGTGAAACATGCAAGAAGCCGTGTAAAGATCCAGTAACCGGGACCACACCCCTCCCCTATTGCCCCCATCCTTTTAGTCACCCTCAGGAGACACCAACATTCCGCTTGCCCTCTCACTTGAGTGCCTGCTGTGCTTGGGGCTGCGTGGCAGCGGGAACTTGCCCACATGGCATCCCACTCAGCCAGTGGCCCCATGGGGCTAATTATAGCCGGTCCTGGCTGGCTAGGCACTTGGCACCGGGTGTCCTAACTCTGACACCCAATCCCCTGGGCTCCCTCGCAGACTAACGTCCCCACCCTTCCACCTGTAGGTCATAGGGGGTGCTGATCTAGGCAAATTAGAAAACCAAGGAGAATGAGGGGATCCGGTGGAATGCGTCCAAGGCCAGAAGGGCTGTGCCACTAGAGTGGGCTGGAAGGGTCAGGCAAAGAGTCTGGACCAGGCTTTGGCTGTTGACTTTTCTGTGCATGATAAAGCTGGGACCCCGCCGGGCACGGTGGTTCTTGACTGTAATCCTAGCACTTTGGGAGGCCAAGGTGGGTGAGTCACTTGAACCCAGGAGTTTGAAACTAGCCTGGGTAACATGATGAAACCCCAGATTTTTTATCTCTACCAAAAAATACAAAACAGCTGGATGCAGTGTCTCATGACTGTAGTTGTAGCACTGTGGGAGGCCAAGGCAGATGGATCACTTGAGGCTAGCAGTTGGAGACCAATCTGGGCAACATGGTGAAACCTCATCTCTACAAAAAAATATAAAAATTAGCCAGGCATTGTGGGACACAACTTTAGTCCCAGCTTCTTAGGAGGCTGAGGTGGGAGGATCACTTGAGCCCAGGAGGCAGAGGTTGCAGTGAGCCGAGGTCGCACCACTGCACTCCAACTTGGGTGACAGAGCAAAACTCTGTCTCAAAAAAGAAAAAAGCTGGGACGCAGGAGCGAACATAGCCCAGCTTTACCCACAGAGGGCAGAAGAGTGGGGAAAGTGAAGGGCCAGGGGGCAGGGCTACGGACCTAGCTGGCTCACCCCAGCACAGCGCTTCCTGTCTGTCCAGAGGTGGGGTCCAGGGTGAGAGCCTGAAATCCAATCCTGTGTCTTTGGAAAAGTCTGGGGAATTCTAACTCTTATCTTGGTGCTGGGATCAGAACCAGACAGTGGAAGGTGTGCTTGATCTGCATGCTGTGAGGACCAGAGTCCTGGACTAGATGGGCTATGGACATGCAGGTATTCCATTTGAGCCAGACGGTAACAGCCACTCCTTCTCCTTCCGAGACAACACTTCCTTTCTCATCCTGAGGCCAAGTGCTTAACTAAAGCCCCTAAAAGCCGTGCAATCACTTTGTGCCGCAGTTTTGAATGTCATCTTGCGGAAAGGATTTAGGGAAAGGTGCAGTGACACACTTCCTCTCCCTTCTCTTGGGGAGGCAGGACAGGCCAAGGGCTCCTACTTCCTGGCCTATAAAATGTCTGGTCCAGGCTGGATAGGTTGACTCCACAGGCAGACTTAATAATGGAAGGAGGCACAACTGTTCCTTGTGATTCAGATGAAAGGGCTCATGTGGAGGGCAGGGTAGGGTGGGAAAGTGGGCTGACCCGCACAGCACCCCCTCCTACTTTCAGAGCTGTCTCCATTTCCCCTTTTGTGGCCTGGGTACCTCGGCAACTCCAAGTAGCTAGCATTCCCTGGGTGAGCCTAGCCAGCAGGTGCACTCCCCAAAATGGTTCTACTGAGAGGCAGTTTATGGTTATCCTGGTCAGCAAATGGGGAGATAGTGTCCAGGCTCTGCACCCTCTTTCCCAGTTCAGACATTTCTAATGCCTCTCATGGTGTCCCCAGAGCAAGACAATGTGGCCAGCATCTTGACCCCCAACCAGGAGCTGGAGGAACTGCAATCTGGTGGAGACATATCCCAAGCCAGCCTCTGCTCACCACCTGCTTACAAGGACAAGGACACCGGACCCTGCTACGAGTTCTATCCCAACTCTGTAGTCCTGGGATGGCTCCATACAGCTTGGTAAGACCCAGGCCCCACAGTGAACTCCTGAAGGTAGGACAAAATCTGCATGTGGGCTACCACCACCCTTCATGTAGCTCTGGGACTGCCCTCCAGGTCCATCAGCTGTCCTCCTGGTTGCAGACACGCTGGCTAGCGAGGGGTCTTGGCATCTCAGTTATGTATGTGCTATCTCAGCCATGAAGTAGCGCCACGTCCACCTCAAGAGGAACCCCACACCCAGCCACACTGCCCAGATGATCTGGAGAATTCTGGAGCCAAAACCGGAAAGGCCCCAGTGCACTTCAGCTGGGTCACAGGAGCCATGGTAATGGATTGGCACTCATGGTTCCCTAAGTCTGGGGATCTAGGCAGGCGAGAACTTTTTGCTCCAGGGGAGTTTTTGGGAAGTACCTCTGAAGAACGGGGCAAGGGCTGGGGTTCACACTGGAGACTGTGACCCCTCCCTTACCACCCTGCTCCCTGGATTTACTGTATGCTCAACATCTGGGGCATCATTCTCTACCTGCAGCTGCCTTGGATCGCTGCTCAGGCCGGCACAGGTATGAGCTCAGAGCTCTCCTGGGCAGTAGGAAGGGATGTACATGTATGAACAAATTCCCATCCTCACCCCAAGGCTCACATGGCTCATCGTCCTTAGTCATACCGTCACTGGGTTGTCTTACCTCAGCCATCTCCAGTAACGGCAAAGTCAAGGCTGGTGAGTCTGTAGTGACTCCCGCTCCTCCCTTCATGTTTCCCCATCCCTCATATCTGTTAATGAATTGTATGGTGTTCTCCGATGACCACATTTGGTCATTTCCTCACTCCCCCAACCCCTACTATACAAACACTTTCATTTCCCCTTTTGGTACTGTTGGTACCTAGATAGCCCTACTGCTTTGGGATGGGGTTTTCTTCCCATGAAACAATGGGTATCGTCAATCTCATTTCCAGGCTCCTGTATGATTCAAGATGCTTCAGAAAATAGGACTGACATGGGTGTGCAGAATGGGAGCTGCCTGGGTGCAAAGTGCCAGTATAGCTGGGATTTCAGCAGTTGTTGAGAGCAAGGCTCCTGCCTCTATGGGCTCTCTAATCACTACGAGGTGGGTGAACCAGAGCAGAAATGTAGAGAGAGAAACCTTGTCCATTGCCTGGCATAGCATAGATGTTTATTAATTTGAATGGGGCAAAACCTTCAAAGATGCAGATCAATTTTAATAAGTCTGGGAAAACTAGGTGAAAATATGGGTAGAATGCATTACTTTGGAAATGCATTGATTTTTACCTCTGTCTGCCCTTTACCTCAGGCCATGAACGTGGTGTCTGCCTTTAGCCCTCTGACATCTGCTGGAATCTTGAGTGCCGCTCTGTTCTGTGTCCTTTCCTGCTTTGTTTCAGCCCCTAATATCTTCCAGGCTAGTTGAGATCTTAGCAAGAGGCTTGCAAGAGAAAGGAGAGAATGTCCGTAGACATGGTCATGCCACGTGTATAATTTTTGAGGAGGAGGGGCAAAAGAGGGCTCAGTTCTCAGCAACCAGGAGTTAGATGGTAACTTCGGGAGATGGAGATGACTGTAGCTGGCTAGCATTTAAAGAGATAATCCAAGCCCACGTAGCAAAATTCAAAGTCTGCCTGTAAATCAAGGGAAAATGTGGGGAAGGTGTCACTCTTTTTTTTTTTTTTTTTTTTTTTTTTTTTTTTTTGAGACAGATTCTTACTCTGTCATACAGGCTGGAGGGCAATGGCATGGTCTAGGCTCACTGCAACTTTCGCCTCCCAGGTTCAAGCAATTCTCCTGCCTCAGCTTCCCAAGGACAGACATGTGCCACCACACCCGGCTAATTTTTGTATTTTTAGTAGAGATGGGGTTTCACTATGTCAGCCAGGCTGGTCTCGAACTCCTGACCTCGTGATCTGCCCGCCTTAGCCTCCTAAAGTGCTAGGATTACAGGCCTGAGCTCCCGTGCCCAGCCCAGTGTCACCCTTTTATCTACCTCCCCACTCTCAGTTTTTCCCCTCCCTCATTCCCAGGGATCTTACACACCCTACTCCCCCTACTCCTATGCTTTCTGCCTCTGACCCCTAAACTCCCTTGACTTCTGTCTATGCTCCCCACTGTCCTGCCTCTTTACAGGAAGAGAGGGCTCTCATTCTCCCACTTCCTGGGACCCTCCCCTGTTGAACGCCACGACCTCTTGCAGCAGCTGTGCCAGGATAAACCACACCGAGTCACTGGCTTTTGGGAAAGGCCATGGCAAGAACCACAAGCCTCTGTGGGGCTATCTGCTCACCTTCCTCATTGCTGTAGGTTTCATCCTTATCGGTGAGTACTCCCCACCCCACCCTCCACACCAGGCTCTATTAATCACCATTCCTCTCATGCCCTTCCCAGCCCTACCTCTGGCTTCTAGGACCTGATCCTAAAACCTCTTTTCTATCTCTGTTTTCCTGAAAGTGGATGAAAATGTCTCCTAACCTTGCAGTAGTAGGGGTGGTATGTGGGGGGCGGCGGGGGGGGGGAGGCGGGGCTGGAGTGAGGAGTAAGAAGGGAATAGAGAGAATGGAGAAAGTAATAAAACAATGTCCTGGACTTCTAGACCTGGATCTTATGTCATTAGTGTGGAGACTCACTCCTGACCCTTCATTTTCCCCAAAGCTGAGCTGAATATCATTGCCAGCTTCCTCCTCTGCTTCCTCATCAACTTTGGCTGTTTCTATGTCTCCTTTACCTGGTTGCCTGGTTAGCGTGGGCAGGTGTTGACGTAAGGTCCAGGTCTGGAAAGACCTGGGGAGTTGGGAGAGCATCCTTGGGGTACATGAGTGGGTGGTGGTCCCCTGCAGGCTGGTGCCCTTCCTTCTGCAGGTAAAGTCCCTGGGTCTCTCTCCTGGGCTCTCTGCTCTGCCTGCTCATCATGTTCCTCCTCACATGGCGGGCAACACTGATTACTGTGATGCTTACCCTTCTGCTGTTATATGACCTACAAAACCTGGTGAGTGAGTAGGCGGGTGGGTAGGGAGTCAGGAAGTGAGTTACAACAGGAGACTGACCCCCACAAGAAGCCCAGAACTACGAAGAGTAAAATCTGTTTCTTCTTCTACCTGACGATTGATGCGCCACCCCTAATCCTTCTGCACCACCCCTTCCTCTGCACAGTTGTGAACTGGGGCTCTTCAGTCCAGGCAGACACCTACCACATGGCACTGTCCTACTCAGTGAGCCTCACCAATGTGCAAGATCACATTAAGAACTTACAGTAAGGAAGTCTCTAGACGAGAGATTGAAAATGGTGGCCTATGGATGGAATCTTGCCCGGAAATGAGTTTTCTGATTGCACAGCATTTACAATTTTTAAAATAAACTGCCAACATTTAAGATCCAGGCATCTGCTAATCCTGGGTCTCCAACCCACATGACACAGTTAGCTGGGGCCGAGTAGCTCCTGTCCCATGGGATAAGTCTGGTGCTCTCCAGTTTGCCACAGTTCCCACTTGGTCCACTCCATTCTTTAATACTACGACTGGTTCTTGCAGACTTTTGGCTTTTTTGGGAAAGGCCATGGCAAGAACCATGAACCTCTGCAGGGCTATCTGCTCAGACACAGAAGGAAACTAGCTTCCTGAAATCTGGAGGGGTATTGGAGAAAAAGGAAGTCTTCTTGTCACCCCTCACCCAACATACCATATCCCCTTCTTTCCTTTTTGCTTCTCCTTTCAGGTCTCGCATTTGAACCAACTGAAGTCCAATGTGCTGGTCTTGGGATATAAGCAAAATTGGCAGAAAGGGCCTATATCTACCATGGAGTACTACATAGGCATTCTACTGTGAATGTGAGATAGAGAAGAGTGAGATGGGCATAGAAATCGTCAGGAACTAGAAAGAAGAGGAAATATAATTGTAGTGAAAGCCTTGTTCCCAACAGCTGCCCAGCAGTGCCTGTGTCCCCAGGAAAGAGACCCCAACCCCTTCATCTCTTCCTCCTTTATCTCCTTTTCTCTCCTCTCCATAAAGTGATGCCTTTGACTACAACTATGGCATAGGCCTCATAAGGATGCCAGGAGGGTTAAGCGTGGCTACTCAACACCAAGCTCAAGGTGAGTGAAAACAAGTGGGCCTAAGAGAAGGATGTGGTGTGGGAGGTATAGAAATTGGCTCTCAAAGACAGTCTGGGAGGCAAATGAACTCATCTAGAGTTACCAAGACCTAAGACTGAATAGAATTGCGTACCAGGATGTGAGAGGAATGAATTTTACTTAAGGTTTAGTTCTCCTGAAATTTTTAGGGTGGGGGAAAGCTTTAAAGGTATCTTCTAAATTCAGGTGGGAGAAATTTGGATCAAAAGATACAACACAGCAGGGTGAGCTGGAGTGTGGTCAGGAAGGGCTATGGCCCAATTCTAGAGAAGGGTTTCTGGCACTACCCCAATTCTAATAATATTACACACCTTACCAGTTTACAATGGGCATACTTCACAAAAAGGTAACATTATGTTATACCCCCACTTTTCCCAGTAAACCCACCATATTTGGATGTCATAGGGATGGATACTTAGCAGGAAGGAGACCAATCCTAAAACATGTCCTGTTTTAGGAAAAACAGAGTTGTAGAGTGGGTTAGAGAAGCAGGCACCAAGGAAAATAAAAAGGGAATGTGGTTAGTCAATGTGGAGAGAAGCCACATGACATTTTTCTGGGATAGCAATAATTCTCTTAGGGAAGGAGAGGTATCATACTGAATTAGGAGCAATTGCTCAGCTGGATAAGGATAAGGAGTTTGTCTCATTCTTTTCTTCTCTTTTCTCAGACAGCATCCTTACTCCAGCAGCCTCAATGTTCCAGTCCAAGCAGGGCCGGAGGGCAGTGGACGTGTACTGGCTTGGTGATGATGAAGGTAAGGACTCCATGGCTCCCCAGGAAGTCCCAAGTTCTCCAAGTTCCAGGGAGAATAGGAAAGGGAAGATAGTGACATATAAACCAGAAAGGATTAGAAAGTGAACTCTGCATTTACCAAGGACCCAATATTCTCCTCCCACCTCAGAGGACAACTGTGATGTTTAAAGGCCAACAGAAAAGTCAGTGTTGCTGGAGCAGAGCAAACAAGGAATTGAGTAGCAGATGAAAGTGGTAAGCAGGGAAGGGCAGAGTGGATCATAGACAGTCTCACAGGCCTTTAGAAAGACTCTGGTTTTTCTTTTGAATTAAGAAAACACCGAGGGTTTTGAGCAGAAGAGTAACATGATCTGGCTTCCATGCTAACACTATTCACTCTGGCTGCTATGTGGAGAATTGACTCTTAAGTTGGCAATGATAAAAGGAGAAAGACCAGCTACTACAATAATCTTGAAGACACATAATTCTGGCTTGCTCTACAGTGGCAGCAGTGGAAGTGAGGAGAAATGGAATTCTGGATATATTTTGAAGGTAGAACCAAGAGGATTTGATTAATTGGAGAAGAAAGGAAACTGACACAGATACTTCGACATGAACAACTAGAAGAATGGAGTTGTTAACAGAAACAAGAAAGACTACAGGACTAAGCTGGGGAAAGAATAAGTGCAATTTTGAATATGTTAAATTTGAGATCCTTATTAAGCATCCAAGTGGAGGTGCCAATGGGCAGCTAGGTATTTAGGATAGAAGTCTAGGTTGGAACTATAACTGGGAGTAACGCCCATCAAAATGATTTTAATGTATACAACTAGATGAAGTCACTGCAGGTGTAGGTGTAAAGAGGGCAGTCTGAGGACTAAACTCTGTGGAGATGAGGAGAAACTAGCAAAGGAGATTAAGAAAGGGCAGTCAGTAAGCTAGGAGGCAGACCAAAGAATGCATCCTAAAGCCAAGTAAGGAAACTTTTCAAAGAGGGAGTGCCAAATGCTGCCGACAGCTTCTGAGGATGAAGAATACACCATTACATTTAGCTATGTGCAAGTCATTAGTGACTGTGATAAGAATAGTTTTGGTGGAGATTTAATAGGGAACTGGTGGAGAGAAATCGAAGACAAGTCTTTCTAAGTTTTGCTGTAATGTGGAACAGAAAAATGGGAAGCAGCTGGAAGGGCAAATGGGGCGAAGTGGGCATTATTTGTAAAATGAGGAAAACAGTGGCATATTTGTGTGCTAATGGCAAGATTCAGGAGAGAAGAAAATACTGACTCTCCGGGAAAAGAGGGAGAATTATCCCTGTTTTTGAGAGTCTCGCTCTGTTACCCAGGCTGGCATGCAGTGGCACAATCTTGGCTCACTGCAACCTCCGCCTACTGGGTTCAAGTGATCCTCGTACCCGAGTAGTTGGGATCACAGGCATGCGACACCATGCCAGCTGATTTTTTGTATTTTTAGTAGAGGGATTTCACCATGCTGGTCAGGCTGGTCTTGAACTCCTGGCCTCAAGTAATCCACCTGCCTTGGCCTCCCAGTGCTGGGATTACAGGCGTGAGCCACTGCACCCAGCCCTGACTTTTAATCAGCAAAATACCCTCCTATCCACAGTGACAATCCAGTGTCCTCTGAGAAGCAAAATCAGCTCTGGTTGAGAACCACTGGTTTATGGTAACAGGAAGGCAGAGTACATGGGTACAGATGCTAGAAGGTGGTTAGTTTCAGGGGCAGAAGCCTGTAAATGTATACCGATTGCTTCTATTTTCTTACTGAAATACGAACTAAGGTAAGAGTCAGAACAGGAGGAGATGTTAAGAGATTTGAGGGGTCAGAAGGTATGAAACAGTCACCAGAGAAGAGGGCAAGTGAAAAGACTAGAGAGATGGAATATTTCTGGGTGGCATAAAGGACCCCCATTTTAGTGTCTTGGTCATAAGTTTAAAGTAAGATCAGTCAGCATGGCTATTTTTTACTAGCCCTTTCAGCTGCATGGGTCTAAAGTAGGCAATGAGTTGAATATGACAAAAGCAAAAAAAAGGAAGGGAAATGAGGCGGATTCTGTTGGATTTATCATATTAAAGAAAATGAACTGGAAAGACAGGAGGTGGTGGTAGTAGAGAGTGGGATGTCTGAAACTGAGATGTGGAGGATCTGCAGCTCTAGAACATGACCAAGGAAATAAGTGGCTATTAGTATGATCTACCTGAATATTGAAATCATCAAGATTTATGACAAGAGTGGTGTTCATGTGGTAGTTTGTTTCAAAGCAGAAGGGTACTAGGGATGAGGGACAATGGTCTGGAAACAGTATGAGGAAAAATGAGGACACGTGCACCACCCCCAGGCCCAGTGTACAATGGGTGTGGAAGGGAAAACACCACCTTAGGAGAAGCAGAGTCCTCATAAGAAACCAAGTCTGGAGAGCATAAATGTGAAGGAACATTCAGAGAAGAGGTTGAGGATACAGAGAATTTGACAAATGACTGGCCATCATTTCCAGAGGGTACAGTAGAAGAGCTTCTGGAGTTGGAAAAGTTAGGTAGATGGAGACAAAACAGAGTGGAGATACGTGGTTATTAAGTGTAAAATATGAGATGACTCAGTAGTTTAGGACTAATTGTGATGACTGATACCAACGTCAATAAGATAAAGGGTATGAGATTCGTTCTGTTGTTTGTGGTAGGGAGGGATGTGCATCTACGGGCATTCCTCAAGCCTGCCAATGGATATGCATGTAGGAGAAAGTATATGCAGTAGATGCAGTTTTACTCTAGAGTTACAAATTAGACCAATCTCCAGGCTGTTGATTTGTTTGTTTTTAAGAGACAAGGTTTTGTTCTGTCACCCAGGCTGGAGAGAAGTGACTCAATCATAGCTCACTGCGACCTCAAACTCCTGGGCTCAAGCTATCTTCCCACCTCAGCCTCCCTCGGAGCTGGGACTACAGATGTGCACCACCATGCCCAGATAATTTTTAAAAGTTTCAAATAGGTGGTGTCTTGCTATGTTGCCCAGGCTGGGCTCAAACTCCTGGACTCAAGGGATCCTCCTGACTTGGCCTCCCAAAGCACTGGGATAATAGGTGTGAGCCACTGCACCTAGCCTCCAGGCTATTTTGAGAGAAGTCTTGAGTACCTACTTCAAAGAATTTAAATGAGAGGATGAAAATAAAGCAGTTAGCACAGGATCTGATACTAAACTAATAGTTACGATAATACTATTGTTGCCAGGCACAGTGGCATGCTTACTCGGGAGGCTGAGGTGGTAAGACAGCTTGAGCCCAGTTTGAGACCAGCCTGGGCAACACAGCAAGACTCCGTTTCTTAAAAAAAAAAAAAAAAAAAAAAACCTCAGTCTTCGTTCCACAGCAGCAGCCTCCAACAAGAATTTATCCAGCACCAAATCTATATTGGTCCTGAACAACACAATCCAATCACCAACATACAAAACCAAAAAACCAAAAATATTTTATTGCTGAGTCATCTTGGGGTTCCATAAAGGACCCCAAGCCTTGCTTGGAGTCTACAGCTTTGCTAGGACTCCCGTGACATCAGGATAGAGATTGAGGCACAGGGTCCTTTGGGTTCCAATTAAGGAACTGTCTACTGTGATTCTGTTAATCTTATTAGTCCCTCCAGGTCACTTCTACTTCATCTGTCCGATACCTGTGGAAAAACAGAAGAAACATGGTGGAGAGCTAGCCCTTAACATCTTCCATTCTTCTCTGCCCTCATGTTCCTGGACTCTCTTCCCTGCTGTTTTGTCTACATCCCAAAAATCTACCCTCACCAAGAGCTGAATCACTCACCTCTGTGTAACCCCAGAATCACTGAGTGGGGTCCTGTGTCCAGCCTGAAACATCTCCCAGCCAGCCTGGGCTATCATGGCTCCGTTGTCAATACAGAATCTGGGATGCAAGAGATATGAAAATTGGGATCTAAGGGTGGAAAATCCCTATAACAGGGAGCAGTAAAAAAGAAACCAAAGGGAAAGTGTGTTTACCTCTCATCTGTAGCAAAAAGCCGGGCTCCACGTTCCTGGCACATTGTCGCCATCATCTCCTGTAGCCTCACATTACCTACAAAGAGGTAGGGAACAGGATTAGCTTAGTTTTAGCTATCTCCTCATGGTCCAGCAGAACACGTCATGTGCACTTACTTAGAACAATGACGTAGGGGACCGGGGCAAGGATTGGGAAGCTTACTCCAAACCCTTAATGATTTAAGAGTATCAGAAGGAAGACGCACAGTGCTAAGAACAGGAAAGAGGAACACTGTTCAGTAATACATACACCCCACTCCTCCCACAATGAGGGCCTCCTGGGAGCCACAATGTGCCATGGCTCGCTCTGTGATCTCTACCAGCATTGCAAACACAGTTTCCTGTCGGGGACACATAAGGAGAAAATATTAGAGGGGCGCCCCAGATTAGTTCTGCTCTACAATATAAAACCTCCTCCAGTCCCAACTTTCTGTCCCAGCTTTTTACTGCATTACCTGCAGGGAGAAACACAGATCCTCAGGAGTACACTCGCCTGTGGCCAGCATCCGATGGGCTACATCCTACAATTAAAGGGAAAAACAAATGAATCAGCAAATCATGGTTTTGGGATTACATAAGAACAAAAGTTAATGCATTCGGAGAGTGACCATGTTTCACCACAATTCAAGTTACCAGCACATCCTGTACCACATTCCCTTCACTGGCATCATGGTATAGAATGAACAGCATTCATTTAAGATGCAATAATTAACTTTTTGAATGCTTGTCCTAACATGTCTCACCCCTTACTTATCCTGCTTAATTTTTCACCTGTACTCATCATCATCTGACACTTCATTTATTTTCCTCTTTCTTTTATCTCCCCCACCCCCCCATTTAGAATCTAAGCTCCATGTAGGCAAGGATTTTTGTTTTGCTCCATGTTGCATCTCTACTACCTAGAACAGTACCTGGCACACAGAGATATTCAATGAATACCTTATAAATGAATTTACTCAGCACATGATATGGACCAGGAATGTGCTATATGAACATACTGAGCTATGTGAAATACAACAGTAAGTAAAACAGATATGCCTCATTTAAAAAGCATGAAGGTGCCCCGTCTCATCACCTCTCTCACACTCACCTCAATGAAAGACAGGATCCCTGAGAATGAGACGTCCATCCCCTTTACGGTGTACGGCAGCTCAACTAGCTTCTTGCCTCTGTGTGGGAATGAGTACACAAGGCACTAAGCCTACAGTCAACCGGCTTCTGACCCTCCAAAGCCCCTCCTAAGTTCTGTTCATATATACCGTATATGGGGAAATCCCTGAAGCCCCAGCAGCCAGCCTGCTTCCACCTTATGTCCCCTTACCGCTTTGCCATCTGTTCAATGTTGTATCCTGGACTTGGGTCGTTAGAAATCTAACAGAAGAAAAAAATAAGGAAAGAGGGAATGGAATAGGATGAAATCAGATATGCAAGAAGCATAAGAAGATTATTTACTATTTCCTCCCTCCACCTCCATGGCTTCCCAAAAGTTCACCCGCATTTTATGTTCTCTGCAGCCCCACTGGCTTACCTTCAGCACTCGAGCAAAACGATCCAGACAATTACCCACTGCAATATCGATGGTTTCCCCAAAGATACGGTAACGATGTTCCGAGTATGCAATCACCTAAGGGTGATGAGGATGTCCATGAAACCCCAAGTCTGTAAACAGGATTATTTGGCTTTGGGAGAAAAACATAGCAGAGGATCAACATGACCACCAGAGCTTCCAATAAGAAGTGGAAGAAAGGTGTTTCCCAAATGGTGAATGGGTAATGTTTTTACAGCTCTGATTTGAAAAGACATCTGCATACCCTGAGGATTCCAGGAATAGAGTCCTAATCTACAAGACAGTCTAGGTCCAAGCAGAAATAAATTATCATTTCAAATACATTTGTTTTCCAGCTTAGAAGTTCCTAATATATTCCTTAAATGCAGTCTTGACAGTAGGGAACAGGCTTTTCTGCTGGGAGGCAGAGAACATGAATCCTTCTAAATTATGACATAGTGACAGTGGTATTTGTTGTTTTGAGACAGGATCTCACTCTGTCTCCCAGGCTGGAGTGGAGTGGTGTGATCATAGCTCACTGTAGACTCGACCTCCTAGGCTCAAAGGATCCTCCCACCTCAGCTTCCTGAGTAGCTGGCCTACCATGTGTGGCTAATTTTTATATTTTTGTAGAGATCGGGTCTCACTATATTGCCCAGCCTGGTCTCAAACCCCTGGTCTCAAGCAATCTACCTGCCTCGGCCTCTCAAAGTGCTGGGATTATAGGTGTGAATCATTGTATCCAGCTGGGCACTGGTATTTAGAACCAAGAAGCAGAGTTGAAGAACTCAAAAATCTCATATGGAGGCAGATTAATGGCCCAGCCAAGTCAGCAATAGCAGTCCACTTAAGACCATTTTTCTTTTTTTTGAGACGGAGTCTCGCTCTGTTGCCCAGGCTGGAGTGCAATGGCGTGATCTCAGCTCACTGCAACCTCTGCCTCCCGGGTTCGTGCCATTCTCCTGCCTCAGCCTCCCGAGTAGCTGGGACTACAGGCGCCCACTACCACGCCCAACTATTTTACATATTAAGGCCATTCTTCATATGTGACCAACTTTTAGCACAGAGATTATCTGTCACCTACTGACACATATGCTGCAGACTTAGAACACCAAGGGTTTCCTAGGAACCTTAAGAAGTCCCTTTCCCTTCCCAGTGCTGTCAGGGATTTCTTCCCTTTCTGATACACATCTTAATCTGCTGTCAAAAAGATAGTAACAAAGGAGAAGGAAAAACCCTGCCTTTCTGCTCCTGCTATCCACTCCTCTCCACCTAATTACCCTCCCTGTTTCTTACACCTAAGCAAACATTAAAAGAGGAAGACAAAGCCGCCATTGCTCCTTTTTATCACCTCTTGTAGTCTCCATTATACTTTCCACAACCCAAGTCTCTAACCTTGTATGTCATCCTTCAGGCCTCAACCAACTACTTGCCCTCTACCTGCTGAAGTTTCCGCATCGTTTTCATGGGAAACACGTGCCTCATCTTCTAGACACAACCCTTTCATGGGCTGGGGACAATGCTGAACCATTTCTAATGATAATTAAGTGTTCTGTTGGAAAGGAATCCAATCCCAACCTTCAAAAGGTCATATAAGGTATCCCAAACAACTTTAGCTTCACTTATAAATTTAAAATATCTTCTGGCTGGGCACAGTGGCCCACGCCTGTAATCCCAGCATTTAGGGAGGCCGAGGCAGGTGGATTACCTGAGGTCAGGAGTTCAAAACCAGCCTGACCAACAGGGTGAAACCCCGTTTCTACTAAAACCACAAAAAATCAGTCATGTGTGGTGGCAGGTGCCTGTAATCCCAGCTACTCAGGAGGCTGAGGCAGAATAGTTTGAACCTGTGAGGCAGAGGTTGCGGTGAGCCAAAGTCGCACCATTGCACTCCAACCTGTACAATAAGAGCAAAACTCCGTTGCAAATAAATAAATAAGATAAAATAAAATACCTTCTATAATTTATAAAGTATTTTTATAGTTATTTATATTTCTGAACTTTTAGAACAACAAAGTCTATATAATCATCCCCAGTAATACAAAAACAAAACATGTAGTTGCCCTAAAATAATAAATCAGGTAGCGTCCCTTAGTTCCTTATTTTTTTTTTTTTTTGAGACAGAGTTTTGCTCTCATTGCCCAGGCTGGAGTGCAATGGTGTGATCTCGGCTCACTGCAACCTCCACTTCCTGGTTCAAGCAATTCTCCTGCCCAGCCTCCCAACTTGCTGGGATTACAGGCACCTGCTACCACGCCAAATTAATTTTTGTTATTTCTAGTAGAAATGGGGTTTTGCCATGTTGGCCAGGCTGGTCTCAAACTCCTGACCTCAGATGATCCACCCACCTTGACCTCCCAAAGTGCTGGAATTACAGGTGTGAGTTGCCATGCCCAGTAACCGTTAGTTTCAGTTGCTAAGATTTACAGAAAAAATAAGCTTCAAAATAATGCAAGATCTTTCAGATATTCATTATTTTGAAGGCTTCAATCCTTACCATTCATTCCTTTCCTGAAGTAGAAATTCCTAATCTTTATGATCAGATATAAAGTCTGATAATGATAAGTCATCTAATGTTCTGAACATGCTGCCAAAATTTGCAATGTTACAAACTCGGTTGGGAGTTTTCTGGTCTACAGTATTTTAGGTTCAGATGAGTTCAGCTTTGTTCCTGACATTCCCATGACTCAGATAGAACGAAGAAGATATTGGTTCAGTGCCTCGGAAATTGAGATGGAATGGGTAGAGCACTCTAAATACCTGTGTATTTCCTCCACTGACATACAACACGGTTGGGCTGGTGGCTCCAGTGATGAGGCGGCCCATCTCGATGTGGCCTATACAGTGGTTCACACCCACCAATGGCTTATTCCACAGTTGGGCCACAGTACGGGCCACAACAGCCACAGAAACCAGTGGGGCACCCATGCCAGGGCCTAGGGAGATAGAAATGGAAGTTACAATGCTAGAGATTGGAAAAAAAATAGGTGGGGGAAGTAAGGGATGTGAGGTGGGGTAGGGGTAGTGGTGGTGGCAGAGGTAAGGTGTTGGCTATTTTGACCTAGCCAGGTTGCAGGTATATTCCTCCATCGTTGACCACTCTCCCAGCCATACCCTTGGTGTATGCAATGCAATCGATATCCTGGGAGGTTAATCCAGACTCTGTTAGTGCCTCCTGCAGCAGGTCTAGGATAACAGCTCGGTGATGCCTGGCTGTATCACCTGGAAGGAATCCTAGAAAATGAACACAGGTCAGAGATCACAGGGATTTTTGGTAGCAAAGGTAGGTAGGAAGTTAAAGAAAGCAACAGGAGGTTTAGTGATGTAGTAAGAGTCCTTTCACTTTCCCCAAGCATCCTATCTTCCACATTTTCGGATACACTCTTTCCAGCTTCTATATAGGCTGTTCAACTTTCAGAAATTCTCTTCCTCTTACCCTACTCAGCCTTCATGTCTCAATGCAAGTGGTATCTACCCATACCCTTTGGTGATCTTTTTTTTTTTTTTTTTTTTTTTGAGACGGAGTCTAGCTCTGTCACCCAGGCTAGAGTGGCCTGGTGCGATCTCGGCTCACTGCAAGCTCCACCTCCTGGGTTCATGCCATTCTCCTGCCTCAGCCTCCCAAGTAGCTGGGACTACAGGTGCCCACCACTGCACCCGGCTAATTTTTTGTACTTTCAGAAGAGACGGGGTTTCATTGTGGTCTCGATCTCCTGACCTCATGATCCACCCGCCTCGGCCTCCCAAAGTGCTGGGATTACAGGTGTGAGCCACCGCGCCCCGCCTTTTTTTCTTTCTTTTGAGACGGAGTCTTGTTCTGATGCCCAGGCTGGACTGCAGTGGCACGATCTCGGCTCACTGCAACCTCCGCCTCCTGAGTTCAAGCAATTCTTCTGCCTTAGCCTCCCAAACAGCTGGGACTACAGGCGACGCCACCACACCCAGCTAATTTTTGTATTTTTAGTAGAGACGGGGTTTCACCATATTGGCCAGGCTGGTCTCAAACTCCTGACCTCGTGATCCGTCTGCCCTGGCCTTCCAAAGTGCTGGGATTACAGGCCTGAGCCATCGCGCCCAGCCTGGTGACCTTCTTTCTCTGTGACCCTACAGAACTCTGTGCATGATGATGTCATTTATTTAACAATTACAACATAATAATTTTCTGTGGTTTGCTCAGCTTAATCATGAGTATCTCAAAGCAGTAAGTATTTTGTTTATCTTTGTATTCCCAGTGCCCAAGTGCCTAGAGGAGTGAATGCTAAACATACATACCTATTTCTAATGAGTAATCTGTCACATCACCTGTTCAGGGAGGCTTTTCAGATACATGCAAATCAGTCGCCCCTCTCCTATGTATGCAAGTGTTTGAGGGGAGAGTAGGCAAGACACAATGGCTTATTAAAAGTGGTAACGTGTTTTGTACTTTCTTTTTTCTTTTTTTTTTTTTGAGACGGAGTTTCACTCTTGTTGCCCAGGCTGGAGTGCAATGGCATGATCTCGGCTCACCACAACCTCAGCCTCCCGAGTAGCTGGGTTAACAGGCATGTGCCACCACGCCCGGTTAATTTTTTGTATTTTTTAGTGGAGACAGGGTTTCTCCATATTGGTCAGGCAGTTCTTGAACTCCGACCTCAGGTGATCCACCCCGCCTGGGCCTCCCAAAGTGCTGGGATTACAGGCGTGAGCCACCACACCCAGACGTATTTGGTACTTTCATCTAATCTTCAAGACCTAATGATACAGGTATTATTCCCATTTTAAAAACAAAGACTAGGCCCGGGCGGTGGCTCATGCCTGTAATTTTCACACTTTGGGAGGCTGGGGTGGGCGGATCATCTGAGGTCAGGAGTTCGAGACCAGCTTGGCCAACATGGTGAAGCCCCGCCTCTACTAAAAATACAAAAATTAGCTGGGTGTGGTAGCACACACCTGTCTGTAGTCCTAGCTACTCGGGAGGCTGGGGTAGAAGAATCTCTTGAATCTGGGAGGCAGAGCTTGCAGTAAGCCGAAATCGTGCCATTGCATTCCAGCCTGGGCAACAGAGCAAGACTGTCTCAAAAACAAATTAAAATAAAAAATAAAGACCAAATGTCCAAAACATAAATATTTAATGTGAATACAGCACAGCCAGCCAGTTCTCTGACATGTAAGCTGGGAGTCTTTCCACTCTCATCTCTCTACTCATCCTAGAATATTTCAAAAAATAAATTTTTTTTAAAAAGGAGTGTATATTCAGGGCAACTGGAATATATACTCCTGCTAAGCGTTTTTTAAACAGAATATTTCGAGTCCATCTCTATTACACTGTTTATCATGCTGTAGTATAAACATCTATTTATATGTCTGACTCCACAGCAGTATCATAACATCTATTTCTGAATGCTTAGCACATAAAATGAGCTCAATAAACGGTAAACGAACTCATCAGATCCACGTCCAAGTGCTTGTAACTCTTCTAGTCATCAGCCTTGTGACGTTAATAATATCACATAATTTCAATAAGACTCAGATCAAAAGCTGCACCTCACTAGTATTTAGGAAGATGGAAGGCTGATTTTCTGCGGGGAAGTGCGCCGAAAACTCTTAACTCCCCTACTCACCCACCTGTGCCCGGAGGCGTGACATAAGTCCGCCGCGGGTTCGCCAGCACCTTGCCATCCCGCACCACACCCACGCCAATCTTATTGGCGCTGCCTTCAAAACCCAGCACCGCCGGCATGGCGGAGCCTGGGAGAAAACGCCGACAGGACTCCTAGCAACGTCAGGAGCTGTGGAAGTCCTCACTAGTCTGCGCTGGGCCGCAGCTTTCCGGAGCGCAGAGGAAGCGGGCTAGCCTGCAGATAACAGTGGGAAAGACAGCGCAGAACTCCCGCGAGCGGAGACCCGCCAAGGCCCCTCCAAGGACCTGTCTTCCTAACTGCCAGGGACGCCGAGCCGACTCTGTGCTTTACAATCCTGTCCGTTTTCCTATATCTTTCCCGTGGTCCAGCCCAACCTTCTCCACTTTTTTTTCCCTTTGCACAGCGTTAGACTCTTAAGTCAGAGTCAAACAATGTGCCGTGCGTCGGGCACAACGATAAACAGCCCGAACGAGGGTTGGGGCCCTAGGTCTCCTAGAGAATTAGTTGAGAGAGGCAAGGCCAAGCGACTTCGTCACGTGGTGTCAGACAGACCAATCACGCGCATTCTTCGGCCATGTGACGCGTGCCTCTGATCACGTGACCAGGTCCGCTACCCACGTGGGGGGCTCAGCGTGCATCCTTCTTTGTGCTCGGGTTAGGAGGAGCTAGGCTGCCATCGGACCGGTGCAGATACGGGGTTGCTCTTTTGCTCATAAGAGGGGCTTCGCTGGCAGTCTGAAGGGCAAGCTTGAGTCAGGACCCTTAATTAAGATCCTCAATTGGCTGGAGGGCAGATCTCGCGAGTAGGGTACAAGGCACTATGAAATGATCTAGTTACGTGGGTGAGGGGCTGAAGGGCCTATGATGCACGGAGGCGGGGAAAGGATTTAGAGATAACATGGTTTGAAAGGCGGGACCTGGTGCGGGGACGCTCTTGAGAGGAGTCTTCTCCCCAGGCTTAGCTGGTTTCATGATTTCTTTGCGTCTGTAGGCAACGCGGTAAAAATACTGCTTTGGTGGGCGACGCGGTACAGGTGCCGAAGAGCGTTCGTTACGGGAATGCCGAAGCGTGGGAAAAAGGGAGCGGTGGCAGAAGACGGGGATGAGCTCAAGACAGGTAAGAATGAAATGAGCCCCTCTTCCTAGAAGCTACGGCGGGGTTGTTTGTAATTCCCTTGATGAACGGTAAGTACCGGCCAACTCATTTTTGCAGGGGTTTGTGAAGACGCAGTAACCGCAGGCTTTCGTTGGGTCCATAGCTAACGCCGGATCGCGGTTGGAAACCACCCACTTTTTGTCAATATATATTACTCATTTTATAGAGCCAGAGCCCAAGAAGAGTAAGACGCCCGCAAAGAAAAATGACAAGGAGGCAGCAGGAGAGGGCCCAGCCCTGTATGAGGACCCCCCCGATCAGAAAACCTCACCCAGTGGCAAACCTGCCACACTCAAGATCTGCTCTTGGAACGTGGATGGGCTTCGAGCCTGGATTAAGAAGAAAGGATTAGATGTGAGTGGTGTTTGAGGGGAAGACACATTCTTTAGTATTGAATGATCTTAGGGTTTAGTCATCCCTTTTCTCCGTATAGCCTTCAGGCTGTTTTTTCTCCTGCCTGCAGTTTTCGGTGGGGCTTCCCCAGTCTTGCCAGTTGTATTTCCTAAATGTCTGCTCCTTCACTTCCATTGCCATTTTCTTTTTTAATGTTCTCTCCTCTTCCCAGAATGTTGCAAAAACCTTTTACTATACTTCCTCCATTTTATCTTCAGCATGTCCTCCATTTCATTAATTATAGCTTAAAAATCTTAGCTTGCCTATAGAAAAAACACATTCATAGTATAGCACGTAAGACTTTACCTCTGTTTTCATTTATCTAGCTTCGAATTGTTTAAATATTATTTAACCTCGAACTGCTTGACTGTTTAACCTGTGCATATTTATGACTTAGCATATATTCAATAAATGTTCTGCTGAATTGATAATACATTTTCCACCTTTCTTTTACTTATAGTGGGTAAAGGAAGAAGCCCCAGATATACTGTGCCTTCAAGAGACCAAATGTTCAGAGAACAAACTACCAGCTGAACTTCAAGAGCTGCCTGGACTCTCTCATCAATACTGGTCCGCTCCTTCGGACAAGGAAGGATACAGTGGCGTGGGCCTACTTTCCCGCCATTGCCCACTCAAAGTTTCTTATGGCATAGGTGAGACCCTATTGATGCCTAATGCCTGAACTCTTCAAGACCAATTGCTAATTCTCCATCTCTCCCCCACCTCTTGATTGCTTTTCCTTTTCTTACAGTTTTTTATGCTAATTCTGTTTCGTTTCTGTAGGCGAGGAGGAGCATGATCAGGAAGGCCGGGTGATTGTGGCTGAATTTGACTCGTTTGTGCTGGTAACAACGTATGTACCTAATGCAGGCCGGGGTCTGGTACGACTGGAGTACCGGCAGCGCTGGGATGAAGCCTTTCGCAAGTTCCTGAAGGGCTTGGCTTCCCGAAAGCCCCTTGTGCTGTGTGGAGACCTCAATGTGGCACATGAAGAAATTGACCTTCGCAACCCCAAGGGTAACAAAAAGAATGCTGGCTTCACGCCACAAGAGCGCCAAGGCTTTGGGGAATTACTGCAGGCTGTGCCACTGGCTGACAGCTTTAGGCACCTCTACCCCAACACACCCTATGCCTACACCTTTTGGACTTACATGATGAATGCTCGATCCAAGAATGTTGGTTGGCGCCTTGATTACTTTTTGTTGTCCCACTCTCTGTTACCTGCATTGTGTGATAGCAAGATCCGTTCCAAGGCCCTCGGCAGTGATCACTGTCCTATCACCCTATACCTAGCACTGTGACACCACCCCTAAATCACTTTGAGCCTGGGAAATAAGCCCCCTCAACTACCATTCCTTCTTTAAACACTCTTCAGAGAAATCTGCATTGTATTTCTCATCTATAAAAATAAGAATCCTACAACCAGGCTCCTGTGACAGATTTAGAGTTCTTTTAAGCCCAAGAGTTTTTATTTGAGGGTTTTTTCTTTTTTAAGAAAAACTGAACAAAGACTACTAATGACTTTGTTTGAATTATCCACACAAAAATAAAGAGCCATAGTTTCAGCCTTGCTGTCTTTGTGTCTTACCCCTTCGTGGGGCTACACATTCCCTTCCTCGTATTTTCGTGCATACAAGTTAACAACTGAAAAAGGGTAGAGTCATGACCTTATTTATTTACAAGCACAGGATAAGTCCCTAATCTCCCCCAAAGACTGAGCAACTCTACCCAGCCCAGTTAAATACTGCAACTGGGAGGGGGGGGGGGTAAAAAAGGTTGGAAGGAGGAATTAAGGGAAATACAGGAATAGGGGAACATATCCCACATTAAATAGTTATATACACATCAGTTCCTGTGGTTCTGTACAGAGCAGCGGCTGACCCCACCCCCACAGGAAACAATGTGGGGAGAGGAGACTGAGGGTACTGAGGCCAGAGCCAACCTCTGGTGAAGTGCAATAGCAGCAGCAAAGTCCTAATGGTGCACAAGAGGGAGGGGAACCCCCAGGGCTACCCACCCCCACCCTGCCCTGGAATGTGTAAGGGACAGGAATGGCTCTCAGGGAGCACACAGGAAGGACAAGGCTGGAACCGTCTTTAGGACCCAGTTTTAAGGGCAACGTTTTGCCTACTTCACCCTAGACACAGCAACCCTTGGAGGAAAGCAGATGGTCAGCAGTGCTCTTATCTGCCCCTCCAAACCTAAGTGAGGGCCTGGTTCCTTCCTACCTCTCCCCAGGGAAAAGGAAGGCAGCTGCTTGGCTTCCTTATAGAAGCCCCGGGAGCCTTTAACTACCCCAGCTCCCTTCGTAGTGTCACTGTCCCCACCAGGGAGGGGCCAGGCACAGTCTGTGGGTCATCAGGCTCAGGAGAAGTTCTGGACAGGGTGGCTGACCTTCATACAGGCCCAATAAAGGGCCCGGCCCAAACACAGCACAGCCAACAGGATGACAAATGCCCAGGCTGCATAGATGCCTCCATATCGCCGTGCATGCTTCCATGTGCCAAACTGATGAAGGTAAGGAGGGAGAAGAAAAGAAAGATGGGGTTAATGTTGGTCTCCACTACCTCCTATTAGTCCTAAGAACAGTAATAACTCATGCTTCAGTCCTTGTTTCTTATCCACATATAGCCACCCTCAGGGACCTTCTTAAAGGCAGAGCTGTTCAGCTCCCTTCCCTTAGGCAGTAACATACTCATCCCATCCCACACTGTATCTCAGTTTTTCTTCATATCTGACAACTGAGCCAGGTTTGCAAATAGCAACTCTTAAATTAAGCACTTCACTGTCCTATCCTCATCCTACAGACAAAGGATGGCTATTTTGCACTCTTAGTAGTAATAAAGTCTGTTTGATCAGCCACCTTACACTTTAGCTCATCCATATCTTAAAACAAACTACTCCCCCAAGTTTCTTCCACTTTTTTTAAGGGTAGCAATTTCCCAAATCTTAGCCTATGGAGATGAGGCTGCAGAATGAAAGAGACTGGGGCAAGGGTACTCACAGCAAGGCCAGTGGCAGTGACTGCCAAAAGCAAGCCAAGCAAGAAGCAGCAGATACATCTCTTACGTGGGTATCTGCGCCCAATAGATGACCTGTGGGGAGGCAAATAGAAATGGATGCTTTCTACAGCCATAGAGTTTTTACTCCATACATCAATGACCAGCTCAATCCCTAATCACTTACACTTTCCTGCAGTGAGGACAACGTGCCAAGGTGCGGTCTGTGAACTCTGTCCACTATGGAGAAAGAAAACGAAAATAATAGCACAAGCAGGGTCCCCCTCAATGAGAACCTTGGGGTGGGGATGCAGAACATGTTCCCATAGGACAGACTTTCAGGGGTCATTACCATTACTCCAAGAAATATACTCGAAATGACTCCTAGTCTCCTCTCCCCTCCCCTTCCCAATACCTCTTCCTCACCAGAAAGGTATTCTTGCAATGTCCACAGATAACCCTGACACCCATGGGTTGTGGTTCTGGACTCAGAGGTCCGGGATGCACAGGCCCCAGGTTGATGATTCTTTTGCTATACAAAAGAAAAAGACTTTGTTTGAAAAGTTTTTAATCCTAAAAATCTTCACACAGTCCCTGTTTCACATCCTCCACTCCCTGCCAATCAAGTCACTCGACTTTGTACACTTAAAATACTCTGTCCCCCAACTGTATACCCTCAAGAATCCTTGAGAAAGAAAGAGCACTGCTTAAACTTCAGGTCCCCAATTCCCCTCCGACCTCAGGATAACACACCCAGTCCCCAAGGCTGTCTATTCTCCTAAATGACATCATTTCATCCCAATATTTTTATTGAGAAATGAGAAAGACAGCTGTAACATTCCTGAGGCATATGCTTCAAAGTCTTTTCTCCTTCCAAATAAACACTAGGCTCTCTCACCTTTACATTCTCTATATACTCTCATCTTTTTTTGACTTTCCAGTTGCCCACTTATGCCCTTCCCCACATTATGCCTCTTACCAGTAGGGCCGAGGGCATGCAATCCGTTGGGATGTCACTTTGCAGATAAGGAGACAGTTACAGGGGCATCGAACATATTTTTTCCCTGGGGGTGCATTCTTGATTGGCTAGAGAATAACAGGGTCATCAGCAAGCAAACCTCTAATCCCAATCCCCTCCACTTCCCTCCAAAAACTCTTTATGAGATCAGAAAAATAAGGTGCTAAGCCAGGAAGGAGAAATAAAACAGACTATAACATGAGATTTGCAAATAGGAACTAGGCTAGGTGTGAAGTGAGAGAAAGTAAACGTTAGCTTTGGTGAGTGGCTTTTGGGGAAATGGCTGTGTGAGACACCTGGAACTGAAACCTGGGTATCATCAAGAGCACTTGGCTAACAGCCGCAAGGTCAGGGTCTAGAATCAAGACATCAGAAAGAGGATCCAGGAAACAGGGCCCATTTCATAGATATGTATAACTCACGGTGGCTTCATTGCAGACACCACACTTGACTACGTGCTGATGCATCTTGCCTTCCACGTTGATGAGAGATTGGCAGACTCGGCAGGTGATCATAGGGGCACTCCCACTGTCTGGGCTAGTTAAGGGTGAATAGGGGGGTGGGTCCTCCCCAGGCAACACGGCTGGATGTCCCTCGGGGAACGGGGGAAATGCTGGAGAGGAAGAAAATAGAAGGGCTGGGATCACTTACAGACATCCTCCACTGATGCTCCACGGTGGTAGGGAAGTCTTTCTGATCTTCAACCCTCTGACCAAGCTCGGAGGGCTTCTCATAATTGGCGCTTGCATCAGGTTGCTCAGAACCCCCTTCCGTCCCACGCTGTGGTCGCGATTGCGGAGGGAAGGAAGCCTCGCCCAGTCACAGGTGCAGCAGTCCCGCACCTGGCGACTGGGACCCGCCTCCGCCCTCGGTCCCGCCCCCTCCCCGGCTTTCAGAGTACCCCGGGGAGCACCTCGGACCCGCCCCGGCTTACCCTGGGGCGGGGCATGTTTACCGGCTCCGTACGGTGGTGCGGAGGGGGTCAGGCCTCCCCCGGGCCCAGCCCCACTCCCGCCTGGCCCCACTAAACCGTTGCCGCCCGCGCCACCGTCGATGGGCTCGGACAGCAGCGGGGAACGCTCTCCATCTGCCGCCATGGCCGCCACCGCCGCCTCCCGCTCAGGTCGGCGATCCGGCTCCCTTCCCCTCTGCCGTCGCCGCAGCCACCGCCACCGCCACCGCCACCGCCACCGCCGCTACCGGGTCCCCAGGGCGCCTGCGCGCCGCGCGCCCAGCTCACTCCGCAACCAGTGGCCTGCCCCGCCCCGTTCCGTCTAGCAGCACTTGATAGGCTCTCCCCGCCCCGGTCATGCTGTTATTCGCGTAGATAAACCAATTCCTAGTCCTGTGAAGGCAGCTCTCCTTTTCCATTGGGGAGCGTCGCACAAACGTCAACTGTCACATGACCTGCCAGATGCTGCTGGGCTTGCAAAACCTGCACGTGACTAGAGGTTCTGCAAGCTATTGGGAGCGACGCCCATCGCGCTACCTCCAGACCAGGAGGTGGGGCTAGGCTGCTTCTGCTCAACTGGTCTTCTGGAAGCTGCACGGGCTCTGTTGCTCTGCCCCTCATTGGTTCAAAGACAACACTGAAACACTTTTCTCCGGCTTTGCGTTATAACTGGTTTTCTATTGGCTGGTGACTTTCCTTCCCTAGTCCTGTGATACTAGCGGCGCAACTGCATTGGCCCGAACTTAGCGCCAGAACATGGGGGGCGTGGCTTATGCATTTTAAAGGAGGCTGGGCGGGTGCAATCAAGGAGTGTGGAAACTAGGGATCTTGAGAGCGGGGAGAAGATGGACGGTGGGGAACAGTAGACAAAGTTAGCCATTCTACTCGAAGAAATACCTTTAAAAAGTCAGGGTAATGATGTACCAGGAGGAAATGGATTAAAAAGTTAAGATTATCTCTCCAGCCTTTGTCGCTGGAGTTACTTTGGGGACAGGACGCAAGACTCGGTTCTCCTGGAAGCTGCCCTTACAGAGCCCGTCTCTCCCCACTGCTGATCAAATTGTTAAATTATCTTTTCATGAGTGTCTCCAATACTAGAAGATTTCGTCGTTTTGCTAAAAAAAAAAAAAAAAAATTTCAATAAAGATGGGGTCTTGCCTGTGCTGGAGTCAAATTCCTGGGTTTGATATCCCGCCTAAGCCTTCCCAATAGCTGGGAGGGACTACAGGCGCAAGCCACCGTACCTTTACTCAATTTTATGACCACCAACCTTTAACATTTGTTATTAGCAGTTTGTTGATTGGATTAATCAAATCCAAGGTTATTTTTGTCACGTTATTTGACAGATGGGACAGTCTTTAGACCTGTCTCAACTTTGCTTCCAGCAAAGGGGCAGTGCCTCCCTCCCCTACCTGAAGTCTCCTGTGGTCTTTATGGGCACCTGAACCGCACTTGGATTTTTTCCCGAGTCATAACCCAAATTGGGACTGCTTTAAATATGGGAAGCAACAAGGAATCGATAAAAATAAACCGCGAGGAGGTCCATTGTCAGCTTGGCTAGCAGATTCTCCACTGAGAAGGAATGTGCATGAAAGAAAGTACAGCCAGCCCCAAATATTTAATAACAAAGGAACTGCTGACGTCCCAGCACTTGGCTGCTACAGGGGCTGGAGACTTCATCTAGTTCCTGATTTTTTTAGACAGGGTTTTCTCAGGCCAACTTCTACTTAGAAGCTAGTAACCTTCGACCAGTTAGATAAGAGCCCCTAACAGACACTTAAAGAACTAAGGAAGCTCCAGATACAAAATAGGGAAGAGGTTGTAGCTCCATAGAGGGAGGCCAGTCTGCTGCTCTTTCTGCTGTTTGTGGCACACGGACACTCAAGCATTGTCTGAGGTTGGAGTAGATTTCATTATTTGTGCCGTAGTTACACATATATTCCAAAAACTGTCCTAAAAATAGTTTTTAAATATCTACACTTTGTGAAAGACACTCCTTAAAAAGGAGTGTGAAAGACATTCTGGGCAGGGAGACAAAATACTGTAAACATTGACAGTATAAAATATCAGGCCAGGAGTGGTGGCTCATGCCTGTAATCCCAATGTTTTGGGAGGCTAAGGTGGAGGATTGCTTGAGCCCAGGAGTTCAAGGTTACAATGAGCCATGATCTCAACCTGGGCAACAGAGCAAGATCCTGTCTCAAAAAAAAAAAAAATGATATGGAAAAATATCAATACTAGAAATTCATGATACAGCACATGCTTCATAATAAAAGAATTAAACAATGTAATACAAGTTCAAGAAAAGATCACGTCTAACTAGAGCAGCCAGAGAAAACTTCTAAAACATAAAGAAAAATGAATATTGCGCATGGATAACTAGGACCTGAGCTCTGTCTTGAGTAGGTCAATAGGCAGAAAAATGCAAAAAATAATAATATTTGTAACTTGATTACAGTTAATAAAGTATTTTCTTTTCTTTCTTTTTTTTTTGAAACAGAGTCTCATTCTGTCGCCAGGCTGGAGCGCAGTGGCATGATCTCGGCTCACTGCAACCTCCACCTCCCAGGATCAAGCAATTCTCCTGCCTCAGCCTCCCAAGTAGCTGGGATTACAGGCACACGCCACCACACCCAGCTAATTTTTGTATTTTTAGTAGAAATGGGGTTTCATTATGTTGGCCAGGATGGTCTCAATCTCTTGACTTCTTGATTTGCCCACCTCGGCCTCCCAAAGTGCTGTGATTACAGGCGTGAGCCACTGTGCTCAGCCAATAAAGCACTTTCATTGTTGTATTCATTTGATTTCAGAATCCAGTGTGAAATGGACAGGGAAGCCAAGACTATATCTTTATTTTACAGATGTGGAAACTGAAACTGTGTAAACTGGAGTCATTTAAGCTAAGTGACAGACTGAAATGGAGCTCTAAATCCCGGTCTTCTGACTTATGATCTAATGTTTTACATTCAAATAATTTGATAGGTAGACTGAAAGGGGCAGAAGCACAGAGGTGGCAGAGAAAAGGTGCTTGGGATGGGCCCCCTTTTATGCTAAATGCCTGGAACATAGAAGCTGCTTGATAAATGGCTCTCAAATTAATTAACAAAGTAACTTAAGCCCCATCTTGGGATAAATTTGCTGGGTACTGAACAATATTGTTAGCTGCAGTTGCAAGCAGGGCGGATATTCAGCTGGGACACTACAGGGTGGCTGGCATTGGTTGTTTATGGTGGCATTGGTTCTGATTGGTTGGTACCTGTATTATACAGATAAATCATTTTAATATTGTCTCGGGTAAATATTGGGCATCTCAGGTACTGCCTGATTTTTACTTATGGGGTGGGATCTTCCCACTTAGATTGAGAACAATTAGGCTATTGAGGTGTACTGATTTGTTAGGACTGATACAGCAAAACACTACAGATAGCATAAACGACAAACATTTATTTTCTCACAGCTCTGGAGTCTGGAAGCCCAAGATCAAGATATTGGCAGGTTTACTTTCTCTGGAGGCTTCTCTCCTTAGCTTACAAATGGCCACCTTCTCACTGTGGCACAAATGGACTTTTCTCTGCACACATTTTTGCTTTCTCTTCCTTTCTCTTCTTTTTCCACACTTTTAGGGTCTCACTCTGTCTCCCAGGCAGGAGTGCAGTGGTGCAGTCATAGTCTATGGTGGCCTTGAACTCCTGAGTGCTAGCAATCCTGCCACCTCAGCCTCCCAAGTAGCTGGGACGACAGGTGCATGCCACCATGCCTGGCTAATATTTTTATTTTTTTTTTTTGTAGAGACAGGGTCTCACTATGTTGCCCAGGCTGGTCATTGGTCTCTAACTCCTGGGCTCAAGTGATCCTCTTGCCTTGGTGTCCAAATTCTGGGATTACAGACCCTGCCTGGCCTCTCTTCTTATGAGAACAACAGTCTTGTTGGATTATGGCCCCACCATTATGACCTCATTTAACCTTAATTACCTCTTAGAGGATCTCATCTCCAAATATAGTCACAATGGGGGTTAGAGAGTCAACATAAGAATTTGGGGGAACACACTTCAGTGTGTTATATAATAGAATATAAAGAAACTGTGAAGATTTCAAAGCATTTTTTTCTTTAGATTTCCAACAAAGTGATAACCACTACAGTGTGTATATGGCCAGAGGATGGGGTGGAAAACATCTGCTTGGCTTCTATGACCCAAAGTGTCCCAATTTGATTTCTTTTTTTTTTTTTTTTCACATATTCCACATGCCCTATTTATTTTTTCCTCTTTCCTGAAGTGGTAGTTTACCACCTGTGTGAAAACAACACAATCCCTTAATGCATTTCAAAGGCACAGAAAGTTTCTGGTAATGTGCAGAGTGAGTCAACTAAGACCAGGGGTAGTTTGCCGGGGGGTCGGATGGGATTGGGGTAGAGTATGGCCTGGTTTAAAATGATTAATTTATGTTAATTACATTGGGACTTTGCTCCCTTGTGCTCCTTGCTCTTCCTAGGCCTCAGTTCTTTACTCTTTCCTTTAGGGAATTCTTGGCTTCCCTTTCTAGGAGCTAAGGTCTTTGGAATAGAGGGTGGTAGGCCAGTCCTTTATCTCTACTCTGTTCTTCCTACCACTGAGTGAGGCACAAATGGAAGTCTCACTCTTAGAAAAGAGAAATAAAAGTGATCTCTATAACAGAAATAAAAGGGCCGGATGTGGCGGTTCATACCCGGAATCCCAGTACTTTGGGAGGCTGAGGTGGGAGGATCACCTGAGCCCAGGAATTTGAGACCAGCCTGGGCAACATGAAGAGGCCCCATCTCTAAAAAAATTAAAATGACAAATAGGCGAATGTGGTGGTGCATGCCTGTAGTCCTAGCTACTTGGGAGGCTGAGGAAAGAGGATTGCTGGAGCCTAGGAGATTGAGGCTGCAGTGAGCTGAGGTTGAGCCACTATATTCCAGCCTGGGTGGCAGAGCAAAACCCTATCTAAAAAAAAAAAAAAAAAAAAAAAAAAAAACCAGGAAAAACCCTAAAATGTTTTAATTTCAGTAATTGGAGAAAATGGAAGATCAAAGATTATGGTGGTAAGGAGAGTAGATATTTTATTTTATTTTTTGAGATAGGGTCTCACTCTGTCAGACTGGAGTGCAGTGGCACCATCACGGCTCACTGCAGCCTTGACTTCCTGGGCTCAGGTGATTCTCTTGCCTCAGCCTCCCTAGTAGCTGGGACCACAGATGCCACCACACCTGGCTAATTTTTGTATTTTTTGTGGAGGTGGGGCTTCACCATGTGCTCAGGCTGGTCTCAAATTTCTGGGCTCAACTAATCCTCCTGTCTTGGCCTCCCAAAGTGCTGAGATTACAGGTCTGAGGCACTGTGCCTGGCCAGGGGTAGATATTTTTAAAAGAGCATATTTAGCTTGTGATCTAGAGATAATGAGAGATCTCAGTTGAGAGGGCAGGAATAAAACAGGTTCCCTATCTAAAGGATCCTGACAGGCCTATAGAGCTTGCTTCTATAATTGTTGACATTGGGAGTCACTATCTAGAGATGTCTCCCCACTTCACAAAGCAATACTGAGTGACTTAGAACCTATTCCTGCCACCTTTTTTTAGTTTCCTTGATCTTGAGGGTACAGGATAAGTGTGTTACTAAGTATGTTCCTGGACAAGGAGTTCCTCTGAAGATAGAAGTGATGAGAAGATAGAAGAAAGGGTAATAAGGCATTAATGAACTCTAATCATCCAAGATTGATGATTGGTTCCTGTCTATAGGAATGCTACAGGAACTCTTTTACCCTAAAAGTAAATAATAAAGCACAGTTCCAGTTTCTTTTATGTGGATACAAGGTAGCAGTGACTAGAAAAGGTAAGAGCAGTGCTGTGCTCTAGCATAAAAACGTAATTATGCTATGCAATGTAGTAGCCACTAACCACATGTGGCTATTGAGAAGTTACAATGTAATTAGTATGATTAGGTAACTGAATTTTTATTTTTATTATATTTCATCTTAATTTTATTACTTTTAAATAGCCACACATGGCTAGTGCCTTCTGTTTTGAACAGTGTGGGATTCACTGGAATTGATAGGCTGGATATACCTCTAGTTTTTATTTTGATTCAATTTATGGTTAGGTGAGTCTAGAAAGATCAAAAGAGAAAGAGACAATGGAGATTAATAATAATAGCCAGCATTTAATGTGTGCTTATTACATAGTCAGGCAGTTACCTAAACATGTAAAAGGTATTCTATATAATCTTTGCAAAAATAGTACTATTATCGCTATTTTACAGAGGAAAAAATTGAGGCATAATAAGAATTTTACTTGCGTAGGACCACACAACGAGTAAATAAGGGGTGAAGATGGCATCCATAAACAGATAGTTTTATTAGAGCCCATTCATTTACACTATGTAGATTCAGGAATGAGGTGTCATGGAGGGACTGGGGCCATGATTCCCAAACTCTGTGCCAAAGTACAAGCTCACAAGGGTACTGTGGAGTAGTTTTAATTTTCAAAGGAAACAGCAATATTTTATATTTCTTAAACACTGTGTGACCTATTAACTTGAGGTGATTCACAGTTGGAACACTAGATTGTGCTACATTCCTTTCGATGACAGTATATCTGGTCGGGTGTGGTAGCTCATGCCTATACTCTCAGCACTTTGAGAGGCCGAGGCGGGCAGATCAATTGAGGTCAGAAGTTCGAGGCCAGCTTGGCCAATATGGCAAAACTCTGTCTCTACTAAAAATACAAAAAATTAGCTAGGTGTGGTGGCAGGAGCCTGTAATCCCAGCTACTCGGCAGGCTGAGGCAAGAGAATGGCTCAAACCCAGGAGGCAGAGAATCCAGTGAGTCAAGATCATGCCACTGTACTCCAGCCTGGGTGACAGAGTGAGACCCTGTCTCAAAATATATATATACAGACAACATATCTTTACAAAAGATGGTTTTAGAAGGTCCCTCTGATAAAAATTAAGTACTATGTAAAAAAAAAAAAAAGTACTGTGTAAAAATCAGCATGGAACAGAAATTGAGGGTGGCAGCATTGGATTCCAACATGTGAGAAGTTGAGTAGTGCCAAACAGATGCACACATCCCATAAGTAACTATTTGTGGTTATTTAAGAACGAAATATTTTTCTTTCAATTTGTGTGCATTGTTATTTTCAAAGTGCTAATAAGTTCTCAGGAACCAGCCACTCGCTCTGTTGTCCAGGCTGGAGTGCAATGGTGCGATCTCAGCTCACTGTAACCTCTGCCTCCCAGGTTCAAGCCATTCTCTCTGCCTCAGCCTCCCAAGTAGCTGGGATTACAGATGCCTGCCACCATGCCCAGCTAATTTTTTGGATTTTTAGTAGAGACGGGGTTTTGCCATGTTGGCCAGGTTGGTCTCCAACTCCTGACCTCAGGCGATCCGCCCACCTCGGCCTCCCAAAGTGCTGGGATTACAGGTGTGAGCCACCGCGCCTGACCTTCATATATATATATGTGTGTATATATATATATATATATTTTTAATATTACAGATATTGTTTTTATTCTTGTGTCCCTAGCACTAGAACAGTACTGGTGCATAGATGATGCTCAATAAATATTTGTTAAATGAATGAGAAAAACAGTTGGAAAATAGTGGCTGGCCACAGAAGTGGGTAAAACGGCAAGCTGAAAGAGTTTGGAGGAGGGAAGAAGTGGAAGATTCCAATAGCTAAGAAAGGACCATTGATTTGTGATTTGATGTAAGGTTGGTTAATTTGTAAACGTGGGGAGAAGAAATAGTTGTATTCTACCAAAGACACGCTATTTATGTTATATTCTGGTACCCATGTATTCTGATAACAGAATTTTCCTCTTGGGAAGAGTCCTCTAGTTACCTGAATTGCTTGGATCAGTATTGTGCAGATCAAGGGATTATCTGTGTCCCTACCCACCAAATCCATCCTCATCCTTTCCGTCGGCATCTAGGACCCAGGAATTCTTGCCTGAGAACTTTTTCTTCTCCCGGTCTGGGCCTGGATGTGCTCTCCTAAACCCTGTATCCTCCAAGTAAGAACTGTTGCCAGGGGCGACCCAGCTTCCCTTGTCCAGGCAGCAACTCAGACACAGGCTCGCTTCATTTTTATTCTGGGGTTGTGCAATCTAAGGTTTGAAATTTTTTTCTTTTTGAATCTCTCACGGTTTGCTATTGACACAGCTGGAATGAGGTTGCAGGGAGAGAGCTGGGGGCTTTCCTCTCGACTTCTAGCCCTATTTCCGCATAGGCCTTCTTGCTGGGAATTCCTGCCCTGAGGACTGGAATGGGTACGGAGATGAAATGCTGGGTGCGCTCCGGTCCGCCCCCCAACCCCGCGCCTCGAGGGAGAAGGTTTAGGGCTGGGAAGAACTCCGATTAGATTTACAGCCCAGGTTCAGCCGATTGAATTAGGGTGTGTCACCATGGAGACGGGGCCGGCCCGCGTGCTCGCTTGCCATTGGCTGGGGACTCCAGGGCTGGGGATATAAGCCAGAGCCTAGAACAGTGAGCGAACTGTGCGGACCAGACCGGGCAGCCTTGCTCAGTTCAGCATAGCGGAGAGGATCGGAGCGGATCGGAGCGAATCGGAGCGGATCGGAGCACACCGGAGCACACCGGAGCAGGTTCATCGAGAGGGCTGCTGCGAGACCATGGAGAACGGGTGAGGCGGGCATCAGGCCCGCAGGACCCTTGGGGAGGGGCGGGTGCTGTGAGACCCGGGAACCTGGCACACTGGGCCCAGAGGGAGCCGGGGAAGGGAGCGAGCGCCCAGGGGATGCAGAGAGGCCTGGCACGGAGCCTGTTGTCGGGGGCAAGGCGGCAGAGTCATGTGGCAGCCAGCGCGGGCAGGGACGCACGCGGGAGTCGAGCTGGGGTGGCGCCACCGGAGCAGGAAGGGGACAGTTTGGTGCGGTCTAAGCTACTCCGTAAAAGCAGCCGTTGTGTGTCTCCGTGTGTGTGTTAGGGGTACAAGTGGAGAATGAGTGTATGGATATATATGTATATATATCCCTCACTCCATACCAGGAGGAGGTGTCCTCACCCCCTGCGTTCTTCATAAATTCCCATGCTAGGGTCTGGGTAAAGCTGCGAGGTACTTTGGTGCTCAAATTCGGAGTTCCTCCTTTAGAGGAAAGATTGCTCACCTCCTTTGCGAGTTGCACTCCTTCCTTCCTTCCAGACGGGAAGTGTGATAAACTCAGTGGGAACTGACTCCTAAGTGGAGAAGGAAATCAGTCATCGAACTGAGCAACAGTCCTTTGCTCACTCCCCCCACCCCAGGCCTTTGAAAACTCTTCTCTCTGCTTTGGTCCTGGATGTCCCAGTCCAAGTGGCCTGCATTAGGCATCACAGTTGCTTTTGGATGCTCAGGGAGCCAGGGTGTTCTTGTGGGGACTGATAGCCAATGAGGAAGTGCTATGAGTTGTAGCTAGACATGCCATGTGGTGGCAGCTTCACACACCATTCATTTCCTTTGCACCTTTTGGGGACGCCATTTGATTAACATTTTACCAACTTAATTGCTTCTCTCCATTATCCTGTGGCTGTGTTGACCAGCCCCCAACCTACCGTATCCAACTGCTTCCCTGAGGGTAGCCTGGTGTATTGTGCAATCATATCTGGTTTCCTAGGCTCTGCTTTGGGAGTAAAAAATTTCCTGTGAAAGCTTGGTTAGTTATGTTCAGCTCTGTCACACCTCATTGCCACCTCTGAAGGCAACCTTTGGTCTTCCCAGATGAGTGTGAGAGAACTGGACTTGGAAATGGAAGAAAAGTAACACGGGTTGATTCTTGCTAGTGTAGGGGTTCTGGGTAAGTGACCTTAGGTTCCTGAAGAGCAAAGATCCTCGGTGGAGAGAAAGGAAACTGGAAGGAGGCAGGGAGGGGGAAGGACAGGAAGAAGACCACAGGCAGGTGGAAAGCAGGAGAAAAGTTCAAATACTGTGTGTAACAGAGCCATAGGTCTTTGGAGGTTGTTAGCAAGTATTCAATTCATTTTCAGATCGAGCCTATAAGGTAGATGGGGCCAATTTACATTCCCTTGTTTATACCTGAGAAAATAATTTGGAGCACAAATTACATGCCTAAAAAGACAATATTGAGACTAGAATCTAGGTTGAGTTCTGCTTCCCTCTAGACCAGCAATTCCTAAACTTGGTTTTATTTTATTTTATTTTATTTTATTTTTATTTATTTATTTTTTGAGTCGGAGTCTCTTTCTGTGGCCCAGGCTGGAGTGCAGTGGAGTGATCTTGGCTCACTGCAAGCTCCGCCTCCTGGGTTCACGCCATTCTCCTGCCTCAGCCTCCCCTGTAGCTGGGACCACAGGCGCCCGCCATCACGCCCGGCTAATTTTTTTTTTTTTTTTTTGTATTTTTAGTAGACGGGGTTTCACCGTGTTAGCCAGGATGGTCTCAATCTCCTGACCTCGTGAACCCGCCTCGGCCTCCCAAAGTGCTGGGATTACAGGCATGAGCCACCGTGCCTGGCCCCTAAACGTGGTTTTAAAATCAAAATTACATGGGCTTCAGAATCCGTTTTTTGGTTTGTTTTTTGTTTTGTTTTTTGTTTTTTATATAGGGTCTCACTCTGTCACCAGGCTGGAGTGCCAGAATCTGTCTTTCTAACAAGCGTCTGCTGAGAATTAGTGTAGTCAGTCCTGGTTTAGCCTTTTGACAACCAGTACTGTGGACTGGGTCTGCTTTTTTGTACAGCAGCTTATCTAGTTTCTTGTCTGGAATTAACCCCTTTGTGATCTGGGGAGCTAAGAATGGTATGTAGACCTCTACCAGGTGTGTTCTCATTGTGTTTTATTGGTTTGAAAAAAAAAAAAAAATGTAGCCCTTAAGTCTTTGGCTGAGGAAGGAACTGGAGGGATAAGAGTTCAAAAGGAAATCTGAGTTTATCCCTGCCTTCTTGGTAGTTGGTCTTAATTACATTTTGAATGTCTTTGGGGAATAGGTAAGGTAATAAGGGGAATTTTACTAGGTGGTCACCACCCTCAGGAAGGGCTTAATCCTATTTTGAGTACTCTTGTTGGGCTCCCTCCTGGTCAAGCCCTTTTACCCATCCTAATTTGATTATTTCATTGCACTTCCCTGTAGACTCTGATCCCTTCCTCTCTAAACCTTTGTCATAAGGATAAGTATGCAACTTGCCAGTGTTCAGTAGATCCAACACTGGAGTTGGGTCTGTTAGTAGAAACAGGCTTTATTAATTTTTGCCAGGCTCTGGAATGGAGGGAGTTTCATATCAGACTTGTAGTGGGCTTGATTCAGAAAGAAGGGTGGCTGAGTAGATGGGTGAGCATAGTATGGCCTCTCCCTCTGTGCCAACTTCTCTGTCCCTGCTGCCTCAGTGTACCTGCCAGCCTTTTTGCACCAAAGGTCATTTGTCTGTGATGCCCTTGGAATGGGAGCAGAATTCACCTTGATGTTTTTTCTCCCCTAGATACACATATGAAGATTATAAGAACACTGCAGAATGGCTTCTGTCTCACACTAAGCACCGACCTCAAGTTGCAATAATCTGTGGTTCTGGATTAGGAGGTCTGACTGATAAATTAACTCAGGCCCAGATCTTTGACTACAGTGAAATCCCCAACTTTCCCCAAAGTACAGGTACTGGCAAGTGAAAGCAGGGAATGGGACTGAGGGATGTTATTGGGATTCTGTGGAACACAACCAAGGAGGCCAACGTTTCTACTCCTTGACCTAGCATTTCACTGAAGACAAATGTTGTAAGAGAGGAGAAAAGCCCACCGTGAGTCAGAATGACTCAGGAGATTCCTCTAGCAGACATCCCACAAGAGACAGGGCATGTGTGTGTCAGTGGACTGAGACTAAGACTTAGAAGAGGGCCAGGTGACAGGGGCCAAGTAAAGGGCAAGGGTCATTTATTTGGTTTACTTAATTTCTCAAATAATTAACTTCTGTTGGTTTATTTATTAATTTTTAAGATTTCTTTCTTCTTTTCCCTGGAGAGTTAAGAATTTTTTTTAAGACCTGACAGCAGGAAAAGATTTTTAATAGCTATTTTTTTAAACCCTTTGAAACAAGACTGGGAGTGCAGAGGGGGAAGGTGTGGGAAACATTAAGAGAGGGTGTGTGAAGGGCATACTTCTTTAAGGGAGATAGTAGTGACGTTGGCTCCATTGGCCACTCCTACCCCCAGTGAGAAGGGCACTGCATTAAACGATAAGGGGGTTAATTTTTTTAAGCTTATCAACATGTTTATTTTTTATACTCCACTTGGGTTTCCTATGTCAACTTTATTACTGTTTTTGTTTCATTTTGGGTTTTTTTGCATAAGCTCCTCTATCTTTGAGAATTCCTCAGCTCTTCCTCTTGGTTCTGGTCCCTCTCCCATTCCCTAAGGGATAGGTTGACCATCTATTAGAAGAGACTGCCAGATAAGGGAGTGGTAATAATGGCTGTTATGTCTGTGGGGAGTTATCTTTGCGCTCCCACGCACCCCTACATGGACATGTGTTCCCGTAGGACTGTCCTATGGGTCATAAGGAAAGAGACTTGCATGTGTTCAAATTCTTTTCCCCTAGTTCAGTAGCCTCTTCTTTAGGAAGCCAGAGTAAGTATACTATGAGCTTGCTTGCTGGACTGAGGAGGTAGGTAATTAAGTTAGGGCAATATATAAGAATACATGTTTTGAGAACTTTGAAAAATTTGAAGAGGTCTGTAATTACTGCATTCACTTTTTTTTTTGAAAAGGAGTCTCACTCTGTCACCCAGGCTCAAGTGCAGTGGTGTGATCTCGGCTCACTGCAACCTCCGCCTCCCAAGTTCAAGTGATTCTCCCACCTCAGCCTCCCGAGTAGCTGGGATTACAGGCGTGTGCCACCACACCTGGCTAATTTTTGTGTTTTTAGTAGAGATGGGTTTTCACCATGTTGGCCAGGGTGGTCTTAAACTCCTGACCTCTTGATCCACCTGTCTTGGCCTCCCAAAGTGCTGAGATTACAGTCGTGAGGCACCTCACCTGGCCTATTTTTTATTTTAATTTTTATAGATTTACAGGGGTACAATGCAGTTTTGTTATATGGATATACTGCATGGTGGTGAAGTCTGTGCTTTAGTGTAACCATCACCTGAGCAGTGAACATTGTACTCATTAGGTAATTTCTCATCCCTCATTCCCCTCCCACTTTCTCACTTCCGAGTCCCCAGTGTCTATTATTTCTGTAAGTCCATATGTATATGTTTGGTTCCCACTTACAAGTGATAGCATGTGGTATTGAACCTTCCATTTCTGAGTATCTACTTTTTTATACTCACTTGTTACTCTCTGGCAGTATGGCTTGTATTATCTTGAAATTTCTTTAAAAAGCCCTTCCTACTTTGGATGTTCATGCTGAACATCTTTACCCCATATCTCTAATCTCAGGTTGTATAATTATGAGTAATGCCTGGCTCTCCCACCAGACTTAAACTTTCTGAAAGCAGAGATAATAATGAGTCTTTTACTTAATTATATCCTAACATTTTGAGCAGAGCGAGTAACTCACAGTAGGTGCTCAATGGATATGTGTTGCATGAAAGTATAATCCCATTCATTTCTCTTTCTTTTTTGTATACAGTGCCAGGTCATGTTGGCCGACTGGTGTTTGGGTTCCTGAATGGCAGAGCCTGTGTGATAATGCAGGGCAGGTTCCATATGTATGAAGGGTACTCGCTCTGGAAGGTAAATCAGGGGAATAGGCTGGTTGGATCTGGAAGAGGCAGGAGAGAACTATCTAGCCTCTTTCACTACCTAGCTATCTGGGTTAGGTGGATTTTTGGTCCCCTCCTTCCTTTTCTTTCACGATGTATATCATGCATTTCCGTGTAGCTGGATTGATGAAATTTTGTAAAAATTTTTTCTGATCTTTTGCTTCGAAGGTGACTTTCCCAGTGAGGGTTTTCCACCTTCTGGGTGTGGACACCCTGGTGGTCACCAATGCAGCAGGAGGGCTGAACCCCGAGTTTGAGGTTGGAGATATCATGCTGATCCGTGACCATATCAACCTACCTGGTTTCAGTGGTCAGAACCCTCTCAGAGGGCCCAATGATGAAAGGTATGTATCTTACTCTGTTTTTTTCAGATGGGTAGGATTTAAGGACTTCTCTAGGAGCCTTGGGAGAATTTTTAAAATTCCATTTATGTGAGATAATTCAACCTGTGTCCTAGGTTTGGAGTTCGTTTCCCTGCCATGTCTGATGCCTACGACCGGACTATGAGGCAGAGGGCTCTCAGTATGTGGAAACAAATGGGGGAGCAACGTGAGCTACAGGAAGGCACCTATGTGATGCTGGCAGGCCCCAGCTTTGAGACTGTGGCAGAATCTCGTCTGCTGCAGAAGCTGGGAGCAGATGCTGTTGGTGAGAAGGGGAATTTGGCTGGAGGCTTGAAGACGGAGGGATTTAGCAAAATGGGACTGGGAAGGAGTAGGAGATAACAGGCCTCATTGGATTGAGAGGATCTGATTTCAGGGAAGGGTGAATTAAACTGACTTCTTGAAATACAAAGTGGTGAGATTTGGTGTAGCATCAAATCTCCTTACGAAGCACCAAGGAGTTAACAGCTGCAGTGCTAATGAATGACCTATCCATGATTTGATGGCTGTTTCTTTTTTCTTTTTTTTTTTTTTTTTGAGATGGTGTCACGCTCTGTCACCCAGGCTGGAGTGCAGTGGCATGATCTTGGCTCACTGCAACCTCTGCCTCCCAGGTTCAAACAATTCTCATGCCTCAGCCTCCCAAGTAGCTGGGATTACAGACGTGTGCCACCAAACGCAGTTAATTTTTGTATTTTTAGTAGAGACGAGGTTTCACCATGTTGGCCAGGCTGGTCCTTGAACTTGTGATCTCAGGTGATCCGCCCATCTCGGCCTCCTAACATGCTGGTATTACAGGCGTGACCCACTGCACCTGGCCAATTTGATGACTGTTTCTAAGAATTCTAAAAAATTCACTATAGCCACCTTCTGTACCTCTAGCTGAAGATGGAACTCTATCATTAGGATTGACTTCAAAATTGCCACAAATACAGAAATGAAGCATTGCACTGGTGATTTTAAGAAATGTGTATTTATTTTAGGCAATACAGAAGAACATACCTCAACAATAATTTAGCTGCTTCTTTGGATTTGTTTTAGGTGGGACCTTGCTCTGTTGCCAAGATTGGAGTGCAGTGTCACCGTCTCTAGCTCACTGCAGTTCTAGCTGCCTGGGCTCAAACAATCCTCCCACCTCAGCCTCCTGAGTAGCTAGGATCACAGGCATACACTACCACATCTGGCTAATTTTATTATTTTTTGAACTGAGGTCTCACTATGTTGCCCAGGCTGGTTTCAAACTCGTGGGCTCAAGACATCCTTCTGCTTTGGCCTCCAAAAGTGCTGGGATTACAGGTGTGAACTGCTGCACCTGGCCATTACAGGCATGAACCACTATTGCACCTGGCCATCTTTGGATGTTTTTTGAGATTTTTAATTCTTGTTGAAAGTGAGGCTAAAGGGCAAGGAAAAGAGTTATTTGAGGATCCTGACAGCTGGTTTCCATCTTTCTCACCATCAGGCATGAGTACAGTACCAGAAGTTATCGTTGCACGGCACTGTGGACTTCGAGTCTTCGGCTTCTCACTCATCACCAACAAGGTCATCATGGATTATGAAAGCCTGGAGAAGGCCAACCATGAAGAAGTATTAGCGGCTGGCAAACAAGCTGCACAGAAATTGGAACAGTTGGTCTCCATTCTTATGGCCAGCATTCCACTCCCTGACAAAGCCAGTTGATCTGCCCTGGAGTGGTCTGGCGTCTCTCACACAAGATCCAAGTAGCTGCTACCTTCTTTGACCTCTTGCTGGAGTCACGTGCCTCTGTCCTTAGGTTGTAGCAGAAAGGAAAAGATTTCTAGCCTTCACCTTTCCCACTTTCTTCCACTAGACCCTTCTAGTGCCAGATCCTCTTCTCACAGCTGGGATTACAGGTGTGAGCATAGTGAGACATTGGCGCTACAAAATAAAGCTGTTCTCATTTCTGTTCTTTCTTATACAAGAGCTGGAGCCCATGCCCTACCACGCATCTGTGGAGGTGCCCAGGATTTGACTTGGGCCTTAGAACTTTGCACAGCAGCTGCTACTAGCTTTTTGAGATAATACATTCCTGGGGGCTCTGTTCTGCCTTATCTAAATCACCAGAGACCAAACAAGGACTAACCCAATACCTCTTGGACTTTATTTAATGTCATAATGTTGTCAGAATAAAGAGAAAGATGAAATAGTTTCATTTTTTGTGTAGCTTGGGATGGGGCTGAGGCACAGGACAAGATTGACATGAAAGGATGTGAGACCACATGTCTTGTGTGACTATCTGCTTCTCAGACAAGTAATTAGGAACTGAGATGAGATAGTATGTGAGTGTAGCAAAGGATGAAGAAGGGCAAAATGATGAAAGGTGGGAAAGAGGTTACAAGATGGTAAGGAAAAGTTAACTTCTGGCACTTGATGGCCACTTCCGTCAGGCTAGTCCTTCCTCTCTCCCTTGCCTTCTGATTGTTTCATTTCCTGTCTATTTGATCATAGCTGAATCAGTTCACTGATTAGCCTCTTCCTTAGTTCCCGCTTCCTTACCAAAGCCCTAATTATATTTCCTCTTGTTTGCCTTTTCTCTCCTACTCTTCTCTAACGTCAGTAACCACACTCTCCATTCACTCCATTCTGACAAGGCAGTGGTAAATGCCTCTCTCTGCTGTCAGCCACTCTGTTGTTCATTGGATTGCTGCCAGCCCCAGGCAAACCTGTGAAGTTGGTTCACACTCTGCTTCTCTTTGAGTGTCTGCTTCTGTCCTTCCACTTCCTTTCTGGGCTCCAGTCTTTCTCTTTACTTGGTCAGAACCTCCCTGTGATACTGTATCCAGGCATTTCCCCCTTGTTGGCTCACTGCACTATTATCTTTGCTTATCAACTTGCATTCAGCTGGCTGGCATGTTTCAAAACCACACTGCCCTCCCAGGCCTATGCGCCTTTTGAGAAAGACCAGTCTGGAGGAGCCTCTAGTAGTGACAACATTTTAGTTGTTAGTGGTATAATACGGAAGAGATATTTTGCACAGGCTGCTTTGGAGAACTTTCAAATTATCCTTTGTTTGGTTAACTGACCTACTTAACTGCCCAACACAAAGAAAAAGCATCTTGGAGTGGCTCGGTCTCTTGTTTTGATACAGGGTCTCACTCTGTCACCCAGGCTGCAGTGCGGTGGTGTGATCTCAGTTCACTGCAACCTCCGTCACTCAGGCTTAAGTGATCCTCTCACCTCAGCCTCCTGACTAGCTGGGACCACAGGTGCATGCCACCACATCTGGCTAATTTTTGTATTTTTTGGTAGAAATGGGGTTTCGTCATGTTGCTGAGGTTGGTCTCAAACTCCTGGCTACAAGCAATCCTCCTGCTTCGGCCTACCAAGGTGCTAGGATTACAGGAGTGAGCCATCCTCCTGGCCTTGCTCTACAATCTTAAGATTCATTTACAAGGTCACCGTTGTATAACGCTTGTACAAAATGAGTACAAAGTCACACATGGGAGCTCAAAGGAGGGACTGATTGTATACACCCAACAGTGAGAATTGGGTAGATTAGGGAAAGTTTTTTTTTTTCTTTTTTTCTTTTGCTTAAAGTGGTGGATACTTAGGTAAAGTTTTATAGAAAACTTTGAGCCTAGTCTTGAAGGATGAAGCAGGGGAAGAGGATTTCACATCAGGATGAGCCAAAGCAGAGCCGCAAAAAGTACTAGGCATGTTCATGAGTCATTGTCACAACTGGTGTGACTAGAGCAGGACATGAAAGGCTCTAGTGAGACAGGCAGAAAGGTAATTGGTTTGAGGAGAGCTGCATTTGGTACTTGGCTTTCCTACCCCAATCTGTCTCTTGGTCAGACTGACCAGGAATCAGAATGGGGCCATCTGAAAAATATGTCCTAGAGATAATTGAGTGGAATGTTTAAGAGCATTGTAAGCTTTTTAGATTTAGTAAGTAGATTTGCTAAATTTGTATTTATTTATATGAAGACATAATGTATTCAGTCTCTCTTTTTTTTTTTTTTTTTTTTGAGATGGAGTCTCACTGTGTCACACAGGCGGGAGTGCAGTGGCGCAATCTTGGCTCACTGCAAACTCCGCTTTCCGGATTCATACCATTCTCCTGCCTCAGCTTCCCAAGTAGCTGGGACTACAGGTGCCTGCCACCACGCCCAGCTAATTTTTTGTATTTTTTAAGTAGAGACGGGGTTTCACTGTGTTAGCCAGGATGGTCATGATCTCCTGACCTCCTCGTGATCCGCCTGCCTCAGCCTCCCAAAGAGCTGGGATTACAGGCGTGGGCCGCCGCGCCCAGCCTATTCAGTTTCTTTTTAAAAAATAGCTGTATTGAGATAAAATTTACATACCACAGAATTCACCCATTTAAGGTCTGCAATTCAATGGTCTTTCGTGTATTCATAAATAAGCACAATTATTACCAGTTATTTTGAGATCATTTCATCATTTCAAAGGGAAACCTTATCTGCTTCCCCATAGCCCCAAACAACCATTGATCTACCTTCTGTGTCTATAGATTTAACTACGTTGGACTTTCACACTAATGAAATTGGACTTTTGTGGCTGGCTTCCTTCACTTAGCATAATGTTTTCAAGATGCATCCAAGTTGTAGCATGTATCAGTACTTAATTCCTTTTTGTGACCAAGTAATATTCTATGGCATGGATACACCACATTTTGTTCATCAAGTGTCTGATTTTAAAAAGCCAACCAGTCCAGCCAAAGCTGAATGTATCAGTTTAGGATTGTAGGATACGAGCACACAGTGAAGGGAAGTAGGTGTGGGAGAGCTTCCCAGAGAAAAGACATTCTTGAAAAAAACTGGTGATGATACCATTCGTTTCTGGAGGGGCCTGCAGAATGCCTGCAAAAGAGATTGATTTTACTGAATCTTATGGTAGATGTCCAAACACATTGAAGTCAGGCTTGTTTTCTTGACCTTATCATGATCATCTTTATTAGCATCAATAAGTATTCATTAATCATGTATTAATGTAGAGAACATTGTCCTAAAAACCAAAATGTAAGTTGGTATAAGATGAAGTGCCTGTAGTCTAGATGTGAGATAAGATGTATGCATGAAAAAGAAATAACTAGGCTGAGTTATTTGAGTCCTTTACAGCTGCTAAAGACTATTACTAGTCTCTTCAAATGTTATATTGTCATTGTTTAGAATCAGCTTTTTTGACTGAACTGAGGAAGAGGGCCTAATTTTTTAAAAAAGGAATACAGTAATGTGTGAAAAGTAGCGTATGCTAAGTGTCAATGATGGTATGTGCTACAGAACTCAGAGAAGAGGACCATCACCAGAGTTGGGGAGTAGGAAAGGATTGTTGAGACATTATTTAGGCCTTACAGAAATGCCAGGCATGGTAGCTCATGCCTATAATCACACATACTAGGTGGGAGATTTACTTGAGCACAGGAGTTTGAAGCTGGAGTGGGCTTTGTCATTGCGGCACTGCACTCTAAGTGAGAGAGTAAGACTCCACCTTTGAAAAAAAAAAAAAAGGTAGGTTAAGAGGACATAGCAGAGAGCATTACATACAGATGAATCCAGAAATGTTTAATCATTTAACAAATTGAAATAGTTAAAATGAAGAAATAAATGGGAGTATGGGCAGTAGGGTAGAGAGGAGCTCTGATTCCAGGCTCAAGAGTAGGACCTTAGGGCCAGGCACAGTGGCTCACACCTGTATCTCAGCACTTTGGGAGGCCAAGTTGGGCAGATCGCTTGAGCCCAGGAGTTCAAGACCAAGTTCAAGACCAGCCTGGGCAAATGGGGAAACCTTGTCTCTACAAAAAATACAAAAATTAGCTGGATGTGGTGGTGGATGCCTATGGTCCCAGCCACTTGGGAGGCTGAGGTGGGAGGATTGCTTGAGTTGGGGAGGCTGAGCCTTCAGTGAGCCATGATGGAGCCACTGCACTCCAGCCTCAGCAACAGAGCGAGACCCTGTTCTCTAAAAAGCAAAACAAAACAAAAGAGTAAGACCTTATTTTCTAAGCAAGATGGCCAGCCATTGACAGTTTTTAAACTAAGGACTGGTAGGTGAAAATTGCACTATAGCATTTTGGTGGCTAGAAGCCTGACTAAAAGAGAGGCTTGTTTTGATAGTAGAATTACTTTCACCCAAAATTAACCGTATAGAATAGCATAATGGTTGGTGTTAAGTATTTAATTTTTAGTCAGGTTGGGGTCTTCTGTAGCATTTTAAAGAATAAACTTGGCCGGGCACGGTGGCTCACGCCTGTAATCCCAACACTTTGGGAGGCTAAGGCGGGCAGGTCAGGAGATCGAGACCATCCTGGCTAACACGGTGAAACCCCGTCTCTACTAAAAATACAAAAAATTAGCTGGGCATGGTGGTGGGTACCTGTAGTCCCAGCTACTCAGGAGGCTGAGGCAGGAGAATGGCGTGAACCCAGGAGGTGGAGCTTGCAGTGAGCCGAGATGGCGCCACTGCACTCCAGCCTGGGTGACAGAGCAAGACTTTGTCTCGAAAGATAAAGATAAAATAAAATAAAAAAGAGTAAATTAGCCAGGCACAGTGGCTCATGCCTGTAATCCCAGCACTTTTTGAGACAAGCCTAGGCAACATAGTGAGACCCTGTTTCTATAAAAAACTTAAAAATTAGCTGGGCATGGTGTTGCACACCTATAGTCCCTGCTATTCGGGAGGCTGAGATAGGAGGCTAGCTTGAGCCTGGGATATCGAGGCTGTAGTGAGCTGTGATCATACCACTGCACTCCAGCCTAGGTGACAGAGCAAGACTGTCACCAAAAAAAAAGACTAAGCTGTTATAAAGTAAAATGTAAAGGCAAAAGTGCAAACAACTTAGAGATGAAAATACACACTTAAGTCAATAGTTTCTTTTTAATATAAAATTGTGAATAGGTATATAATCACATAGTTCAAAAATTAAGCAACATAAAATGTGTTTAGTGAGAACTCTCACCTCCATCCTGTTCTCATACGCCCTTCCTTCCTTACCCACTGGTAACCAGCGTTATTAGTTTCTTTTGCATTCTTCCAGGATCTATATAAACATAAACAAATACAAATTCTATTTTTCTTCTCTTGTTATAAACAGTACTTAGTATGTTATATATATTTTCTGTATCTTGCTATTTTATTTGAACGTATCTTGGAGATCTTTTCACATCAGTGAGTTAGTGTGCTTTCTTGATGACTTACATCAATGCTGCCAAGGATATGTGTCTGTCACCTCCAGTTTTTTAGAAGCAAAGGAAGAATATGGTCTTAATTTTTTTGCCACTTCTCAGTTCGTTCGTTGATTACTAATAGGAATAGACACAAAGAGATAATGCCACCTGCTGCTCCTTTAAAGCAAGAAGGTGGGAAGAAGACAGCTATTCATTTTGTGCTGTGCCTTCTGCCGAATTCGATTTGGCTTAGATTTGTGTTGCCTTTTTTTTCTTGCAAATAGGCCCCTGATTTTCATAATAATGTTTTGTTTCTAAGGGACGCCTTTGAACAAACACTGGTTATCTGCTTGGTTTTTCTGTTATTGTAAATTTGGATTTTAATAAAAATAGACATTTTCCTGTCTTTAATCAATTTGTCTTTTAGTTTGGCATAAATTAGAGTTGATATTCTTCTGGATTAATCTGAATTTGCTCTCTTGTTTTCAGGTCAAAGAACCCGTACCCCTCCACTGTGCTTTTACACTCACGTTCATTCTGAGTCTGTTTGTTCATTCTAGAAAGCTTTTATTTTATCTCACTTGCCAATGTTTTTTTTTTTTTTCTTGTTCTCTTCCTCTTTTTGCTGTTACTCTTTTTAAAACACAGTTTCACTTGCTAGCTACTTGATTTTGGCCTTGGTTTTCCCTTTTCCTCTTTTATTTGAACTGTTTCTATCTAAGCTCCTGTTGTAATTTATAATAAAAGGTTAGTAGAATATAGTACTTGTCTTGTGTAGCCTGACCTGATGTAGTTCTATTAACTATTCTTTTATCTGTCAGAGATTGTTTAAGGTCAATTCTGGTTCACAGTATTAATCTTTATTATTGTCTGCCTGTGTCGTCTCCCCCAAAATAATAATACATAGCTACCACCATTGTTACTGTTCCACTAATGTCATCAAAGTATGAAAATTATTTAATTGTGATCAAAGGAATAAACTTGACATTTGGCACAGTAGTTGTTTTTCATACGGTTGTTTTGCAGTGGGAAAGCTCTTACTCTGGACATCATAGATAAGATGTTATGGAGTCAGTAAAGTCCCTGAAAAGCAAAATTGAGTTATGCCTGAAATTTTTTAGGCAGGCAGGTCATTAGATTTCCTTCGATGCTTACTTTGCCAAATTCCCCTCCCCCTCACAAATAGAAACGGCTAGTATTAAAAAAGACAGAATTATGGTAAGAGTAATTTTGGATATTTTCTGTCAATCTGCCATTCTTTATGGTTGTCCAGCTTCTTAACTATTTGTTATCTACAGACTCTTCACTTCAGGATACACCCTATGGCTGTTAGCTGGTCTCTCAAAGATCGAAGGCTTGTTAGCTGGTCTCTCAAAGATATAGGAAACTGATCCCTGCTTCAGTTCCACAATACTGAGTGCAAGAATGTTCTCAGACCAGGATATGCTGAGAGAGATGCCTTAGAGAACCAAACTGTTCTCTAAGACCCAGCGATAGTACTGTCATTATATAACCCTTAGACACATGAGATACCTCTGCCCAAGGAGGGGTTCTAGGCAGATTCACCCTTGTTTACGAGCACAGATAGGCTGTATCGAGAGAGACTAAATTTCTGTGGAGTCTTCTCACTCATTTAGGAGTTTTCCGTAACAATGCACACTTTTGGTGAAGATGTTGGAGTCAAGATGTACTTCTGTCTGAATTGGAAAATGTGTTCACTTTTCTGACTGAGCTGACTTTATGCCATGCCCTTTGGATAAATAACCTTGTTTGATTTATTCAAGTGACATTGTGTCAGGTCTTGCTATCAATCTGTACCTAGTATTGACATTTGTAAATGTAATGGCCATTCAGTTTCTAGATAACCATAACATTTACTTGACAACTCTGTATTGCACTTACACTCATTCATTTTTTTTCTGCATTTGCTTTGAACTTTATCCTTTTGATAATCAGATGCATTAAGCCTCATATAGAAATGTCAGGATGTGTGTGTATGTCTATGTGTGTGTGCATATACATACACAAACATATGTATACATATATGCATATACGCAAAAACCAAAACTGACAATTTATAAACTGTCATCTGCATGAAACCTGGAAGAAGCTGAGCTTTTCAGCTTCTCAATGTTCCAGACAGGGCACCTATGAAGTGTATCTTTCTAGGCTGCTGAACAAGAAGAGATGAACACATGAGGAGGATATGTTTACTTGCTTACTCAACAAACGTTCTAGGGGTTAGGGATATGGAGAAGAACAAGACAATATTTCTGCCTTCATGGTATTTACATTAAATTAGGGGAGTCAGACAACCAATAAATATAAATGTTTTTAAAAACCTAAGGTAATAATAAGTGTTAAGGAAAAAAATAAAGAGGATGGAAGGTAATAGAGGAAGGAAAGGCAAATTAAAACTACAATGAGATTCCACTTCACACTCACTAAAATGACTATAATAAATAAGACACACATTAACAAATGTTGGTGAGGATGCAGAAAAACAAGAATCTTTTTAAATTGTGGAATTTCCATTTTCTGGTAGAAATGTAAAATGGTGTAGCCAGTTGGAAAACAATTTGTCAGTTTCTCAGAAGGCAAAGCACAAAACTACCATACGACCCAGCAATTCTACTTGTAGCTGTCTGCCTAAGAGAAATAAGAATATAACCACACAAACATACACAAATGTCCACAGCAACTTTTAAAATAATAAAGACTGGAAACATCCTAAATGCCCATCAACTGGTAAATGGATTTTTAAAAAAATGTATATCTAGGCCGGGTGTGGTGGCTTGTGCCTATAATCCCAGCACTTTGGGAGGCTGGGGCAGGTGGATCACTTGAGGCCAGGAGTGTAAGACCAGCCTGGCCAACACAGCAAAACCCTGTCTCTACTAAAAATACAAAAATTAGCCAGGCATGGTGGCATGCACCTGTAATCCCAGCTACTCAGGGGCTGAGGCATGAGAATCACTTGAACCAGGGAGATGAAGGCTGCAGTGAGCTGCGATCATGCCACTGCACTCCAGCCTGGGTGACAGAGTGAGACTCCTGTCTCAAAAAAAAGAAAAAGAAAAAAAAATGTACATCAATACAATGGTACACTATTTGTTAATAAAAAAGAACAAACTACTGACACATGCTATGTCATGGATAAACCTCAAGAACATGCTAAATAAAAAAATCCAGATACAAATCTGCATTACATGATTCTACTTATATGAAACATCCAGAAAAATTTATAGAGACAGAAAGTAGATTAATGGTTTTTTGGGGCTTAGGGTTGAGATGGGGATTAATATAAATGGGCATAGAGATCTCATTTAAGGGATAAAAATGTCCCAAAACTGATCTACATGATTGTTGCAACACTGAATAAAATTCCTAACAATCATTGAATTTTGTAGTTGAAACAAGTAAGTTTTATGATACATGAAATACAGCTCACTAAGGCTGCTTTTTTAAAAAAAAAGTGATAAAAGTGTGAGTGATTTCAAATAGGTTGGTTCAGGGAAGGCCTCTCCAAGGAGCTGGCAGTTGAGCAGAGACCTGAGTAAAGGAGGGCGTGAATGATGTAGTGATTAGAGAAGAGTGGGCAAGCAGAAGGTAAAGCAAACATACAAGTTTTCAGGGAACTTAACAATTTAGCAGTAACAGATGGTCAACTATTAGAGTAGACTGAACAAGGGAAATAGTGGTAGTAGACAAGATTGGAGATGTAGGCAAGTTTAGGTTTTATTTTGAGCATGAAAGAAGGTCATTGAAATGATTTTTAACCAATTTACTTTTTTAAAAAAGAAAACCTCACTGGCTGCTTTGTAGAAAATCAATAATATTAAGCAAAAACTGGGTGATTGGTTAGGAGACCTTGGAGGTAGATTAGGGTAAAAGCTGGTTTAGGCTTGAACCAGTGATGGCAATGATGTCAGGCCTCTGAGCCCAAGCCAAGCTGTCGCATCCCCTGTGACTTGCACTTGTATGCCCAGATGGCCTGAAGTAACTGAAGAATCACAAAAGAAGTGCAAATGTCCTGCCTCACCTTAACCGATGACATTCCACCACAAAAGAAGTGAAAATGGCCAGTCTTTGCCTTAAGTGATATTATCTTGTGAAATTCCTTTTCCTGGCTCATCCTGGCTCAAAAAGCTCCCCCACTGAGCACCTTGTAACCCCCACTCCTGCCCGCCAGAAACAATCCCCCTTTGACTGTAATTTTCCTTTACCTACCCAAACCCTATAAAACGGCCCCACCCTTATCTCCCTTCGCTGACTCTCTTTTTGGACTCAGCCCACCTGCACCCAGGTGAAATAAACAGCCATGTTGCTCACACAAAGCCTGTTTGGTGGTCTCTTCACACAGACGCACATGACAAATGATAAAGGAACTAGAAGAAATTATTTACACAGATGGTGAGGGCAAGAGTCCTTGGCAAGGTTTCCTTTTTTAACTAAAAGCAACCCCCAAATCATTTCTTTTCTAACAAAAAGCGGCCTGAAAAATTGAGCTGCAGACATAGATAAGCAAGCTGGAATTTTGCACAGGTGAATGCTGGCTGCTGTGCCAATAGAAAAGGGCTACCTGAGGACCAGGAATGTTCAACATGGAGGCTCCATCTTCCCTTTTCTTTGTCACCACGTGCACAGTAAAGAATCAGGCAACATGGCAATGGCCAGGTAAAAAACCCATCCAAATAATAAAAGATTAGGGTGGGGCAGCCAGCTTCTTTGAGTGCTATGCGAATGGCATACCTGGTCCAACCAATCGTTCATGCCCTGTATAAATGAGATACTGCCTCCTCAAGCTCATCTATAAAACCTCTTGCATTTCACTATGGAAGTGGCAGTCCATTTTCCCCAGGACTCCTCTCTGCACAGAGAGCTCTTCTCTTTCTTTTGCCTATTAAACCTCCGCTTTTAACCTCATTCCTTGTGTGTCCACATCCTTGATTTCCTTGGCATGAGGCAGCAAACCTCGGGTATTACCTTAGATGAATGATGCTGCTTCAGTAAGAGGAGGTTGGATTCTGGAGATATTTGAAGATAGAGCAGATAGGACTTACCTATATTTATATAGATATATAATTTACATATTCTATATATATACAGAATATATATATAAAAGACCTACCTTATTTCTATAGACATATAGAAAATAAAGTATGAGTAAAAAAGAGGAATTTAGAAAGGTTCCTAAGTTTTTAGCTTGACCTACTGGGTGAATGGAGTTGCCATTTACCAAGATATCGTTAACAGAGGAGCAGTTTTGGCATGATAGTCAAAAGTTTCTTTTACTGCTGTCACATTTGAAAAGCTAGACCTCCAGATGGACACGTGGATTACACAGTCAGGTATATGAGTTCGGGTCCAAGGGAAGAGATTTAAGCTAGATAAATACATTTGGAAGTCATTAGCACATAGGTGGCATTTAAACCAAATGATCTGGATGACATCACTTCAGGACAGAAGTCAGGAGAAGCAGAAGGATCTAGCAAATGGGTCTGAGGAGACATTAATGAGGTAGAAGGAAAACCAAGAAGTAGGATGCTTTGGAGGGAAAGTGAAGAAAGAGACTGATCAAGGTCACTGCTGACCTTGACAAGTAGTCTCAGTGGGGTAACAAAGATGATATATTTATTAGAGCAGACACCAGAAAGAATGAGAGATGAGGAAATAGAGGCAGCAAGCGAAAACAATGAAAATTGCTCTAAAGGGAAGTGGTAGCTGGGGGAAAGGATATGGGTTCAGGGGAAGGTTTTTTTCCCTTTTTTAAAAAATGATGGGAGGCATTTTGAACTGGAAAGAAGCCAACAGGGACTTGGGTGTGATTTGAAGAGAAGATGGCCTGTACCATAGTCTGAGAGTTAAATGGCACCTTTACTGATTATTGATATAATACCCTATGGCTTGCTTATAGTACAGTTACACTTGTGTTGTGTGATAGGGAATCTTGCCAATAGAAGGAAATTGGTCTAAGATAGGAGATTGGTTTTGACTTGATAGCTGTCCATAAGATGGCAGCAGAGCTAGGAAATTAAAAACAACAACAACAACAAAGAAAAACTCTGCAAGGTGATCCCCGCAGGGTAAAGACTTTTTAGCAAACTCTTTAAATATGTTAAAGAAAGTTCAGCCCTTCCTCTCCAGAGCCTCAGTGCTAAATTCTTGCTTAGAGACCCCAAAGGCTCCAGACTTTGTGGGATACAATTCCTAACATGGCAGGCTATGAGCCCTGCAGGGGAGGGAGCAACTATAAAGCTGATTGAGTGTAAAAGAATGGCTAGTACAGAAGGAAGATGTAGCTGTTATATTGAAGCATTAAAAACAAACAGACAAAAAACTAGGCCAGGTGCAGTGGCTCATGCCGATAATTCCAACCCTTTGGGAGGCTGAGGTGGGAGGATCACTTGAGGTTAGAAGTTTGATACCAACCCGGACAACTAGCAAGACCCTGTTTCTACACAAATTTTTTTAAAAAGCTGATTGTAATGGCACACACCTGTAGTTTCACCTACTTGGGAGTCTGAGGCAGGAGGATCACTTGAGCCCAGGAGTTCCAGGTTACAGTGAGCAATGATCATGCCACTGCTCTCCAGCTTGGGTGACAAAGCAAGACCCTGTCCCTCTCTAAAAAACAAGACAAAACAATAGCAATAAAACAAACTAGTCTGAACCATTGTCATTATGAATAGACTGATTTTTCCAGAGTAATCACTGCCATTCACTATCATTCCATAAGAGCCATTGATGCTGAATTCCAATGTGTGTGGCTACATTTTACCAAAAAAACCTAGTATAGAAGGACCTAATTTATGCTGGGAAGAAGGGAGACACTCATGCTGAGACTGGACTTTTAATGTGAATAGTCACAGCAGGTAATATGTACATAGTGCTTTATAGTTTACAAAATATTTTACATTTTTTGGTCCTTTTAGCTGTGATACTTATTGAGACCCTTGAGCAAGTATCATTGATATTATTCTCATTTTCATTTTTCTGATTTAAAAAGGCTTAGAGAAAGGTTATCTGACTTTTCCAACATCACACAGCAAAGGAATAGCTAAGCTATTCCTTCAGGCTCAGGACTTTTGTCTCCATACCATTGGATCTACGTATAGAGATGGGGATGGAGAATGCGTAAAAAGGCATCACGTTTAGGTTGAATGAAAAGTCAGAGAGTAGTTAAGTTTGGTGGTAAACAGAAGATGAAAGAAGGTAGCGAAGAACTGTCTTCTACTAATACTATCATCATCATTTTTTTAAGAGATAGAATCTTGATCTGTTACCCAGGCTCCGTGGAATGCAGTAGTATGATCATAGCTCTCTGCATCCTTGAACTCCAAGGCTCAAGCAATCCTCTTGCCTCAAACTCCTGAGTAGCTGGGACTACAGGCACATACCACCACACCCAGCTACTTAAAACAGTATTTTTTTGTAGAAACAAGGTCTTGCAATGTTACCCAGACTGATCTCGAATTCCTGGCCTCAAGTGATCCTAGCACCTCGGCCTCCTAAAGTATTGGGATTATAGGTATGAGCCAACATACCCGGCCTTATATTATTTTTAAACATTATTTATATAGAAGAATCAAATTTATTCTGTGTAACTTTGGAGAGTTGACTAGGACAGGAGATCCCACTCAATATTAGAAAAAGAGCTCTACAAAAAAGACATTATTATGTTACATTCCTGAAATGTTGAAATAGGAGCTAGAGGAGTATTTGACAAGGCTGTAGACAGAAATATTTGACCTTATGACCTCTAAAATTCTTTTCAAGACATTTTATCTGCGAAAACCTGAATAGCAACAATTACAGTTCCACAACACTCTAGTTCTACAGAAGCAGAGTGAGATGTTACACTGTGCTTTCATGTTACAATAATTATATACCTATCCATGCATGTCCACTTCTGCTTGACGCCACTCAAGTGGGACCTGAGGAGCTGGGGTGCTAGGGCAGAAACAGTAAGGTCTGTGCCTGATCCTAGACAAAAGTGGAAGCAATTCACTGCTTCATCTGTCAGGGAAGGGCAACTCTTTAGCTTACCAAACTGAGAAATCTTCTGGTTCAACACCAGCAGGAATTCAATTTGCAGCAAGATACACCTCAGGGGATTGAGGCAATGATTCAGAGAGGATGGGTGGGGTAGGGTTACACAGGAACTTTAGAGAAAGAACCGTTTGTGGGTGGAAGCCTTGGGCAGAGGTGCACTCAGTAGAGAAGAAAGCCATTTGTTCCAGAACAGCAGTTTAAAGGGGGTGTGTTTTGTGTGGGCAATGGTTTATGAGGAAAGGGTTTGTGGGGAAGAAGCATGTGGGGCTACTGATAGGCATAGAAACACTTGTTGAGAAACGTGGTTCTTAGGGGGATTAGCAGGTGGTTTGGTGCAGTGAAAGAGGCCAGAGGGGCAGAAAGAAAGGTCCTAGCTGTGGCCTTAAACACACATGCACAAGCACCAAAAAGCAAGGAAGAACCCCTTATCCTCTCAGCCAAGATAAGCAAGCACTGTTACCAGTTAGGTGTGCTTACTACGGATTTTATACATTTTAGGGAAAATTTCTAATGTCCATTTGTCCTGAACTTTTAACTTGGAATATCTTTAGGTTTACAGAAAACTAGAAAGGATATAAACGAACACTAGTGTACCTCTCACCTAAACCATCAATAGTCAATAATTTGCTCCATACATTTGTTTTCTCCTGAGCCATTTGAAAGTAAACTGCTGCAGACAATTTGCCTATCAGTCCACTTTTGAATATATTGGCATGCATCTCTAAGAATAAGGACATTCTCTAACATAACAGCATTGGCATTATGAAGGTCTTACCTAAGAAGATCAACATTAATTCATAAGATCTGCATGTGTGTTACTTATCAGTACGGTTTATTATGGATTCTAAATGCTTTCCCTTTTCTTATTTCTCTAGCCGCCATCTTTGAAGGTAAAACCTCAACTGCATATCTGGCCAGCCAGGCCAGGCCAGGCCAAAGTACCTGTATACTGGGTAAGGGAATAAGAAAGACTCTCTCAAAGAGCACGGGAACCTGGAAGCCTGTCAGAGGTCATCTCTCAGGGGAGCCCAGGACTCTTCCTTTGCTGAGCTAATCTTAACTGCTGACCTCCATGCACTGCTCAGGGCTCCCTGCCTCCCTTCTTCCCTATTTCCTTCCTTCCCTTTCCTCTCCTTTCCTCTCTCTTTCACCAAACCTTTATGAACAACTCTTCTGTGCTAACTTCTGTGCCAGTGTATCAGTCTGTTTTCACGATGCTGATAAAGACATACCAGAGACTGGGAAGAAAAGGAGGTTTAATTTGACTTACAGTTCCACATGGCTGCGGAGGTCTCACAATCATGGCAGAGGGTGAAAGGCACTTCTTACTTGGCGGAGGCAACAAAGAATGAGGAAGATGCAAAAGTAGAAACCCCTGATAAAACCATCAGATCTCGTGAGACTTACGACCACGAGAACAGTATGGGGGAAACCACCCGATGATTCAAATTATCTCCTACCAGGTCCCTCCCACAACATGTGGGAATTATGGGAGTACAATTCAAGATGAGATTTGGGTGGGGACACACAGCCAAACCATATGAGCCAGTATCTGCCATCCCAAGTGAACTTAGTCTGTGAACTCAAAAAAGTTCTGGTCGAGCGCGGTGGCTCACGCCTGTAATCCCAGTGCTTTGGGAGGCCAAGGCAGGGGGATCTTGAGGTCAGGAGATCGAGACCATCCTGGCTGACATGGTGAAACCCTGTCTCCACTAAAAATACAAAAAATTAGCCAGACGTGGTGGCGGGCACCTGTAGTCCCAGCTACTCGGGAGGCTGAGGCAGGAGAATGGCTTGAACCCAGGAGGCAGAGGTTGCAGTGAACCGAGATCGCACCACTGCCCTCTAGCCAGGCGACAGAGCGAGACTCCATCTCAATTAAAAAAAAAAAAAAAAAAGGTTCAGAAAAGGCAGAGATTCTTCTGGCGAGTTGTTCCTTTCTTTGGTTCTGTGACCCGCCATTTAGTAGCATCGTGCAGATGGACTGGCTTGTCCACCTGGTGGCCCTACCAGGGTATACCAGCTCTGCATGGAAAAAGCCTCTGCTCCTTGGATCGCTAATATTACCTTGATCATCATCATTACCTGACTACAGCACTAGACACAGTTTCATGAAGAGAAAGCAAACCCTTTCATCCTGAAATTTTAACTCAGTTGCTCCTCCCATGGGGTGATTCTTGGTGCAGGGGAAATATCTATTTGCAAATTGAGGGGCATTTGTGTCTACCTTCTTGACTTAGGTGGTTTCTATTTTGTTTTTCGTATGGTTGTTGGCTGTCCTTTCAAGATTGTTTCTAGGCGTCAAATGTAAAAATGAAGGTCTGTGAGCTAATTTTAACATGTCAGGCATCTTACTGGAAACCACACATTTACTCTGAATGAGGCTACAACATACCAACTAAAACTAAGTTTATTTGAACTATTCAAACCATTGTGGTCATCTCATTCTTATTAAAAACTCTTTTTTGGTAAGTTTTATTCATTTATTCATTTTTATTAATACAAATGGGAAAATAAAGTGGTAATTCGTAGGTATGAATATTAAATGGCAAAATTTCTTCAACAGTTGAAATTATTAGTACCACCTGAGAATTAAATCAGGTCAAACCAGCATTTGGTAAATAGTAGTCACCATTTGTAGAATTAAACCATCAAAACTTCTCATCCGTCAACTAGGGCTAAGGACTTACAGACTTCAGCTCTGGGAACCAAAATGCCAGCTTCAGGAAGCGTAACGATTTCAGCCTCCATACAATGATGGCATAATCAATCAAGTTGTATCCTGCCTCTTTTCTCCCACCTAAATTTGATTCATGTTATTATTTATTGCAGACAGTTTTGCAAGCTGACTTTAATCCTATCTTGGAACAAGGTGGAGTATAAAAGAATACAAATCAACAAGCATGCTAATGTATTTTAAGAAGGAGATAGGAGAGTTTGGAAATTGGAAAGGGAAATTCTAAATTATGAGAATTGCTTTCTACTAAGCCATCATTGTCCAGGAATAAGACAGTAGCTCAGTTCTTAATTTCAAGTCAGAAATATTTTCCCAAACTTATCCTGGCCTGAAGGAACTGTGACACTGCTGACCACTGATACTTACCAAGCAATCATCTCTCTGAGGTTTGGTCTCCCACTTGAGTCAGAGAGAGAATGTATGGGGCAAGTTTATTTTCACTGCACATATTTTTCAGTGTAGATCTTGTTCATAATTTTAATTGGGGATTGGTTGGTGTGAGTCAGTCGCATGAAAGTGAAAAACTTGCCGGACACAGTGGCTCATGCCTATAATCCCAGCACTTTGGGAGGCCAAGGCAGGCAGATCACCTGAGGTCCAGAGTTCGAGATCACCCTGGCCAAAATGGTGAAACTCCATCTCTACTAAAAATACAAAAATTAGCCAGGTGTGGTGGCGGGTGCCTGTAATCCCAGCTACTTGGGAGGCTGAGGCAGGGGAAGCTTGAACCCGAGAGGCGGAGTTTGCAGTGAGCTGACATCACGCCACTGTACTCCAACCTAGGCAACAAGAGTGAGACTCTGTCTCAAAAAAAAGAAACTGAAAAACTCAGATAAGATCAAGTTTGTCCCTGTAAATTGAGGATAGGATCTAATGTATCTTGGATAATTGTGCAACCTCCACCTCTCGAAACCCTTTCTGGGTGGCCATCTGGCTTTTTTGGACATGGTCTCCCAAATACATTTGTTAAGTTACAACTATTTCTTAACAAATATTTATAGGGGCCTATGGGGACTGGGAATAATAAAAAGGGTCCAATAGGTTGGGCAACCCCATCTCTACATCTCTACAAAAAATTAAAAAATTAGCTGGGTATGGTGGTGCCCACCTATAGTCCCAGTTACTTGGGAAGGAATTTTTAAAATTTTATTTAAAAAAAGGAAAGAAAAAAGGACCCATGATGATTAAAAGATTAGAAGCTACCAGTTTAGCTGATATGTCTTCTTCAGACTTTAGAGATTTTGTCATTTGGATTGAACGCAGTTCCCACTAAAATTTATTTTGCCACTATCTCAAGTTGAAATATCACATCATGACAATTGTTTGAAAGTTTGGGCTCCCCTTCTCCTGCCTCCTCCTCAGCTCTGAGTATTTCCACTCCCATCTACTCATGGCAGTATCTGACCACTGCCCAGTCTCAGACCCGAAAGGGATCAGGAAAAGGCCAGTGTGTGGAGTGAGGCTGACTTCGAGAACGCGAGCTAGCACAAGGCCACTGAGCACTTCCCTCCCTAGGGCTCACTCTTCCTCAAAACTGCTAGTGTTTTACAGATCCTCTCTCAGAACAAAAAAGGAAGTCAGAGGTGGAGCAGGGAGTGGTTTCAACTACCGGTTTTACTGGAAAAGGATTCCTGTCCCAGACCTCAAGAGCAGGTTCTTCGATCTTGGGCAAGAAAGAATTAAGGACAGGGCACAGAGTACAGTACAGTTAAAACAGTTCATTAGAAACTACTCTATTACAGAGTAGGACATCCTCAGAGAGCAAGAGGAGGAATGCCCCTACCTTAAATGTAATGCTTGCTTATATAGGATATTAAGGTTAAGAATAGTTTACTTTATTATAAAGGCTTACAATCAAGTTGTGACAGGCTACTAGTACTGTTATTCTCTGGTGTAACTATTGATTTCAGCAAGCATTTATGAGTGTAGTATTACCTTTAAAGTGAAACCCATTTTTATTTTTATTTATTTATTTGCTTACACCTTCACCACCGCAAGAAACCCTCCCACCCATCACCCCCTCCCCCCAGCCTTTTTTTTTAAGATGGGGTTTCACTCTTGTCACCCAGGCTGGAGTGCTGTGGTGTGATCTAGGCTCACTGCAGCCTCCACCTCCTGGACTCAATCCTCTTCGATCCTCCTGGATTCTCCCACCTCAGTCTCCACACCCAGCTAATTTTTATTTTTATTTTTATATAGAGACAGGGTTTCACCGTGTTGCCTGTCATGCATGTCCGTTTGAAGAGACCACCAACAAGCTTTGCGTGAGCAATAAAGTTTTTTAATCACCTGGGTGTAGGTGGGCTGAGTTTGAAAAGAGTCAGCGAAGGGAGATAGGGGTGGGGCTGTTTCACCGGATTTGGGTGGGTAGTGGAAAATTACAGTCAAAGGGGGTTGTTCTCTAGCGGGCAGGGGCAGGGGTCACAAGGTGCTCAGTGGGGGAGCTTCTGAGCCAGGAGAAGGACTTTCACAAGGTAATGTCATCAGTTAAGGCAGTAACCGGCCATTTTCACTTCTTTTGTGATTCTTCAGTTGCTTCAGGCCATCTGGATACTTGTACGTGCCGACTTGGGCTCAGAGGCCTGACATTGCCCATGGCTGGTCTGGAACTCCTGAGATCAAGCAATCTACCTGCCTTGGCCTCCCGAAGTGCCGGGATTACGGGTGTGAGCCACCATGCCATCCAAGAAACCCATTTTTAAAGTAAGAATGCCTTTTTCCATTGACTCATTTCCTCAACCATAAACATCTTGTGATTAACAGTGCCCAGTTTCCTGGGAAAGTAACCCAGCAGGTTTGGCTTCATCTGGCCTTTATTCAAGATGAGTCACTCTGATTACGACACCTGGAACACTGGTGCAAAAACCCGAAACAAAACAAAACTGCCTGAACTTACTCATGACCCCCTTCCTTACAAAGTCAGCAGACTTCCTTTTTGTAATTTCCTTCCCCTTCAAGTTTCCTTTCCTTTCCCCTTCTTTCTTTTTTTTTTTCCATTCCTTTTTCCTTTCCTTTCTCCTTTCCTCTTTCCTATCCTTTTCCTTTCCATTCCTTTTCTTCTTTTCTTTCCTTTCTCCCTTCCCTTCCTTCCTCTCCCCTCCCTTCCCCTCCCCTCCCCCTCCCCACTTCTCCCCTTTACCTCCTTTACCCTCCCTTTCCCTTTCCTCCCCTCCTCTTCCTTCCTCTCCCCTGCTCTCCCCTCCCTTCCCTTCCCTTCCTTTATCTTTTCCCTTCCTTTTCCTTTCCTTTCTCTTCCTTTCCATTACTGAAATTTTTAAACATGCACTTAAGCAGAGAGAAGAGTATGATTAATCCCAAGTACCCATTACATGCAACTTCAACAGTAATCAACATTTTGCCCATCTTGTTTCATCTCTTCTCCTTATTTTGTTATTTTTATGTATTTATTTATTGCTGGAGTATTTTAAAGTTAATTAGCAGTTTATTTTTAATGGAGTCTCTGTCTCCCCATGGTACAACTGGAGGCTGGGCAGAGGAAACCGAGCTTGATGAGTCCAGCACCTCCCCCTGCCTCCCTGGCTTTCCATTGCTGCCTCATGGTTGGAATCAGGTGCAAAAGCTATTCCACAACCTGATATTTATTCTTCTCATAAATGTTGTTGACTACCTTCATTGTTCCAGACACTTTGCTTGTCACTGAGGACAAGAAGAGAGATGGCATAGAAAGCTCCCAGCTCAGTGTGACAGAAGGTAAGTAAAAGGGCAATCCTGATAGTTTGGCCTGATTATTTCTACAGGTGGAAGAGTTTTATTTACCATATAGGCCTTCTTAAGTTTGCTTTGTAAATCTAGAGCCATATACTATTCACAAGGCCACAGAATGAACTTCTTTCTAGAAGTTTTCTTAAGAAATCTCAGACTGACTTTTAAAAGCCTCTATTATTTGCTATTGTGAGTTTAGAAAAACCAAGCTCAAGAATCTCTTTCCACTAGATTTTACTCACAGTACTGATACATTTTGATGAATTTCTTTCTTCTCAAGGTTCTCACATTTTCTGAAAGTTTCTTACCTGCCAAGAAGGTAAGGAACCAAGAACTAGGAATTGAACTTCCTGACCTTCTGCAAGGCTAGGACTCTGTAACCAGATCCCAGGTGGGTTTTCCTGAGAGGATTTTGTAGGCATTGGCTCATCAAAGCTGATTAAATGAGCACCATTCTCAAAAATGACATTCTGACCCACACCCTGGTTGTGTAACTGGTTTTCTGTTATATCCTGGTAAAAAAGAAAAGATTCTTGCTGAACCTATTCAGATAACTATACTGTTATGAAAAGTAAGAAGGGTGGTAAGAGTTTCTGAATTCTTATTTGGAGTAAGTTCAGTAAGAATCAGATATCATTTAAAAATATTTATATTTGATAAATATTTTAATTTACAAAAGCTGCTAACGTATGAATTACAGAGATTTTTAAGAAGAAAAAAAACCTTCTTTATATATTCTGAATAGAACATTAAAACAACATCAACATGAAGGCAGAACTTTAAAACAATGTTCCAAACAAATAACTACAACGTCTCTTTATCAGTTCATTCAGTTTTATGTAATTAATTCTTATTCTGTTGAAACTTGAGTTAGCTGTCATTAGGCAGTTTTTGTTTTTTGTTTTTTGTTTTTTTTAACTAAAATGAGTTTTGGAAATCTGGAGTCAGTCCACAGGTTTGATCTAAAAAAAAATTTTTTTTTGAGATGGAGACTAGCTTTGTCACCTAGGCTCGAGTGCAGTGGTGCGATCTCTATTCTCTGCAACCTCCACCTCCCCAGTTCAAGTGATTCTCCTGCCTCAGCCTCCCAGGTAGCTGGGATTACAGGCCCCCTGCCACCATGCCCAGCTAATTTTTTTGTATTTTTAGTATAGACGGGGTTTTGCCATGTTGGCCAGACTGGTCTCAAACTCCTGATCTCGGGTGAACCACCCGCCTCTCCCTCCCAGAGTGTTGGGATTACAGTAGGCATGAGTCACTGCACCCAGCCTGATCTAAGCATTGTCTAAGTGATGTTACCTCAAAAGCCTATGTCCAAGTGTATGCTTTAAAGTATCAGTAGTTTGAAATAACTGGTACAATTGTTTTTCATGAGGCTTTGAGACTGTCCTTCTTTATTGAAGACACAAATTCTGGCCTGTAATTTATAGCAGAGCCTTTAGGCAAAATTAGAGTAAAGTAAAAACTATCTGTAGGTGACAGAGCATTAAAATGACTGTGGTTAGTTTATTACCAATAATTTTCAAATGTGAAAGGTTATGCAGGCTCAAAATAAGAATAATGCAACTTACAAAGAAATTTGGTTATTTCTTCAACATATGCAACCAGATAATAAAGTCATTTCCAATGATTTTTAGATGAAATATCTCTAAAGATAATGATTAAGCCTATTTCAAAGAAGGCAGTGAATATTACTTACACTGATAAAAATGTTTGAACATTTCTCTTTTTTTTTGAGACATTCTGTTGCCCAGGCCAGAGTGCAGCAGCATGGTATCAGTTCACCGCAGCCTCAACACGATGGGCTCAGGTGATCTTCCCACCTCAGCCTCCAAAGTAGCTGGGACTACAGGCACGCACCACCGCACCCCGCTAGTTTTTGTATTTTTAGTAGAAACAGGGCCTTTCCATGTTGCCTGGGCTGGTCTCAAACTCCTGTGCTCAAGTGATGCACCTGCCTCAGCCTCCCAAAGTGCTGGGATTACAGGCGTGAGCCACTGCGCCCGGCCTGAGCATGATTTTTATCGAGGATGCCACCCAGAATATCTGAGAGCTGGCATCTTTTCTAGCAGAGGTATAGGCTGTAAAAAAACAAAGAACTTCTTGGCAGGAGTGATTCATAGGTTAGATGTGATTTTGGGAAGCTCCTTTTGTAGACTGTTGGTTCTGGAAGTTTCTGTTGCACCAGAGTGGTTGTGGTCTAACGGTTCATATGTTATTAGCAAAATTCTTCCAAGATTGCAGAAGCTACCCAAATCACTCAGTTAGAAAGAACAAGACATAATGTGGTAACGCCCCCAGAGGGTAATCCATGGACGGAACCCGTGGCTATGCAGGGCCTGAACAGGTAGAAAGCTAGATCAGAGGAACTACAATGATTAGAGAGAGGGAACAAGGATCATAAGAATAAAGTAGCAGGCAGAGTTAAGAAGGGTTGGGTTCTACAGATTGTGAGCAGGTCTGTGTAGTTCATTTTACAAATGTGAATTGTGATTCTTAATAATAACTAAAAATACCTATCTTATATATTCAAGATTGTTTTTGGAATCACTGGTAACCAATTGTTCTCTAGGTCCATGGAAATGATTTCAACTGGAACACATTATCAGAGTCTAGGTAGATGCTGAAAAAGAAAAAACTATGGGTGGAAGTCAGCAGATCAGGGCCTCATTCCTGTTCTGCCACCCGCTACCTATGTGGCCTCAGGCGAGTCACTTAACAGTTTTATTGTAAAACTAAAGAAGTAATTTGAGACTGTCTTACTTGGTGGGGAAGTTGTGAGGATCACACGAGGTTACTTATGTGAAAATGAACTAAAATGTAGAGCCGTCTGTTTAGGTCCCCAGAAAGCCCAAACAGCATTTTTGTATGAATGAGAAGAAAGGCTCTTCCTCCTGGTGAAGTCAACTCAGTGCTAGTTTGTACGGTCTGTTTATAGAGTATAGGTTAGGTTTTCATTTGTTTACCCCCTTTGCTGGCTACCCTTAAGCAAAGTATAATCTTCAGAAACGTTTCTGTAAGAAGAATTATACTACATAATATCATAAGAAAGCCTGTACTAGGAAGATGTTAAATAGGCTAGGTCCCTTTGTGTTTGGTGGGTAGACTGATGCTGTGATCTGCACACAATCGAGCACTCTGGGATCCTGATGGAAGACCGTGTTTAGATACTGGGTCATCTCAAATAACATGGCGGTTTCTGAAAAAGTGGCCCTCCCCCACCACAGACTTTGTTTATCTGGTGGGCATGTGAATGAGAAAAATCCGTAGGAAAAAAGATAATGGCTTCTTTGGGACCCACAACAGAGACTAATTCCTTATTAGAAAAGCATTGCTCAGTATTCTTTCCCTTCTGCTGTTCCCATGTCTCACATCCCAAGAGAGACCTCATACCTGCAAAGCCTCCATCCCACAGCTGAGCTGGATTCTTACATCCAGTCAACTGGAGCAGCAGCAATTGAAGAATTAAGGAAAAACTCATGCGTACACAGTGTAGCAAGACCCTAACCATTACTGATTCTTCCAAACCACTGGTTCTCAACCACGTCACCAGATCCAACCTTTCATAGCAAACATGTTGTTTCCCTTTTACTGTCCTGAAGTGTAATTCATAGATAACATAACACATTTACACACATAAACCCAGGCAATCTATTCTGTCTGAGCACTCAAACTATTGCTCTAACAAATATCTTCTTTCACTCCTGCATTATGTTTTTCCTCTCTACTGTGTCTTTACTATCAACAAACAAGCTATTATTTCCCCCATCTTAAAAACAAACAAAACAAAGTTAAAAAAAAAAAATCTTCTCTTGACACTGTCATCCAGTCTCATGACTTCAGATACATAACCATATGCTGATATGTCTCAAATTTATATTTCCAGACTAGACTCTTCTGAACTCCGGATTGCTATATCTACTATGTCCAACTACCACTTGACATCTCAACTTGCAGTTTTCTTTTTTCTTTCTTGTTTTTTTTCCTGTTTTTTTTTTTTTTTTTTTTTTGGAGATGGAATGGAGTTTTGTTTTTCTTGCCCAGGATGGAGTGCAATGGTGCAGTCTCGACTCACTGCAACCTCCATCTCCCAGGTTCAAGTGATTCTCCTGTCTAAGTCTCCAAGTAGCTGGGATTACAGGTGCCCTCCACCAAGCCTGGCTAATTTTTGTATTTTTAATAGAGATGGGGTTTCACCATGTTGGCCAGGCTGTTCTTGAACTCCTGACCTCAGGTGATCTGCCTGCCTCGGCCTCCCAAAGTGTTGGGATTATAAGCCTGAGCCACCGTGCCCGGCCAACTTGTAGTTTCAATAGACATGTTGAACTTAACATCAACATGGGGTTGAGTTGGGTGGAGGAAGATTGCAAAGATACACATCAAAATGTAAATAACAGTAGGATGAGGGTCTTGTGTGTGTATTTGTGTGTTTCTATATACTATTATGTAAAACTTCTATAATGAGCATTAACACTTTGAAAAACTTTATTTTGAAATAATTATAGATTCACAGAAAGTTGCAAAGATAGTATAGAGAGTTCCCATGTACCCATCATCAGTTTTCCCCAGTGGTTTTATCTCACTTAAAGAGTACAATATCAAAACCAGGAAATAAACATCAGTGTGACGTGTGTGTGTCTGTGTGTGTGTGTGTAGTTACAAGTCATTTTATTATCTGTTTATTCCTGTAACCACCACTGCAATCAAGATACAGAACTATTCCATCACCACAAAGATCTCCCTGGTGATACCTCTTTGTAGTCACACATATATCCCTATCCCAATGATCCCTGCCCCAGGAAACTATGAATCTGTTCTCCATGTTATGTAAATGGAATCATACAGTACATGGCTACTTGATGATACATTTTTTTCACTTAGTATAATGCCCTTGAGATGCATCTAATTTATTGTGTGTATCAATAGTTCATTCCTTTTTACTGCTGAGTCGTACTCCATGGTACATGTACCATGGTTTGCTTAACATGTCACCCACTGAAGAACATTTGGATGGTTTTCAGGTTTTGAATATTATGAATAAAACTGCTATTTTATTTCTGTACAGGTTTTTATGTGAAAATATGTTTTCATTTCTCTGGGTTAAATGCCAAGGAGTGCAATTGCTGGGTTGTATGGTAAGCACATACGGTTAGAAGGAGTAAGTTACAGTGTTCACTAGCACAGCAGGATAACCATAGTTATCAAAAATTTATTGTATATTTCAAAATGGTTAGAAGATTTGGAATGTTCTCAACATAAAGACATGATAAATGCTTGAGGTAATGGATATCCCAATTACTCTGATTTAATCATTGAACATTGTATGAATGTATCAAAACCCCACAAATATGTACAACTATTATGTATCAACAAAAAAAGGAATCTGACAAACTATTTTACAGAGTGGCCATAACACTTTATATTTTCACTGTTAATGTATGCATGTATCCAGTTTCTCTGCATCCTTGCCAGCAATTGGTATTTTCGCTGTTTATTCTTTCAGCCATTCTGATAGATACGCAGTGGTATCTTGTCACTCCAGATCTCTGAAGTTCTCTCTGCAATTCTGTCCTCTCTGGTACTGTGCTCTGTGAACTCCAGTTGCCTTGGCTTCTTTGGTCCCCCAATTTTATCTCCTCAGCTCAGGAAGACTGGCGGACTCTGCCTGGGTCTCCCTGTCTGTGCCACAGCCTGAAAACTCTTTCTAGGAAACAAACTGGGAGAATTGTAGGGTTCAGTTTTAACATCAATCTTTTCTACTGCTATCTCTTTACACCTATCTATCTGTCTACCTATCATTTATACACCATCTACTTATTTATCTGTCATAAATTTTTCTTAACTATAAGTCAGGGGTTTTAGTATCAGAACTGCTATTAGTTATCTGTAGCATTTGGGATATTAACTTACTTGAGCCACTTCTTTATTTGTGAAATGAGGGTCATCCTATATCAGCCTTCTCATAATTCCTTCTATAAGATTCCAGGATACTGGTTGACTCTTCTAGAAGATCCAGTGAGCAGTGTTGGTAGCCACGGTCCTTAGCATGTGCTATTTCTAAACAGAAAATGATATTGATTGGGTGGGTAATGAGCATGTGTTGGTAATCACTATGTAAGAGCAATAACAACAACAACTACTACATTTAGCCTTTTACATGCAGTGTCTTATATAATATTTACAACAGCCCTGTGAAGTAAGTGCTACTATTATCCAAATTTGTTCATTTTTTATTTAAACTGTTTTTAGTATTATAAACCATTTTATGTCCAAGAACGATTCAAATTTAGAAGATGAGAAAACTGTAGCCTAGAAAAAGAAAAAAAAAAAAGAAAATAAAAACCTGTCCGGTCTAAAGGTTATACTTATACAGACTTAGATTCTTTCTTTATATTTAATTAAAGGTTAATTTCAAATGATCTCTAGCAGTAACAAAACACTTTAGTTATAAAGAAGCAGGTGATGCGTGGTTGCTGAATACATTACCCCTGCTGACCTTAAACTGCTACTGGGCTCAGTGAAGAATTCTTAATTTTCTTTTCACATTGCAAATAGACCTCACCAGAATAAATGGGCAAAATAGACACCAAAGAGGGATAGCACAAGCAAATGTGAGGGTGAAATGCAGTAAGTGCCTTGAGAAAGGAAGTGCTCAATACTGGTAGTTGGTGTTAGTGTTCTTATTGTGAATTATAAACACCAGCACTGCGAAAAGTCAGCCCAGGAGACTTTGTAACTCACAGAGGTGGCTCCTAGACCACCATTTGAAAACTTCTGCCTGAAGGACTAAGGAAAACATCTTCTTTTATTTTTATTTTTTATTTTTGTATACCACAGTTTAGGAAAACATCTTAAAAGATCGTGTTTATGTCTACAGAGGTTTTTTAATAGTGCTTTAACAGTCTCCAGGGTGATTTTACTTTTTTTTTATTTATTTGTTGTTTTTTTAAAAGGACAGCCAATAAGTCTTCCAACAGTTTATTAGACAGAATGTAGACATTTAAAAAAATCCCCACTGTCATGAACATAAACTGAGGTTTTCAGCCCTGGTATAAGCTGAATCAAAAAAATAAATAAAAAATCCAATAGTGTATTAAACATTTTTCACTCATTTGCCATACTTGACAGTGCAAATACAAATCTGGTCTAAATGTACAGACTCTTAAGCAACAATGTACAGCTTTCTTCATCCTCCACGCTAAAAGATGTAAAAGCTTAAGGGTCAAACAATACCAAATGTATAGGCTTCAAAAACCATCTAAGTTAGGGCATTCTCTAGTTTTAGCTAAGATACACACTTACATAGAATGATGTGAAGTAAATTTTTTGAAAAATAAATTTTAGTGGAACAATCCTGAAGGGTAACACCAGAGGAATAGCAGGTTACCAGTAAGGTGTCAGCCAATTTGTTCCAGCCACTTTTGAATCCATGTTCTATAATCTAAAATTTAGTTCTCTTTCCCTAAGCTGAGAGCTTCCTATCATGTCAGTATCTATGTTAAGAAGAAAAGGAGACTTAGGTGAGATGTATGTATTTATCACAACAGCTGCATCAATTGCCTAGGACCTCAACAGCTTCATGAAAGTCTGGGAAATGTTCATGCATAAGGTTATTGCCTTAGCTGACTTAAAATTGCCCCATACAATGGTACATATCAACCCTTAGTGAAGCCTTTTAAAAAACAAACAGGTTGAAAAATGGGTTAAAGTAGGCAAATACAACATCTGCCTTTAGAGCTATCAACTCAGGAATTCTCTCAATTATGAAATCTTGCAAAGAAGTTATTTTCTTTCTCAAAATCCAAGTGATGACAATATTCCTTACTCCAGATCTGGCATTTTTTCATCATCACTGTCTTGTGAATCATCATCTGCTCCATCTACTTCTGGTAAATCTACATCCTCTTCACCACCCATGTTGTTCATCATTTCAGAGAAACGATCAAAATTAGACATGTCTTCATCTGAATCATCTTCCCAGTCTTCCCAATTATTGAAGTCGACACTAAGCCAATTAAGCTTTGCCCTTTATTTTGTTAACCTTGGCCATGACTGGCCAGATTCTCCTTTTTGTAAACAACATAAAATTGATCTGTCCGTTCTTTCATGCTTGGAATCATTTGGATCAATACAGTGAAAAAGATCAATTCCATTTAAATGCTTAAAATTATCACTTCCTCCGAGACACCTGAATGTAAGTTTGGATTTTTCAAAATTTACATTATCATCCTTACTGTCTTCAACACAAAATTCAATGAAGACATAGTCCCTTCGATCGTACCACTTTGCAGAAGCAGGCTGCACTGTGAACGGGGCAGGGAGACGGACGAACAGGTGGGCGGGCCTCTCTGGCGGCGGCTGCTGCTAGGGAGTCCACTTCTCTCCAGCGGCGACTCCGCGTTTTCTCTCCGGTCGCGGCCTCTTCTCGCTTCCCTCAGGCAACGGCGGCAGCGGCGGGCTCGACCTCGGTCCCCAGAATGCACTGCGCGGAAAGAGCGGCTCCTCCGGTCGGGGAGAAGAGGAAAGTGTCTCCAGGGTGATTTTAAAAATATTATCTCATAATGTCAATTTTTGCTAAAGAAGTGAACCTTGAGGATCAACATTGTAACCCTCCTGGTTTTATTCACCCAGACTATAGGGATTGATAAGGATAGTGCTGCTTTGGATAGTCTCCTATCTAGGGCTAAATGATCAGATTTGCAAAATCTGGTTATTTTTATGGGAATGTGATTATTGGCTGGGGGAATGGAAAGAGGGAGTAGAGAGTGAACAACTGGAATAAAGGTATAGGTAAAGATATGTGAAAACTCATGATTGACTCAAATACTCTAAATCTTGTCATAATACACTTGTAAAGTGTGAAAAGCAAAATAATTATGTTGGAGAGATGACCAAATAAAGGCCAAAGATCTTGACACTGCAGAAATTATAGGAGAGAATTAAAGGAAGTACATGTGTACATGTAGCAAATACAAGAAAAGACTAAACTTGAAATTCATGCACAAGGTCAGGCTGCATAAACCACAGGATAGTGGGTGTAACTCAGGAGCAGAACAATTGATCCATGAAACAAAACTGTCTGCAATTTCCCAGGCTGGAGACATTTCCTGTCTTGGATGTCTGGATCTGTCTCAGTGCCCAGATAGCCTCACTTCAAAGTGTTTATGGGAACAGAAACAATTGGCTGAGTGTGTTTGCTCAGTGCTAGGTGGAGGAAGTGAAAGAGGGGTTGGGTTTAGGAAGTAAGTATGTGTTTAAGAGCACATGGACCACCAGAAGATAACTACTTTTCTTCAGACTAGCAGCCAGGGCACTGCTCACCAAGAAGGAAACCCTGGGAGGGAAGAACTTGGGGAACGAGAGGACACAAGAATCTCTGCAGCTTCTTAGGTATGTAGGTAAGTCACAGAGGTGTTGGGTGCCTCAAGAAACAACATGGAGCTGCTCTCTTTTTAAAAATAAATACTTTTTAAAATATATTTTCAACTTTACAGAAAAATTGCAATAATAATTCAGGGAACTCATGAATATTCTTTATCCGGATACATTATTTTTTTAAACTTCCTTTATTTATTTATTTATTTATTTATTTATTTATTTATTTATAGATAGATTCTCACTCCAGTTGCCCAGGCTGGGGTGTAGCAGTTGGATCGTGGCTCACTGCAGCCTCAACTTCCTGGACTCAAACCATCCTCCCACCTCAGCCTGCCGGGTACCTGGGACGACAGACACACACCACCATGCCAGGCTAATTTTTTTGTATTTTTTGTAGAGACAGGGTTTCACCATGTTGCCCAGGCTGGTCTCAAACTCCAGGACTCCAGTGATCTGCCTGTCTCAGTCTCCCAAAGTACTGGAATTGCAGGCGTGAGCCACTGTGCCCAGGCTCCCCTATTTATTTTTTATCATTTTCTTTCTCTCTCTGTAAACACACACATGTATACACATCCATATATCTATATTCTGAAGCATTTGAGAGTATATTGCATACGTTGTGCTCTTTTCCTCCTTAATATTTCAGTGTGCATCTGCTAAGAAGAAGGATCTTTTCTTAAATAATCAAGGTACAGTTTTACATTCAGTATATCAAACACATATATACAGTGGTTCTCCCTACCCAGCTTCAGTTACCCATGGTCAACTATGGTCTGAAAATATTAAATGGCAAATTCTAGAAATAAACAATTCATAATTTAAAGTTGCATGCTCTTCTGAGTAATGTGATGAAATCTCTCACTGTCTCACTGCATCCTACCTGGGATGTGAATCATCCCTTTGTCCAGTGTATCCATGTTGTAGACACCACCCACCCACTAGCGACTTAGTATCCGTTATCAGATGCACCACCAAGGTATCTCAGTGCTTGTGTTCACGTAACCCTTATCTTACCTAATAATAGCCCCAAAGTGCAAGAATGATGATGCTGGCAATTCAGATATTCAAAAAGAACCCGTAAACTGCTCCCTTTAAGTGAAAAGGTGAAAGTTTCTCAACTTAATAAGGAAAGGGGGGGAAGCATATGCTGCAATTGGTAAAATCTACAGTAAGAAAGAATTTTTATCTGCAAAATTTGAACAGTACATTGTTATAATTGTTCTATTTTATTAGTTGTTGTTAATACACATTGTCTAATTTATAAATTAAACTTATGTAGATATCTATGTATAGGAAGAAAACAGGGCATATAGGGCTTTAGACATTCACTGGGGTCATGAAACATATTCCCTGTGGATGAGGGGGACTGCCATAATACTCTTATCTACTACAGAGATTATAATTTTATCAATTGCCTCAATAATGTTCTTCATAGCAATTTTTTTTTTTTTCTGGCAGGGAATGTCTCTCTTTGTTAAGGGGATGAGACTGGCCTAGCAGACAAAGATGCATGCTCAGCTCTCCTTAGGATTTTTTTTTTTTTTTTTGAGACAGAATCTCATTCTGTCACACAGGCTGTAGTGCAGTGGCACCATCTTGGCCTTCTACTGGGTTCAAGCAATTCTCGTGCCTCAGCCTCCCGAGTGGCTGGGACTACAGGTGTGTGGCACCATGCCGGCTAATTTTTGTATTTTTAGTAGAGATGGGGTTTCACCATGTCGGCCAGGCTGGTCTTGAACTCCTAACCTCAGGTGATCCACCTGCCTCGGCCTCCCAAAGTGCTGGGATTACAGGTATGAGCCACCAAGCCTGGCCTCCTTAGGATCTTTATGAGTAAGGGAACCCGCAGCAGGTCAATTGTTTGATTTTCTTTGGTTTCATTCTTATTCCATTTCTTCCCTGAGAGTACAAAGTTAATCAGCAAGACTACCCAGGTGTTAAGAGATCTTTAGTAGTAGAAGGAATCTGTCTTGACAAGATACAGCTTCATCAGGGGCCTGAGATGTAAAATTGCACATCTTCCCTCCAGCCTCAGCTTAGGACTAAGAATGGTCTGTGGTACTTTTTCTATTCCTTTTTATCTTTTGTGGGGAAGGTGGGTAGCAAGAAGAGTAATAGATACTTGAATGAGCAAAAGCAAATTTGGGATAAAAATAAAGAGCTGGTATTCTGTGGTAAATCTAGTCCTAGGTTGAGAACAAGGCTTTCTACAAGAATTTCCCTAAAGGAGAGTGTGACACTGTACATACTTGTCTTCTCAATCATTCTCTGGTTATTTGGAACGAATTTCTGTTTAAGAATCAATTGATGTCAGGAGCATGGTGGCTCACACTTCCAATCCCAGCACTTTGGCCAAAGTGGGATGATTAATTGACCCCAGGAGTTCGAGACCAACCTGGGCAACATAGCAAGACTCGTTTCAAAAAAAAAAAAAAAAAAAAGAGCTGGGCATGGTAGTGTGTGCCTGTGATCCCAGCTACTTGGGAGGCTGAAGCAGGAGGATCACTTGACCCTGGGAGATTGAGGCTTCAGTGAGCTATGATGGTGCCACTGTACTCCAGTCTGGGTGACAGAGCAAGACTCTGTCTCAAAAAGGAAAAAAAAAAAAAAAGAATTGGTTGATGTCAACTTTCCTCACTGATTTACCATATGTAAATTACCCCAGAACTGCTTCCCCTGGTCATCTTCCTAGTCTTCAAGAGAAGGAACATGAGGAAACTTCCACATTTTATTACACAGCAACAGGGAATGTGGTGGGGAGGAACAAGAGAAATGGGAAAGGAAAGAGAAATCACTGCCTTGAAGAGGGTAATGTGGAGAAGGGAGAGGAGACCCCAAATACAATGCTGTAGGGCTTAGGGAGACTACAGTCTCTACTGGAGCCAATTTTGGTCTCAAAGTCACGTTCTTCCATTTCCCGCTTCCTCTCCAGGCAAAATGAAGCTGAATCTGGTGCAGATCTTGTTCATGTTGCTGATGCTGATGCTGGGCCTGGGGATGGGCCTGGGGCTGGGGCTTCAAATGGCTGCAGCAGTCTTGGAGGAGAGTGATCAACCGCTCAATGAATTTTGGTCCAGTGACTCACAGGACGAAACTGAGGCCACTGAGGAGGGAGATGGCACCCAAACCACAGAAACGCTGGTACTTGGCAACAAAGAAGTGGTGCAACCTGGCTGGCCGGAAGATCCCATCCTCAATGAAGATGAGGTTGGAGGAAACAAGATGCTCAGAGCCTCAGCTCTCTTTCAGAGCAACAAAGACTATCTTAGGCTTGACCAGACAGATAGAGAATGCAATGAAATGATGGCACACAAGATGAAGGAGCCCAATCAGAGTTGCATAGCCCAGTATGCATTCATCCATGAGGATCTAAAGACAGTCAAAGCTGTCTGTAACAGTCCTGTCATTGCCTGTGAGCTCAAGGGGGGAAAATGTCACAAAAGCTCCCGACCTTTTGATTTGACATTGTGCGAGCTGTCCAAACCAGACCAGGTCACTCCTAACTGCAATTACCTAACTTCTGTTATAAAAAAGCACATTATTATAACCTGTAATGACGTGAAACTCCAGTTACCCACTGGATAATGAAGCAACTCATCATCTTTTTACTCTTCACCTTCTCCTGTTCCTCTTCCTTTTTTACTTCTTCTTTCGCATGTAGTTCTCCTGGTCTTAGGTATTATGCAGATGTAATTCTTCCTTGCCTTGTGGGTCACCCAACTTGCATTTTGTTCCTAGGATTACAGATGGTGGAATAAGGTAATGATGCCTCGTTTCTCTCAGCTCTCCGTCTCTCCTTTCCCTTACCCTGGAAAGGAGTAAGTGAAGAGCTGCTGTAGTCCCTACTGTAGTCCTGGCCATCGATTTGTCTCCTTTTCTAAGTTTGTCTCTGGATGTGGACTGGAAGAGTTTAGTGTATCCTTTACCCATGTTCTTCCCTGCTATCCACCCTGAGCCTCTACAACAATCACATAACACTCTTGGGTTTTGCACAATTGCACTTCTGTGTTGTGGATGCAGTTAAAGTGATTCTATCCGTGACGGCTTCTGGAGGACCATGTGGATCAGGCTTCCTTTTCTGAGCTGGCAAAAATTTAGGGACTAGGTTTGGGGGTCTGCTGGGGAGGTGGTGTGCTGCTGTAGACCAAGATAGAACATGGGCTGGAGCAAGGATAGAACTCTTTTTTCTTGACCCTTCACTGCCCTTTTCTCTTTCTTCCCATCTTTTACTACCAGCCTCCTTGCTTTGCTTCTTGTTTTTATCTCTTACCTTTGCTTTTGTCCTTTGCTTCTTTTCTTCGTTTATTTTTCCTGTTTTTCTTTTTTTTTTTTTTTTTTTTTTTTTTGAGACAAAGTTTCACTCTTGTTGCCCAGGCTGGAGTGCAATGGCTCGATCTCGGCTCACCACAACCTCAGCCTCCCGGGTTCAAGCGATTCTCCTGCCTCGGCCTCTCGAGTAGCTGGGATTACAGGCATGCGCCACCACGCTCAGCTAATTTTGTATTTTTAGTAGAGACGGGGTTTCTCCATTTTGGCCAGGCTGGTCTCGAACTCCTGACCTCAGGTGATCCACCCACCTCGGCATCCCAAAGTGCTGGGATTACAGGTGTGAGCCACTGCGCCCAGCCTCTCCCTTTCCTCTTCTTTTTCTTTTTGGGCCTTCCCTTCTCTTTATCTGGGTCCTTTTAGAGATTCAGTCAGCTGATACTGATCACTTATGCTATGTTGGTCCTATAGTCAGTCATGTAAGCAGATGTTAGTCCTATAGTCAGAGTCTGGCACAGGGAGTTGGAAGAGGGTGGGTCAAGAGAGTGAGAAAAAGAGAGAGGAAAAGAGAGAAAGAGAAAGTGAGAGTGAGCAATCTTTTGAATTATGTCCAGAAGCAGAATAGTGCTTATATTAGGTGCCCAGTAGATGTGGAATGAATGGGATAAGAGACAGGCTTTTTCTCATTTAGCATTATTTCCGCTTTCTTGCTCTAAAGAACAAGAAAGTTGGTGAAAGAATAATTTCTGCAGAGAAGGTATCACACTTAATCAAGGAGAAGAGAAGCTGTGTGGCTGGATACGTAGAAGATGCAAGTGGCCTCTCCTCAGCCTATTTCCTCTAAATTCAAATGAGAAATAGTGTAGTTAGTCATGCTTAGGGAGGCGAGGAATCTGAGAACATAGCTGTAAGGATTCACTGTGTGACTGGATTTTGAGATTTCCTTCCCTTAGAGTTTTTCTGTGCTTCACATTCCTAGACTATTATAGACTAAGTCAGGGACATACATAAATGGGAGACTGAAGGGAAGAACAGTTTGCTTTACTCTGACCTGGCTTGCATTTTCCTATTCTTTCTTTCTTTATTCTCCAGTTTACTTTATTCTTCCTGTTTTCACAGACAGGCAACCACTCTAGTAACCTCCTAGACTTCCCTGATTCAATATATCCCTTATACCTCTGACTCACTTCCAGCAATAACCTCTTAGGAACAGTGTTGTCTCCCAAGTAATTCTAATAATAGTGGACAGGAAGTATGTGTCCATCTGTGGGCTACCCTGATGTTTTAGAGGTGGTGATGAAGTGGTGAAAGGTGATGACTCAGCCAAGGCAGATTCCTGAGGGCGAATCCCTGTCTGGGGAAAGAGACAAAATGTTATCTAAGGCAAGGGAGAAGAAAATGAGAAATGGGATGGGAAGAGGGGAAAGAAGAATAGGCGTCAGAGAAAATCGGCCATGTTAGTGATCTGTCTGGTAGGTGAACCAAGGATTTAGGAATGAAATGTGAAAGGTCTCCATTGTATGGAGTGAATTATCAAGAGAATGGAATTAGCCAGGGATTAAAGCCTATATTCTGTAGTATTCTGATGTGGCTCCATCCTCTTCAGGTTCCCTCCAGCTTCTCTCCCTAAGGGTTCCGGCGCTGTTTGATGAGTATGCTCATCTCCTCCAGGTCTTCATTTTGGGCAAATCTCAGTGGTCATGTGTTTTTTTGTTTTGTTTTGTTTTCATTTTTCTGTTTAATCTGACCATGTAGACTATCTCAGGAAAGCATTTACAAAATACAGGCCTCTAGTGGCTCAAGCAGGAAAATATAGCTTCCATGGCTGATAATAGGGTGACAAGGCATTGTGGGACCTCACCTCCCAGGGACAGAAAATCAACTCACTGTAGCTCAAATTCTGCCTCATTCACAAGACTTTTGCCAAGTCTTCTAATTCCAATGTCGCTTCCTCTCTATACTTCCAGGATCTATGTTGAGCCCATATGACAGATCCCCAGTCCCTTATCTACAGTACCCAAATCTCTAAAGCTCTGAAAATGGAAAGTTTTTTTTTCAAAGTGGCCCCAAAACTCATTTAGATATGACACCTGACTAGACTGACAATGTGAGGCTATTTATCTTCTTTATTTATGCTATGCGACCATTACATATTTCACTGTGGTAATATCACTGTGTTTTGTTGTGAGTAGGCCCTTCTAAGAGTGTGTTAGTCATATATGATATAAACATACACACTTTAACATACAATGGTGCTTTTTAAAATCTGAAAATGTTGGCCAAAATGCATTGGCCCCAAAAGTTTCAAGTAAGAAATTGTGGGATCTATATATAACTGTTTAATTAGCCCTTAATTAATTTGAGTATACCATATATGATCCTAGTTAGGCCACTAGCATCTTTGTGGAAGGATCTGTATTATAAGTTTCTTCTATATTCTTCTTTGACACATTTATTAATCAATGACTGTCTACTTATTGGCCAAGGGATATCTCCTCTGCTGTTTGGAAGACACTCAAATATTGTCTTCAGAACACTCTGTACAAGTTTTTGGTCAGGTGTGGTGGCTTATGCCTGTAATCCTAACACTTTGGGAGGCTGAGGTGGGAAGAACACTTGAGCCCAGGAGTTCAGGACCAGCCTGGGCAACACAGGGAGACCTCATCTCTACAAAAAATATAAAAATTAGCCAGGCGTGGTGGCACATGCCTGTGATCCCAGCTATTTGGGAGGCTGAGGTGGGAAGATTGCATGAGCCCCAGAGATAAAGGATGCACTGAGCTATGATTGCACCACCGCACTCCAGCCTGGGTGACAGATTGAGACCCTGTCTCAAAAAAAAAATGTGTTTTAAGTTGTTCTGAACTTTGCTGCTTATTAACATTGCTGGCCAGGCGTGGTGGCTCACGCCTGTAATCCCAACACTTCGGGAGGCCAAGGCAGGTGGATCACCTGAGATCAGGAGTTCAAGACCAGCCTGGCCAACATGGCAAAATCCCATCTCTACTAAAAATACAAAAATTAGCCCGGCATGGTGGCGCAAGCCAGTAGTCCCAGCTACTCGGGAAGCTGAGACAGGAGAATCATTTGAACCTGGGAGGTGGAGGTTGCGGTGAGCCAAGATTGCGCCATTGCACTCCAGCCTGGACGACAGAGCAAGACTCTGTCTCAAAACAAGCAAACAAACAAACAACAACAAAACATTACCTTGGGGAGTTTAAATTTTTTTTAATTAAAAACAATTCCAGGGCCCTCTTCTAGCAATATTGGTTATTTAATTAGTCTGAGTTGGAGTCTAGACATCAGGTGGGGTCCAGGCATCTTGGAGCCTACCAGTTTTTCTGTGAATTAATGTTTCAAAACTGTTAACAAAGATGTTGAATTGCTCAGGTTATTAAATAATCTGATGTGGTGTGCTGTAGGAGAAAAGAACCAATTCTTGGGATAGATGTGAGAATATCTCAGCTTTGCCCCTCGAAAAAAACCAGTTGTGACTCTGGGAATTGCCCTCAGCTCTCAGAATCTGAGGTTTCTTATCAGTAAAGTTAGATAATGATCATACCTACTTTATAGGGTTGTTGTGAGGATTAGACGAGATTGAACAGCCCACGGTAGGGTTCAGTGAATGGCAGCTGCATTTGGTGGTGATGTTGCAGGGCTCACTGCCCATGGTATTTTGACGGAGTCCTTCTGGAAGCAGCACTATAACACGAAGGGCAAGACCGTCAGCACAGGTTTGAGTTTCAGGTTGTTGGCAGTATGCAGATATGTGGGATCTTATTAAATCTCATTCCTTGGATGGCCACAAAATTTATATTCTAGGGCCAGTAGAGTCCTTATACTTGAGCAAGCAGGGCCACTGCCCTCAGGGCTCCCCTATACTTTGGAGTGCCTTCCACATAGGAAGTTCCCCCGCTACAGTATCTGGGACTGGCTGAGGTTCCCCTGCTACAGTATCTGGGACTGGCTGAGGCCAGCAGCCATGTGGTTAGGGTGCTCTGAGCTTAGCCTAGGACCGGTGTGGGCCCGGGTCCCATTTCTCCCCTTTGGAGCACAGTCTCCCCACTGCCATGTGTGATCAACTAGGTGCCACAAAAGAGTTCTGAGATTTGGTCAGGCATGGTGGCTTATGCCTGTAATCCCAACACTTTGGGAGGTTGAGGTGGGTGGATCACCTGAGGTCAGGAGTTCGAGACCGTGCTGGCTAACGTGGTGAAACCACGTCTCTACTAAAAATACAAAAAAAAAAAAAAAAAAAAAATGCTGGACGTGGTGGCGGATGCCTGTAATCCCAGCTACTTGGGAGGCTGAGGCAGGAGAATTGCTTGGACCTGGAAGGCGGAGGTTACAGTGAGCAGAGATCTCACCACTCCTCTCCAGCCTGGGTTATGGAATGAGGAGGCTCTGTCTCAAAAAAAAAAAAAAAAAAAAAAAAAAAAAGGAGTTCTTAGACTTGCACCTAAGAGGGTCCTTCTGGGGCCCTAAGGCCAGGGCCTGGTTCCAGGAGGGTGGCCTGGTAAATGGATTTCTCCTTCTGGCTGGTGTGGTATTTTTTTGTGTGTGAGATCACCAGAGTGGACCATCAGAAAGGTGCTAACACTTGATTTTGGATGATTCAAATATATCCTGGACACAGGATGCATCCAGGACTCTGGGCCACCGGTGACCATTTACTACTGATCTTAAGGCTTGAGCTGCATGTGTGGAGGCTTTTGCTGTTTTGCTGGCTTTTGCTAATTCTGGTCTATAGCACCCAGGGGTAGTAGCAGTACATGTTCTTACCCTGTGAACTCCCCACTGCTGACACGCAAACAGTTACTTCATTCCTTTTGTAAGATACATACCATGTGGAGGTGTGGAGTGACTACTCCTGTCTTCTGTAAGGATTTTGAGACTCTTGCTCCTCAGTGCCAATGAGGAATTTCTTCTTTTTTTTTTTTTTTTTTTTGAGAGGGAGTCTCACTCTGTCGCCCGGGCTGGAGTGCAGTGGCACCATCTTGGCACATTGCAACCTCTGCCTCCCAGGTTCAAGCAATTCTCTGGCCTTGGCCTCCCAAATAGCTGGGATTACAGGCGCATGCCTGGCATGTACAGCTGGACTTGACACCATGTCTGGCTAATTTTTGTATTTTTAGTAGAGACGGGGTTTCACCATGTCTGTATGTGGATACATACAGGCTGGTCTGTATGTATCCTGGCCTCAAGTGATCCACCCACCTTAGCCTCCCAAAATGCTGGGATTACAGGCATGAGCCACCGCTCCCAGCCCCAGTGGGGCATTTCCTATCAATGTTCTCTCTTGCCTCCAACTGGTAGGTGATAACATGCTCTCTTGGGTTGGTCTTAATCTGTGCAAGATGAAGGATAATCACTCCTTGCATGAACGGGATGCTTTTTTCACTCTGCCAACAGGTCCCTTGCTGGTGGCGATGTGTGGAAGGTAGGAATGTGATTAGTTGTGAAAGAGGTCATGTTCTAGGAATGCAGTAATTATGGCTTAAAGAGTTCAAGAGAAAATATGATTAGAAGATATGTTTTATGTTTATACTACAAAATTCCAAATGGCAAATTCTACATTGCCTGAAAATTAATCATCATTCTCATTTTCTTGCATATTCTGGATAAGACTTGCATTTGTGATCATCATCAACAATGTAAAGTAATAAAGTAACCTTTGAGAGAGTCATTGGGAGTTGGTATTTAGGCCATACAGTGGATAATTCCCTGTCATGGGTAACACTATAACCGGCATTAAATGGCACTAGGAAACTACAGAGGCAAGAAGATACAAATTGTTTCAATTTAAATAGGTTTTGAAGAGCTGTAGCAGTGCTATACACTTTTTTCTTGTGGTTGGAGACATGAAATTATTCAAGAATGGTACTTTTCACAATAAAGAGCATGAAGAAATGATTCCTAGATTTAACAGGAAGAGATGATATCTGGACACCCCAAAGAATCTCCATATACACTGATTGGACAATATAGAAATATATATAGTATCTTTTCTTTTCTCATTATTCTAAAACTTCATTGACAAATCATGATACTTCACTTGGGCTCATAAATTTTGTAATATATTTAAACATGAAACTGTTATATAGATAGGGCCCTCTTCCTCACCCTTCCGCCAAAAAAAATTTAGCCCAGGGCCACACACAGTAGAGGCAACTCTGGTTGTGGCTGTATCCAAGGTAATGTCTCATGTGTTATGTCCTTATTAGGCCCTCGACAAGAACTCACCTCCTTGCCTCCCTCAAGTGCTCAGTCTACCAGGCAGGGTAGACTCAGTTGGTTCTTTTCAAGCCTTCTCCTTCCCATGAAACGAAGTTATGTTATCCAGCAGAGATTCATTGCTGGTGGGGTCAAAAGGAACTCCAGGGCACAGAGTTGCCGTCATTTTCAGCAATGCTTTGATTTAGCGTGGAATTTGTTGATGTTCCTGCCTGCATTCCCTGTATCCTACCCGTAGACCTGCCTTTCTCTCCTCTTCACATTTTTGCACTGGGCTGCACTTCGTTTTCAGAAAGTGGTTCACATCCCGGAGATGTCACTTCCAGGAGCAGCTGGGCTGATTCTTTATAAGAATTATGATTCAGAAACCAGGTAAAGTTTGGATTTAGGGGAAAGGTAAGGGGAAGAGGAAAATGGTGGTATTAAGGCTAAGCAACAGGGGCAACGAGGGAAATGTGAGTCTCATGTTGAGACGGAATAGTCCATTTACCTATTGAAATAGGATTTCAGGAAGTACTAGGATATCCCAGTGTTTCAAAATGTCAGCTCGCCAGCACGAGCATGAGGTTAGTGTTTGGAATTATATCCTTCTAAACTTATTGCATAATCCTATACACAAGGATATAAAATTATTAACTTCAAATAATGGGGTCTTCAGCACATTTATAAGGTGACAAGAAGAAAAGAAAAAAGCAAAATAAGCCTTATTCTATGAATGCTTTTGCATGAGTTTGGCACTGTGCTACCTACTTACTGAGTACACAGTCATTAAAACAAAACAAAAGAAACAGGCTTTGCAACATATCCACAAATGAGATCCAGAGGGGAAAATTGTGATAGGAAGAAGGAAGGTGATGTGATTAGAGCCAGCCCTGGGAACTGCGCTGGAAAGCTGGTCTAGCTAAGGACCAAACATACAGCAAGCAACCGTATTAGAATGATAGAAGAACCGTATTAAAATGATATATTTGTAAGGTTGAGAACAGTTGATACATATAGATCTCCCTTACCAGGGAGGTGCAGCCATCCCGCAGCTGCTGAGCGTTCCCTGTCAAGAATTCACAGGTGCCTTCTTCTCCAGAGCATAGCCTCCAGCCTATGGGGGTCTCCTTGTTGACAATGCCTAAAAGGTTATGTCCTTCCTCAGGAGTAGCCCACAGCCAATGACTGGCTGATATGGATGTGTAAGAACTTAGACCTCTTGCCTCAATCTTACGGCATCTGCATGTTTTAGGGCTCCCCATGGGGTCAGGCTTGCGACTAACCTTTAGCTAAAATCACTTCTTTGTTTAGCTTTTTACGTACAGGTTTCTCCTAAGAGCACTCTTTCAATAAATCACTAAATCAAGAATATGCTCTAAGGAAGGAATAGGGAATTCATTTTTCTTGAAGCCCTCCAAGAGCTGAAGGTCAAGGGCCCAGGTTGGAGATCAGTTTAGGCAGGTGGGCAGGGTAGACTCTAGAATGTCAGGGTAGCATAATGGTTAAACACATAGAATCTGGAACTTCAACTGAAAGTTCCAGAACTTTCATTGAAATTGTACTTCTAACATTTACTAGCTTACCTTAGGTAAGTAACTTCAATTGAAAGTTCCAGAACTACATTAAAATTGTAGTTCTAACATTTACTAGCTTATCTTAGGTAAGTAACCTCTCTGGTTATACCCAGTAGAACTAATACAATGCCTTGTGCATTGTAGGTGTTCAATGTGTATATATCTAGTTGAACTCACAATTTTTTTTTTTTTATGTAGCCTATTCTCATACATTGACTAATATGCCTGTTTTGTTTTGTTTTGTTTTGATAGAGTCTCGCTGTGTTGCCCAGGCTGGAGTGCAGTGGCACAATCTCAGTTCATTGCAACCTCTGCCTCCCTGGTTCAAGCGATTCTCATGCCTCAGCCTTAGGAGTAGCTGGGATTACAGGCACCTGCCACCAAGCCAGGCTAATTTTTGCATTTTCAGTAGAGACGGGGTTTCACCATGTTGGCCAAACTGTTCTCGAACTCCTGACCTCAGGTGATCTGCCTGCCTCGTCCTCCCGAAGTGCTGGAATTACAGTGCCACTGTGCCCGTCCATGACTTGATCTTCCCTGGTCCAAATATTCTCGCCCCTGAATCAGTGATGTTTTCATTACACTATGTTTCCAACTTTCTTTTTCTAAATGTAAATTTAAAAAATGTTTTAGCCTGGGCACGGCGACTCATGCCTATAATCCCAGCATTTTGGAAGGCCAAGGCAGGAGGATCACCTGAAGTCAGGAGTTCAAGACCAGCCTGACCAACATGGCGAAACCCTGTCTCTACTAAAAATACAAAATAATTAACCATGCGTGGTGGCACATGCCTGTAATCCCAGCTACTTGGGAGGCTGAGGCAGGAGAATTGCTTGAATCCCCGAGGCGCAGGCTGCAGTGAGCCAAGATTGCACCACTGCATTCCGTCCTGGGCGACAAGAGCGAAACTCAGTCTTAAGAAAAAAAAAATTCTTTTAGAGATAGGGGGCTTTCTATATTGCCTAGGCTGGCCTTAAACTCCTGGCCTCAAGTGATCCTGTTGCCTTGGCCTCCCAAAGTGCTGGGGTTACAAGAGTGAGCCACTGCACCTGACCTTTCTTGGTCTGTGGTTAGTTGGCCATCTGTCATCAATATCTGAGACTACAGAAGCTCTTGATGAGAGCTTCATGTTTTTTAGCTATTATGGTGGCCTTAAAATGTGTCCACACAGTCACTAATGCTCTTCCCTTCAAAAGGTGAGCTTAATCTCTCTCTCCTTCAGTGTGACTGATCTCAGTGAGAGAATCTGCTGGAAATGAATTCACTTCCAATGAACAGAATGTGATCAAAGTGATGGTATGCCTCTTCTAAAATAGGTCCAAAAAAGGATTTGGCTTTCTCCTTGCTCTTGAGCTCACATCACTTGCTCTGGGGGTAAGCTAGGTGCCACATCATGAGAACACTCAAGCAGCACAATGGAGAGACCCATGTGGGAATTGAGGTCTTCTGCCAACACCAGGAAGGAATTAAGACCTCCTCCCAAAGGTCATGTGGGTGAGCCATCTTGCAAGCAGCTCCTCTAACCCCAGTCAAACCTTCAGATGACTGCAGCCCTACCTGACATTTTTACTGCAAGCTTATGGGAGACCCTGAACCAGAACCTATCAGTTAACCTTCTTCTAAACTCTTGACCTTTAGAAACTGCAACATGATACATATTTGTTGCTTTAACTGCTAAGTTTTAGAGTAATTTGTTTCACAGCAATAGATAATATAGTTATGAAATGCAAGATTTTCTGGTCTGGAATGGCTCATTGTAGTGTTTTTTCCATCTCTCCACTTATATCATTTTTTCTTTATCTAGTAACTAAAGAATTATTTTACTTCCTCTCCCCTTCCCCATCTACAGGCTAATAATTGACCTACTAACTTAGTTAAAAACCATAGACTGTTTATCATTTTAGGACATTTATAAGCTTATGAAATGTATTTGCTTATCCAGTTATCTCCAGAAATATTAGAGATTACTGCTTATTCTGATTATTTTAAGTTCCTCACATAGAAAAAAGACACTATTTAACGTTGTCATGGGTTAGGGTACTAGGCTGGTAAGAATATATGCTGATACATACACTTCCTAGAGGGCAATTTGATAATATGCAGCAAAAGTGCTTAATATATATTTTTTAAATCTTTGACCCCAGGATTTTACTTTTCATAATTTATCCTAAGGAATCAATTTGGCAAATGCATAAAGTTGTATGAATAAGAATGTTCATCATAGCATGATTTATAATGGTAAAAGTAAAAAAAATTCTAAGTGTCGAACATCAGGGATTATTTAAATAAATAGTAGTTTAACAATGAAATAGTATTAAATCCCTAAAGGGATAATAAAGGCCTAAATTTGTTGACATGAAAGAATGTAGATGAATTCAGTGAAAAAAATTTATGGTGTATTTATTACGGTTTCATTTTGTGAAAATACATGCCTACCTTTGTAAATAAAGTTATATATGTATTTTTTCTAATGTATATTTAACTTTCTCATACATGCATATATATATGCATGTAAAAAATCCTGGAAGCATAGATGTCAAAATGTCATTGGTGGTTAACTTTCAGTGATGAGATTTAGAGCAATTTTAATTAATTCATTATTTTCAAATTTATTTGTATTTTCTAATGTTTTTCCTAGTGATTTAATGAATAAAAAGAGCAATACAATTCATTGTAAAAAATTAGGAAAATACAGACGAAAAAGGACAAAGTCATGGTCAAATGTAGTCACACTATTTAAGATTAATCACCCTTAATATTTAGGTGCATACTTTTAGTTTTCTATGTGCAAATATACATACAAACATGTATATGTTAAAAAAATTGGAATCAAATATTATTTACAGGGTTGCCTTATCATTTTGAACTGTAATTTTAAATGTTTGAAATAACATCAATCTCACAGAAAAACTGCAAGTACAACACAAGTAACTCTTGTTTATTCCAGAACGGTTTGAGAATAAGTTACTGAATGCGCCTCCACTCCTGAATACTTTGGTGTGCCTTTCTTGTAACAAGGATATTCTCATATATAACTATCAAAATCAGGACATTACTGTTAACATTTACATTATGCTACCATCTAACTCAGACTCTACTCAAATTTTACTATTTGTCTCAATAATGTTCTTTAGAGCAAAAAGATCCAATCAGAATCATGTGTTTCATTTAGTAGTCATGTCTCTTTATTTTTGTTGGGTATCATACAGTTCCGTAGGCTTTCTTAGATTCATGACTTTGACTCTTTTGAAGATTCCAGTCCAGTTATTTTGTAGAATGTCTCTCAATGTGGGTTTGTCCTGATTAGATTTAGATTCTCCATCTTTGGCAGAGGTGTCACAAAAATGGTGCATGTTCTTCCCACTGCATCCTCTAAGTTTCAATTCAACTTCAATTTAAGCCATTATTGATTATGTTTACTTTGTTCACCTGATTAAAATGAAATCTGCCAGCCTTCTCTACTGAAGTTATTATTTTTCTCTTTGGAACTACTAAGTATTTTGTAGTGGATGCATTTTGAAACTATGTAAGTATTTCAGCTGGGCCCGGTGGTTCAGGCCTGTAATCCCAGCACTTTGGGAGGCTGGGGGGTTGGGAGAGGGTGCAGATCACCTGAGATCAGGAGTTCGAGACCAGCCTGGCCAACACGGCAAAACCTCCTCTCTACTAAAATTATAAATATTAGCTGGGCATGATGGTAGGCACCCGTAGTTGCAGCTACTCAGGATGCTGAGGCAGGAGAATCACTTGAACTTGGGAGGCGGAGGTTACTGTGAGTCAAGATTGCCTCACTGCACTCCAAACTGGGTGACAGAGCAAGACTCCATCTCAAAAAGAAGAAGAAGGAGGAGGAGGCAGTAGGAAGGAGGGAGAAGGAGAAGGAGAAGAGGAAGAAGAAGAAGGAGGAGGAGGAGGAGGAGGAGGAGGAAAAGAAAACTATGTAGGTATTTAAATCCTTATTGTATTTTAAAAGTATTCATTTATTTATATAAGTATGGATTCATGGTTTCTATTTTATTCACTGAGTTATAATTTGTCCCAGATTAGCCAGTGGAAGCTGTTTTATAGGGCTTCTCTGTGTTTTTGATGTATCCCTATTCCTCCTCCTCCTCCTCCTCCTCTTCTCCTTCTCCTTCTCCTCCTTCTTCTTCCTCCTTTTCTTCTTCCTTCTCTCTTCTTCTTCTTCTCTTTGCTCTGTTGTCCAGGCTGGAGTACAGGGGTGTGATCATGGCTCACTGCTTTCAAACTCCTGGGCTCAAGCAGTGCTCCCACCTCACCCTCTTGAGTAGCTGAGACTACAGGTGTGCATGACCATGCCCAGCTAATGTTTTCTTTCTTTTCTTTTCTTTCTTTTCTTTCTTTCTTTTTTCTTTCTTTTCTTTTCTTTTTCTGTAGAGACAATGTCTCACTATGTTGCACAGGCTGGTCTCTGAACTTGGCCTCCCAAAGTTCTGAAATTACAGGCATGAGCCACCATGCCCAGCCTCCCCATCATTATTTAAGTAGTTCTTTGCTTTTAGAAACTACAAGATGGCCCAAGCTCATTTTATACTTTCCTTCTCCTGGAACCAGTCATTTTTCTAAGGTGAGCTGGTTGTGTTTAGTGACGAACAGTATTTTGAAACCTGGATCTGGGTGCTAGGTAGTGCTCATTGCTGATGGGGTGAGAGAGCTCTAAGGCTGTCTCAGTGGACATAGTTGGGAATATGGCAAATAGCCAATCACACACACACTCACACTCACATGTATTTGCATGTATTTTCTCTTTTTTCTTTTCTTTCTTTCTTTTTTTTTTCTTATGAACCTTTTTTATTTCTCTCATTTTTGAGAAAATCTGATCCTTCTGAACCTTGAATAAAGATTTCAAATCTATATGCAGCTACGCATAGGCATTATTGTTTTGCGTATGGAAAAATGAGGGTTCAAGTCATAGAAATATATGATGGCAGAGCAGTGAGGAAATCCTGGGCTATTTTCTAACATGATAGAATAGGGTTTCAGACCTCTTGAATTCAGCAGGGATGTAATTTACAAGTAATTACTCCCTTGAAAATCAGAGTAACCACACTTGTAGTGAAATTCATTCCTGATGGTGCTTGCTGCATTCCATTCTGGTGCTGGAAGCTGGACTGGAGACCGACCATGTTCCTTCAAGGATCCTCAGCAATGTACAAGGGAAGCTCCTTTCTGAGGGAACTGTGCTTGCATGTAGACCTTCACAGTAGTGCAACATAACTTCTCAGAGATCAACATGCCACCATTCAGTGAACCTGGGAATTTCAAGAGGAGGCCAAGTGTCAGCACAGCGGCTACTGAAGGGCAATGCCTGCTTCTTAGGAAAGGCAGTAACTCACTAGAAGCAGGCCCTTCAGATCCACAGGTGGACTGAAATGAGGATTATTCCTCAGCCAGAAAGGACTGGTTGAGTGATTGGAAGGTCCGATGGGTCATCATCCTCTTGTTTAATAGCAACATATGGTATTTCCTGTCCCTGGGAGTGTGGCAGAGCAGAGCACCCAAAGTACAAGTGGTGACCTGGCCACTGATGTGCAGTTTCCCATAGATCTCATTAAATCTGGCCACAAGGGCAGGCACATCCTTCACTTTTCCTTCACTTTGGCCAGCACTTCCTCTGAGAATTCATGTCTTTTAACAAATTTTAATAAATTTCCTTCTGCAGCATTTTTTAGTATCTCTATCAGGGTTTCCAACATTATTTGACTGGATATAGATTATAATAGTTAAATTAGTGCAGGCTATGCTTTCTGGATTCATGATTTGAGAAAAAAATGGACATAGCTTTTGCCACCTGGTTCTGATTCAGAGTTCACACCACAAAGAAATGGGATGCTTTCCTGGAGAGAACCTGTCCTTTGAGTAGGGCTTCTTCTCTTAATGTAGAACAGATTTTGAAAGACTCAGGGCTATTCAGTTTGTAGCAAACTGCAAAAGTAAGAACATAGGTATCTTTGGTGAATTTCACACTTTGATTTTTCATCTCTATCAATACTTCCAAAGCACTTTTATATCTGCCTTTGACAACTAACATATCCATCAAAATATTGAATGATGTGGACTCTGAGAAGGAACCTCATAAATGCTGGTCTTTCATGAGCTCCTCAAGATCCAACCCATAACACAGACTCATGACAAATGGTCCAAACTTATACTCCTCCAGAGTGATATTTCCGTTCTCTGCATGGTACCTGTAAATGACATTTTTAGCCAGCTTCACATGGTCCTGGGACCCACACAAATGAAGTAAGGTTATTGACTCCTCCTTCAAGATGAGCTTGTCAATTTTTCTTCCAAATTTCTAAAATAGGTTTCTTTAGTGCCACGAAGATTACACGCAACAGCCACCTTCTTATGCTGAAATTCTTTTAATTTCACAATACTGTCTGTAAGTAGGTATCTGTTAGCAGCCACAGGCAAAGCTGGAACCTCCCACCCCAGGATACACTGAAATCTGCGGTACCTGCAGAAGAGCTCGATTCAAGGGCCTAAGTGCAGCAGCCATACTCACATGTATTTTCTTTTTGTAACTATATTGAAAACCATACATTTATATCAATATCTCAATTCAAATCCAACCCCACAACCTCATATTAGGTTTTCTCTTTCCATATTTGTATCTTAATTTTCTCATTTATAACTTTTTGATTTGTACATTTCTTCTCCCATATTCTTTAATATAGTTGCTTATTCCATCCATCTTCAGTATGTAACCAATCTCACCTTGCTGCTGTCGTTCCCCCTCCCATGTGGATGCCCTTTACCCACTCTGGCTCTGACACTCTGTGCCAGGGCTGCCCCTCTACATAGGTGTCCGCCATTTGGGCCTGGATATCTCACACTAGGCAACCCCTCTGAGTGGATGTCTCCTTTACTTGCTCAGGCTGTGACTCTGCCAGCTGGGTTCCTCTCTCAGCCCCCTCAGACATCCCCCACCATGGACACATCTTTATCTTTCTTGGGTTCTGACTTCTTATTCCCATGCCAGACGGCCCCTCCTCATCAATGTCTATGACCTTGCTCTACCCCACCTGGTGGCTTTAGGACTAAATTGTTTAGAAAGGGAAGGGAGGGAAAGAGGACTTATATCTTTTGAAAATTCTGTTATATAATAGAATTTTCCACATTGTTGAGTAGTCATTAAAAAGTTTTACTAGATATATTTTATTCTATTAATGTAATGTGATAATTATTTAAGTATTCCCTCTTTTGAACATTAAGGTGATTTCCAACCAAAAGTAATTTGGGCCACGTGCTATGGCTCATGCCTGTAATCCCAACACTTTGGGAGGCTGAGGCGGGTGGATCACAAGGTCAGGAGTTCGAGACCAGCGCAGCCAACATGGTGACACCCCATCTCTACTAAAAATACAAAAATTAGCCGGGCGTGGTGGTGACTGCCTGTAATCCCAGCTACTTGGAGGCTGAGGCGGGAGAATTGCTTGAACCCAGGAGGCAGAGGTTGCAGTGAGCTGAGATCGCGCCCCTGCACTCCAGCTTGGGCGACAGAGCAAGACTCTGTCTTAAATAAATAAATAAATAAATTGCAGGCTGTTTTCCCTCACACAAATTCCTTCTAGTGGAATTTGTTTCCCCCCACCACTGTTTGACTCCATTCCAAGTCCTAAGAGGCACTATTACCTCTTGCCTCAGTATCTCTAGGGAAGGTGTCCTCTACTCACTAATTCATCAAAGGTCTGTTGACTTTACAACATATTAAGGTTTAGCTGAACTCCACCTCCCTCCCCTCTTCTACTCCTAATATAGCTATATTTCAGTTCTCTTGTTTACTTTGCTAACTTAATACTATACTAATCATTTTAATATCTTTTTCAGGTAGGCACTGTGTATTTTGAGTTCCTACTTTGTAAAATAAGAATATTAGCATCCTTATCTTTTCCTTCACTCTCTTTTCCTCTACTCTCTTTTCCTCTGTGTCCCACCTTCAGTTAACTATACTTTACTTTTACATTGACTTGACTGTTAATATTAATATTTAATTCTGTAACCAAAATTAAGACTTAAGTTTATTGACTATAAAAGTTGAAAATTGATACAAAATATTTATATTCTTTTATTATTTATTTAATTTTGAGACAGGGTTTCACTCTGTCATCCAGGCTGGAGCATAGTAGTGAGATCTCAACTCACTGCAACCTCCACCTCCCCAGCTCCAGTGATCCTCCCACCTCATCCTCCCAAGTAGCTGGGACTATAGGCATGTGCCACCACTCCAGGCTATTTTTTGTGTTTTTTTGTGGAGACATGGTTTTGCCATGTTGCCCACACTGGTCAAACTCCTGCGCTCAAGCGATCCTCCCCGCTCAGCCTCCCAAAGTGCTGGGATTACAGATGTGAGCCACTGTGCCCAGCCTATGTTATTTTATGTTTAGTTTTTAATTTTTGTGTGTACACATTTAGTTTTATTGTAACAAAGCAACTTGTACACTTTTAACATTTAAAACTGAGCATCATCTTTTCTTTCCAGTGAAACAAAAAGAAAATTTAAAAATAAACAGGAACAAAATTACAATCAAGAATGTCAATTCCAAATAAGATCCTACAGGTTCTGCTGATTCTCCCATTGAGGGGTAGGGCTTAGGTCATCATGAGAAGAGAATTTTAAAAGTGTCATCTTAAACTGCAAGGACATCTGTCAAACATCACAAACAGCCCAAAGGAGAAGCCATGCTGTCAAAATGCCCACTTAACCCGGCCAAACATGTCAAAACCACCCTTTGCTGACCTTCTAAAACCCCATTTTTTAAAAGCTTTTTTTTTTTCTTTTTTTAAACGAAAGAAAGTAGACAGATACATGTTGGTAAATGCTAACTGTCCACATTCACATAGAGACACAGTGTACTCTCTGAGCCCAATATATTCAGAAAGTAGGAAAGAAGCTAGACTTCTGTGCACTGCCATGCAGGGCCCTCGCACCCTCCAGCTTCCAGCAGAGCAAAAGGAGCAGGTTTTTCTTTTTTCCCACAGAGCTCAGTGGTGTTGATTCTATACAGTTTTTGCTCACACAGGAAGGGATAAAAGTGAATTTAGAATAGAAAGGGGATAGAGGCTCTTCTCCCATTGTATTCTGCTCAAGGTATTTCCCCCCAAAATGTTGAAAACCATGTAGTAGAGAAAAGGGACCACAAGAACAGGGTTACTGAGCACAAGAAGCGGGGTGGGGCAGGGGGAAGACTGCAACTTGCTCCCAGGAACTGGAGAAAATTTCTTTAAAAGGAAGGTTGGAAGCCATCAGTGTTCTATTAGTCATCTTCTCCATCCTCCTCTCCTTCTTCTTCATCACCATCCTCATCTTCTTCACTTTCATCCTCATCTTCTTCTTCAATATCTTCTAATTCTTCCTCCTCCTCCTCCTCGTCGTCTTCTTCTCCTTCTCCATCATCCATATTGGGAACCAAGTAGTACTATAATGGGTTTGGCCAAATATCATCTTTGATGACCTCTCCTAACTCATCAGCACCTTCATCAGAATGGTCAGTAAACCAGGTAGAGAAGCTCTCTGGTGCCTCATGCTGCCTCTTCCTGCTGACTTTATTCTGCATCTGACTTCAATATTTCGTCAAACTTTTTCCAAATTTCCATTTGATTTCAGTGGACTTTGCAGAAGGATCACCACTCTCATTCAGATGAAATTCTTTGGAGAGAACTTTGTTTTCAAAGTAAGGATTTTCATCAAAATAAAAATCTGTTCTGTAATCTAATTTAATATTTTCAAATTCTGTCATTTCAACTCTGATCAAATAATGCAGTGCCTCTTTGCCCTCCTCCCCAAGCAGTGCAGACACTTGGAGATGATTGACAAATGTTGTTGCCCCAAAATTTGGGATCTTGACAATCAATTTTGACCTCTTCTGAAAAAATGCTTGGAGGCATTTTTATTATTTCTGTTCTACTTTCAAAATCTCCTCACTGGCTTGTTCATTAAGTCTACTTCTTTTTGTACTTCATCAACATGTTCAATTGCTTCTTGCTGTTCTTTTTCTCCCTTCTCTGGCAAGCCTACAGAGACTGATGTCTCCTCCAGTCTCAGAGCAGGAGGTAGTCTTGATTCCTTCTTTTAAGGTGGGAGTGGAGACTGGCATTTGGGGGCCATGCTGCTAGGGAAGTCTAAGAACCAGACCACAAGTCTCCTCACTTGTCAGGAAGCATGCAGAAAACTGTCTACATCATTCGAAATATCCAAACAATGTTTTCTGGAAGTCCAATAACACCATACAGCTTAAAATAACATTATGTGTTTCCCTTTTTTTTTTTTTTTTTGAGACGGAGTCCCGCTTTGTTGCCAGGCTGGAGTGCAGTGGCACAATCTCTGCTTCACCGCAATCTCTGCTTCCCAAGTTCAAGCGATTCTCCTGCCTCAGCCTCCCAAGTAGCTGGGACTACAGGCGCCCACCACCATGCCCGGCTAATTTTTGTATTTTTAGTAGAGGCAGGGTGTCACCATGTTGGCCAGGATGGGCTCAATCTCTTGACCTCATGATTCCCCCTGCCTCAGCCTCCCAAAGTGCTGGGATTACAGGCAGGAGCCACTGCACTCGGCCTATTGTTACCTTTTTAATTTTCTTACACTGTAAGAAAATTGTGCAAGCTGTATATCCTCAAACTCATCTATCTTCTCAATAAAGTTGTGTTTCCCATTAGGTACTTGCATTTTCCTAGAGATTTTTGTCCTTCAGCCTCTGCCTCAATAAGTCTGCTCTGCAGCTATAATCCTGTAATTAGTGTTACCCAGATCCCATGTTTTCCTTTTCTTTGGTCTACTCTTCTCTGTTTATTCCTAATTTTTTTGGAGCATATCCCCAAGTACATTCATAAGAAAGTGTGCTTGGGAGGTACATTTTGTGTGTTCTTCCATATCTGAAAATGTATTTATTCTATTCTCTGATTTGATTGATAATTTGCCTAAGTATGGAATTATAGAGTTACAATTCCTCTGCAGAATTGTGAAACCGCATTGCTTTAGAGTCATCTGGCATCCAGTTCTATTGTTGAGAAGCCTGATGCCATTTTGAATCTTTGTAAATGATGTTTTCATTCTCCTAGAAAGCTTACAGAATCTTTTTATGTCTGTATTCTCAATTTTCACAGTGACGTGCTTAGGTATGAGTCATTGTATCCTGCACTGGGGATGGGAGTGGGGTTAATTTGGAAACTCAAATTTTCGGGTATGGGAAATTTACTTCTGTTTCCCTCTCTCCTCTTTTCCTGGAACTCTATTAGTCAAATATTGAATCTCTTGGATTGCTCTACTATATTATCTTTTCTTCTGTTTTTCTCATTTGGAAGTCATTTCTTTGACTTTATCTTTTGAACCTAATACTAATTCTTCCAGTCCTGACATTTTATATATTTTCGAGTATTTGTTCTTTTTTGGTTTCCTTTTACAAGTTTTTGTTTGTTTTGAAAACAATAGTTCCCCAAATAACTTAGAATACTAGAGGTTATTAATAACTAGAGGTTATTAATGCTTTTATCCTCTATTCTCTACTTTGTGATGTTTCTTTCACTTTGTGTTTTTAAATTACAATCTTCAAATAATTATGGAGACAGTTGAGTATGTGCGGAGAATGGACCTTGCAAACAAATAAAACCAATTTTGTAGACTTTGACCAATAAATTTCTCTTTAAGGTAAAGATAACTCAATGTTGTTAAAATTATATACACACATACAATTCTAAGCACATGGTAGGGGCTGAATTTATGGTAGGTCCAGTATTTTCTCTTTTATGAATCAATTTCTCAAAAATATTAAAACTGGCCAGTGCAGTGACTCACACCTGTAATCCCAGCACTTTGGGAGGTGAAGGTGGGCGGATCACCTGAGCCCAGGAGTTTGAGACCAACCTGGGTAACAGGAAGATTCTGTCTCTACAAGAAAAAAAGAAAGAGAAGAAAGAAAGGAATAAAGGAAGAAAGAAAGAAAGGAAGAAAGAAAGAAAGAAAGAAAGAAAGGAAGGAAGAAAGGAAGAAAGAAAGAAAGGAAGAAAGAAAGAAAGAGAGAGATAGAAAGAAGAAAGAAAGAAAGACAGGAAAAGAGAAAGAAAGAAAGAGTAAGAAGAAAGAGAAAGAAAGAGGGAAAGAGAGAGAAAGAGAAAGAAAGAAAGAAGAGAGAGAAAGAAGGAAAGAAAGAACGAAAGAAAGAAAGAAAGAAAGAAGGAAAAAGAAAGAAAGAAAGAAGGAAGGAAGGAAGGAAGGAAGGAAGGAAGGAAGGAAGGAAGGAAGGAAGGAAGGAAGGAAAGAAGGAAGGAAGGAAGGAGAAAGAAAGAAATGAGCTGGCGTGGTAGTTCATGCCTGTGGTACCAGCTACTTGGGAGGCTGACGTGGGAGGATCACTTGAGCTCAGGAAGTTGAGACTGCAGTGAACTATGATTGTGCCACTGCACTCCAGCCTGAATGGCAGAGCGAGACCCTTGTCTTAAATGATGATGATGTTAAAACCTCCAGTATCTACAGTGTGTGTGAGATGTGCCACCAGATGGCGCCATAATTGAAATTGTAACATGGAAGAACTCCAACTGCTTTAATATTTCTGCAGATTTCTGGTGAGGCTTTTGTCCTTGTGATCTGCTCTGCTTTTGGGATACTCTTTTTGCATGTGAGGTCCCATGTTGACCCCATTCCTGAAACCCAGCTCCTTTCTTAACTCTCTTATTTATACCTGCCCCATTCTGCTACACACACCCCAACTTAGGTAAAGTCTTCAGTAGATTTGGAAGTTAAAGAGTAAATGAGGGTTTATATTTTTGTGTTGAGAAAACTTTTTATTTTAACCAGATTCATTGCCACAGTTCTGGAGGCTGGGAAGTTCAATATCAAGGTGCCGGCAGATTTGGTGTCTGTTGAATGCTCACTCTCTGCTTCAAAGATGGTGCTATCCAGCTGTATCCTCACATGGCGAAGAGGCAAACAATTTCCTTGAAGATTCTTTTCTAAGGGCACTGATGCACTCATGAGGGAAAGCCCTAATGATCTACTTATCTCCTAAAGGCCCCACCTCTTAATGTTAAATTGGGTATTAGATTCCGACATATAAATTTTGGGGCAACACCAACATTCAGACCTCAGCACTACTAAACAATGGCTATAAAGTATTCAATAGATGATAATTATTACTATAACGAGATTCTTTGACTCCATTTTAGCCCTAAGATCTTTGAATTCTTGACGAGGAAGAGATATAAAATAAAAGAAGTAGAAAGCCTGGTGACTGACTTCTCAATTTTCATTCTCTGCTTATTGATCTAAACCAATCATGACAATCCCTCACAATAGTCAGTAATTGGTTTAGGGATAAGAATTCGTAAGCCAATTTGGGGCAATGAAATGTAGAAAATGCTTAAAAAGAACTTTTACCAAAAAAAGTTCCCTTCTAACTAAGGGCTAGGACTATGAAAAACCCATTTGTATGTAGCTAGACACAAAGACTCACGTTGTCTTGGTTACAGCTAACAGTCATTTCATGACTATTAAGGAAATTCACTTATTACTTAGTCTTCCTCTTTGGATGGATTTCTGAGGGTTTTCTACGTAAATAATTATGTGTCATCTGTAAAATAATTATTTTCTAAATTATATGGTTTTTTAAAAAAAAATGCTATAATGAACTGGCTAGATCTATAATGCAATGTTGAATAGAGGTGATAAAAGTGAATGTGTTTACCTTGACTTCAATCTTAAAAGAGCATTAGTTGAGGTTTTTTGTAGATGTCCTTTATCAGATTGAGAAAATACCCTGTCATTCCCTGTTTGATAATTGTTTGTAGAATAAACCAGTGTCCATTTTGACAAATGGGTTTTTTTTTTTCAATTTTTAAAAATTGTGGTCAAATACACATAACATTTACCATCTTAACAATTTTTTTTTCTTTTTTCTTTTTTTTTTTTTTTGAGATGGTGTTTCGCTCTTGTTGCCCAGGCTGGAGTGCAATGGCACGATCTTGGCTCACTGCAATCTCCACCTCCAGGGTTCAAGCAATTCTTCTGCCTCAGCCTCCTGCGTAGCTGGGATTACAGGAGCCCTCCACCATGACTGGCTAATTTTTTTGTATTTTTAGTAGAGATGGGGTTTCACCATGTTGGCCAGACTGGTCTCGAACTCCTGATCTCAGGAGATCTGCCTGCCTTGGTCTCCCAAAGTGCTGGGATTACAGGTGTGAGCCACCACACCCAGCAGGTATTAGATACATTTATAGTGTGTAACTATCACCACCATCTATTCCATAACTCTTTTCATCTTAAGAAACTAAAACTGTATACTCATTAAATAGTAACTCCCCATTTCCCCCTTTTCCCAGCTCTTGGCAACCACTATTCTACTTTCTTTAACAAAGGACTTTTTCTGTATCATTTGAAGTGGTCATATGGTTTTTCACTTTTATTCCATTAATAAAGTGGATTATATTGATTCATTTTTATATGTTAAATCAACTTGCATTCTTGAACGAATTCTCTTTTTTCTTTTAAAAGGCAGGGTCTCACTCTATTGCCCAGGCTGGAATGCAGTGGCATGATCATAGCTCACTGTAACCTCAAACTCCTGGGCTCAAGCAATCCTCCTATCTCAGCCTCCCAAGTAGCTAGGACTATAAGTGTGCACAACTAGGCCTGGCTAATTTTTTTAAAAATTTTTTTGTAGAAATGGGGCCTTCCAATGTGGCCTATAGGCTGATCTCAGACTCCCAAGCTCAAGTGATCCTCCTGCATAGGCTCCCCAAAGTTTTGGAATTACAGGCATGAGCCACCTGTCTGGCCCCTTGGGTGAACTATATTTGGTTATGCTGTATTATCCCAATAATATATTGCTAGATTTTATTTGCCAATATTTTATTAAGGAGTTTTGCCTCTGTGTTCATGAGGGTTGCATATAATTTCCTTTTTTTAAAAATGTGTTTGTCAGGTTTTGGCATCGGGTTATCCTGGCTTTGTAAAATGAGTTGGGAAGCATTCCCATTTCTATTTTATGAAAGATTTTGTATTGAGTTGGTTTTATTTATCTCCTAAATGTTTGAAAAAATTCACCAGTAGTGCTATCTGGATCTAACTTTTTCTTGTTGGTAAGCTTTAAATTATGAATTTGTGTAGTAGATATATACCTATTCAGATTTTCTGTTTCTGCCTGTGTCTATTTTAGTAATTGATATCTTTTACAACATTTGTGTATTTCTTATTTCTTACAATTATTGAAGAAGTTGTGCAAATGTTGTCCCTTGAAAAATAATATGCCTTCCCCTCCATACTTTTTTCCCTCTGGCTGTTTTAAAGATTTATCTTTTTGGTTTTTATTAGTTTTCCTACGACGTTGTTAAATGTGGTTTTCTTTCTGTGTGGTTTTTAGCCTTTTTTGAAACTATGGCTTCATGTATTTCTACATTTTAGAAATATTTCAGCCAATTTTTTCAGCCAACTTTTCATAGACTACTTCTTTCCTATTCACTCTCCTCTTTTCTCTGAGACCTCGATTATGTTGGATATGTTATCATAAGTATGTTGGATATCATATGTATGTTGGATATGCCCCATATGTCTCTCACATTTTTTTCTCAGCATTTTTCATGCTTTAAAAAAAAATTACTGGTTGTTTTATTCTAATCAATTTTCCAGATCTCTCTCTCTTTTTTAAAGTTGTGTCTATCTGTTTTTAAACCCATGCACTGGGCTTTTTATTTCAGTTGTACTTTTTAGTTCTGGCATTCCATCTGTTTCTTTGGCATTGTTTCTTATTGCCTGCCAAAATTCTCAATCTTGTTACATTAGCTATTTTGTTACTGCATAACAAATTACCACAAACTTATTGGCTTAAAACAACACATATTTATTATCCCACGGTTCTGTGGGTCTGAATTTTGGGTGCAGCTCAACTGGGTTCTCTGCCCAGTATCTAACAGCTGAGTTGCATTCTTATCTGGAGGCTGTGGGGAAGAATTTGCTTCCACGCTCATGCAGGTTGTTGGCAAAATCCAGTCTTTTTGGTTATAAGGCTGAGGTCCTTGTCTTTTAGTTGGCTGTTGGCCAGGGGTCACTCTCAGTAACCTGAGGCCATCAGCTGTTCCCTGCCATGTTGTCCCCTCCATCTTTAAAGCCAGCAATGGAGAATCTCCTTACATCAAATCCCTCCCACACTTCAAATTATTTTTTTTTTCAGCAGCCAGTCCACCTAATTAGGTCAGGCTCACCAAAGATAATATCCCTTTCTTAAATTCAACTGTTCCATAAACCATAACATAATCACAAAATAACTATCCCATCATATTCACAAGTCTTGCTGCACTCAAGGGGAGGAGACGATGTGGGCACATATAACAGGAGTGGGCATTTTGTAGGTCATCGTGTAGGAGCAGGACTAGACTACCACACTGGTCTTTCATGTATTTCAACATAGTCATTTAAAAATTCTTGTCTAATAATTTTTTTCTGGATTATGTGGACATCATTTGCTTTCACTGTCTCTTGTTCTTGGCTTTCATTATGACTTATCTTCTTATATCTTTGATTATTTTTCATTGTATGTTGAGTGTGGCATATATAAAATTATGAAGATATTTGAGGACCTGAAAGATGTTATTTTCTTCCATGAAGTTTCTACCACTGTCCCTGCCCCACCACCACTACCACCCACTGTTGCCCAGGCTGGAGTGCAGTGGCACGATCTCAGCTCACTACAACCTCCACCTCGTGGGTTCAAGTGATTCTCCCCCGAGTAGCTGGGATTACAGGCACGTGCTACCATGCCCAGCTAATTTTTGTATTTTTTGTAGAGACAGGGTTTCACCATGTGGCCAGGCTGGTCTCGAACTACTGACCTCAGGCGACCACCCACCTTGGCCTCCCAAAGTACTGGGATTACAGGTGTGTGCCACCGCTCCCGGCCTCTCCGTGATATTTTTCTTTTGAAGCTTGGACCATTAGCAATCCTAATTGAGTTTATTCATCAGAATTTTACATGCCACAGGGCTGGGATTTATTCTCTGTGATGGTAGGCCTTTTTCTGGCTCCTTCTTACTCCTAAGATATAGCTGTCAGCATTCTAATTAAAAGCCTGGGACACTATCAGATGTCTCCTCATTCTTGTCTTAAACTTTAATTTTTGTTTCCTCAGCCCTATGGTTCTTATCAAAGCTCTTGTCAGCTTCTCATTTGCCACTTTTGAAATTGACATTGACTTGAAGTGGGGGAAAGCGACCCCAAATACCAGGCTCAGCCTCCCTGCTCCTGAATGCTGGTTACTCAGTTCATCATTACACTGGTGCCCTCTCATGCCTTCAGAAAGATTCAAAAGTATTTGTGTTCAGCTCTTCATTATTGTAGCAAGAAGTGGGTATGAAACAACCTATTCCACCATGCCAGAAGCTGCAATAGGAGAATTTCAAACTAGCGGTGACCTATTGGGCTATACTTTAAAAATCAATAGTGTTGGATTTTTACCTCACATCACACACTAAAAAATATATCATATGAATTAAATGTTCAAAACATAAAGAATTTAGAAAACGTTATAAAAGTACATGCAGAAAAGGTTGGAAAATGTATTTGTAATGTTAAGGGATATTGCAAACCATTGTTCATAATTTATTATATAAACTTTAAGACTTCTAAGGTGACAAAAATATTACAAATTTGTAAAAGAAACACCTGAATAAGATAAATATTTGCAGCATCTACTAGAAGAAGAATTAATTTTTGTTGTATAAGTGCTCCTAAAGTCAATAAATATATAAAGACATGCAAAAGATATGAATAGGAAAATCACAAAAGGAAATAAATTGCTAGTAAACATATGAGATGTTTAATCTCATTAATAACCAGACCAATATAATTTTATATCTACTAGAAAGGAATATGATATATCTGATAATGTTAGAAGGATTTAGAGATTCTGTTAGACTATGTTTTGATACAGGTTTTTGGAAAAAGATTGTCAATATACATCAAGTTTTAAAATGCAGATTTACTGATTCCAGAACAACTTTTTTTTTTTTTGGTGAGATGGAGTCTTGTTCTGTTGCCCAGGCTGGAGCGCAATGGCACGATCTGGGCTCACTGCAGCCTCCGCCTCCCGCGTTCAAGCAATTCTCCTGACTCAGCCTCCTGAGTAGCTGGGATTACAGGCACGCACCACCAAGCCCGGCTAATTTCTGTATTTTTAGTAGAGACGGGGTTTCACCATCTTGGTCAGATTGGTTTCAAACTCCTGACCTCGTGATCTGCCCACCTCGGCCTCCCAAAGTTCTGGGATTACAGGCATGAGCCACTGTGCCCGGCCAATTCCAGAACAATTTTAAACATATTGAAACTGAAGTATAACACAGTTATAGAAAAGTACACAGAACATACATGTACATTTTGGTGACTCTCACTAATCAAATACTCACGTAACCCGTGAAGTTTGTTTCTAGGGCTCTATCCTTAGGAAATATTTCCAAAGGCAAACAAATAGGCTTATAAAAAGCTGTTACCTTCAGCATATTTAAGTACTGTTTGAATGTTTTTAAATTCCAATTTTATTTAAATTTAATTTCAAAGACTTTTTCTTTTTCTTTTCTTTTCTTTTTTTTTTTTTTTTTTTTTTTTTTTTTGAGATGGAGTCTCGTTCTGTGGCCCAGGCTGGAGTGCAGTGGCGCGATCTGGGCTCACTGCAACCTCTGCCCCACTGGTTCATGTGATTCTCCTGCCTCAGCCTCCCGAGTAGCTGGGACCACAGGTGCATGCCAGCACACCCTGCTGATTTTTTGTATTTTTAGTAGAGACGGGATTTCACCATGTTAGCCAGGATGGTCTCCATCTCATGACTTCATGATCCGCCCACGTGATCTGCCTGCCTGGGCCTCCCAAGGTGCTGGGATTACAGGCGTGAGCCACCGCACCCAGACTTCAAAGACTTCCATTTGATCCCAGGTCTGTTCTGAATAATGAAGGGAAAGATATAGTCTATTCTTGTTAGAACTTTATTCATTTATTTATGTATTTTTAACTTATTTTAGGTTCAGGCTACATGCGCAGATTTGTTATATAGGTAAACTTATGTCATGGGGGGCTGTTGTAATAGATTATTTTGTCATCCAAGTACTAAGCCTAGTACCCAGTGGTTATTTTTTTTCTGCTCCTCTCCCTTCTCCTACCCTCCACCCTCAAGTAGGCCCCAGTGTCTGTTGTTCCCTTCTTTGTGTTCATGAGTTCTCGTCACTTAGTTCCCACTTATAAGTGAGAACATGCAATATTTGGCTTTCTGTTCCCGTGTTAATTTGCTAAGGATAATGGCCTCCAGCTCCATCCATGTACCCACAAAAGACATGATCTCATTCTTTTTTTATGACAGCTTAGTATTCCATGGTGTATATGTACCACATTTTCTTTATCCAATCTGTTATTGATGGGCATTTAGGTTGATTCCATGTCTTTGCTATTGTAAATGGTGCTACAATGAACATTTCATGTGCGTGTGTGTGTGTGTGTGTAGATGGAATCTTTGCTCTATCGCCTGGGCTGGAATGCAGTGGTATGACATCTCGGCTTGCTGCAATGTCCGCCTCCCGGGTTCAAGTCATTCTCCCACCTCATCCTCCCAAGTAGCTGGGACTACAGGTGTGTGCCACCATGCCCAGCTAATCTTTGTAATTTTAGTGGAGATGGGGTTTGACCATGTTGGCCCAGCTAGCCTTGAACTCCAGACCTAAAGTGATCTGCCCGCCTTGACCTTCCAAAGTGCTGGGATTACAGGCATGAACCACCGCACCCAGCTGCATGTGTTTTTATGGTAGAATGATTTATTCATCTGGGTAAATACTCAGCGGGATTGCTGGGTTGAATGGTAGTTCTGTTTTTAGCTCTTTGAGGAATTACCACGCTGCTTTTCACAGTGGTTGAACTAATTTACACTTCCATCAACAGTGTGTAAGTGTTCTCCTTTTCTCTGCAATCTACTCAGCATCTGTTATTTTTTGACCTTTTAATAGCTATTTGAAACTGTATAGTGTATTAACTATAGCCATCCTACCATCATATAGAACACTAGAGCTTATTCCTCTTCTCTAGCTGTAATTTTCTTGAGATATAAAAGTCCAAGGGAAGCAGCAGGGACCTCTCACCTGAAACAGAGGCGATGGGTGATGCCGGAAGCAGCAGCTCCTGTGTGAACAGGCTCAAGATATCCTCTGACAGAACAGTTATGGATATGACCGCTGGACAAGGAGCGCAGCAGGAAGAACTCAAAGGGCCTGTAAGGATGCATGAAGGTAGCAACCCCAGGAAATTCATAAGTTACCGAAGGACGTTAAAGGAAAAGTACATTCCTATCTGGGGATATGGACGTTTGAAGTCTTTAAGTGTTTTTTAAATGAAGGTGTAGCCTTATTTTATACTTACAAGCTGTTGAAGCCTGGACATGTTACTTTCATAATTTGTGTTCTTACTGTGAGAATGAGGTCAATGTGTAATGGACTGCACATATTGGAATGTTCCAAATCTCTTACATAATTTTTCTAAACTATGATTTTATTTATTTATTTATTTATATTATGCTTTAAGTTCTAGGGTACATGTGCACAAAGTGCAAGTTTGTTACATATGTATACATGTGAAATGTTGGTGTGCTGCACCCATTAACTCGTCATTTACATTAGGCATATCTCCTAATGCTATCCCTCCCCTCTCCCCCCACCCCACGACAGGCCCCTGTGTGTGATGTTCCCCTTCCTGTGTCCAAGTGTTCTCATAGTTCAATTCCCACTTATGAGTGAGAAATGTGGTGTTTGGTTTTTTGTCCTTGCAATAGTTTGCTGAGAATGATGGTTTCCAGCTTCATCCACGTCCCTACAAAGGACATGAACTCATCCTTTTTTATGGCTGCATAGTATTCCATGGTGTATATGTGCCACATTTTCTTAATCCAGTCTGTCACTGATGGATATTTGGGTTGGTTCCAAGTCTTTGCTATTGTGAATAGTGCCACAATAAATATACATGTGCATGTGTGTTTATGGCAGCATGATTTTTAGTCCTTTGGGTATATCCCCAGTAATGGGATTACTGTGTCAAATAGTATTTCTAGTTCTAGATCCTTCAGGAATCGCCATACTGTCTTCCACAATGGTTGAACTAGTTTACAGTCCCACCAACAGTGTAAAAGTGTTCCTGTTTCTCCACATCCTCTCCAGCACCTGTTGTTGCCTGACTTTTTAATGATCGCCATTCTAACTGGTGTGAGATGGTATCTCATTGTGGTTTTGATTTGCATTTCTCTGATGGCCAGTGATGATGAGCATTTTTTCATGTGTCTGTGGGCTGCATATATGTCTACTTTTGAGAAGTGTCTGTTCATACCCAGTGAGAGGAACCCGGTACCTCAGTTGGAAATGCAGAAATCACCGTCTTCTGCGTTGCTCACGCTGGGAGCTCTCCTCTTACATAATTTTTTTAACTGATCAACTCTATCCTTTGATCATGCCCAAGCTGTGCCCCAGGGGTTCCCTTGAGTCTGTCAGTAAGTTCTATAGCCATCATTGTATCCTTCTTGGCCCTCAGCCAAAAACAGAAGGCCCAGGGCTGGCTCCAGGGCTCGGATCATGGGGATTTTTCTCTAAACTAAGCACTGAGCAGCGATTGAGGACATGCTGATGTTATCAGGCTATTGCAGAACAGAAGATGCAAAAGAGAAGCGCTGGTGTGAGTTTTCTGGAGCACTCAAAACAGTTTGTTCGGAAAGCCTATTCAGAAGTTTATTTTGGTTTTAGCAATTGGAATTCAAATTGGTTACAATTTAAAAACATAAGACACATAGTTTTTCCTTAGGCTTTTAAATTAATTTGCAAATTTTATTGTTCAATTCACAAATTCGGTAGATATTTGACTGCATTTTGTGTATCTCACAAAGCTTTCTTGTGACCTGTGTTGATAAATCATGATGGATACTGAGGACACCAAGCACTAGGAATCTAGGTTTGGGTCTTAGCTTGGGGCTTAGAGAGGCAGAAGGCTGATTAAAGGGCCTCACTTATGCTTGCAAGAGTTTCAGGACTAAGAAGAATCATCTGAGGCTAATGAAGCATAAATTATTTCTGCAGTCCTCCTGGCTCATAAATAAGTCATAAATAAGGAAATCCCAAACTGTAATTCTCAACTTAAGAGTTGTTCCTTTAGGCCAGCCACGGTGGCTCACGCCTGTAATCCAGCACTTTGGGAGATCAAGGCGGGTGGATCACGGGGTCAGGAGATCGAGACCATCCTGGCTAACATGGTGAAACCCCGTCTGTACTAAAAATACAAAAAACTAGCCGGGCGAGGTGGCGGGCGCCTGTAGTCCCAGCTACTAGGGAGGCTGAGGCAGGAGAATGGCATGAACCTGGGAGGCAGAGCTTGCAGTGAGCCAAGATGGCGCCACCACACTTTAGCCTGGGCGACAGAGTGAGGCTCCATCTCAAAAAAAAAAAAAAGTTCTTTCTTTAATGCATAAAATTTAATTTTGTTGTTGTTGTTCTCCTCCCATGCCAGAATATTTGAGGTAAAGAATGCGGATTGGACAATAACTAGAAGAGGTTCACAATTTCTGTAATGTAGCCTCAACTGTTATGCCTCTGTTTTTATGATTATCTCATTACATGTAGTGATAGAAATTCACGTCAGGCCTCAACTTGGATAACCAAATCTTCTCAGGCCTCACCAGTCTGGAGTTACTGATGGGACCACTTTAATAGTAACCTATATCTCACGAGTTTATTACCATCTCTCCAATTCCTGTATGTATTAATTAGAATTGGTTTGGCAATGACAGAAACTTCACGTAGCAGTGGCTTAACAAAAAAGTGTTTATTTCTCTCATTTCTCTTTATTTTATTTTTTAGAGATGGAATCTCAGTCTGTCACCCGGGCTGAAGTGCAGTAGTATGAGATCATAGCTCACTTCAGCCTTGAACTCCTGGGCACAAGGGATCCTCCTGCCTCAACCTCCTGGACAGCTGGGACTACAAGTGTGTGCCACCACACTTGGCTAATTTAAAAAATGTTTTGTAGAGATGAGGTCTCATGCCCAGGCTAGTCTCAAACTCCAGGCCTCAATTCATTCATTACATGAGTGAGCCACCATGGCCAGCCTTTACACTTTGTTTTCTAAAGTCCAGGGATAGTCAATTTAGGTCTGTTATGGTGTTCCATGGTGTCAGACAGTCAGGCTCTATCTTGTTGCTCTGCTAAATTCAGCATGTGGCTTCCCCATCAGGGTCCAAGATAGCTACTCTAGCTTCAGACATGTCCATTCCAAGGAAAAAGAAAAGAAAAAGCAAATATGGCATTCTCCTTCCCTTCAAGGACACTTCTCAGAGCTTTCACTCAACTTTTCCCCTTCAAGGAAATGTCCCAGACTCTCTTTTTATTTTGGATGGCTATGTGCTCAGGTGAAATTGGAGGTTTCTGTTACAACCCACAAAGGAAGAAAAGAGTTGCAGACGCTTAGAGACAGTGGGTAATGTCTACTCCATCCCTTACAGGTCTCCTTAAAGTCTCACCTGTCCCATCTCTGCCATATCTAGGATTCTCCAGGGGAGCCCTCAAAATGCTCCCAGACAAGTAGGTCAGGTGTATCAGATGGTGTCTTTGATTCTCTTTTTCTTCTGCTTCAGTCTTGATGGTGCCCTTTAGTAACAAAGATACCTGTGGGAGCCTGATCGACATCATGGCTCCAGGAAAACAATAGCATCTGCGCCAAGATGTACTTTCATCCAACAGTGCTGAAACTGTTTAGATGAAGGTCTTAGAATTGGGTGGGTTTGGGGGATGGGAGTCAAGTGGATACACTATGCCTTTATCACTCAGTGCTGCCTTTTATCCCCTGAGCACCAAAATAGTATTGTTTGTTTCTCTGTTCTCAGCATCTCTCATAAAAATAACTCCACCACATTCTACTTAAAGCTCCTCTTTCCATAGTATTCAACATTGGTCAAAAAGACAAGGTGCATGTTGTTAGTGTGTATGTGGTGTGTGGGGTGAGGAGGTGGATGGATGTGAAACACCATTCTTGCTTCTCTGCCCCACTATTCATCTTTCTTTTCTTTTCTTTTCTTTTTTTTTTTTTTGAGACGGAGTCTTGCTCTGTTGCCCAAGCTGGAGTACAGTGGCGCGATCTCCACTCACTGCAAGTTCTGCCTCCTGGGTTCATGCCATTCTCCTGCCTCAGCCTCCCGAGTAGCTGGGACTACAGGCGCCCACCACCGCGCCCGGCTAAGTTTTGTATTTTTAGTAGAGACGGGGTTTCACCATGTTAACCAGGATGGTCTGGATCTCCTGACCTCGTGATCTGCCCGTCTCAGCCTCCCAAAGTGCTGGGATTACAGGCGTGAGCCACCATGCCCGGCCATCATCTTTCTTTTCTATCATGCAGAATCCTTCCTCTTCATCAATTCTTTTCATGTAACTGGAACCCTTCCAAACACTGCCTTATCAGTTAACTATGCATACCTGAATCTGTTTGAACTCTGGTTTTAGGAACAACTTAACCTTGAGCCAAGTACCCACATTTTACTTTGTGTGCCCAATGCTGGCAAAGCGACTGGCATGCATAGATACAAAATACATACTTGTTGAATAAATGAATGAACATGTGGTTAAGTAGTGCCAGAGATGGTGTCGTTGAGTTTAACTATGTCTTACTGATTTTCTACCTACTGAATATGTTCATTTATGATACAGCAGTGCTGAAGTCTCCGACTGTAATAGTGGATTCATCTATTTCTCCTTGCAGGGCTATCATTTTTTACCTTACACATTTTGATGCTCTGTAATTACAATGATGACTTCTTGGAGAATTCTGATGTCTTTAACATGTAACAACCCTCTTCATACCTGATAACTTTCCTTGCTTTGAAGTCTGCTTATCTAAAATGTATATGGCCATTCTCAAATTCTTTTTTAAAAATTAATTATTTTAAATTGACAAAAATTATACATATTTATCACATACAATATGATGTTTTAGAATATGTATGCATTGTGGAGTGGCTAAACTGAGATAATTAACCTATGGTTTTTGTGATAAGAACATACAAAATCCACTCTTTTAGCGATCTTCAAGAATAAAATACATTGTTGTTATTATGATTATCATTATTATTTTTGAGACAGAGTCTCACTCTGTCACCCAGGCTGGAGTGCAGTGGCATGATCTCGGCTCACTGCAACCTCTGCCTCCTGGATTCAAGCAATTTTCCCTGCCTCAGCCTCCCGAGTAGCTGGGATTACAGGCGCCCGCCACCATGCCTGGCTAATTTTGGTATTATTTAGTAGAGATGGGGTTTCGTCATGTTGGCCAGGCTGGTCTTGAACTCCTGACCTTAGGAGATCTGCCCACCTCGGCCTCCCAAAGTGCTGGGATTACAGGCATGAGCCACCACACGCGACCAATAAATTGTTATAAACTATAGTCACCATGTTACACAATAGATCTCTTAAACTAATTGTTCCTGTCTAACTAAAATTTTGTACCCTGTGACCAACATCTCCTTCATCTCCTTACCTTCCCAGCCTCTGGTGACCATTTTATACTCTGTACTTTTTTTTTAAGTAGCTTTAGGGGTACAAGTGGTTTTGGTTACAGGAACAAATTGTATAGTGATGAAGTCTAGAATTTTAGTGCACCCATCACGTAAGTAGTGCACATTGTATCCCAAAAGGTAGTTTTGCGTCCCTCATCCTCCCCATTCCTCACCCTCCCCACTCTCCCCTCCTCTGAGTCTGCAGTGTCCATTAAGCCACTCTGTATACCTTTGTGTACCCATAGCGTAGTTCCCATTTTCAAGTGAAAACAGGCGGTATCTGGTTTTTGATTCTTGAGTTACTTCACTTGAAATAATGGCCTCCAGTTCCATCCACGTTGCTGCAGAAGACATTCGTCTGTTCTTTCTTATGGCTGAGTAGTGTCCTATGGTATATGTACTGTACATATCGCATTTTCTTTATCCACGCATCGGGTGATGGGCACTTAGGCTGATTCTATATATTTGCAATTGTGAATTGTGCTGTGATAAACATACATGCGCAGATGCCTTTTTGATATAGTGACTTCTTTTCCTTTGGGTCACCCAGTAGCGAGATTTCTGAATCAAATGGTAGATCTACTATTAGTTATTGAGAAACCTCCATACTATTTTCCGTGGAGGTTGCACTAATTTACATTCCCACCAGCTGTGTATGAGCATTCCTGTGTACGAGCATATCCATGCCAACATCTGTTGTTTTTTGATTTTTTGATAATGTCCAGTCTAGATGAGGTAAGGTAGTATCTTATTGTTGTGTTAACTTGCATTTGCCTAATGATTAGTGACATCAGGCATTTTTTAATATGTTTGTTGTCCATTTGTATATCTTCTTTACAGAAATGTCTATTCATGTCCTTTGCCCGCTTTTTATTAAGAGTTTTTTTCTTGCTGATTTGTTTGAGTTCCTTGTAGATTCTGGATATAAGTCCTTTATTAGATGTATTATTTGCAAATATTTTCTCCCATTCTGTAGGTTTGTTTGTTTACTCTGTTAAATTTGTCTGTTTACTCTGATGATTATTTCTTTTGCTATGCAGAAGGTTTTTAGTTGTAATTAGGTCCCACATTTATTTTTATTTTGGTTGCATTTGCTTTTGGGGTCTTAGTCATGAATTCTTTTACTAAGGCAATCTCTAGAAGAGTTTTTCCTAGATTATCTCCTTGAATTTTTGTGATTTCAGGTCTTAGATTTGTCTTCGATCCATCTTGAGTTGATTTTTATATAAGGTAAGAGATAAGGATCCAGTTTCATTCTTTTACACGTAGCTCTCCAGTTTTCCCAGCACCATTTATTGAATAGGGTGTCCTTTCCCTTATTTATGTTTTTGTTTGCTTTGTCAAAGATCAGTTGTTTGTAAGCATTTGGCTTTATTTCTGTGTTCTCTAGTGTGTTTCATTAGTTTGTGTATCTACTTTTATAACAGTACCATGTTGTTTTGTAGTATAATTTGAAGTCAGGTCATGTGATTACTCCAGATTTGTTCTTTTCGTTTAGGATTGCTTTTCGCTTAAGAGCCTGAATAGGAGAGCTCTTTTTTTTTTTTTTTTTTTTTGTTCCATGTTAATTTTAAAATTGTTTTTCTAATTCTGTGAAAAATTATGTTGATATTTTGATAGGAATTACATTGAATCTATAGATTGCTTTGGGCAGTATGGTCATTTTACAATATTGATTCGTCCAATCCATGAGCATGGGATGTATTTCCATTTGTTTGTGACATCTACAATTTCTTTCAGCAGTGTTTTGTAGTTCTCCTTGTACATCCTTGGTTAAGTATATCCCTAGGCATTTTATTTTTTGTAGCTATTTTAAAAGGGATTGAATTCTTGATTTGATTCTCATCTTGGTCATTGTTGGTATAACAGTGCAACTAATTTGTGTGTATTGATTTTGTTCCCTGAGAGGTTACTGAATTCATTCATTGGATCGAGAAGTCTTTTGGAGGAGTCTTTAGGGTTTTCTAGGTATAAGATCATATCAAGGTATAAGATCATATCATTGGAAATAGAGATAGTTCAATCTCCTCTTTTCCAAGTTGAATTTCCTTTATCTTTCTCTTGTCTCACTGCTCTAGCTAAGACTTCCAGTACTATGTTGAGTAGAAATGGTGAAAGTGAGCATCCTTGTCTTGTTCCAGTTCTTAGGTGAAATGCTTTCAGCTTTTCCTTGTTCAGTATGATGTTGGCTGTCATTTATGGCTTTTATTATTTTGAGGTGTGTTCCCTCTATGCCTAGTTTGTTGAAGTCTACTCTGTACTTCCATGAGTTCAACCTTTTAGATTTCTAGGCTCCTGGGCTCAAGGATCCTCCTACCTCAGCCTTCTGAGTAGCAGGGACTTTAGGGACACATTGTCATGTCCAGCTTGGATATTTACTTTATTCTGAGTTAAAACTCACAGCAGTGTAGACTTCATGAATGTTTATTCTATTCTGAGTTTACATGCAACACTGTTTTAAAAATATGTTTATTTACACTTAATCCCCAATGTGATGGTATTTTAAAATTTATTCTGGTGCTAAAATTGTTCCAGCTTTGGTCATTAAGTGCTCCTTCAGGCCCTTATCCTTTTTAGAATATTTCTGTATTTTCTAGAATTACAGGATAGTATAGGCTCATCTCACATTTTCCTTCCCTAGTCCTGAGATTAGTTTCTGTCAGGAAAAAATCTGGCCAGGCACAGAGGTTCATGCCTGTAATCCCAGCATTTTGAGAGGGATTACAAGGAGGGCAGATCACTTGAGCCCAGGAGTTTGAGACTAGCTTGGACAACATGGTGAGACCCTCACCTCTAAAGAAACAGAAAAAAAATCTGATTTCTCAATTAAGTTGGTAGAAAAACTTAGGATAGCTAGGCCATGCAGTTTACTGTTACTTGCAAGTAAAAGAATTTGACAAGGACAAGCAAAAGAACGCTTTGCCCCATTTCCAGCCAAAACCAGAGGGATGACAATAATGAGAATAGAAGGAGAATATGAGAGCAAAACCATTAGGCATACATCTCTCAGTTTCTTCTGGTGAGGCTTAGTCTTGGAGAATGAAAAGTTTCATTACGTAAACTGGAGATGACATTGAGGAAAAAGTCCTTAGGTTACACCCTCATCAGAATAAATAATGAGGCACATCACAGACCGTCAGAGGGGATGCTCAGGCTTCTTGAAATGCTTTCAGGCTCCATGTAGCCTAGATGATAAGTGGAGAGGCAGATAACTTCTCCAAGATAACCCTGCACAATGACGGCTGAATTGGACTTCCAGATGCAGTCATGTCACCTATAGGGTGAACCAGACTGCCATAAAGACTCTCATTCCTTGGTATTTTTGTTGTTGTTGTTGTTGTTGTTGTTGTTGTTGTTGTGTTTTGAGATGGAGTCTCACTTTTAATGCCTGAGCTGGAGTGCAGTGGCATGATCTTAGCTCACTGTAACCTCTGCCTCCTGAGTTCAAGTGATTCTCCTGCCTCAGCCTCCTGAGTAGGTGGGAATACAGGCGCCCACTACCATGCCCAGCTCATTTCTATATTTTTAATAGAGACAGGATTTCACCATGTTGACCAGGCAGGTCTCGAACCCCTGACCTCAGAAGATCCACCAGCCACAGCCTCCCAAAGTGCTGGGATTACAGGTGTAGGCCACCGCAGCCAGCCTCCTTGGTTATTTGTAATAGTTTGTTTAATTTCGACGAGAGCAAGGAGAGCTAGCTAGATGTAGAATGTTAATAGCTATTGTCATTCATCTGTGATAGCCTGATGTATACATCTTTAGTATAGGAAAGTTCTTTTTTGGATATAATATCTTCTTGATGGCTTGTTTTAGTATTAGACTTCTGGCATGATGCTAACCAATGATCCAAAGCTCTGGCTGAACCTTTAATTGTCTGTGACACATTAAAAAAATACAGACGGCTAGGTCTTACCCACACATAGTGAATTAAATCTCCAGGAGTGGGCCTGAGCTTTGGCATTTTTGTTAAAAGTTTTACAGGAGACTCTGGTTAATGAGGCAAAGTTGAGAACCAGTGAACCAAGCCTTTGCAGTCAGGTTTCAGCAGTCACTCTCGGCAGAAATTGTTGGCAATGGATTCTGTACTTCTGTTGCAGTTGACTGGGATAAGACCTTGCAAAAGTAGCCAAGACTCTATGTCTTACTAGCAGCCTTACATAGAGCTGCACAGACTAGGAGGCAGTAGAGTAGTGAGTGTGTTCCCAGAATTCCTGCAGAGGTCTAGAGTGGGTCTAGGCAGATGCTTAAAGCTGAATAACAAACAATAAGAAAAAAAATTTCAGCCAGGCATGGTGGCTCACGCCTGTAATCCCAACACTTTGGGAGGCCAAGGTGGGTGGGTCACCTGAGGTCAGGAGTTTGAGACCAGCCTGACCAACATGGTGAAACCCCGTCTCCACTAAATACAAAAAAATTAGCCAGGCGTGGTGGCACATGCCCATAATCCCAACTACTTGGAAGGCTGAGGCAAGAGAATCACTTGAACCCAGGAAGTGGAGGTTGCAGTAAATCAAGATTACGTCACTATAGTCCAGCCTGGGCAACAAGAGTGAAACTTCGTGTAAAAAAACAAAAAAAAAAGAAAATTAATTTTATTAGGTAAGATGAAATGTTTGACAGACTGGTAATTGTTTCCCAGGATACATATTCTTCCTTCTAGAACCAGACTAATTTCCCAAACTCCCTACCTTAAACATGTCCATGTCACTATGCTCTGGCCAGGTTGATGTGAGTTGAAAAAATGTGAGCAAATTCTTAGCTATGTCTTCTTTAGAGAAATCTGGTTTCCCTCTACTTTACTTTTTCTTATTCCCATGCACTGAAAGGCAGATAGATCTGTGGTGAGCTGGCTTCAACCAACCAGACCGAGATACACCTCAGCACTGGGAAATGGTAGAATCACGACCTTGATAAACCCCAGTTCCTCAATGATCACATGGAGAAAAGCCAGCTTCCCACCATGACAGATTGCTTTTCCCTGGATTGTTATGTAAGGGAGAAATAAACTTCATTTTTTTTTTTTTTTTTTTAAGACAGAATTGCCCAGGCTGGAGCGCAGTGGCACGATCTTGGCTCACTTACAACCTCTGCCTCCCCGTTTCAAGTGATTCTCCTGCCTCAGCCTTCCAACTAGCTGGGACTACACGCACACACCACCATGCCCAGCTAATTTTTGTATTTTTAGTAGAGACGGGGTTTCACCATGTTGGCCAGGCTGGTCTTGAACTCCTGACCCCAGGTGATCCACCCGCTTTGGCCTCCCAAAGTACTGGGATTACAGGCGTGAGCCACTGGGCTCTGCTGATAAATAAACTTCTATTTGTTTGAACTACTGTGTTTCGGAATGATTGTTGCATTAAATTTTTCTACATTTTAATTACTACAAGCTACAGGACCAGTAGTCTCAGATCTTCACTTACTTGTTGAACTTCTTTCACTAGAAGCTTCTCCAAATGCTGGGCTCAAAATTTCAACAAATGATTCACTAATAAGCTTTCAATGTCCATTTTTCTAAAGTTGCAACCTATATCTTAAGTTGGAATAGATTATGGCAACTATTAAGTTTTCAGTGCCCCACCAAAAATTAACAAGTGAGCATGTGTGCTATTGGAACACAGGCCTGGGACTTTCTTTCTCCCTCTGCCCTCCCCCGTGAACTCCACATTCTCCGTTCAGAAAGGGGCAGGAGGTGTGAAAGCGCAGACATTGGGTAACACTCACTATTGCCTTAGTTCCCATGTACTAGCAGTGCCCCTTTACTGACCTTACTCTTCTTCCTGTCATAAACATCTCTTTAGAGGTCTTTTCATGTCCAACCCTTGGTCATCTTCCATCCTGTTTCTCAAGCAGGGTAAAATCCCTCATTTTCTTACTCTCATTTTCTCTTGAAATTCTTCCTTTTCATATTCTTAATGTTCCCTCCTCCTTAGAAGCCCACTTTCTATTTTGACGTTTGCTGCACAGGTTGCTAGACCAATATGGAAAATCCAAAAATGTGCTGCTCTTCCCTTTGTTGATCTCTAACCTGAACAATGAACACAGTGCATGCTGTGGAATATGCGTAAAAAATTAGTTCATCAAAATGTTTATACAATTGAAAATTCTATATTATATGTAATGTATTCATTCATTTTAAAAGACTTATTGAATATTAAGTGGCAGGCACTAGGCATTGAGGATAGAAAAGAATGAGAGAATGCCAAAATATTATGCATTTCAATATGAAATACTCGGGCATTGTTACACTAGGGTATATATTGAAGTGATAAGTTGCTTATACCCACTTGTAATGAACATATTTTAAAAACAGAAGGAAGAAAATCTTTGACAGTGGAACAACGTCAAATATTTGATTTTTTGAATTAAGTAAGGCAGCACATTTGTATATATACCCATCACTGCAAATGTTCTTGTTCACTTGAAGTTATAATCTAGTGGTTGGAAAACATCTAAGTATCATCATTCTATCTTATGGGACATGCCCCTGAATTTAAAATCTCACTTGTTTAAACACTAATTTACCTTCAGTTTGATAGGACTCGAGGCACGCTCCAGAGGCTCCAGCTTGCTGCAGGTATCTCCTTTGATCTTTTAAGAAGAACTTGATATTGATGACTAGCTCTTGTAACCTTTCAACTATGGAAACTTAGGTGGAATATTTCTTCTTGTACTCAATGCAAATGATGCAAGAAATGCATCAAATGTGATGAGGAGGGGATGGGCCATTGCTTCCTTGTGTCCAAAAATATGACAGTTCACAGATGTCATGATCTTATGTCAGAGACATGTGAGAAAGATCCATCTTAGAGAGAGAAAGAAAAGAAAGATTTGGATAAAATACGTGATTTCATTTTTTATCCTTACTTGCTGTGAGACCGGAAAAACAGGAAACAATGGACAGAGAATATGACCCCATTACTTGTGACACAAGAGGTAATGATGAACAGTCAAAGGGTGTATAAAAAACTTCAAACATTTTATATCATAAAGAAGATACAGTGTGAGGTATTGTGACTGCTACATATATATATACACACACATATATATACACATATATATACACACATATATATATGAATAAAAGTTATTGGCTCTGAATTTATCAGGAATATGAATTCAAATTTGTACCAAAATATTACAGGGCAATTGAATAGGATTCAATTTAGTGTCATCGATTTTCAAGGAGCAGCACAGGGATAGTTACTAGCTTTGGTTTTATTCTTTTCCTAATGTCATCTAAGAATATTGTGCTAGAATAGAAAGGTGTGAATGGTTAAATTAGGTGTCAGCTTGATTGTGTTGAAGGATGCCTAGATGGCTGGAGAAGCATTGTTTCTGGGGATGGCTGTGGAGGTGTTTCCAGAGGAGATTGGCAGGTGAGGCAGTTTCCAGAGGAGACTGGCAGATAAGACTGAGAGAGGAAGACCTGCCCTCAATGTGGGCAGGCACCATCCAATTGGCTGCTTGCTCCCCACAACCTCCCCACCCCGTGGCAGCTCTGAGGCCTTCAGCCTCAGACAAGCTTCTCTAACAGCCTTGCTTGCTACCAGTTTCTATCATTCTCTAGCTTTCATATGGCCCATCAGCCTATTGTGGGACTTCGCTTTTAATCATGTGAGCCCATTCTCCCTAATAAATTCCCTTGCATATATCTATCCTATTGATTCTGTTCCCCTGGAGAATCCTGTCAACTAAAGGAAAACAAAAATCCAACTTTTAAATAATTAAAGTTAGTTTTATTCAGAAGTCTTACTGAGGTCTGCAGGCTGGGAGGCCTATAGCTCAGCATCAGCTCTTTAGAGGGGCTCTATCAGATGGCTCCAATGCAGTATTTTAGTTCACAATTTATAGGAGGTAAAGATTCAATATATGCAAAGTCACATCAAAGTTGCCCAGAAGTTACATTAAAGCAGAATCACATCAAGATTTGGATGTAAGAGTACAGCTGGTTATAGATTACAGAAGTATAATCACTAACCTGGTCAGACCTTATGTTGTGAGTAAGAAAACACAAGGACTGGTGTCATTTTCATTGAAATGTCTAAGTGAATAAGGTGCCATCCAACTTTTAGAAATCTCATGACACCTTCTGAAATCCAACCTTTTGTACATGAGCTGAAGAAATTCTGCACATGGGCTAGCCTGGCTATGTTCTACAGACCATAGGAATATAGTGAGTTAGGTAAACAGATATGGAGCATGGGGACCGTGTGCTCTATTCTGAAGTATCTTCAAACATTCTTCTCAAAGAGCTGCAGGTTGTCATAGAGTGAGGGGCTTTGTGAAATTACGCTGGCATGCAGAAATGAGCAAACACGGCATTTATACTTTCTCTCGCAACTTCCACTAACACAAGGGGATAGGAACGACTCTGCTGTCTGTTGATTGGACTGGACTTTTCTCCTCTTTGCTTATTCAATAACATCATATACATTAGAAATGTTCAAAGAGAATACCAGTTGGGTTTATTTTGGTTAGGAAACAAAATGCTGTGTTGATAGTTTTTCTTACTCTTGGGAATGCTTTGCCTACATTCTTTCACTGAGTAAGTATAATTTAAAATTAATATTGCATCACCACTTCATATCCATTGAAATTGCTATTATATATACATAAAAGAAGTATTGAGGGTTTCGAGAAACTGGAACCGTAGTGCACTGCTGATTGGAATGTAAAATGGTTCAGTCACTGTGGAAAACAGTATAGTAGTTTCTAAAAAAAAAAAAGAATTACCATATGATCCAGCAATTCCACTTACGCATACATACATCAAAAAAAAAGAAACCAAGGACTCAAACAGATATTTGTATGTCAATGTTCATAGCAGCAACATTTACAGTAGCCAAATGGTGAAAACAACTTAAGCATTCTCAGTGGATGAATGGATTAAAAAAATGTGTTATATACATACAAGGGAATATTATTGAGCCTTTAAAAAGAAGAAAATTACGACACATGAGTAAAACCTGGAGACATCAGGCCAAGTGAAATAAGCAAGTCATAAAAAGACAAATGCTGTATAAGTCTACTTATATGAGGTATCCAGAGCAGTCAAATTCATAGAGACAGAAAGGAGAATGGTGGTTGCCAGAACCTGGTGGAAAGGTTGAAAGGGGAATTATTATTTAAATGAGCAGAGAGTTTTAGTTTTGCAAGATGAAAAAAGTTCTGGAGATGGATCATGGTGATGGTTGCACAACAATGTGAATATACCTAATACTATTGAGCTGCACACTTAACATGATTAAAGTGGTCAGTTTATGTCAGTTATATTTTACTACAATTAAAATAATTAATGGGGTATCATCTCAAGGAATGCTAGCATAAGTAATAAATTGTTATGTGAGTCCAAGTCGTGTACGATGTTCATTTTAATAATGAAGTTCGATATTATTGAGGATAGAGTGTTAATATATGTTAGACAATAACTATTTGAAATATTACAATCAGTGAAGCTGAAATTACGGTTTGGACTTATCATAGGGAATCTGGTGGATACGGGCCAGGGTCTTGGTTTCTTGTGCAATATTAGACCACAGGGGAAATCTGTGCAAATGAGCCTTATTCTATTTCTACGATTCTAATTCTAAAAGGCATTTGGATCAGATTTTCTATTCTGGAGAAAGAAAAGTTCATCGTGATTGTATTCATGTCTTAGTTATTGTACTATACCATACACTTTCTTTCTTTCTTTTTTTTTTTTTTTTTTTTGAGACAGAATCTCTCTCTGTCGCCCAGACTGGAGTGCAGTGGCACAATCTTGGCTTACTGCAACCTCTGCCTCCTGGGTTCAAGTGATTCTCTTGTCTCAGCCTCCTGAGTAGCTGGGATTACAGGCATGGGCCACCACACCTGGCTAATTTTTGTATTTTTAGTAGAGACAGGGTTTCGCCATTTTGGCCAGGCTGGTCTTGAACTCCTGACCTCAGGTGATCTGCCCGCCTCAGCCTCCCAAAGTGCTGGGATTACAGGCATGAGCCACTGTGCCTGGCTGTATTCTTATAAATATATTTTATGTTGTATAACCTCCAAGATCAATGAGATGAGCATGACCCAGAGAGATGGTCTGTAGAACACAGCCAGGCTAGCCCATGTGCAGAATTTCTTCAGCTCACGTACAAAAGGTTGAGTTTTAGAAGCTGTCATGGAGATTTCTAAAAGTTGGATGGTACTTTATTCACTCAGACATTTCAGTGAAAAGCCATGTGCCTCCAAATGAAGACTGGTGCTGTATCAGTCATGGTTCTCCAGAGAAAAAGAACCAATAGAGCATATATCGATACACGGAAAGAGATTTATCATGTGGAATTGGCCCACACAATTATTGAGGCTGAGAAACCCCACAATTTGACATCTGCAAGCTGGGAAGCTGGTGATGGAGTTCCAGTCCAAACCCAAAGGTTCGAGAATCTGGAGAACCAATGTCATAAGTTCTAGTCTGAATATAAAGGCCCAAAAACCAGAAGCACTGATGTCCAAGAGCAGGAGAAAGTGGATGTCTCAGTTCAAGCAGAGAGAGTCCATTTGCCCTTGCTCTGCCTTTTTGTTCCATTTAGGCCCTTAACAGATAGGACGATGCCCACCTGCATGGGTGAGAGAGACCTTTATTCAGTCTATGGATTAAATGCTAACCTTTTCCAGAAACACTCTCACACTTAAACTCAGAAAAAAACGTTTATGTGAGCATCCCCTAACCCAATCAAGTTGACACATAAAATCAACCATCACAAGTGCCTAGAAGCTTGAATTCCTGTGTTCCTCCCATAGACACTAAAATGGGGTCTAGCAGTCCTTAGTTCTAGGCCCTTACTTACATCAACTTATTGATAAATTAGGAGCACAGCTCTGAGTGTAAAGACAGGGGTAAGGAATGGGAGGAGACTAACAGACTGGACTTGGGTAAAGCGTGCAAAGAGCAATGGACACCTCCCTACCATCCCCCATCACTACTATTTATCCCTGTTTCAGAAAGTTTTAAGCAATAATAGTAACATGATGTTAAGAAGTTTGAAGAAGGCCAGGCGCGGTGGCTCATGCCTATAATCGCAGCACTTTGGGAGGCCGAGGTGGGCGTATCACCTGAACGTCGGAGTTCAAGACCAGCCTACTAACATGGAGAAACCCCATTTCTACTAAAAATACAAAGTTAAGCAGGCGTGGTGGCACATGCCTATAATCCCAGCTACTAGGGAGGCTGAGGCAGGAGAATCGCTTGAACCTGGGAGGCGGAGGTTGCAGTGAGCCAAGATAGCGCCATTGCACTCTAGCCTGGGCAACAAGAGCGAAACTCCATCTCAAAAAAAAAACAGAAAAGAAAGAAAGAAAGTTGAAGAAAAGGAGATAATTTTCTCCTTTTCTTTCATCAGACTGATCCTCCAGCCGCTCTCTTGAGGTGATGTATTCTCAGAGGCAGCCACATCTACTAGAAAGTGAGGAAAATAATTGTAGATAATTGTGACTCTTTCTAAAAGTGAGAAACTGTTTGTAATTTTGTAAACACAAACATCTAAGCTAAATTAAAGTAAAGATGTGGGAATTCACACAAATAACACTGGACGACAGAAATGTCCTTTGGGGAGTTTGCCTTCCTAAATATAGAAAGGCTTTATCCTGAGCTGCCCACATCTGAATCTACGTATTGCCCTGTAAGAAAGAATAAGACAAGTGAAAGCGCCACACACACAGCCCTAGAAAGATGTATTACATAAATGGCTGAAAGGGATTTGAGTTCTGTTGGTGCCAAATTGTGTTACAAGGAAGAAAATTCCAAACTGAGAAACCCCACATCACCATACCAGAGCCACTGCACTAGATTGAAGCACTTTTTATTCTTTCTGCTGAACTAGAGAGTCACATGGATGTGTCTTCGGAGCACATTTCAGGCAACCATTTCCTTTTCCTCTTGGTGCCAGTCATCCTTCCACTGCAGGCATCTGTATCCATAACACATTCAAGGCATGCTAACTTGTGGGACCTGCATGAGACCACATCTCAGAGCACTATCTGTGAACCGAGGCTATGGTGCTTTTGTGAGGTGTTGGGAAAGGAAGAAAGGAAGGTGGGTGATTAAAGTGAATGGAAACAAAATTACCATTCTCAACTTTGATCTATAAGGATCGGTATGGAGAGGATTATTCCTCCCACCCTAAGCTCTCAGAGAACACTCTGCTAGGGCGGTATGACAAAGACACCATCCTCATTGAGGAAACTTCTGTGTTTAGGTGGCTCCACGAGATCATTTATAGTATGAGGAATAAGTTTGTGTATTTCATTTTGCCATGCACAGGTGATAAGGACATAGCCCCTCCTATAAAATGATTTATATCTACACCACGGTATTTCATATGCTTCTGTTAAATTACAATACACTCCTTCTACAAGACCCTTGCTCCTGTTGCATTTCCTAACTCCATTCTTACATGGCACAAATCTGTTGTAACAGATTTTTTCCAGCTCGTCATATTGCATAAGGAGGAAGTAATGTTCTGTCACACAACGCAGTTTGTGGTAAACATTTTTTCTCATGATTTCTTCATTACAGTAGTCCCTATCATATAATGGCATTCCAGGTTCAATAATGACACGTCTTTCGACGTTTTCTTTGGTAGGTGGTCTGGTGGGCCCTGTCCTATGAAATTCTTCCAAATACTCTTCAAATTCTTCCATATCATCATCTGGGGAATCAAAATCTGTATCCACCTCTTGAAACTGCACTGGCTGCAGCAGCTGCTGCAGCAATAGAAGCAGGAGCAGTGGGTGTGTGGTGATCGGAGTTCTCATCATTTTTCCAGTAGACACTAAAAGAGATAAGGAGATATGTTCTGTTGGGATAATGTGCTTGCTTCACATTTCCTGTGAGGGGCACATTTATGCCACATATTGCTTTTCTGGGCTCTAAGATTTTGGATCATTTTTAAATCGCCAACTCATAATCGATCTGAATACTTCCAAATTATTCACAGAAATGACCTTACTAGGCCTACAGTTCAGCCTAGAGCTGTGGTAAGAGAAGAAAAGGTGAAAGGAAGGAGAATAAGAATGGAAGAGAAAAAAAGTAAGGAGGAAGAAAAGGAAACAAGGAAGAAATGGAGCAAGAGAGAGATTAAAGGCCGGGCGCGGTGGCTCACGCCTGTAAACCCAGCACTTTGGGAGGCTGAAACGGGCGGATCACGAGGTCAAGAGATTGAGACCATCCTGGCTAACATGGTGAAACCCCATCTCTACTAAAAATACAAAAAATTAGCCGGGCGAGGTGGTGGGCGCCTGTCGTTCCAGCTACTCTGGAGGCTGAGGCAGGAGAATGGCGTGAACCCGGGAGGTGGAGCTTGCAGTGAGCGGAGATCGTGCCACTGCACTCCAGCCTGGGCGGCAAAGCAAGACTCCGCCTCAAAAAAAAAGAGAGATTAAGGAGAGAAGGAAGGAGAAAGGAAATCAAGACAGCAGTGAGGAGAAAGGGAGGGAGGCAGAGAGGAGGCTCACATGCTTCTTCCGTCTGAAACAAATGCATCTTTTTCCGCTTCCAGGAGTTGAGAACTTGCTCTGAAAAGAGCCACCCTCCCCTTTCAAACATTCCACTTTGATAAGAAAAAAATTCCTTAACCGTGTCTTTCTTTCTCCCCTTGCTCTTTTCTGACCATAGATGTCCTTGGAAAAGGGATCAAGGAAGGTTCAATTTTGAGCAGCTGGGATAAATACATTCTTGAAGTCATCCTAAACTAAAAACAATGATACACAGTAATAGCTAGCATAATGAGGAGTTACGTGCCAAGCACTAGACTAAGCACTTTAAGTATATTATCACCATCATCCAAACAACCCTATAATAAATATATTATTTTTAGTATTGTTGTTATAACAATGAATGTTGCAAAAAGAAGGTAAAGTTATTAATATCTCTCTGTGAAGGGAAGTTGCTTAAAATCTTACATTAGATCTGGCAGACTCCTGGTTCAAGCCTATTTTTGTCTAATTTCCACATATCTGTTCTTAGCTGGTATTCTATGGCCTCTATCAGTCTGGTTTCCCTTCCTAAGGCTAGACTGTATCTCCTTCTCCAGGCTGTCAAACACAGTGACTACTGAAATGGCCAATCTTAAAACTGAATTTGAGCCCCTAGAGTGCTTTGACAAATTGGTCCACACTCCACGAAGAACCAACTGTTTTATTGCAGAAGCAATCTCCTGAGTTTTCTTACCTTACCAAGTTCTTTGTAAAAGAAGTCCTACTTGGTGGCAACCTGAGTGATTCTCTAACAGTCGTTCCCTGGAGACCTTGATCTATCAGTGATGGAGATGGACAACCTCCTGTTCTAGGCTCGATACTGAGTTTGTTCATATGTGTGTAGAAAGGTTAGAGAATGATGGAATTAAAGAGAGGTGGATGTTGGGGGACACATCAGAAAGTGGAGACAATATGAAAGTTGAGCATAGGAGTGCAAAGAATGGAAAAGAAAAGAAAAAGCTGCGTAAAATAGTGATGTGAGAATGGACACTCTGGGGTGGCCGTGTGCCACACTGTCCCTCCCCTCCCTGCTTTTCCTCCCATCCCTGCTTTCACACTCTCATCAGTGTCCTCCAGGAAGTCTCTTCAGAAGAGTGATCCCATGGTGACAGGCCAGAGAGCTCAGAACATATTCTCACGAGAACGTGGAGCCTCTGCAACATCTTGATCTGGAGAGAACATGGACAGTACACGTGTGAGAAGCAGAATTCAGGCAGCTGTGGCCCTGCCCTTTCTACTGCCCTAGAACATGCATAGGGCCTGTCCAGAATACTGTCTTGTTTTTTAAATCTGCAACCTTCTTAATTCTTGGTTTATGAATTCAATTGTGGTTTCGTTCTTCTCAAAATCCTTTCTCATCTCAAAGTATGGTATGTGTACTTTTTTTTGTACTCCATTCTGTTACTCTTACAGATTTTTAGAAATCTTTCAACCATCTGGAATTTATTTTAATTTATAGTAAGAAGTTAGTGTGGTCTTTTTTCACATGGTTTATACGTAATCTCAGCATCAATTATATGGGAAAAAAGCTATTGTCTCATCTCTAATTTTAAAAGCTACTTTCTATATTTCATAATTCTGTTTCTGAACACTTTTTTCTCTTTTGATATGCCATAATATGCTGTTTTACTTATTATAATTTTACTGGGTTTTTTTTTAAGAGTCATGGTCTCACAATGTTGGCTGGCTTGACTCAGAACTCCTGGGTTCAAGGAATCCTCCCACAGCCTACCAAGTAGCTTGGACTACCGGTGCACTCCACTGTACCCGTACTTGTTATCATTTTATGAAACATTTTGATATCTCATAAAGCAATCTACACTCATTCCTCTTCTTATTCAAATGTTCACTACGGAGACAAGCAGAAAGTAGATTATAGGGTGCCTGGGAGGTGGTAGAAATGAGGATTAACAGTAAATGAGAGAAAGAGAGACAGAGGAGAGAGACAGAGAGAGATAGACAGGGTGGCAGTGAGGGAGGGAGGGAGAACACAGAATAAATAGTGTTGAAACAAGATCACTCAGTGTTTCTGAAGTTTTTGCCTGGTAATCTCACACAGCAGAAACTCCTGGCCTACCTGGGGAATATAGGCGTCTTGGTTTTTCCTGGGTTCTCACTAATTGAAATTTCTGTGGATGAATCCAGAAATTTGCATTTTAAACAAATTTAAAGGTGATTCTTAGTTCACTAAAGTTGAAGGAGGAATTTCTTAATATGCATTAAAATGAACTTCTGAAAAAGAAAACATCAGAAAACAGTAGGGAAAATGTTTGGCCTTTTCAGCAAATGTTCTTGGAAGAAGAATGGGATGAGTCGCTTCCTTCTTTGGGCTATTGTGAATCATGTTGCTATGAACATGGGCACACAATTACCTGTTCAAGTCCCTGCTTTTCCTCCCTGTTTTTACACTTGCTTGGAAGGTTTATTGCAACTTAGATTTGCAGACTGAGAAAGGCCTTGGAAAGGTTGTCTATCTAGTTTCTCTTCCTAAAATGCAATTCTGAGCCCCAGATCAGAACTCTGTATTTAACCACACACATAAGAAGTTTACAGTAAAAAGAAAAGATTGGAATAAGTAATGGGCTTGTAGGTGGACCAATGTATTTCAGAAGGATTATTAAGTGGTATTTTAAATTTTTAAATTTAAGAGTAAAATGTAAATTTAAAACTGATTTAGATTAAATTAATTTAAAAAAATTTTTTGAACACCTTATATAATGAAGCATCAATAAATCACAATCATATAATAATTATATAGCCTTAATCACAAAAGGAAAAACTAAATTAAATCTTTTAAATTGACAATAATTGTAATAATTTACAAACTCAGTGCTGATGAAAGTGTGATGAGATGTTTCTGTCAGAAAGAAATTGTTATAATTTTTTGGAAAATTTGAGAAATACAATAAAAAGAATAGCTGATACTTTCCTCTAGCATTTCAATAGCTAGAATTCTAAGTTGCAATAATTTATATTGAAAGACAAACAGCAAATTTTACTTAAAAGGGAAAAAAACTGAAATTTTAAAATATAAATATCCAAGAAGGTAGGAAAGGGAAAGGTTAAAATGAGTCCGATGTGTTTATAGAAATCACAATAAACATTGCAACAATAATTATTATTATAAGAGCTAATATTTATTGGGACAGTCAGTATTTTATGTTCATAGAATTCCATATTCTTAGAATGGGCTATTTTTCAGAATTTACAAATTTATTAATCAATAAAATTTTAGATCACCTGAGAAACAAAAAGAATAGAAAAAAAGAAAAGAATTAAAAATTTTAGAGATATTAAATATTTTGTGATATAATATTATAGTAGTAGGACTCCCTGGTTGACAGTGAGAAAAATTCCAAACAAATTACCTTAAATGCAAGGGGCACTGTATTGACTCACAGAAGTTGGAAGTCCAAGAGGTAGGGCAGGAGACAGAAATCAAATTCTTGACTAGACTCTTGTTCCTACTCTCTCCCACTCTACTCTCCTTTGTACATTCACTTTATTCTCACGTAGGGTCTCTCCATGTAATGAGAGACCCTACGCAGTCATTACATGGAGAGACACTGCCCCTTTGTGGCCTTATATTTAGGGTCACAGTAGGAAGTGCCATTTTCTCCCACCTTCACCCAACATGGAAAATAACTTTTCTGATTGGCCGTGCTTCTGCCACATGAATAAATCCAGGGATGTGGGGCACTCTGATTGGCTACCTGAAACACATGTCCTCTTTCAGAGGTAAAGGCAAAACTACACAATTAAAACCCAACAGAATTCCAATTGTCGACAGAAGGGCGGTTCCCTATTACACAAAAAAGGAATAGAGACCAAATCTGAAAGTAATAAATGTGCTTTGCTGTTTAGCTGGGGGAAAATCAAAACTCTCCATCTATAGCATGTTCCCAATTAACAGAAATATAGATTACATGGGAAAGAAAAGAAAAAAAATAGAAAATAAGTTGTTATTTCTGAATGATATATTTCTGGTTAATTTTTTATTCTAATCTTTAAAATAGACAATTTTACAAATTCAAGAAAATAACAAAATGTCATTGAAGAAGTGAAGTTTTAAGATCTGGATTGGGCATGTTCTTAAATATGAAGTGCTATTTTTCCAGACTCCCACATGTTTATATCAGTAATCTCAATTTTCTTCAGCATCAGGAAAATCTATGCCTCAGTTTGAGTGGTTGAGAAAAGACAGATTATAAAACTTCAAAACTTAGAATTAGACTAACCTTTGTGAATAAATCCCAGGGTGTCTCTTAGTTAAATCCGGTAGAAAAAATATAAGTTTTAACAGCTTTAAATTTTCACAAACATTTTGAGGCAATATTTATGTCTCAAACCTTTACACCCATGATTGAACTGAGAATGGTACCTGTCATGCGCGTCCGTGTGAAGAGAACACCAAACAGGCTTTGTGTGAGCAATAAAGCTTTTTAATCACCTGGGTGCAGGCAGGCTAAATTGGAAAAGAGAGTCAGCGAAGGGAGATAAGGGTGGGGCCATTTTATAGGATTTGGGTAGGTAAAGGAAAATTAGTCAAAGGGGGGTTGTTCTCCGGCGGGCAGAAGTGGGGGTTACAAGGTGCTCAGTGGAGGAGATTTTTGAGCCAGATTGAGCCAGGAAAAGGACTTTCACAAGATAATATCATCGCTTAAAGCAAGGACCGGCCATTTTCACTTCTTTTGTGGTGGAATGTCATCAGTTAAGGCGGGGCAGGGCATTTGACTTCTTTTGTGATTCCTCAGTTACCTCAGGCCATCTGGGCGTATAAGTGCAAGTCACAGGGGATGCGATGGCTCGGCTGGGGCTCAGAGGCCTAACATTATTCATAGTTTTTGAGTAAATAAAAGATGTTCTTATTTAAAAAAAAAAAAAGGGCACATTCACAAAGAAAATTACTGAAATACTTGATTACACACACATAAACTGAATCGCATACCACATACATGAGTGCATAGAAAATTTCACCATAAACAAAAAACAATATAAGAATCTCTAAAGACACCAAATATAAGATTCAAAGACCACAAATAGTTTAAAAATACCTTCTAAACATGTGCAGTGTGAATGAGCTTCTCAAACTCAGGTGTAAATAAAATGTTAATTCCTTCTCTAAATCCAACATATCTGTACCGAAACCCCAACTATTGAAGGTGGCAGCAAAATGTAGCTCAGTTATTACTCTAGGTGTCTTCCACCTTTCTTACCGAATCAGAGAAACCCAGGAATCTGCAGTTGTCCTAGTACAAAAAGTTCAGTACCTTATATGTGAGTGCTGATTGGCATTATCAAAGTTTCTCTTTCTGTTATAAATGGCCTAAAGATTGAGCAGAGGTTTTCCTCTGTCTTTCAGGTATCTAAGAATGTAATGCTAATGCTATTAACTTCCACTTGAACCATCAAGGCCCAAAGATATGACAACTTCTTGTGTTGTAGAAACAAAGAAGTTCTCCCTTTCTTTTCCAGTCTTCTACAGCAATAAAAGCTAAATGCCAATCTATAACATATGACAAGGTAGAAAATGGCACTTTAAGAGGGCTGCATAATATAGTTCATATTATGCTCACTGCCAGTCTTTATTCAGATTGTATTCAATGTGAGCCAGTCACTCTAGTCTCTTCCTTCCTTCCTCTGCGTCTGAAAGGACACAAATAGATGTGTACCCGCCCTCCACCCGCTACACCCTTTTTCTGCTCTCTAATCTTTGCACATACCAGAGATTTTGTAAGTTCTGTGAGTACCTGGTTTTCTGCACGTACCAGAGATTTTGTTTTGCACATACCAGAGATTTTGTAAGTTCTGAGGCAAGGTCACAAGACGTGTTTAAGTAAGATAAACTCTTGCTGCCATAAACCTGCTCTCCCGCCTCAAAGGTTGAACCGAAATATCAGAAATGGCGGGAACCAATCATAGTTAGCCAAATCGCCTTGTTCAAACACTAGCCAATCATATATCTGATTTGTATAATAACTCTATGCCCACTTTTCTTAGACTATATAACACTGCTCGGAGCTCAGTGGGGGAGCTCTCCTGCCCATCTCGTTTCACGAGCGAGGGAGAGTTCCAGGTTCGAACCTGTAATAAAGATCCTTGCTGCTTAGCTTTGACTCTGGACTCTGGTGGTCTTCTTCGGGGAATACACGGTCTGGGCATAACAAATGGGGGCTGGTCCGGGATTTCCCCCAAGCCCACCAGACCCCCAAGTCAATGGAACTTAATCTGTAGGTAAGCCGGCTTTGTCACTGTCTCTGTCTTTGTCTCTGTCTGTCTCCCTGAAATTTCCTGAAATCCGTAATCTGTAATCTGTATTGGTCTGTTTTATAAGTGGCATGGTCTTGGCGGACGCGCTAAAAGACAGCACTCGGGACTGGTGGGAGACGTCCCCCAGTGCCCATCTGGGGGCCTCCATCCTTGGTTGCCCCGTCTGACTCAGGTCGGAAGTCCGACACGCGCTCGCGAAGGCTCATCGTTTCTCACTGTCTGTCCCGTTATTGTTAAGTGTTAAGTGTAAGTCCAAAACGAAACATAAAACCTTTTCTTCCCCTTCCAGGACCGGACCTGTCGGATACTCCCCTCTGCTTCACACTCATTTTCGTCCCTCCTTCTCTTTGTAGGAGCAGTCCAAAGATGGGCAACAACCAGAGCACGCCGCTCTCACTCCTTGTTACCAATTTTAAGGATGTGAAGGCTCGGGGGCGTAACTTAAGCGTAGAACTAAAGAAAGGAAGCTAGTTACTTTCTGCCGTTCGGAGTGGCCCTCTTTCGGCGTAGGGTGGCCCTCTGAAGGAACTTTCTGTCTCTCTATTATTACTAAGGTAAAAACTAAGATTTTCCTGCCAGGGCAGTCAGGACATCCTGATCAAATTCCTTTATATTCTAGTGTGGCAAAATCTTGTGGAAGACCCACCACCCTGGATAACTCCATTCATCCTTGAGCCTTGCAAGGTCCTAGTAATGCAACCTACAAGACAAAGGACTCCCTCTGCTCCCTCGGCCCCTGTGCTGCCAGACAGCCAGGACCCCCTAACATTAGAACCCACACTTCCCCCACCATATCCGCACCTTATCCCGCAGGATCCAGTCCCCCAGGGTGGTGCTTCCATAGAGGGAAACCGAGAAGCGGAAGCAGCCGAGAGCGAAAGTAACCCGGGGGGGGGCCGGCCGGCCGAACACGAGGCCGCGCACTGCGGGACCAAACTTCGTGACTCCCTGACTCCACCGTAGCCCTGCCTCTCAGAGAAATAGGATCGCTCGATGATACCGGGCTCTCCCGTCTCATGTATTGGCCTTTTTCCACTAGTGATTTATACAATTGGAAGTCCCAAAATGCTCGGTTCTCCAATAATCCCAAAGATCTAACCTTGTTGTTAGACAGTGTCATGTTTACTCACCAGCCAACCTGGGATGACTGTCAACAGCTCCTCCAAATCCTGTTCACAATGGAGGAGCGGGAAAGAATCCAAGTTGAGGCCAGAAAGCTGGTTCCAGGAGATGACGGCCAGCCAACTGCAAATCCTGACCTCATTAACGCGGCTTTTCCTTTGACCCGGCCCAGATGGGACTACAACACGGCAGAAGGTAGGGGACGACTGCTCATTTATCGCCAGACTGTAATGGCGGGTCTCCGGGCTGCAGCTCACAAGCCCACCAATTTGGCTAAAGTATATTCTGTGTTACAAGGTAAGACAGAAAGCCCCGCTGTGTATTTAGAGAGATCAATGGAAGCTTTCAGACAGTATACCCCTATGGACCCGGAAGCACTGGAAAATCAGGCTGCGGTAGTAATGTCCTTTGTAAACCAGGCAGCATCAGATATTAGAAGAAAACTCCAGAAATTAGAAGGTTTAGAGGGAAAGCAGATTCAGGACCTCCTTCAGATGGCCCAGCGAGTTTATAATAATAGGGATACTCCAGAAGAAAAACAGTTCAAGGCAACCAAAGAAATGACCAAAGTTTTAGTAGCAGCTTTCCCCCAGGCAGGGAATGGCCAAAGCAGAAAGCAGACAAAGCAAGGCTCTAGGCAAGGATTAGAAAAGGATCAGTGTGCTTATTGCAAGGAACGTGGTCACTGGATTAAAGACTGCCCAAAGAAACGGAGACCAGCTAACCCTACCTCCGTACTCGTTACCCAGGACTCTGACTAGGGAAGACGGGGTTCGGACCCCCTCCCCGAACCCAGGGTAACTTTGCAAGTGGAGGGGTCCCCAGTTCGTTTCTTGGTCGATACTGGGGCGGAACGCTCAGTCCTAACCAAACCAATTGGAAAAATGTCTAAGAAAACATCCTGGGTGCACGGGGCCACAGGCATCAAAAAATACCCCTGGACAACCCAGAGGACTGTAGACTTAGGAACGGGAAAAATCTCCCATTCCTTCCTAGTCATCCCAGAGAGCCCCTGCCCTCTACTAGGGAGGGACTTGCTGACAAACATGGGGGCCCAAATCCACTTTGAGCCAGAAGGGCCCAAGATAACTGATTCCCAAAACAGGCCAATATCTATCCTGACTGTCACCTTAGAAGATGAGTACCGACTCCATCAAGAGCAAAAGCCCCCCGATCAGGAAATTGACTCTTGGCTCCAGCGTTTCCCTGAAGCGTGGGCAGAAACTGGGGGCTTAGGGCTAGCTAAACATCGACCTGCCATATTTGTGGAAGTTAAGCCAGGGACGGACCCGGTTCGGGTTCGGCAATATCCTATGCCCCTAGAGGCAAGAGAAGGAATTACGCCCCATATCCGCCGACTCCTAGACCAGGGAGTCCTACGGGCTTGCCACTCATCCTGGAATACTCCACTGTTACCTGTTCATAAACCCAACAGTACGGACTACAGGCCAGTACAGCATTTAAGAGAAGTTTTTTTTTTTTTGAGACGGAGTCTCGCTCTGTCGCCCAGGCTGGAGTGCAGTGGCGCGATCTCGGCTCACTGCAAGCTCCGCCTCCCGGGTTCACGCCATTCTCCTGCCTCAGCCTCCTGAGTAGTTGGGACTACAGGCGCCCACAACCGCGCCCGGCTAATTTTTTGTATTTTTAGTAGAGACGGGGTTTCACCGTGGTCTCGATCTCCTGACCTTGTGATCCGCCTGCCTCGGCCTCCCAAAGTGCTGGGATTACCGGCGTGAGCCACCGCGCCCGGCCATACACCCTTCTGAGTGCTTTACATCCCGAAAAACAGTGGTATACCGTTCTTGATCTAAAAGATGCTTTCTTCAGCCTTCCTCTGGCTCCCAAAAGTCAAGGACTCTTTGCATTTCAATGGACGGATCCTGAGAGGGGCATCAACGGTCAGCTAACATGGACCAGGATGCCACAAGGGTTCAAGAACTCGCCAACCCTGTTCGATGAAGCCCTTCATGAAGATCTGGGTGAGTACCGGCGGCAACACCCTGAAATAACTCTTTTGCAATATGTTGATGATCTCTTAATAGCAGCCAGATCCCCGGAAACTTGTGTTCAAGGGACTGAGGACCTCTTGAAGACTCTGGGGGAGCTAGGCTACCGAGCCTCAGCAACAAAGGCTCAGATCTGCAAGTCGGAGGTAACTTATCTGGGGTACCTATTAAAAGGGGGGCAACGCTGGCTAACCAAAGCCCGAAAGGAAACAGTCCTACGCATCCCTAGACCCCAGTCGACACGGCAAGTGAGAGAATTCCTGGGGTCAGCAGGGTTCTGTAGGTTATGGATACCCAGATTTGCTGAGTTAGCCAAGCCCCTATACCAGGCAACAAAGGAACGGCAGCCCTTTAATTGGACGGAAGAGGCTGAGCTGGCCTTTCAACAGATCAAAACTGCCTTGTTGTCAGCCCCCGCGTTAGGGCTCCCTGATGTCTCCAAGCCCTTCCACTTATACGTGGATGAAAGTAAGGGTGTTGCAAAACCCGTGTTAACGGAGTACCTAGGCCCCTGGCAGAGGCCAGTTGCCTATTTGTCAAAGAAATTAGATTCAGTGGCTGCCGGCTGGCCACCCTGCCTCTGGATAATCGCAGCAACTGCCCTAATCGTCCAGGACGCTGATAAGCTTATCATGGGGCAAGAGTTGCGCGTTACCACCCCGCATGCCATTGAAGGTGTCCTCCGGCAGCCGCCGGACCGATGGATAAGTAACGCCCGGCTCACCCACTATCAAGGACTGCTGTTAAACCCCCTCAGAATAACTTTTCTGCCCCCAACCTCTTTAAAACCTGCTTCACTGCTGCCAAATCCAGACTTGGACGCCCCGTCCCATGAGTGCGCTGAGATACTGGCTCAAGTGCATGGGGTGCGGGAGGACCTGCAAGATTGTCCGCTCCCTGACACAGAACTCATCTGGTTCACTGATGGCAGCAGCTACATCCACCAGGGCCAGCGGTATGCAGAAGCGGCTGTAACATCAGAGACTGAGGTAATCTGGGCAGAACCCTTGCCTCCAGGGACATTGGCCCAAAGAGCCGAACTGATAACACTCACAGAGGCCCTCACCCTAGGGGCAGAGAAAAAACTAACAGTATACACGGATAGCCGCTATGCTTTCACTACTGCACACATACATGGGGCCATCTACAGAGAGAGGGGACTATTAACAGCTGAAGGCAAAGAAATAAAAAACAAACAAGAGACCCTAGCTCTATTAACTGCTTTGTGGAAACCAAAGAAATTGGCTATCGTACATTGCCCTGGGCATCAGAAACCAACTACGCCAATTGCTTGAGGCAACTCCTTAGCCGACCAAACCGCAAGGAGCATAGCAAGAGCTCCCAGTCAGCTCCTCGCACTCCAGCTCCCTGATCCTGGCCCAAGAAATTTGCCATGTTTTCCCGACTATACCAAACAGGATCGTGAATGGATGGACATGCTTCCCCTAAAACAGGTTCAAAATGGGTGGTGGACTGATATAAATGACCAAACCATCCTACCAGAAAAATTAGGACGGCAGGTGTTGGAACATATCCAGCAGACAACCCACCTAGGTGCCCGGCGAATGATAGTCTTAATCAGGCACGCCAAGTTCAGAATCAGGCATATTACTGAATTGGCCAGCGATGTCACAACAAATTGCAAAGCCTGCCAACTGAACAACGCTTGCCCCCAAACCCAGACCGCTGCAGGAAATAGGTATAGAGGAACTAAGCCTGGCGTCTATTGGGAAATAGACTTCACTGAAATAAAGCCTGGAAAATATGGGTATCAGGAAGAAATCCTCCCCAGGTATGGCTTTCCCATCCAGATAGGGTCAGACAATGGACCAGCCTTCGTTGCTAAGGTAAGTCAGGATTTGGCTTCCATTCTTGGGGCAAATTGGAAATTACATTGTGCTTATAGACCCCAAAGCTCAGGACAGGTAGAAAGGATGAATCAGACTCTAAAAGAGACTTTAACTAAATTGACCATGGAGACTGGTGCTAATTGGGTAGTACTTCTCCCCTACGCTCTGTTCCGGGCCCGAAATACCCCTTATAGACTGGGCCTCACACCATATGAAATCATGTATGGCAGACCCCCACCCCTGGTCCCCAGTCTAAAAGATGACTTACTCAAACCTGAAACTGAAAATGTCTCTGAGCTCTTGTTCTCCTCACAAGCCTTACAGAAAATTCACCAGGAAATTTGGCCCAGACTACGAGAACTATATGAAGCAGGACCTCCGCCGACACCCCATCCGTTCCAGCCAGGAGACTGGGTCCTAGTCAAGCGCCACCGGCAAGAAACTCTTCAACCCAGGTGGAAAGGACCACTGCAAGTACTCCTAACTACTCCCACCGCTCTCAAGGTAGAAGGCATCGCTTCGTGGATCCACTACACACACGTCAAGCCGGTGGACCCATCATCCGACCTTCTTGAGCCATCTGGAGCACCGGTTGCATGGACTATAGACAAAGCTAAGAACAATCCCTTAAAGTTAACCCTGCGCCGTCATCCCCATAGCCATAACCATGTTTAGCTCACCTATGCTTTTATGCCTTATGCATCTGACTCTCCTCACTGCTGCGCCGTCTAATCCCTATGTTTGGAGGTTCTGGCTCTATGAAAACAAAACTCATCCTGGGGAAACCCCCCAGGCGGGTAAACTGCTGGCTAGTGCAGATTGCCCCCCCTCAGGGTGTAATACTATAGTTTACCTCAATTTCACTAAGTTCCAGATTGCCCAACCAGCAATACCCATGATCTGTTTTGAATATGATCAGACTAAATCTAATTATAAAAATTATTGGTGGCACCAGAGTGCAGGTTGCCCATATAGCTACTGTAAGACGCACTCTGTCTGATACTGGAGAGAACAACAAGGGTGGTATTTTTACCAAACTGAGTCTCCCGTCACTTACACTTGGATAATTAGAGACCCATGGGACTCTCGGTGGACAACCCCGCAACATGGAGGAGTATATTACTCATCAACTAGTACCTGGCCCAGTAGCCACTTATATCTGTGGAGAAGTTTAGTCCAGATTCAACCCTTAATCCATACACAAATCCACAGGCAAGAAACCAAGCTATCACAAGACTTACAGCCCTTCTCCTGGCTAACCCTACTACAGGAAGGGCTAGCATTCGCCAACCTCACCGGTTGAGGTGACCTGTCCTCTTGCTTTATGTGTGCAACCCTAGGAAGACCACCATTAACCGCTGTTCCCCTATCCTCCCCTCCCACAAACTATACAGATTTTAATTCATCAACAGTCACAATACCCGATGTGGCCCTGTACCGTGACCCATACCAAGAGAAATATCCCTACTGTTATTCGGCATTTAGCAACAGCCTTTGCAACCAATCGGCTGCATACCCTAATAGTCCCATATATGCTCCCCCTGGTGTGTTCTTCTGGTGTAATATGACTCTGTTAAAGACTCTGTCCAAAAGCATCTCTGACGGACAGTTGTGTATCCCTGTTACCCTAGTTCCCCAACTGACACTGCTAACCCTGGCAGAGTTCATAGGCTGGGCAGGGACCGCCCCAACTGAAACTGCGTGACATAGATGAGCAGTTTTTCTACCACTAATTGCCGGAATATCCTTAACCACCTCTGTCGTCACAGCGGGGTTAGCAGGAGGGGCCCTACAACACTCCATGATAGAAAACGACAAGCTGTTACAACAATTCTCTGTTGCTATGGAAGACTCTGCCTATTCCCTAGCCTCCCTTCAGCGGCAGCTCACCTCCCTAGCACAGGACACCCTTCAAAACCGCAGAGCCTTAGACTTACTCACGGCTAAAAAAGGAGGTACCTATATGTTCCTCAAAGAAGAATGCTGTTTCTATATAAATGAGTCAGGGTTAGTTGAGGAAAGAGTCCAACGCCTACACAAACTAAGCTTAGAGATGAAAAAGCAACAATTCACTACAGCCGCTAACAATTGGTGGAGCTTTTCAATGTTTTCCCTTCTGGCACCCCTTTTAGGCCCACTAATGTCTTTACTGCTTCTATTCACTATAGGCCCCTGTGTAGTAAATAAGATTTTACAATTTGTCAGAGAAAGGTTTGATACCATCCAACTAATGGTCCTCCGTAGCCATCACCAGCCTCTCCTGCACCCAGAAAGTGAGGCTACATTATAAGCCTCTGGAAATCCAAGATTGGACATCCAGTTACTTACGAGAGGGGGAAATGAAAGGACACAAAGATAGATGTGTACCCGCCCCGCCCCCCCCGCTACACCCTTTGTTCTGCTCTCTAATCTTTGCACATACCAGAGATTTTGTAAGTTCTGTGAGTACCTGGTTTTCTGCACGTACCAGAGATTTTGTTTTGCACATACCAGAGATTTTGTAAGTTCTGAGGCAAGGTCACAAGACGTGTTTAAGTAAGATAAACTCTTGCTGCCATAAACCTGCTCTCCCGCCTCAAAGGTTGAACCAAAATATCAGAAATGGCGGGAACCAATCATAGTTAGCCAAATCGCCTTGTTCAAACACTAGCCAATCATATATCTGATTTGTATAATAACTCTATGCCCACTTTTCTTAGACTATATAACACTGCTCGGAGCTCAGTGGGGGAGCTCTCCTGCCCGTCTCGTTTCGCGAGCGAGTGAGAGTTCCAGGTTCGAACCTATAATAAAGATCCTTGCTGCTTAGCTTTGACTCTGGACTCTGGTGGTCTTCTTCGGGAAATAAACGGTCTGGGCATAACAGGACCACCTGGGGTGAATTGAGGTGCTGACTGCAGTGACTGGCACATGAATCATGGTGTCTACTCAGTGCTCCAAACAGTGAGGATACCCCACTGAAGAGACTGGCTGGCATCATAGCACCACAGGGGGCACAATCTGTGGGAAGGCCCAAATTCCTAGCCAGGTTTTTCACAAAGCCCAGGAGCTCACTTGGAGCCTTCCTCTGGTCTGGAAACAACTAAAAGATCAGGATTAAGTTGCAGTGCTTGCTTATGTCTTTCTCAGACTGGGAGAAATGACTGGACAGTGATTTCTTTCTAGAGCAGTGTTTAAGTTCCAGTGTTCTCTGTAAATCTTCCCCTAACTAGAAAACAATGCCAGGGCAACAAGTTAGTTCTAGTGCACTGTTTTAATTCTGGTGCTCACTATAAGTCTCCCCCAGAACCAGAAGCAACAACAAGCCATATTTAAGTTTTGATACAAAGAAGTAAAGCCCTAAGACCACCAAAGAACAACTACATAAAGCTGTAAGACATAGCTATCTCCTCAAATGCACAGACACGAAAGTGAATCAATAATCAAGAACAAAAGTCTTATGATCACGTTAATGGATGCAAAAAAAACGCATTTGTTAAAATTCAACATCTTTTCATGATGAAAACTTACACAAACAGGGTGTAGAAGGAATATGTCTGAAAACAATAAAGGTTATATATGACAAACCCACAGCTCATATCATACTGATGGGAAAAAAACAGAAAGTCTTTCTTTTAATATCTGAAACAAGCCAGGGATGCCCACTTTTGTCACTTTTATTCAACATAGTACTGGAAGTCCTAGCCAGACAAATTAGGCAAGAAAAAGATACACAAATAAAGGGCATCCAAATTGGAAAGGAAAAAGTCAAGTTATCCTTGTTTGCAGGTGACATAATCTTATACCTAGAAAAACCTAAAGATTCCACCAAAAAGCTGTTAAAACTGATAAATGAATTCAGTAAGTTTGCAGGACACAAAATGAACATACAAAAATCAATAGCACTTTTATACATCAACAACAAACAATCTGAAAAAGGAAGCAATCACATTCACAATAGCTGCAAGATATTATAATATAATTGAAATAAGTTTAACCAAAGAAATAAAAGATCTCTAAAGTGAAAACTATAAATCATGGATTAAAAAAATGGAAAAGGACACCAAAAAATCCGAAGACATCCCTTTCCATGGATTGGAAGAATTAGTATTAATAACATGTCCATATTACCCAAAATGATCTACAGATACAATGCAAGGTCTATCAAAATACCAGTGACATTCTACATAGAAACAGAAAAGATAATATTAAGATAAGTGTGAAGCCACAAAGGATCCAGAATAATCAAAGTATTGCAGAGCAAAAAGAATAAACTCCCCTTTATACATAAACATCTATCCTATTCGTTCTGTCCCTCTAGGGAACTCTGACTAATACAAATTTTGGTACCGGGAGTGGTTCTAGTGGAAGAGAATATTAAGGATCGAATTCTTTTATTGGTTTTGGGGATTCTGGAGTTAGCTGCTTAATATGATTAGACCCCAAAATGCTAAGGACTGTACTTCTAGTAGTATGGAAAACACTGATAGTCCTTGGCATTAACTGTTTAGAGACTTATGCAACATAAATGCACTTGACACTCCTGATTCACCACTCAGGAGAGGCAAGGAGTTTAGTGACTCTATACATAATACCTTTGATTATATGTGGAGAGCCAAGGAACTTAATGAAGCTGTTAGTTGTTCCTAAGTTCAGTGAACAAAGTGATGAAAGATAATCATGAACTCAGGGATTCGGTCTCCTAGTTTCAGAAGCAGGTACTGAGCCTCAAATCTGCTAAGATTGCTTTGAGTGAGAGTCTTATCTCCTGTACAAAAAGAGCTGAAATAGTGGAAAAACAGACACAGATTTTTATCATGCAAGTGCTTGACCTGCCACAAAAGGGGCACACACAGCCTTGCCAGGTATCTACTGTCAAAGTGAGGGCATTGACTGGAATGGGACCCTGCAACTTGGAATGGGGATGTGTGGGAGGACCCTGATGAAGCTGGGGACACGGAGTTTGTAAACTGTGATGAAACTTTTTTGCCAGAAGAAACAGCTTTCCCATCCCTAGTAGTTATAACATCCCCTCCCCAACCCATGCTGCCATCAGCCTTTCCACTTTTGTCTGAGGAGATAAACCCTGTGCTGTCTGAGACAATGGTGATGGCCCCCCATGAGGCAGTTGCCAGACTAAATAATGTTGATTCACCTCAGGAGCCACCTTTAACACTCCTGTCTGCTTCTAGACCTATAACTAGACTAAAGTACCAGAGGGCCCCTAGAGGTGATGTTGAGAGTGTGACCCATGAGGAGGTATGCTATACTTGAAAAGAACTGCTTGAGTTCTCTAATTTCTATAAAGAGCAACCTGGAGGGAATGGGAATGGATATTAAGGGTATGGGATAATGGTGGAAAGAAACATAGAGCTGGATCAGGCTGAATTTATTGATTTGGGCCCACTAAGTAGGGACTGTGCATTTAACATTGCAGCTCAGGGTGTTAAAAAGAGTTCTAATAGTTTATTTGCTTGGTTAGCTGAAATACAGATTAAAAGATGGCCCACTGCAAGCAAACTGGAAATGCATGATCTCCCTTGGTTTAACATAGAGGAAGGAATCCAAAGGCTTAGGGAGATTGGGATGGTGGAGTGGATTCATCACTTTAGACCTACTCATCCCAGCTGGGAGGGTCCAGGAGATATACCCTTGATCAATGCCTTGCAAAATAGATTTGTAAGGGCAGCACCTGCGTCTTTGAAGAACCCTGTATTTGCTCTTCTCTGTATGTCAGGTCTAACAGTGGGAACCACAGTCACTCAACTACAAAATGTAAATACAGTGGGAATAATTGGATCCTGAGGTGGCAGAAGCCAAGTGGCATCACTCAACCATCAAAGGCAGGGTGGGTGTAGCTATCATAAAGGACAGCAGAGGCAAAGCAACAATAAGAATAGTCTGACTCATGTAGAGCTCTGGCATTGGCTAATTAATCACAGTGTTCCTAGAAATGAAATTGATAGGAATTTGATTCCTACTTAATTTATATAAGGAGAAAACTTCTAGGTCGAATGGACAAAAGACTAATTTGAATTATAAAAACAGAGAGTCACGGCCCCTAAATCAATGTCCAGACATGAGCTAGTTTACAGACCCAGAACTTCTTGAATGAAAGGGAGGCTGGGTCCTTTTGAGGGAGGATTTCACTACATTACTGACAATTTATGCAGTGAATCTTTCTCCCATCCTTCCCCAAGAAGACCTCCAGCCTTCTACCAGGGTAACTGTACATTGGGAAAGTGCAATGAGCAGGCATTTTGGGGACTACTGGACACGGGGTCTGAACTGATGTTTATTCCAGGAGAACCAAAACATCATTGTGGTCCTCCAGTTAAAGTAGGGGCTTATGGAGGTCAGATAAATAATGGAGTTTTAACTCAGGTCTGACTTACAGTGGGTCCCCAGACTCACCCTATAGTCATTTCCTTAGTGCCAACATGCATAACTGGCATACACATACTTAGCAGCTGGGAGAACCCCCACATTGGCTCCCTGACTGGTAGGGCGAGGACTATTATGGAGGAAAAGGCCAAATGGAAGCCATTAGACATACCTCTACCTAGAAAAACAGTAAATCAGCAATAATATTGTATCCCTGGAAGGAGGGCAGAGATTAGTGCCACCTTCAAGGAATGGAAAGATGCAGGGATGAGGATTCCCACCACATTCGCATTCAGCTCTCTCATTTGGCCTGTGCAGAGGACAGATGGATCTTGAAGAATGACAGTGGATTATTGTAAGCTTCACCAAGTGGTGACTCCAATTGCAGCTGCTGTACCAGATATGGTTTTCTTGCTTGAGCAAATTAACACATCTCCTGATACCTGGTATGCAGCCATTGACTTGGTAAATGCCTTTTTCTCCATTCCGGTCCATGAGGCCCAGCAGAAGCAATTTGCCTTCAGTTGGCAAGGCCAGCAATATACCTTTACTGTCCTACCTCAGGGGTATATCAACTCTCCAGCTCTGTGTCATAATCTTATTCAAAGAGACCTTGATCACTTTTCACTTCTGCAAGATATCACACTGCTGGTCCACTACATTGATGACATTATGCTGAATTGATCCAGTGAGCAAGAAGTAGCAAATGCACTGGACTTATTGGTGAGACATTTGCATGCCAGAGGATGGGAAATACATCTGACTAAAATTCAGGGAACTTCTACCTCAGTAAAATTTCTGGGGGTCCAGTGGTGTGGGGCCTGTCAAGACAGTCCTAAGATGAAGGATAAGTTGCTGCATTTGGCCCCTCCTACAACTAAGAAAGAGGCACAATGCCTAGTGGGCCTATTTGGATTTTGGAGGCAGCACATTCTTTATTTGGGTGTGTTACTCCAGCCCATTTGTTGAGTGACCCGAAAGGCTGCCAGTTTTGAGTGGGGTCCAGAACAGGAGAAGGCTCTGAAACAGGTCCAGGCTGCTGTGCAAGCTGCTCTGCCACTTGGGCCATATGACCCAGCAGATCTAATGGTGCTTGAAGTGTCAGTGGTAGATAGGGATGCTGTTTGGAACCTTTGGCAGGTCCCCATACATTAATCACAGTGGAGGACTCTAGGGTTTTTGGAGCAAGGCACTGTCATCTTCTGCAGGTAACTACTCTTCTTTTGAGAGACAGCTCTTGGCCTGTTACTGGGCTTTGGTGGAAACTGAAAGTTTGACTATGGGTCATCAAGTCACCATGAGACCTGAACTGCCTATCATGAACTAGGTGTTTTCTGATCCATCTAGCCATAAAGTAGGTCGTGCACAGCAGCATTCCATCATCAAATGGAAGTGGTATACATACGATCGGACTCAAGAAGATCCTGAAGGCACAAGTAAGTTACATGAGAAAGTGGTTCGAATGCCCATGATCTCCATTCCTGCCACCCTGCCCTCTCTCTCCCAGCCTGCACCAATGGCTTCATGGGGGGGGTTCCCTGTGATCAGTTGACAGAGGAAGAGAAGACTAGGACCTAGTTCACAGATGGTTCTGCATGATATGCGGGCACCACCCGGAAGTGGACAACTGCAGCACTATAACCCCCTTCTAGGACATCCCTGAACGACAGTGGTGAAGGGCAATCTTCCCAGTGGGCAGAACTTAAAGGAGGGCACCTGGTTGTGCACTTTGCATGGAAGGAGAAATGGCCAGATGTGTGATTATATACTGATTCATGGGCTGTAGCCAATGGTTTGGCTGGATGGTCAGGGACTTGGAAGAAGCATGATTGGAAAATTGGTGACAAATTTGGGGAAGAGGTATGTGGATGGACCTCTTTGAGTGATCAAAAGCTATAAGATATTTGCATCCCATGGGAGTTCTCACCAATGAGTGACCTCAGAAGAGGAGGATTTTCATAATCAAGTGAATAAGATGACCCTTCCTGTGGACACCACTCAGCCTCTTTCCCCAGCCACCCCTGTCATCGCCCAATGGCCCATGAACAAAGTGGCCATGGTGGCAGGGACGGAGGTTATGCATAGGCCCAGTAACATGGACTTCCACTCACCAAGGTTTACCTGGCTACAGTCACTGCTGAGTGTCCAATTTGCTAGCAGCAGAGGTCAACACTGAGCCCTCGATATGGCACCATTCCTCAGGGTGATCAGCCAGCTACCTTGTGGCAGGTTGATTATATTGTGTCCCGTCCTGCGGGATCATCAATGTAGACTCTAGAAGAGGGAGTCGGAACTCGGGGGGACAAGAGACACGAGAAATGGAGACAAGACAGTATCCTGATCAAGTCTCCTTTATTGGTGGCAGCGTAATGCCTTATATAGACCAGCAGGGGCGGACGTTGGGTCAGGGCGATGACGGTGGCCCTGTGGTGGGCGTGGCCAGGTAGGTTTCGATTTCTTCGGTCGGACATCATGTTGCGCCTGCGCCGTCGGTTGGTAATTTTCCTGGGCATGGAATGGCACCTGCGCTGTAAGTTGATCATCTTCCCGGGCACGGGAAGATGGGTGGTGAAGAAGCCAGAAGTATGCCATTTTGTAGTGGCGTATGAGATATCAGTACAGGGAAAAAGTAAATCTAGGGAGGAGGCATAGAGTAGAAACTTATAGAGCTCAGGCATCAGTTGTCAATTATTATCGCTATGGCCAGGCCACGTGGCTCCAGACAGGTCCCCCTTTTTTATTATTTCATGATGAGAGGTAGCCCCTCGGGAGCTGCGTCTGTCTTAGGTTGGGTCAACTCATCCCCACTTTTTAAGCCCATCATGGGATTAGGCAGCAGCAGGGGCAGCCCTCCTGTCTTAGGCTCGATTGAGGGTGGTGTCCTCTTACCCGTCATTGACTGTCCAGTTCAGCTCACAGGGGAGGTGGTCTTATAAGGACAGATAAGACTCACCATGTTCAGACATCTCAAGGCGATGATAATGGACCTGTATAGGCTTGGCCTGGAAGGCCTCGATTTGTTGTCTGATGAATGCCATAAGCTTATTAAAGATTATAGGTCCAAGAGTGAGAAAGAGTAGAAGGGTAAGTAAAGGGCCCAAAAAAGGTAGGAGATAAGGGAGACGTCCGTGGAGTCCAGTCCAAAGTGGATTGGCGGCCAGGTCTTTTCTGCGTTTTTCTAGCTCTTCTTGTAAGGTCTTTATTTTATCTCTGATGATCCCGGATTTGTTGGCGTAGAAACAGCACCTTTCCTGTAAGGCCAAGCAGATGCCTCCCTGTTCTGCAGTTAGTAGGTCTAAGCCCCTTCTATTTTGTAACACTACTTCTGCCAATGAGTCTACTTGATCTTGTAGATTTTGTATGGTACTTGACAGGGTTTGTACATCTGAAATTAATTGGTTGGATAATTTGGTATATTGAGTTAACGAGACTCCTAAACCTGTGGATCCTGTTGCTAATGCAGTAGTAATTCCTAATCCAGCTAACAAGGGAATAAATTGTATGGCCCGTTTTGGCCTGTAAACAATATGATCAATAGCAGGGATAGGGACAGATTGATCTCCAGGGATGATATCTATATTGGGAAGAAGAGAGGCTTTGTTTTAACACAAAGCCCTGTCCAATTTGTGGGTAGATAAGTATAGGCCATGTTGTTTCCACAGAGGAAAACCAGGCCATTTATAGCACACAAGGGGCTGGTGACATTGATTATAGAGGTACAGTTGTTGAATACAACGTAGCCTAGATCGATTTCTTCAGTGCTATTGTAAGAGGGTGAAAAGAGGCAAGAGGAATTAGAAAACTTCATTGGTTGAACTAAGAGGGGAGAAATAATTGGACAAGAGTTATTGACCAAGGACTCACCAGAGTAATTGACATAGGATAAGGAAAAATTAGGTATAGCGAGATGAGTAGGGGGACTCATTTTTAAACAAAGCCAACAATCTTGGGCAAGGCTTGTATTGGACATTTGGAGTAAGTTGTAAGTGGCATTAAGGATATTAAAAGTTTGAGCAGCGATCATAAGGTTATCTCTAACCTTAGGCAGGGCCAAAGGGTGATATTGAATTTCAGGGTATAGGGCTTTATGAATTTCTTCTAGTTTTTTCTGAACAGTTTTAATTCTTGTGGTGTCTAATGGACCTCCCCCATCAGAGATGTGGATCGGGGCTGTAGTGCTCCAGCAAACAGGCTGTCCTTTTTGGCTGTTACAAGGAGATTGTACAAGTTTATTGGTGGATCCTAATACTTGTACGTCACTGGTACCTCCAGTTTGTGTTTTTAATAATGTAGCCGTATCGTATGTTTTATTGCCTGATTTGCATGGTTAATATGAGGTGTAGCAAGAACTGTGTACAGAGGACTGGAAAGAACTGCAGGGGCATTCTTGGAGCGGCCCGCTAGGGGAGGTATCTCTTGGGGTTGACTTACATTTCCATTGTTGGTTTGGCATTAAATAAGCTGTCTTGCCTGAGCAGGTCACTTGGGAGATCCTGTCTGACGGAGGTTCAGATACTTGTCCCCCGCTGCAGTCACAAGCCTGGCCGTGTTGCTTTTGTATTAGTTCTATTGCTCTACAAGGGTCATCAAAACCTGCATAGACTGTCACTATGTTATATAAAAAGATTATTTTCCAAAGGAATCTCATGTTGGGCTTCATTTTCTGAAAAACAAAAGGGAAGAAACTTCTCAGGGAGTATTGTTTTCCCTGGACTGACAATGGTTATAGTTTATTTGTCTTACCAATCTTTTGGGCAGCCATCTGGCTGCATCATTTTTTTGTGAGAAAATACACACTGAGCCCCTTCCCCAAATTAAAACTGGGTCAGGGCCATGCCATGAATTATCGAGTGGATCTTTCCATTTAACCATTGCAAACTGTTTTTGAGATTTAGGATGCCAGAAACGGTCGGCAGCAGATTTTCCGTGACTGTCCAAATTTAAAAAATTAAGGATAAAGAGGGCATGATTAAGTATGTTTCTGGGGGTACCCTTCATGGGGTACCAGCTCCCCCCTTTCATTTTTTCAATAGTAGTTTTTAATGACAGATGGGCCCTTTCAACTATTCCTTGTCCTTGGGGATTTTAGGGAATGCCTGTGATATGTTTAATTTTTTTTTTTTTTTTTTTTGAGACGGAGTCTCGCTCTGTCGCCCAGGCTGGAGTGCAGTGGCGCGATCTCAGCTCACTGCAAGCTCCGCCTCCCGGGTTCACGCCATTCTCCTGCCTCAGCCTCCCGAGTAGCTGGGACTACAGGCGCCCACAACCGCGCCCGGCTAATTTTTTGTATTTTTAGTAGAGACGGGGTTTCACCATGGTCTCGATCTCCTGACCTTGTGATCCGCCCGCCTCGGCCTCCCAAAGTGCTGGGATTACAGGCGTGAGCCACCGCGCCCGGCCGATATGTTTAATTTGTAGGGTGTTGCAGAATTGTAGGAAAATTTTGGCTATGTAACCAGGGCCGTTGTCTGTCTTAATTTGTTTGGGTATACCTAAGATGGAAAAACAATGTAATAAGTGAGCTATGACATGTTTGGTGGTTTCTCCTGTCTGCAGAGTCACAATAATGAACCCACTATAGGTGTCTATGCATACAGGAATATATTTTAGTTGGCCAAATTCTGAGTGATGTGTAACGTCCATTTGCCAGATTTCGTTGGGGATGAGTCCTCGAGGGTTAACTCCTAGATGAGGAACGGGTAAATAAGTTATGCAGTTGGCACATTGTTTAACTATTTGTCGGGCTTGTTCTCTAGTAATTTTAAACATAGTCTTAAGGTCTGGGCGTTTAAATGATGTAGGGCATGTGCTTTTTGTGCTTGTTGTAAATTGTCTGTAGTGACTGTGGCTATGGTTTTTGTTGCCATGTCAGCTGTTGAATTACCTTGTACTAAAGGTCCCGGTAATCCTGAATGTGCTCTAATATGTCCAAGGAAAAAAGGAGTAGTCCTTTTTTGAATAAGTTGTTGACATTGTAGAAATAGGTTAGCTGTGTCTGAAATATGTTTAATTTGCGGCACGGTCTCTAAGAGGGGTATTGAATGAGCCAGGTAGGCGCTGTCTGTGTAAATATTAAGTGGCTGACAAGGGAAAGCTGATAATGCTGCAATTATAGCTTGTAATTCGACTAACTGAGCTGATGTGTAAGTGGTTTGGAATTTGACAATTTTATTATTGTAGGTGTAAGCAGCGAGTCCTGTGGAAGATCCATCAGTGAAAATTAGTAATGCGTCATTGAGAGGTTCCTTACTGGTAATATGAGGAAATACAAACGCATGAAGTTTGCAAAATTGAATGAGTTTGTTAGGTGGGTAATGGTTGTCAATTGTGCCAGTGTAAGAAGCGCAAGCAATTGGCCAGGCTTCTGTATTTTGTAACAGCCAATGGATGTGTGATTGAGTGTAGGGCTGTATAATGGTAGAGGGTTCTATTCCAAAGTATTTTCTACTGTTTTCTCTTCCCAAGATAATTAGATCAGCTATGGCATCATAATAAGGCAACAAAACCTTTTTGGGGGAGGAGGGCAGGTGTACCCACATAATGGGATTGTTTTGCCAGAATAAACCAGTAGGGGTTATTGCTGTGTTAAAAATGATGAATATTAATGGCTGAGAATAATCAATACTGGTTACAAATTGTGTTGTAATGGCATCTTCTACCCGTTGGAGTGCCATTAATGCTTCTTTTGAAATGGACCTGGGGGATTTTGGATTAGAGTCTCCTTTTAATATATCGAAAAGAGGTTTTAACTCTCCTGTGGTAAGTTTTAAGCATGGTCGAAGCCAATTTATGTCTCCCAGTAATTTTTGGAAATCATTTAAAGTTTTTAGATGGTCACGGCGTATAACGGCCTTTTGATTAATGATTTTGGGTCCATTAATTTGAAAACCAAGATAGGTATATGGATTTTGTAGTTGTATTTTTTCTGGGGCTATTTGCAGTCCAGCTGTTGTCAACTCTTGTTTGAGTTGGGCAAAGCACTGTAAGACTTGTTCACCAATTTGTCCTGCTATTAAAATATCATCCATATAATGTATAATATACATTTGTGTCCATATTTTTCTGACTGGTTCTATAGCAGCGGCTACATATTTTTGACATAAGGTAGGACTGTTGGCCATACCCTGAGGTAAGACTTTCCATTGGTAATGTTTCATTGGCTGCTTAAAATTTGTAGATGGAAGACTAAAGGCAAACCTTTTCTGATCAGCAGGATGAAGGGGGATTGTAAAGAAGCAATCTTTAAGGTCAATAATGATTTTAAAATATTTTTGAGGAATCGCAACTGGTGAGGGCAGTCCCAGTTGTAAGGCACCCATAAGGACCATAGTCATATTTACTGCTCTTAAATCTTGTAAGAGTCTCCATTTGCCAGACTTTTTCTTCATGACAAAGATAGGTGTATTCCAAGGGGAATTACTTTCTGTAATATGTCCTGCTAGCAGTTGTTGCTGCACTACCTGTTGGGCAGCACTTAGCTTATCATTAATTAAAGGCCACTGATCAACCCAAACGGGCTCATCTGACTTCCAAGTAATAGGGTCAGCGCACTTTTGGGGTGCAGGTATGTCAGTGGCCTGAGCTAAAAATTTCCAAACCCCTTTTTATCAAGTTGTCCTGAGACAGGTATAGGCTGTCGAATACCATCTTCTTTTTTCCCAAGACCTTTACCAGGGGTGTATCCCTGAGTTAGCATTTGTGCAGTAACTATATCATTTGGGCTGCACATTATAATTTTCATTTGGGAAAGCAGGTCTTGTCCCCAGAGATTAACAGGTAAGTGAGGGATGATAAATGGCTTAATGAGGCCTGAATTGTTTTCTTTATCTGTCCATGTTAGGTATTTAGAGCTTTGTTTAGGATTACTGCTTTGTCCAATTCCTCTTAAGTGAGTTAAAGTCTCTGTGGTAGGCCAATGAGAGGGCCAATCTTCTTGTTTAATGATGGTTACATCGGCCCCTGTGTCTATTAGCCCTGTAAATGCCTTACCATCTAACCATAAGGTTAGAGAGGGTTTTTGATTTGTAATTGGTTGCACCCAATATATATCTGACGACCCAAAACCTTTTGTATTCCTGTTAGAGTGTGGGCTATTATTATCTGTTTTAACTAAGGGTAACAAAATTAACTGTGCTATTCTAACCCCTTGAGGGACAGTAATAATGTTGTTAATAGCTCTGGCCATAATTTTAATTTCTCCTTTATAATCATTATCGATAACTCCAGGGAGGACTTGTAAACCCTTCATGGTGACACTACTTCTTCCTAAAAGTAGTCCAAAAGTGTCAGGTGGTAAAGGCCCATATATTCCTGTATTTAAGGTTTGTGGTCCCATCTCAGGTGTTAATACTGTGTGGGAGGTGGAACTGAGGTCCAGTCCTGCACTTCCTGGGGTTGCTCTACTAAGTTTTGAAATGGATTGTTGCTGCTGGCTGGAACAAAGCTGACCGCCCCATATGCTTGTTTGGGGGCCTGGGGCTGGCCCCTCATCCCGTTTCCCTGTTGAGGTGATAAAGGGTTTCCCTGACTATCAGTTTTAGACTTACATTCATTAGCCCAATGCTTTCCTCTCTTACACCTTGGGCAAAGGCCTGGAACTTTTGCTTCGGGGTTTTTGTTTTGGTTTTCGTGGCAATCTTTGCAAAGTGTCCTTTCTTACCGCATTTAAAGCACCCCCCTTTATCTTTGCCTTTGTTATTGAGGAAGCCTTTTACTGTTTGACCGCTAAAGGCGGCGGCCATTGCTAGACCCTGTTGGTATGAGGGCCCAATATCTGAACAAAGGCGAATATATCCTGTTAAATCTGTTTTCTTTCGATAAGGTCTGATTGCCGCTTGACAGGCAGGGTTGGCATTCTCATATGCCAACAGTTTAACATAATCTACACCTGTTTCTGCATTTCCAAAAATTCTACCTGCTGTGGTCATGAGTCTATGTACAAAATCTGAGAACGGCTCATCTGGTCCTTGTTTGACTGCCGTGAGTGAGGCCCCTGGGTCTCCTTTAACAGGGAGTTTTCTCCAGGCTTTTGTAGCAGCTGCCTGGGTTTGTGAAAACAAGCCAGGATCATATTGCATTTGGGCCTCAGTGTCTGCATAGTTACCTGAACCAGTTAACATATCAAAATCCCAGCTGTTTCCTGCCTGTTGGTTTCTTTTAGCTGTGTCCCTACAATTTTCAAAAAACTCTGACTTCCAAATTAAATGATCTCCCCCGGAGAGAACTGCCCTAACTAAGGTATTCCAATCTGTAGGGGTGAGCCAGTTATCGGCTACAGATTCCACTATTGCGAGAGTATATGGAGCAGTAGCCCCATATTGAGAAGCAGCAGTTTTTAACTCTTTTATGATAGTGAAATCAAACCCAGTATGATGTCTCCAAGCTTGTCCTTGCCCATCTGTGGTTTCAGTAACTGGGAAGATGTCTTTGGGGGAGGAGTCTTCGCTATGTCAGCTAGCAACTAACCCCCCTCTTGGGACATGCTGTCCGGGCCGCTGAGGTGGGCGCAGGGAACCCCCCATAACATCCGGGTTAGGTACCTTTTCATTTCCTGTTTTTAATTTTTGGAGCCTAATTATCAATGATTGATGCAACTCCTCAAGTTTAATTTGTTCTTCTAGTTGAGCAATTTTTTTGTTTTAATTCTTCTTTGGGATCTACTACTGCCATAACAGTGGGCTCAGAAGCCCCATTACGTGTCCCATTATATGGGGGCGGGCGTGAAGTAAAGGGATGCCAGTCGAGGTTATGATATTTAGCCGCCTCTTCCTCTAAGTCATCCCAGTTTATGTCTGATTGATTAGGCTTATTAGTTTCTTCCTCTTTTTGAGGTGTTTGTAAAACTGGATATTTTTTCTGTTTGTTTTTGTGTAACATTTCTTTATCTGTTACAGAAGAAGATTTGACTCCCTCATCGTCGCTCTCAAGGGAAATGAGATCCTCCTCCGTATCTTGTGGAGGCTTTGTGAGGTCAGAGCGGGAACCAACCTTTAGAATGTGTTCTGTTTGGGCGACTGTGGCCATGACTTGTGGATCAACCTCCTTTTTATCTATCAAATCTTTAATGAGATTCCAATAAGAGAAGGTGGTCACAGGAATTTTTTCTGGCCCAAAAGTATTATAATAATCTTGAAAACAATCTCCTACTCTACGCCATCTTTTAATATCAATAGTTCCTTCCTGTGGGAACCAAGGGCAGGTGTCTTTTACAAAGTCAAAAAATTTAAACAAATCATTACCTTTAACCTTTACTCCTCGTGTCTTTAAAGCCTCTTTTAATTGTCCTACATAGATTTGATGTTGACTTAATTCTTGTCCCATTTCGGGTGCGTTACTTACCTTCGACCTTGACGCGGCAGGTTCCTGTGGTGATCGGAGGAGTTTAGTTTCACCTTGACGGTCGACCGTTCTTTCGTGTCCTCTTCCTCACGGAATCCCTCGTTTCCGGGCCCCACGTTGAGGTGCCACGTGTCCCATCCCGTGGGATCATCAATGTAGACTCTAGAAGAGGGAGTGGGAACTCGGGGGGACAAGAGACACGAGAAATGGAGACAAGACAGTATCCTGATCAAGTCTTGTTTATTGCTGGCAGCATAATGCCTTATATAGACCAGCAGGGGCGGAGGTTGGGCCAGGGCGATGACGGTGGCCCTACGGTGGGCGTGGCCACGTAGGTTTCGGTTTCTTCGGTCGGAGGTCATGTTGCACCTGCGCCGTCGGTTGGTAATTTTCCCAGGCGCGGAATGGCGCCTGCGCTGTAAGTTGATCATCTTCCCGGGCGCGGGAAGATGGGTGGTGAAGAAGCCAGAAGTATGCCATTTTGTAGTGGCGTATGAGATATCAGTACAGGGAAGAAAGTAAATCTAGGGAGGAGGCATAGAGTAGAAACTTATAGAGCTCAGGCATCAGTTGTCAATTATTATTGCTATGGCCAGGCCACGTGGCTCCAGACAATATTGAACCTCTTTCATCATGGAAAGGGCAAAGGTTTGTCCTCACTGGGATAGACAATTACTCCCTATATGGATTTGCCTATCCTGCATGCAATGCTGCTGCCAAGACTGCCATCTGTGGACTCCAAGAATGCCTCATTCACTGTCATGGCATTCCACACAGCATTGCCTCTGACCAAGGCAATCACTTCATGGCTAAAACAGTGTGGCAGTGGGCTTATTCTCATGGATTTCACTGGTCTTACCATGTTCCCCATATCCTGAAGCATCTTGATTGATAGAATGGTGGAATGGCCTTTTGAAGTCACAATTACAATGCCAACTAGGTGACAATACTTTGGAGGGCTGGGGCAAAGTTCTCCAGAAGGCCATGTATGCTTTGAATCAGCTTCCAAAATACAGTACTGTTTCTCCCATAGCCAGGATTCACGGGTCCAGGAATCAATGGGTGGAAGTGGAAGTGGCACCATTCACCATCAACCGTAGTGATTCACTAGCAAAATATTTGCTTCCTATTCCCACAACATTACATTCCGTTGGCCTAGACGTCTTAGTTCCAGAGGGAGGAACACTGTCACCAGGAGACACACAATGATTCCATTAAAGTGGAAGTTAAGATTGACACCTGGGCTTTGGGCACCTCCTACCTTTAAGCCTAAGAAGGCTAAGAAGGGAGTTATAGTGTTGACTGGGGTGATTGACTCTGGCTATCGAGATGAAATCGGTCTACTACTCCACAACAGAGGTAAGGAAAGAGTATACATGGAATACAGGAGATTCATTAGGAAGTCTCTTAGTATTACCATGCCCTGTGATTAAGGTCAATGAAAAATCACAACAGCACAATTCAGGCAGGACTACAAATGGCCCAGACCCCTCAGGAATGAAGGTTTGGGTCACTCCACCAGGAAAAAAAACTGCGACCTGCTGAGGTGCTTGCTGAAGGCAAAGGGAATAGAGAATGGGTAGTAGAAGGTCATCAATACCAGCCAGGACCATGCGACCAGATGCAGAAATGAGGACTATAACTGTCATGAGTATTTCCTCCTTCTTTTGTTAAATGCATGTTTGTGCATGTATGCACTATTACTAGGAAAATATCTTCATTTTATTTCCTTTTCCGTTATCATGTGACATAAGATTGATTGACTTCATATCAGCATGTAAGTATTGTTAACTTTATGTAATAGTATTTAGATTGGGGATTGGTGCGTTTCCGGTTGTACGAAGGATAGTTGTATTATGTCAGGCGTAATTATAACCTTATTATTGTCTTTATTTGAAGATTATGTGTGTTCTCAGGAGATGTGTATGGGTTCAAGTTGACAAGGGGTGGACTTGTGACGGTTAATACTGAGTGCCAACTTGATTGGATTGAAGGATGCAAAGTATTGATCCTGGGTGTTGTCAAAGGAAAATGACTTTTGAGTCAGTGGGCTGTAGGAGGGCAGACTCACCCTTAATCTGGTGGTCACAATCTAATCAGCAGACAGAAAAATGTGAAAAGGTGAGACTGGCCTAGGCTCCCAGCCTACATCTTTCTCCCGTGCTGGATGCTTCCTGCCCTCGGGCATCAGACTCCAAGCTCTTCAGTTTTGAGATTCAGACTGGCTTTCCTTGCTGCTCAAGCTTGCAGACAGCCTATTGTGGGATCTTGTGATCATGTTAGTTAATACTTAATAAACCGTTAATTGTCTGTGACACATTAAAAAAATACAGGGCCGGGCGCGGTGGCTCACGCCTGTAATCCCTGCACTTTGGGAGGCCGAGGCGGGCGGATCACGAGGTCAGGAGATCGAGACCATCCTGGCTAACACGGTGAAACCCCGTCTCTACTAAAATACAAAAAATTAGCCAGGCGCGGTGGCGGGCGCCTGTAGTCCCAGCTACTCGGGAGGCTGAGGCAGGAGAATAGCGTAAACCCGGGAGGCGAAGCTTGCAGTGAGCCGAGATGGTGCCACTGCACTCCAGCCTGGGCGACAGAGTGAAGACTCCGCCTCAAAAAAAAAATAAATAAAAATAAAAATAAAAAAATACACATGGCTAGGTCTTACCCACACATAGTGAATTAAATCTTCAGGAGTGGGCCTGAGCTTTGGCATTTTTGTTAAAAGTTTTACAGGAGACTCTGGTTAATGAGGCGAAGTTGAGAACCAGTGAACCAAGCCTTTGCAGTCAGGTTTCAGCAGTCACTCTCGGCAGAAATTGTTGGCAATGGATTCTGTACTTCTGTTGCAGTTGACTGGGATAAGACCTTGCAAAAGTAGCCAAGACTCTATGTCTCACTAGCAGCCTTACATAGAGCTGCACAGACTAGGAGGCAGTAGAGTAGTGAGTGTGTTCCCAGAATTCCTTCAGAGGTCTAGAGTGGGTCTAGGCAGATGCTTAAAGCTGAATAACAAACAATAAGAAAAAAAATTTCAGCCAGGCATGGTGGCTTATGCCTGTAATCCCAGCACTTTGGGAGACCAAGGTGGGTGGGTCACCTGAGGTCAGGAGTTTCAGACCAGCCTGACGAACGTGGTGAAACCCCATCTCCATTAAATTCAAAAAATTAGCCAGGCGTGGTGGCACATGCCCGTAATCCCAACTACTTGGAAGGCTGAGGCAAGAGAATCACTTGAACCCAGGAAGTGGAGGTTGCAGTGAGCCAAGATTGTGTCACTATAGTCCAGCCTGGGCAACAAGAGTGAAACTTCATGTAAAAAAAAAAAAATACATTTTATTAGGTAAGATGAAATGTTTGACAGACTGGTAATTGTTTCCCAGGGTACATATTCTTCCTTCTAGAACCAGACTGAATTTCCCAAACTCCCTACCTTAAACATGTCCATGTCACTATGCTCTGGCCAGGTTGATGTGAGTTGAAAAAATGTGAGCAAATTCTTAGCTATGTCTTCTTTAGAGAAATCTGGTTTTCCTCTACTTTACTTTTTCTTATTCCCATGCACTGAAAGGCAGATAGATCTGTGGTGAGCTGGCTTCAACCAACCAGACCGAGATACACTTCAGAACTGGGAAATGGTAGAATCACGACCTTGATAAACCCCAGTTCCTCAATGATCACATGGAGAAAAGCCAGCTTCCCACCATGACAGATTGCCTTTCCCTGGATTGTTATGTAAGGGAGAAATAAACTTCTTTTTTTTTTTTTTTTTTTTTTTTTTTTTTTTGAGACAGAATTTCCCAGGCTGGAGCGCAGTGGCATGATCTTGGCTCACTTACAACCTCTGCCTCCTAGTTTCAAGTGATTCTCCTGCCTCAGCCTTCTGACTAGCTGGAACTACAGGCACACACCACCATACCCAGCTAATTTTTGTATATTTAGTAGAGACGGGGTTTCACCATGTTGGCCAGGCTGGTCTTGAACTCCTGACCCCAGGTGATCCACGTGCCACGGCCTCCCAAAGTACTGAGATTACAGGCGTGAGCTACTGGGCCTGCTGATAAATAAACTCCTCTTTATTTGAACTACTGTGTTTTGGAATCATTGTTGCATTAATTTTTTCTACATCTTAATTACTACAAGCTACGGGACAAGTAGTCTCAGATCTTCACTTACTTGTTGAACTTCTTTCAATAGAAACTTCTCCAAATGCTGGGCTCAAAATTTCAACAAATGATTCACTAATAAGCTTTCGATGTCCATTTTTCTAAAGATGCAACCTATATCTTAAGTTGGAATAGATTACGGCAACTATTAAGTTTTCCGTGCCCCACCAAAAATTAACAAGTGGGCATGTGTGCTATTGGAACACAGGCCTAGGACTTTCTTTCTCCCTCTGCCCTCCCCTGTGACCTCCACATTCTCCGTTCAGAAAGGGGCAGGAGGTGTGAAAGCGCAGACATTGGGTAACACTCACTATTGCCTTAGTTCCCATGTACTAGCAGTGCCCCTTTACTGACCTTACTCTTCTTCCTGTCATAAACATCTCTTTAGAGGTCTTTTCATGTCCTACCCTTGGTCATCTTCCATCCTGTTTCTCAAGCAGGGTAAAATCCCTCATTTTCTCACTCTCATTTTCTCTTGAAATTCCTCCCTTTCATATTCTTAATGTTCCCTCCTCCTTAGAAGCCCACTTTCTATTTTGACGTTTGCTGCACAGGTTGCTAGACCAATATGGAAAATCCAAAAATGTGCTGCTCTTCCCTTTGTTGATCTCTAACCTGAACAATGAACACAGTGCATGCTGTGGAATATGCGTAAAAAATTAGTTCATCAAAATGTTTATACAATTGAAAATTCTATATTATATGTAATGTATTCATTCATTTTAAAATACTTATTGAATATCAAGTGGCAGACACTAGGCATTGAGGATAGAAAAGAATGAGAGAATGCCAAAATATTATGCGTTTCAATATGGAAATACTCCAGCATTATTACACTAGGGTATATATTGAAGTGATGAGTCGCTGGTACCCACTTGTAATGAACATATTTTAAAAACAGAAGGAAGAAAATCTTTGACAGTGGAATAACATCAAATATTTGATTTTCTGAATTAAGTAAGGCAGCATGTTGTATATATACCCATCACTGCGAATATTCTTGTTCACTTGAAGTTATAATCTAGTGGTTGGAAAACATGTAAGTGTCATCATTCTATCTTATGGGAAATGCCCCTGAATTTAAAATCTCACTTGGTTAAAGACTAATTTACCTTCAGTTCGATAGGACTCGAGGCACGCTCCAGAGGCTCCAGCTTGCTGCAGGTATCTCCTTTGATCTTTTAAGAAGAACTTGATATTGATGACTAGCTCTTGTAACCTTTCAACTATGGAAACTTAGGTGGAATATTTCTTCTTGTACTCAATGCAAATGATGCAACGAATGCATCAAATGTGATGAGGAGGGGATGGGCCATTGCTTCCTTGTGTTTCCAAAACTATGACAGTTCACAGATGTCATGATCTTATGTCAGAGACATGTGAGAAAGATCCATCTTAGAGAGAGAAAGAAAAGAAAGATTTGCATAAAATACGTGATTTCATTTTTTATCCTTGTTTGTTGTGAGACCAGAAAAACAGGAAACAGTGGACAGAGAATATGACCCCCTTACTTGTGACATAAGAGGTAATGATGAAAACTCAAAGGGTGTATAAAAAAAACTTCAAAAAAGGCCGGGCGCGGTGGCTCAAGCCTGTAATCCCAGCACTTTGGGAGGCCGAGGCGGGCGGATCACAAGGTCAAGAGATCGAGACCACAGTGAAACCCCGTCTCTACTAAAAATACAAAAAATTAGCCGGGCGCGATGGCGGGCGCCTGTAGTCCTAGCTACTCAGGAGGCTGAGGCAGGAGAATGGCGGGAACCCGGGAGGCGGAGCTTGCAGTGAGCCGAGATCGCGCCTCTGCACTCCAGCCTGGGCAACAGACGGAGTCTTCAAAAATTTTATATCATAAACAAGATACAGCGTGAGGTATTGTGACTGCTACATATATATACACACACACATATATATACACATATATATATACACATATATATATATGAATAAAAGTTATTGGCTCTGAATTTATCAGGAATATGAATTCAACCTTGTACCAAAATATTACAGGGCAAATGAATAGGATTCAATTTAGTGTCATCGATTTTCAAGGAGCAGCACAGGGATAGTTACTAGCTTTGGTTTTATTCTTTTCCTAATGTCATCTAAGAATATTGTGCTAGAATAGAAAGGTGTGAATGGTTAAATTAGGTGTCAGCTTGATTGTGTTGAAGGATGCCTAGATGGCTGGAGAAGCATTGTTTCTGGGGATGGCTGTGGAGGTGTTTCCAGAGGAGATTGGCAGGTGAGGCAGTTTCCAGAGGAGACTGGCAGATAAGACTGAGAGAGGAAGACCTGCCCTCAATGTGGGCAGGCACCATCCAATTGGCTGCTTGCTCCCCACAACCTCCCCACCCTGTGGCAGCTCTGAGGCCTTCAGCCTCAGACAAGCTTCTCTAACAGCCTGGCTTGCTACCAGCTTCTATCATTCTCTAGCTTGCATATGGCCCGTCAGCCTATTGTGGGACTTCGCTTTTAATCATGTGAGCCCATTCTCCCTAATAAATGCCCTTGCATATATCTATCCTATTCATTCTCTTCCCCTGGAGAATCCTGTCAACTAAAGAAAAAAAATCCAACTTTTAAATAATTAACGTTAGTTTTATTCAGAAGTCTTACTGAGGTCTGCAGGCTGGGAGGCCTATAGCTCAGCATCAGCTCTTTAGAGTTGCTCTATCAGAAGGCTCCAATGCAGTATTTTAGTTCACAATTTATAGGAGGTAAAGATTCAATATATGCAAAATCACATCAAAGTTGCTCAGAAGTTACATTAAAGCAGAATCACATCAAGATTTGGATGTAAGAGTACAGCTGGTTATAGATTACAGAAGTATAATCACTAACCTGGTCAGACCTTATTTTATGAGTAAGAAAACACAAGGACTGGTGTCATTTTCATTGAAATGCCTAAGTGAATAAGGTACCATCCAACTTTTAGAAATCTCCATGACACCTTCTGAAATCCAACCTTTTGTACATGAGCTGAAGAAATTCTGCACATGGGCTAGCCTGGCTATGTTCTACAGTCCATAGGAATATAGTGAGTTAGGTAAACAGATATGGAGCATGGGGACCGTGTGCTCTATTCTGAAGTATCTTCAAACATTCTTCTCAAAGAGCTGCAGGTTGTCATAGAGTGAGGGGCTTTGTGAAATTACGCTGGCATGCAGAAATGAGCCAACACGGCATTTATACTTTCTCTCGCAACTTCCACTAACACAAGGGGATAGGAACGACTGTGCTGTCCCTTCATTGGACTAGACGTTTCTCCTATTTATTTATTCAATAACAGCATGTACATTAGAAATGTTCAAAGAGAATACCAGTTGGGTTTATTTTGGTTAGGAAACAAAATGCTGTGTTGATAGTTTCTCTTACTCTTGGGAATGCTTTGCCTACATTCTTTCACTGAGTAAGTATAATTTAAAATTAATATTGCATCACCACTTCATATCCATTGAAATTCCTATTATATATATATAAAAGAAGTATTGAGGGTTTCGAGAAACTGGAACCGTAGGGCACTGCTGATTGGAATGTAAAATGGTTCAGTCACTGTGGAAAACAGTATAGTAGTTTCTTAAAAAAAAAAAAAAAAGAATTACCATATGATCCAGCAATTCCACTTACGCATACATACACCAAAAAAAAAAAGAAAGCAAGGACTCAAACAGATATTTGTATGTTGTCAATGTTCATAGCAGCAACATTTACAGTAGCCAAATGGTGAAAACAACTTAAGCATTCTCAGTGGATGAATGGATAAAAAAATGTGTTATATACATACAAGGGAATATTATTGAACCTTTAAAAAGAAGAAAATTACGACACATGAGTAAAACCTGGAGACATCAGGCCAAGTGAAATAAGCAAGTCATAAAAAGACAAATGCTGTATGAGTTTACTTATATGAGGTATCCCCGGAGCAGTCAAATTCATAGAGACAGAAAGGAGAATGGTGGTTGCCAGAACCTGGTGGAAAGGTTGAAAGGGGAATTATTATTTAAATGAGCAGAGAGTTTTAGTTTTGCAAGATGAAAAAAGTTCTGGAGATGGATCATGGTGATGGTTGCACAACAATGTGAATATACCTAATGCTATTGAGCTGCACACTTAACATGATTAAAGTGGCCAGTTTATGTCAGGTATATTTTATTACAATTGAAATAATTAATGGGGTATCATCTCAAGGAATGCTAGCATAAATAATAAATTGTCATGTGAGTCAAACTCATGTACGATGTTCAATTTAATAATGAAGTTTGATAATATTGAGGATACAGTGTTAATATATGTTGGACAATAACTATTTGAAGTATTACAATCAGTGAAGCTGAAATTACGGTTTGGACTTATCATAGGGAATCTGGTGGATACGGGCCAGGATCTTGGTTTATTGTGCAATATTAGACTACAGGGGAAATCTGTGCAAATGAGCCTTATTCTATTTCTACGATTCTAATTCTAAAATGCATTTGGATCAGATTTTCTATTCTGGAGAAAGAAAAGTTCATCCTGATTGTTTTCATGTCTTAGTTATTGTACTATACCATATTCTTTCTTTCTTTCTTTCTTTTTTTTTGGGGGGGGGTGGACAGAGTCTCTCTCTGTCACCCAGACTGGAGTGCAGTGGCACAATCATGGCTTACTGCAACCTTTGCCTCCTGGGTTCAAGTGATTCTCCTGTCTCAGCCTCCTGAGTAGCTGGGATTACAGGCATGGGCCACCACGCCTGGCTACTTTTGTATTTTTAGTAGAACAGGGTTTCGCCATTTTGGCCAGGCTGGTCTTGAACTCCTGACCTCAGGTGATCTGCCCGCCTCAGCCTCCCAAAGTGCTGGAATTACAGGCATGAGCCACTGTGCCTGGCTGTATTCTTATAAATATATTTTATGTTGTATAACCTCCAAGATCAATGAGATGAGCATGACCCAGAGAGATGGTCTGTAGAACATAGCCAGGCTAGCCCATGTGTAGAATTTCTTCAGCTCATGTACAAAAGGTTGAGTTTTAGAAGCTGTCATGGAGATTTCTAAAAGTTGGATGGTACCTTATTCACTCAGACATTTCAGTGAAAAGCCATGTGCCTCCAAATGAAGACTGGTGCTGTATCAGTCATGGTTCTCCAGAGAAAAAGAACCAATAGAGCATATGTTGATACACGGAAAGAGATTTATCATGTGGAATTGGCCCACACAATTATTGAGGCTGAGAAACCCCACAATTTGCCAACTGCAAGTTGGGAAGCTGGTGATGGAGTTCCAGTCCAAACCCAAAGGTTCGAGAATCTGGAGAACCAATGTCATAAGTTCTAGTCTGAATATAAAGGCCCAAAAACCAGAAGCACTGATGTCCAAGAGCAGGAGAAAGTGGATGTCTCAGTTCAAGCAGAGAGAGTCCATTTGCCCTTGCTCTGCCTTTTTGTTCCATTTAGGCCCTTAACAGATAGGACGATGCCCACCTGCATGGGTGAGAGAGACCTTTATTCAGTCTATGGATTAAATGCTAACCTTTTCCAGAAACACTCTCACACTTAAACTCAGAAAAAAACGTTTATGTGAGCATCCCCTAACCCAATCAAGTTGACACATAAAATCAACCATCACAAGTGCCTAGAAGCTTGAATTCCTGTGTTCCTCCCTTAGACACTAAAATGGGGTCTAGCAGTCCTTAGTTCTAGGCCTTTACTTACATCAACTTATTGATAAATTAGGAGCTCAGCTCTGAGTGTAAAGACAGGGGTAAGGAATGGGAGGAGACTAACAGACTGGACTTGGGTAAAGCGTGCAAAGAGCAATGGACACCTCCCTACCATCCCCCATCACTACTATTTATCCCTGTTTCAGAAAGTTTTAAGCAATAATAGTAACATGATGTTAAGAAGTTTGAAGAAGGCCAGGCGCGGTGGCTCATGCCTATAATCCCAGCACTTTGGGAGGCCGAGGTGGGTGTATCACCTGAAGTCGGGAGTTCGAGACCAGCCTGACTAACATGGAGAAACCCCATTTCTACTAAAAATACAAAGTTAAGCAGGCGTGGTGGCACATGCCTATAATCCCAGCTACTAGGGAGGCTGAGGCAGGAGAATCGTTTGAACCTGGGAGGCAGAGGTTGCAGTGAGCCAAGATAGCGCCATTGCACTCTAGCCTGGGCAACAAGAGCGAAACTCCATCTCAAAAAAAAAAAAAGAAAAGAAAGAAAGAAAGTTGAAGAAAAGGAGATAATTTTCTCCTTTTCTTTCATCAGACTGATCCTCCAGCGGCTCCCTTGAGGTGATGTATTCTCAGAGGCAGCCACATCTACTAGAAAGTGAGGAAAATAATTGTAGATAATTGTGACTCTTTCTAAAAGTGAGAAACTGTTTGTAATTTTGTAAACACAAATATCTAAGCTAAATTAAAGTAAAGATGTGGGAATTCACACAAATAACACTGGACGACAGAAATGTCCTTTGGGGAATTTGCCTTCCTAAATATAGAAAGGCTTTATCCTGAGCTGCCCACATCGGAATCTACGTATTGCCCTGTAAGAAAGAATAAGACAAGTGAAAGCGCCACACACACAGCCCTAGAAAGATGTATTACATAAATGGCTGAAAGGGATTTGAGTTCTGTTGGTGCCAAATTGTGTCACAAGGAAGAAAGTTCCAAACTGAGAAACCCCACATCACCATCCCAGAGCCAGTGCACTAGATTGAAGCACTTTTTATTCTTTCTGCTGAACTAGAGAATCACATGGATGTGTCTTCGGAGCACATTTCAGGCAACCATTTCCTTTTCCTCTTGGTGCCAGTCATCCTTCCACTGCAGGCATCTGTATCCATAACACATTCAAGGCATGCTAACTTATGGGACCTGCATGAGACCACATCTCAGAGCACTGTCTGTGAACCGAGGCTATGGTGCTTTTGTGAGGTGTTGGGAAAGGAAGAAAGGAAAGTGGGTGATTAAAGTGAACGGAAACAAAATTACCATTCTCAACTTTGATCTATAAGGATCGGTATGGAGAGGATTATTCCTCCCACCCTAAGCTCTCAGAGAACACTCTGCTAGGGCAGTATGACAAAGACACCATCCTCATTGAGGAAACTTCTGTGTTTAGGTGGCTCCACGAGATCATTTATAGTATGAGGAATAAGTTTGTGTATTTCATTTTGCCATGCACAGGTGATAAGGACATAGCCCCTCCTATAAAATGACTTATATTTACACCTCGGTATTTTAAATGCTTCTGTTAAATTACAATACACTCCTTCTACAAGACCCTTGCTCCTGTTGCATTTCCTAACTCCATTCTTACATGGCACAAATCTGTTGTAACAGATTTTTTCCAGCTCGTCATATTGCATAAGGAGAAAGTAATGTTCTGTCACACAACGCTGTTTGTGGTAAACATTTTTTCTCATGATTTCTTCATTACAGTAGTCCCTATGATATAATGGCATTCCAGGTTCAATAATGACACGTCTTTCGACTTTTTCTTTGGTAGGTGGTCTGGTGGGCCCTGTCCTACGAAATTCTTCCAAATACTCTCGAAATTCTTCCATTTTATCTTCTGGGGAATCGAAATCTGTATCCACCTCTTGAAACTGCACTGGCTGCAGCAGCTGCTGCAGCAATAGAAGCAGGAGCAGTGGGTGTGTGGTGATCAGAGTTCTCATCATTTTTCCTGTAGACACTAAAAGAGATAAGGAGATATGTTCTATTGTGATAATGTGCTTGCTTCACATTTCCTGTGAGGGGCACATTTATGCCACATATTGCTGTTCTGGGCTCTAAGATTTTGGATCATTTTTAAATCGCCAACTCATAATCGATCTGAATACTTCTAAATTGTTCACAGAAATGACCTTAGTAGGCCTGCAGTTCAGCCTAGAGCTGTGGTAAGAGAAGAAAAGGTGAAGGAAGGAGAATGAGAAAGGGAGAGAAATAAAAGTAAGGAGGATGAAAAGGAAACAAGGAAGAAATGGAGCAAGAGAGAGATTAAAGGCCGGGCGCGGTGGCTCACGCCTGTAAACCCAGCACTTTGGGAGGCCGAAACGGGCGGATCACGAGGTTAGTAGATTGAGACCATCCTGGCTAACATGATGAAACCCCATCTCTACTAAAAATACAAAAAATTAGCCGGGCGAGGTGGCGGGCGCCTGTCGTTCCGGCTATTCTGGAGGCTGAGGCAGGAGAATGGCATGAACCCGGGAGGCGGAGCTTGCAGTGAGCGGAGATCATGCCACTGCACTCCAGCCTGGGCGACAAAGCAAGACTCTGCCTCAAAAAAAAAAGAGAGATTAAGGAGAGAAGGAAGGAGAAAGGAAATCAAGATAGCAGTGAGGAGAAAGGGAGGGAGGCAGAGAGGAGGCTCACATGCTTCTTCCGTCTGAAACAAATGCATCTTTTCCCTTTCTAGGAGTTGAGAACTTGCTCTGAAAAGAGCCACCCTCCCCTTTCAAACGTTCCACTTTGATAAGAAAAAAACTCCTTAACCGTGTCTTTCTTTCTCCTCTTGCTCTTTTCTGACCATAGATGCCCTTGGGAAAGGGATCAAGGAAGGTTCAAGTTTGAGCAGCTGGGATAAAAATACATTCTTGAAGTCACCCTAAACTAAAAACAATGATACACAGTAATAGCTAGCATAATGAGGAGTTAAGTGCCAAGCACTAGACTAAGCACTTTAAGTATATTATCACCATCATCCAAACAACCCTATAATAAATATATTATTTTTAGTATTGTTGTTATAACAATGAATGTTGCAAAAAGAAGGTAAAGTTATTACTATCTCTCTGTGAAGGGAAGTTGCTTAAAATCTTACATTAGATCTGGCAGACTCCTGGTTCAAGCCTATTTTTGTCTAATTTCCACACATCTGTTCTTAGCTGGTATTCTATGGCCTCTATCAGTCTGGTTTCCCTTCCTAAGGCTAGACTGTATCTCCTTCTCCAGGCTGTCAAACACAGTGATTACTGAAATGGCCAATCTTAAAACTGAATTTGAGCCCCTGGAGTGCTTTGACAAATTGGTCCACACTCCGTGAAGAACCAACTGTTTTATTGCAGAAGCAATCTCCTGAGTTTTCTTACCTTACCAAGCTCTTTGTAAAAGAAGTCCTACTTGGTGGCAACCTGAGTGATTCTCTAACAGTCGTTCCCTGGAGACCTTGATCTATCAGTGATGGAGATGGACAACCTCCTGTTCTAGGCTGGATACTGAGTTTGTTCATATGTGTGTAGAAAGGTTAGAGAATGATGGAATTAAAGAGAGGTGGATGTTGGGGGACACATCAGAAAGTGGAGACAATATGAAAGTTGAGCATAGGAGTGCAAAGAATGGAAAAGAAAAGAAAAAGCTGCGTAAAATAGTGATGTGAGAATGGACACTCTGGGGTGGCCGTGTGCCACACTGTCCCTCCCCTCCCTGCTTTTCCTCCCATCCCTGCTTTCACACTCTCATCAGTGTCCTCCAGGAAGTCTCTTCAGAAGAGTGATCCCATGGTGACAGGCCAGAGAGCTCAGAACATATTCTCACGAGAACGTAGAGCCTCTGCAACATCTTGATCTGGAGAGAACATGGACAGTACACGTGTGAAAAGCAGAATTCAGGCAGCTGTGGCCCTGCCCTTTCTACTGCCTGAGAACATGCATAGGGCCTGTCCAGAATACTGTCTTGTTCTTTAAATCTGCAACCTTCTTCACTCTTGATTTATGAATTCAATTGTGGTTTCGTTCTTCTCAAAATCCTTTCTCATCTCAAAGTATGTGTATTTTGTTTTGTACTCCATTCTGTTACTCTTACAGATTCTTGGAAATCTTTCAACCACCTGGAATTTATTTTAATGCATAGTAAGAAGTTAGTGTGGTCTTTTTTCACATGATTCATACATAATCTCAGCATCAATTATTTGGGAAAAAAGCTATTGTCGCATCTCTAATTTTATTTATTTATTTATTTATTTATTTATTTATTTATTTGAGACGGACTCTGGCTCTGTCGCCCAGGCTGGAGTGCAGTGGCCGGATGTCAGCTCGCTGCAAGCTCCGCCTCCCAGGTTCACGCCATTCTCCTGCCTCAGCCTCCCGAGTAGCTGGGACTACAGGCACCCGCCACCTCGCCCGGCTACTTTTTTGTATTTTTTTTGTAGAGACGGGGTTTCACCTTGTTAGCCAGGATGGTCTCGATCTCCTGACCTCGTGATCTGCCCGTCTCGGCCTCCCAAAGTGCTGGGATTACAGGCTTGAGCCACTGCGCCCGGCCTCATCTCTAATTTTAAAAGCTACTTTCTATATTTCGTAATTCTGTTTCTGAACACTTTTTTCTGTTTTGATGTGCCATAATATGCTGTTTTACTTATTATAATTTTACTGGTTTTTTTTTTAAGAGTCACAGTCTCACAATGTTGCCTGGGTTGACTCAGAACTCCTGGGTTCAAGGAATCCTCCCACAGCCTACCAAGTAGCTTGGACTACCGGTGCACTCCACTGTACCTGTACTTATTATCATTTTGTGAAACATTTTGATATCTCATAAAGCAATCTACACTCATTCCTCTTCTTATTCAAATGTTCACTATGGAGACAAACAGAAAGTAGATTATAGGGTGCCTGGGACAGGTGGTAGAAATGAGGATTAACAGTAAATGGGAGAAAGAGAGACAGAGGAGAGAGACAGAGAGAGATAGACAGGGTGGCAGTGAGGGAGGGAGGGAGAACACAGAATAAATAGTGTTGAAACAAGATCACTCAGTGTTTCTGAAGTTTCTGCCTGGTAATCTCACACAGCAGAAACTCCTGGCCTACCTGGGGAATATAGGCGTCTTGGTTTTTCCTGGGTTCTCACTAATTGAAATTTCTGTGGATGAATCCAGAAATTTGCATTTTAAACAAATTTAAAGGTGATTCTTAGTTCACTAAAGTTGAAGGAGGAATTTCTTAATATGCATTAAAATGAACTTCTGAAAAAGAAAACATCAGAAAACAGTAGGGAAAATGTTTGGCCTTTTCAGCAAATGTTCTTGGAAGAAGAATGGGATGAGTCGCTTCCTCCTTTGGGCTGTTGTGAATCATGTTGCTATGAACATGGGCACACAAATACCTGTTCAAGTCCCTGCTTTTCCTCCCTGTTTTTACACTTGCTTGGAAGGTTTATTGCAACTTAGATTTGCAGACTGAGAAAGGCCTTGGAAAGGTTGTCTATCTAGTTTCTCTTCCTAAAATCTGAGCCCCAGATCAGAACTCTGTATTTAAACACACACATAAGAAGTTTACAGTAAAAAGAAAAGACTGGAATAAGTAATGGGCTTGTAGGTGGACCAATGTATTTCAGAAGGATTATTAAGTGGTATTTTAAATTTTTAAATTTAAAATTAAAATGTAAATTTAAAACTGATTTAAATTAAATTAATTTTTTAAAAAATTTTTGAACACTTTATATAATGAAGCATCAATAAATCATGATCATATAATAATTATATAGCCTTAATCACAAAAGGAAAAACTAAATTAAATCTTTTAAATTGACAATAAATATAATAACTTACAAACTCAGTGCTGATGAAAGTGTGATGAGATGTTTCTGTCAAAAAGAAATTGTTATAATTTTTTGGAAAATTTGAGAAATACAATAAAAAGAATAGCTGATACTTTCCTCTAGCATTTCAATAGCTAGAATTCTAAGTTGCAATAATTTATATTGAAAGACAAACAGCAAATTTTACTTAAAAGGGGAAAAAACTGAAATTTTAAAATACAAATACCCAAAAAGGTGGGAAAGGAAAAGGTTAAAATGAGTCTGATGTATTTATAGAAATGACAATAAACATTGCAACAATAATTATTATTATAAGAGCTAATATTTATTGAGGCACTCAGTATTTCATGTGCATAGAATTGTATATTCTTAGAATGGGCTATTTTCCAGAATTTACAAATTTATTAATTAATAAAATTTTAGATCATCTGAGAAACAAAGAGAATAGAAAAAAGAAAAAAATTAAAAATTTAGAGATATTAAATATTTTGTGATATAATATTATAGTAGTAGGACTCCCTGGTTGACAGTGAGAAAAATTCCAAACAAATTACCTTAAATGCAAGGGGCACTGTATTGACTCACAGAACTTGGAAGTCCAAGAGGTAGGACAGGAGACAGAAATCAAATTCTTGACTAGACTCTTGTTCCTACTCTCTCCCACTCTACTCTCCTTTGTACATTCACTTTATTCTCACGTAGGGTCTCTCCATGTAATGAGAGACCCTACGCAGTCATTACATGGAGAGACACTGCCCCTTTGTGGCCTTATATTTAGGGTCACAGTAGGAAGTGCCATTTTCTCCCACCTTCACCCAACATGGAAAATAACTTTTCTGATTGGCCGTGCTTCTGCCACATGAATAAATCCAGGGATGTGGGGCACTCTGATTGGCTACCTGAAACACATGTCCTCTTTCAGAAGTAAAGGCAAAACTACACAATTAAAACCCAACAGAATTCCAATTGTCGACAGAAGGGCTGTTCCCTATTACACAAAAAAGGAATAGAGACCGAATCTGAAAGTAATAAACGTGCTTTGCTGTTTAGCTAGGGGAAAATCAAAACTCTCCATCTATAGCATGTTCCCAATTAACAGAAATATAGATTACATGGGAAAGAAAAGAAAAAAAAATAGAAAATAAGTTGTTATTTCTGAATGATATATTTCTAGGTAATTTTTTATTCTAATCTTTAAAAGAGACAATTTTACAAATTCAAAAAAATAACAAAATGTCATTGAAGAAGTGAGGTTTTAAGAACTGGATTGGGCATGTTCTTAAATATTAAGTGCTATTTTTCCAGACTCCCACATGTTTATATCAGTAAACTCAATTTTCTTCAGCATCAGGAAAATCTATGCCTTAGTTTGAGTGGTTGAGAAAAGACAGATTATAAAACTTCAAAACTTAGAATTAGACTAACCTTTGTGAATAAATCCCAGGGTGTCTCTTAGTTAAATCCGGTAGAAAAAATATAAGTTTTAACAGCTTTAAATTTTCACAAACATTTTGAGGCAATATTTATGTCTCAAACCTTTACACCCATGATTGAACTGAGAATGGTACCTGTCATGCGCGTCCGTGTGAAGAGACCACCAAACAGGCTTTGTGTGAGCAATAAAGCTTTTCATCACCTGGGTGCAGGCAGGCTGAGTTGGAAAAGAGAGTCAGCGAAGGGAGATAAGGGTGGGGCCGTTTTATAGGATTTCGGTAGGTAAAGGAAAATTACAGTCAAAGGGAGGTTGTTCTCTGGCGGGCAGAAGTGGGGGTTACAAGGTGCTCAGTGGAGGAGATTTTTGAGCCAGATTGAGCCAGGAAAAGGACTTTCACAAGATAATATCATAGCTTAAGGCAAGGACCGGCCATTTTCACTTCTTTTGTGGTGGAATGTCATCAGTTAAGGCGGGGCAGGGCATTTGCACTTCTTTTGTGATTCCTCAGTTACCTCAGGCCATCTGGGCGTATAAGTGCAAGTCACAGGGGATGCGATGGCTCGGCTCTGGCTCGGAGGCCTGACATTATTCATAGTTTTTGAGTAAATAAAAGATGTTCTTATTTAAAAAAAAAAAAGAGCACATTCACAAAGAAAATTACTGAAATACTTGATTACACACACATAAACTGAATCGCATACCATATACATGAGTGCATAGAAAATTTCACCATAAACAAAAAACAATATAAGAATCTCTAAAGACACCAAATATAAGATTCAAAGACCACAAATAGTTTAAAAATACCTTCTAAACATGTGCAGTGTGAATGAGGTTCTCAAACTCAGGCGTAAATAAAATGTTAATTCCTTCTCTAAATCCAACATATCTGTACCGAAACCCCAACTATTGAAGGTGGCAGCAAAATGTAGCTCAGTTATTACTCTAGGTGTCTTCCACCTTTCTTACCGAATCAGAGAAACCCAGGAATCTGCAGTTGTCCTAGTACAAAAAGTTCAGTACCTTATATGTGAGTGCTGATTGGCATTATCAAAGTTTCTCTTTCTGTTATAAATGGCCTAAAGATTGAGCAGAGGTTTTCCTCTGTCTTTCAGGTATCTAAGAATGTAATGCTAATGCTATTAACTTCCACTTGAACCATCCAGGCCCAAAGATATGACAACTTCTTGTGTTGTAGAAACAAAGAAGTTCTCCCTTTCTTTTCCAGTCTTCTACAGCAATAAAAGCTAAATGCCAATCTATAACATATGACAAGGTAGAAAATGGCACTTTAAGAGGGCTGCATAATATAGTTCATATTATGCTCACTGCCAGTCTTTATTCAGATTATATTCAATGTGAGCCAGTCACTCTAGTCTCTTCCTTCCTTCCTCTGGGTCTGAAAGGACACAAAGATAGATGTGTACCCGCCCCCCACCCGCTACACCCTTTATCTGCTCTCTAATCTTTGCACATACCAGAGATTTCGTAAGTTCTGTGAGTACCTGGTTTTCTGCACGTACCAGAGATTTTGTTTTGCACATACCAGAGATTTTGTAAGTTCTGAGGCAAGGTCACAAGACGTGTTTAAGTAAGATAAACTCTTGCTGCCATAAACCTGCTCTCCCGCCTCAAAGTTTGAACCAAAATATCAGAAATGGCGGGAACCAATCATAGTTAGCCAAATCGCCTTGTTCAAACACTAGCCAATCATATATCTTACTTGTATAATAACTCTATGCCCACTTTTCTTAGACTATATAACACTGCTCGGAGCTCAGTGGGGGAGCTCTCCTGCCCGTCTCGTTTCACGAGCGAGGGAGAGTTCCAGGTTCGAACCTGTAATAAAGATCCTTGCTGCTTAGCTTTGACTCTGGACTCTGGTGGTCTTCTTCGGGGAATACACGGTCTGGGCATAACAAATGGGGGCTGGTCCGGGATTTCCCCCAAGCCCACCAGACCCCCAAGTCAATGGATCTTAATCTGTAGGTAAGCCGGCTTTGTCACTGTCTCTGTCTTTGTCTCTGTCTGTCTCCCTGAAATTTCCTGAAATCCGTAATCTGTAATCTGTATTGGTCTGTTTTATAAGTGGCATGGTCTTGGCGGGCGCGCTAAAAGACAGCACTCAGGACTGGTGGGAGACGTCCCCCAGTGCCCATCTGGGGGCCTCCATCCTTGGTTGCCCCGTCTGACTCAGGTCGGAAGTCCGACACGCGCTCGCGAATGCTCATCGTTATTACTGTCTGTCCGTTATTGTTAAGTGTTAAGTGTAAGTCCAAAACGAAACATAAAACCTTTTCTTCCCCTTCCAGGACCGGACCTGTCGGATACTCCCCTCTGCTTCACACTCATTTTCGTCCCTCCTTCTCTTTGTAGGAGCAGTCCAAAGATGGGCAACAACCAGAGCACGCCGCTCTCACTCCTTGTTACCAATTTTAAGGATGTGAAGGCTCGGGGGCGTAACTTAAGCGTAGAACTAAAGAAAGGAAAGCTAGTTACTTTCTGCCGTTCGGAGTGGCCCTCTTTCGGCGTAGGGTGGCCCTCTGAAGGAACTTTCTGTCTCTCTATTATTACTAAGGTAAAAACTAAGATTTTCCTGCCAGGGCAGTCAGGACATCCTGATCAAATTCCTTTATATTCTAGTGTGGCAAAATCTTGTGGAAGACCCACCACCCTGGATAACTCCATTCATCCTTGAGCCTTGCAAGGTCCTAGTAATGCGACCTACAAGACAAAGGACTCCCTCTGCTCCCTCGGCCCCTGTGCTGCCAGACAGCCAGGACCCCCTAACATTAGAACCCACACTTCCCCCACCATATCCGCACCTTATCCCGCAGGATCCAGTCCCCCAGGGTGGTGCTTCCGTAGAGGGAAACCGAGAAGCGGAAGCAGCCGAGAGCGAAAGTAACCCGGGGGGGGGCCGGCCGGCTGAACACGAGGCCGCGTACTGCGGGACCAAGCTTCGCAACTCCCTGACTCCACCGTAGCCCTGCCTCTCAGAGAAATAGGATCGCTCGATGATACCGGGCTCTCCCGTCTCATGTATTGGCCTTTTTCCACTAGTGATTTATACAATTGGAAGTCCCAAAAGGCTCGGTTCTCCAATAATCCCAAAGATCTAACCTTGTTGTTAGACAGTGTCATGTTTACTCACCAGCCAACCTGGGATGACTGTCAACAGCTCCTCCAAATCCTGTTCACAATGGAGGAGCGGGAAAGAATCCAAGTTGAGGCCAGAAAGCTGGTTCCAGGAGATGACGGCCAGCCAACTGCAAATCCTGACCTCATTAACGCGGCTTTTCCTTTGACCCGGCCCAGATGGGACTACAACACGGCAGAAGGTAGGGGACGACTGCTCATTTATCGCCAGACTGTAATGGCGGGTCTCCGGGCTGCAGCTCGCAAGCCCACCAATTTGGCTAAAGTATATTCTGTGTTACAAATAACTCTTTTGCAATATGTTGATGATCTCTTAATAGCGGCCAGATCCCCGGAAACTTGTGTTCAAGGGACTGAGGACCTCTTGAAGACTCTGGGGGAGCTAGGCTACCGAGCCTCAGCAACAAAGGCTCAGATCTGCAAGTCGGAGGTAACTTATCTGGGGTACCTATTAAAAGGGGGGCAACGCTGGCTAACCAAAGCCCGAAAGGAAACAGTCCTACGCATCCCTAGACCCCAGTCGACACGGCAAGTGAGAGAATTCCTGGGGTCAGCAGGGTTCTGTAGGTTATGGATACCCAGATTTGCTGAGTTAGCCAAGCCCTTATACCAGGCAACAAAGGAAGGGCAGCCCTTCAATTGGACGGAAGAGGCTGAGCTGGCCTTTCAACAAATCAAAACTGCCTTGTTATCAGCCCCCGCGCTGGGGCTCCCTGATGTCTCCAAGCCCTTCCACTTATACGTAGATGAAAGTAAGGGTGTTGCAAAAGCCGTGTTAACACAGTACCTAGGCCCCTGGCAGAGGCCAGTTGCCTATTTGTCAAAAAAATTAGATTCAGTGGCTGCTGGCTGGCCACCCTGCCTGCGGATAATCGCGGCGACCGTCCTAATGGTCTGAGACGCTGATAAACTTATCATGGGGCAAGAGTTGCGCGTTATAACCCCGCATGCCATTGAAGGCGTCCTCCGGCAGCCGCCGGACCGATAGATGAGTAACGCCCGGCTCACCCACTATCAAGGACTGCTGTTAAACCCCCTCAGAATAACTTTTCTGCCCCCAACCTCTTTAAACCCTGCTTCACTGCTGCCAAATCCAGACTTGGACGCCCCGTCCCATGAGTGCACTGAGATACTGGCTCAAGTGCATGGGGTGCAGGAGGACCTGCAAGATCGTCTGCTCCCCGACACAGAACTCATCTGGTTCACTGATGGCAGCAGCTACGTCTACCAAGGCCAGCGGTATGCAGGAGCAGCTGTAACGTCAGAGACTGAGGTAATCTAGGCGGAACCCTTGCCTCCAGGGACATCGGCCCAAAGAGCCGAGTTAATAGCACTCACACAGGCCCTCACCCTAGGGGCAGAGAAAAAACTAACAGTATACACGGATAGCCACTATGCTTTCACTACTGTGCACATACATGGGGCCATCTACAGAGAAAGGGGACTATTAACAGCCGAAGGCAAAGAAATAAAAAACAAGCAAGAGATCCTAGCTCTATTAACTGCTTTGTGGAAACCAAAGAAATTGGCTATCGTACATTGCCTTGGGCATCAGAAACCAACTACGCCAATTGCTCGAGGCAACTTCTTAGCCGACCAAACCGCAAGGAGCATAGCAAAAGCTCCCAGTCAGCTCCTCGTGCTCCAGCTCCCCAATCCTGGCCCACGAAATTTGCCATGTTTTCCCGACTATACCGAACAGGATCACGAATGGATGAACACGCTTCCCCTAAAACAGGTTCAAAATGGGTGGTGGACTGATATAAATGACCAAACCATCCTACCAGAAAAATTAGGATGGCAGGTGTTAGAACACATCCACCGGACAACCCACCTGGGTACCCGGCGAATGATGGACTTAATCAGGCAAGCCAAGTTTAGAATCATGCGCATAGCTGAACTGGCCAGCGTTGTCACAACAAATTGCAAAGCCTGCCAACTAAACAACGCTTGCCCCCAAACCCAGACCACCGCAGGAATTAGGTGTAGAGGAACTAGGCCTGGTATCTATTGGGAAATAGACTTTACTGAGATAAAGCCTGGAAAATATGGGTATCAGTACTTACTTGTCTTTGTAGATACTTTTTCAGGATGGACAGAAGCGTTCCCAACTAAGAGAGAAACTGCTCAGGTTGTAGCAAAGAAAATTTTGGAAGAAATCCTCCCCAGGTATGGCTTTCCCGTCCAAATAAGGTCAGACAATGGACCACCCTTCGTTGCTAAGGTAAGTCAGGATTTGGCTTCCATTCTTAGGGCAAATTGGAAATTACATTGTGCTTATAGGCCCCAAAGCTCAGGACAGGTAGAAAGGATGAATCGGACTCTGAAGGAGACCTTAACTAAATTGACCATGGAGACTGGCGCTAATTAGGTAGTACTTCTCCCCTACACTCTGTTCTGGGCCCGAAATACCCCTTACAGACTGGGCCTCACACCATATGAAATCATGTATGGCAGACCCCCACCCCTGGTCCCCAGTCTAAAAGATGACTTACTCAAACCTGAAACTGAAAATGTCTCTGAGCTCCTGTTCTCCTTACAAGCCTTACAGAAAATTCACCAGGAAATTTGGCCCAGACTACGAGAACTGTACGAGGCAGGACCTCCGCCGACGCCTCATCCGTTCCAGCCGGGAGACTGGGTCCTAGTCAAGCGCCACCGGCAAGAAACTCTTCAACCCTGGTGAAAAGGACCACTGCAAGTACTCCTGACTACTCCCACCGCTCTCAAAGTAGAAGGCATCGCTTCGTGGATCCACTACACACACGTCAAACCAGTGGACCCAACATCCGACCTTCTCGAGCCGTCTGGAGCACTGGTTACATGGACTGTAGACAAAGCTAAGAACAATCCCTTAAAGCTAACCCTGCGCTGTCACCCACATAGCCATAACCATGTCTAGCTTGCCTATGCTTTTATGCCTTATACATCTGACTCTCCTAACTGCTGCGCTGTCTAATCCCTATGTCTGGAGGTTCTGGCTCTATGAGAACAAAACTCACCCCGGGGAAACCCCCCAAGCGGGTAAACTGCTAGTTAGTGCAGACTGCCCCCTCTCCGGGTGCAATACTCCAATTTACCTCAATTTCACTAATTTCCAAATTGCCCAACCGGGGATACCCATGATTTGTTTTGAATATGATCAGACTGAATATAATTGTAAGAATTATTGGTGGCACCAGAATGCAGGTTGCCCATACCACTATTGTAAAATGCACTCAGCCAGGGTATAGGACGAATACCCGAGAAAGTCTAACCTCCTCAGGACTCGCTACCCGACAGGGACTCCCAACATATTCACTTGGATAATAACAGATCCAGGGCACTCCCGGTGGACATCGCCCCAACATAGGGCAGTCTACTACGATGCCAGTAGTAGCTGGCCTAGTAGCCACCTGTACTTGTGGCGGAGTCTAGTCCAGATTCGACCCTTAATCCATACACAAATCCACAGACAGGAAACCAAGCAATCACAAGACTTGCAGCCCTTCTCCTGGCTAACCCTATTACAAGAAGGGCTAGCATTTGCCAACCTCACCGGTTTAGGCGACCTGTCCTCTTGCTTTATGTGTGCAACCTTAGGAAGACCACAATTAACCGCTGTTCCCCTTTCCTCCCCACCCACAAACTATATGCCAGATTCTAAATCATCAACAGTTGCAATACCTGATGTAGCCCTGTACCGTGACCCATACCAAGAGAAATACCCCTACTGTTATTCAGCATTTAGTAGCAGCCTCTGCAACCAGACGGCTACATACCCTAATAGCCCCATACGTGCTCCCCCTGGTGTGTTCTTCTGGTGTAATATGACTCTGTTAAAAACTCTGTCCAAAAGCATCTCTGACGGACAGTTGTGCATCCCTGTTACACTAGTTCCCCGACTGACCCTGCTGACCCCAGCAGAGTTCATAGGCTGGGCAGAGACTGCCCCAACTGAAACTGCGTGACATAGAAGAGCAGTTTTTCTACCACTAATTGCCAGAATATCCTTAACCACCTCTGTCGTCGCAGCGGGGTTAGCAGGAGGGGCCCTACAACACTCCATGATAGAAAACGACAAGCTGTTACAACAGTTCTCTGTTGCTATGGAAGACTCCGCCTATTCCCTAGCCTCCCTTCAGCGGCAGCTCACCTCCCTAGCACAGGACACCCTTCAAAACCGCAGAGCCTTAGACTTACTCACGGCTGAGAAAGGAGGTACCTGTATGTTCCTCAAAGAAGAATGCTGTTTCTATATAAATGAGTCAGGGTTAGTTGAGGAAAGAGTCCAACGCCTACACGAACTAAGCTTAGAAATGAAAAAGCAACAATTCACTACAGCCGCTAACAATTGGTGGAGCTCTTCAATGTTTTCCCTTCTGGCACCCCTTTTAGGCCCCCTAATGTCTTTACTACTTCTATTCACTATAGGCCCCTGTGTGGTAAATAAAATTTTACAATTTGTCAGAGAAAGGTTTGATACCATCCAACTAATGGTCCTCCGTAGCCATCACCAGCCTCTCCTGCACCCAGAAAGTGAGGCTATATTATAAGACTCTGGAAATCCAAGATTGGACATCCAGTTACTTATGAGAGGGGGAAATGAAAGGACACAAAGATAGATGTGTACCCGCCCCCCACCCACTACACCCTTGTTCTGCTCTCTAATCTTTGCACATACCAGAGATTTCATAAGTTCTGTGAGTACCTGGATTTCTGCATGTACCAGAGATTTTGTTTTGCACATACCAGAGATTTTGTAAGTTCTGAGGCAAGGTCACAAGACGTGTTTAAGTAAGATAAACTCTTGCTGCCATAAACCTGCTCTCCCGCCTCAAAGTTTGAACCAAAATATCAGAAATGGCGGGAACCAATCGTAGTTAGCCAAATCGCCTTGTTCAAACACTAGCCAATCATATAACTGATTTGTAAAATAACTCTATGCCCACTTTTCTTAGACTATATAACACTGCTCGGAGCTCAGTGGGGGAGCTCTCCTGCCCGTCTCGTTTCACGAGCAAGGGAGAGTTCCAGGTTCGAACCTGTAATAAAGATCCTTGCTGCTTAGCTTTGACTCTGGACTCTGGTGGTCTTCTTCGGGGAATAAACGGTCTGGGCATAACAGGTCCTTATGTCTGTGAAGACAAACTAATAGGTTCCAGTCTGGTATAGCCTCAAGCAACACCTGAGGCTCCCTATACTTTTAGAGAACTAAAATACTTTAGACATGGCTTTGAAAAACAAGAGAGAGCAAGAAAGTTAGCAAAGTGGTAGAGTAGAAGATTCTCTGGCATGACTGCCTACCAAAAAATATAACTAGAAACTTCTCACAGACAAAAATATCACCCTGAATCCCTGAATGAAACAGAACTTGGGGGAGAAGTGGCAAAATCCCCTTGGTCCACAGAATCAAAACAAGCCACCACCAGTAAGAGAAATAGCCATTTTAGACTCTGCCAACACTTCCCAAGCAGACAAGCCTTCCCCAACCCTTCCTCTTCCATGGAGCATTTCTGTGGCAGGCCAGTTCTCCCTGACAATCACACAGACAGGCCTGCATGACAGTCACACAGACAGGCCTGCATAGCACTCCACTTACATAGACAAATTTCCACAGAGCTGCCTTAACATTGAGCAAATAGTTAAACCTAGGGAAATCGGTGCCCAGACATCAAGGAAATGAAACATGGTCAGTAGGAGCCTTGCATGAGCTTCTCCCTAACCTGGAGCAAGTCAAAATAATAGGGACAGCCTTACATTCCTAGTGCCAGGACCCGTCTCAGGTCCTGAGATGAGTCAAGGTAACAGAGGCAGCTGTTTGAATAGATTTATTGGAGAGTCTAGGGCAGCTCTCCAGACCAAGCTGTAAAGGAGATAAGATAGAAATAATCACTCTGGTACCACAGTAGACAGGATTGAAGGCACTGGGGTGCTCACAGCTTAATCAGACTTACCAAGCTTTTTTTGTTTGTTGGTTGGTATTTTTGCCTCTGACCTTCTAGTTGAAACAAAATTAGTTATCAATAGACTTAGACAAATGCTATATTGCATGTAGGCACATAACCCCAATCTATAGAAGAAAATTGCAACACTTTGAGTTGGTCTGATGGAATTATCTCCAGCCTTTTCCCTGTACCCTGTAACAGCAATAAATTCCCTTCTTTTCTAGTTTGTCTGCTTCTTGTTATTGGGCCACAAGAAAAAGCAGCCGAACCTGGCTTATTTCCAAGAATGTTTCCTTACACCCATGGTTGCTGAGGTGAGAGGAGAGAATTGGAGGTGAACATCCGATCCCACCACTAATCTGGGAGTTTTCATGGGAAGCCCCATTCTGGTCCCTTCCCACAGGAACTATTGGGAGTGCCAGGAGGACCAGACTGAAAGGATACAAAGATAGATGTGTACCCGCCCCCCCACCCCCACTACACCCTTTGTTCTGCTCTCTAATCTTTGCACATACCAGAGATTTCGTAAGTTCTGTGAGTACCTGGTTTTCTGCACGTACCAGAGATTTTGTTTTGCGCATACCAGAGATTTTGTAAGTTCTGAGGCAAGGTCACAAGACGTGTTTAAGTAAGATAAACTCTTGCTGCCATAAACCTGCTCTCCCGCCTCAAAGGTTGAACCGAAATATCAGAAATGGCGGGAACCAATCATAGTTAGCCAAATCGCCTTGTTCAAACACTAGCCAATCATATATCTTACTTGTATAATAACTCTATGCCCACTTTTCTTAGACTATATAACACTGCTCGGAGCTCAGTGGGGGAGCTCTCCTGCCCGTCTCGTTTCGCGAGCGAGTGAGAGTTCCAGGTTCGAACCTGTAATAAAGATCCTTGCTGCTTAGCTTTGACTCTGGACTCTGGTGGTCTTCTTCAGGGAATAAACGGTCTGGGCATAACAAATGGGGGCTGGTCCGGGATTTCCCCCAAGCCCACCAGACCCCCAAGTCAATGGATCTTAATCTGTAGGTAGCCAGCTTTGTCACTGTCTCTGTCTTTATCTCTGTGTGTCCCCCTGAAATTTCGCGAAACCTGTAATCCATAATCTGTATTCGTCTGTTCTGTAAGTGGCACGGTCTTGGCGGACGCGCTAAAAGACAGCCACTCGGGACTGGTGGGAGACGTCCCGCAGTGCCCATCTGGGGGCCTCCATCCTTGGTTGCCCCGTCTGACTCAGGTCGGAAGTCCGACACGCACTCGCGAAGGCTCATCGTTTGTCACTGTCTGTCCGTTATTGTTAAGTGTTGAGTGTAAGTCCAAAACGAAACATAAAACCTTTTCTTCCCCTTCCAGGACCGAACCTGTCAGATACTTCCCTCTGCTTCACACTCATTTTCATCCCTCCTTCTCTTTGTAGGAGCAGTCCAAAGATGGGCAACAACCAGAGCACACCGCTCTCACTCCTTGTTACCAATTTCAAGGATGTGAAGGCTCGGGGGCATAACTTAAGTGTAGAACTAAAGAAAGGAAAGCTAGTTACTTTCTGCCGTTCGGAGTGGCCCTCTTTCGGCGTAGGGTGGCCCTCCGAAGGAACTTTCTGTCTCTCTATTATTACTAAGGTAAAAACTAAGATTTTCCTGCCAGGGCAGTCAGGACATCCTGATCAAATTCCTTATATTCTAGTGTGGCAGGATCTTATGGAAAACCCACTGCCCTGGGTAACTCCATTCATCCCTGAGCCCTGCAAGGTCCTAGTAACGTGACCTACAAGACAAAGGACTCCCTCTGCTCCCTCGCCCCCTGTGCTGCCAGACAGCCAGGACCCCCTAACGTTAGAACCCACTCTTCTCCCACCGTATCCGCACCTTGTCCCGAAGGACCCAGTCCCCCAGGGTGGTGCTTCCGTAGAGGGAAACTGAGAAGCGGAAGCAGCCGAGAGTGAAAGTAACCCGGGGGGGCTGGCCAGCCAAACGCAAGGCAGCATACTGCGGGACCAAGCTTCCCGACTCCCTGACTCCACCGTAGCCCTGCCTCTCAGAGAAATAGGATCGCTCGATGATACCGGGCTCTCCCATCTCATGTATTGGCCTTTTTCCACTAGTGATTTATACAATTGGAAGTCCCAAAATGCTCGGTTCTCCAATCATCCCAAAGATCTAACCTCGTTGTTAGACAGTGTCATGTTTACTCACCAGCCGACCTGGGATGACTGTCAACAGCTCCTCCGAATCCTGTTCACAATGGAGGAGTGGGAAAGAATCCAAGTTGAGGCCAGAAAGCTGGTTCCAGGAGATGACGGCCAGCCAACTGCAAATCCTGATCTCATTAACGCGGCTTTTCCTTTGACCCGGCCCAGATGGGACTACAACATGGCAGAAGGTAGGGGATGATTGCTCATTTATCGCCAGACTGTAATGGTGGGTCTCCGGGCTGCAGCTCGCAAGCCCACCAATTTGGCTAAAGTATATTCTGTGTTACAAGGTAAGACAGAAAGCCCGTTGTGTATTTAGAGAGATTAATGGAAGCTTTCAAACAGTTTACCCCTATGGACCCGGAAGCACCGGAAAATCAGGCTGCGGTAGTAATGTCCTTTGTAAACCAGGCAGCACCAGATATTAAAAGAAAACTCCAGAAATTAGAAGGTTTAGAAGGAAAGCAGATACAGGACCTCCTTCAGATGGCCCAGCGAGTTTATAATAATAGGGATACTCCAGAAGAAAAACAGTTCAAGGCAACCAAAGAAATGACCAAAGTCTTAGTAGCAGCTTTCCCCCAGGCAGGAAATGGCCAAAACAGAGAGCAAAAAAAGCAAGGCTCTAGGCAAGGATTAAAAAAAGATCAGTGTGCTTATTGCAAGGAACGTGGCCACTGGATTAAAGACTGCCCAAAGAAACGGAGACCAGCTAACCCTACCTCTGTACTCGTTACCAAGGACTCTGACTAGGGAGGACGGGGTTCAGACCCCCTCCCCGAACCCAGGGTAACTTTGCAAGTGGAGGGGTCCCCAGTTCGTTTCTTGGTCGATACTGGGGTGGAGTGCTCAGTCCTAACCAAACCAATTGGAAAAATGTCTAAGAAAACATCCTGGGTGCACGGGGCCACAGGCATCAAAAAATACCCCTGGACAAACCAGAGGACTGTGGACTTAGGAACAGGAAAAGTCTCCCATTCCTTCCTAGTCATCCCAGAGAGCCCCTGCCCTCTACTAGGGAGGGACTTGCTGACAAAAATGGGGGCCCAAATCCACTTTGAGCCAGAAGGGCCCAAGATAACTGATCCCCAAAACAGGCCAATATCTATCCTGACTGTCACCTTAGAAGATGAGTACAGACTCCATCAAGAGCAAAAGCCCCCCGATCAGGAAATTGACTCTTGGCTCCAGCGTTTCCCTGAAGCGTGGGCAGAAACTGGGGGCTTAGGGCTAGCTAAACATCGACCTGCCATATTTGTGGAAGTTAAGCCAGGGACGGACCCGGTTCGGGTTCGGCAATATCCTATGGCCCTGGAGGCAAGAGAAGGAATTACGCCCCATATCCGCCGACTCCTAGACCAGGGAGTCCTACGGGCTTGCCACTCATCCTGGAATACTCCACTGCTACCTGTACGTAAACCCAACAGTACAGACTACAGGCCAGTACAGGATTTAAGAGAAGTTAATAAAAGGGTCATGGACATACATCCCACTGTGCCCAATCCATACACCCTTCTGAGTGCCTTACATCCCGAAAAACAGTGGTATACCATTCTTGATCTAAAAGATGCTTTCTTCAGCCTTCCTCTGGCACCCAAAAGTCAAGAACTCTTTGCATTTCAATGGACGGATCCTGAGAGGGGCATCAACGGTCAGCTAACATGGACCAGGATGCCACAAGGGTTCAAGAACTTGCCAACCCTGTTCGATGAAGCCCTTCATGAAGATCTGGGTGAGTACCGGCGGCAACACCCTGAAATAACTCTTTTGCAATATGTTGATGATCTCTTAATAGCGGCCAGATCCCCGGAAACTTGTGTTCAAGGGACTGAGGACCTCTTGAAGACTCTGGGGGAGCTAGGCTACCGAGCCTCAGCAACAAAGGCTCAGATCTGCAAGTCGGAGGTAACTTATCTGGGGTACCTATTAAAAGGGGGGCAACGCTGGCTAACCAAAGCCCGAAAGGAAACAGTCCTACGCATCCCTAGACCCCAGTCGACACGGCAAGTGAGAGAATTCCTGGGGTCAGCAGGGTTCTGTAGGTTATGGATACCCAGATTTGCTGAGTTAGCCAAGCCCCTATACCAGGCAACAAAGGAACGGCAGCCCTTTAATTGGACGGAAGAGGCTGAGCTGGCCTTTCAACAGATCAAAACTGCCTTGTTGTCAGCCCCTGCGTTAGGGCTCCCTGATGTCTCCAAGCCCTTCCACTTATACGTGGATGAAAGTAAGGGTGTTGCAAAACCCGTGTTAACGGAGTACCTAGGCCCCTGGCAGAGGCCAGTTGCCTATTTGTCAAAGAAATTAGATTCAGTGGCTGCCGGCTGGCCACCCTGCCTCTGGATAATCGCAGCAACTGCCCTAATCGTCCAGGACGCTGATAAGCTTATCATGGGGCAAGAGTTGCGCGTTACCACCCCGCATGCCATTGAAGGTGTCCTCCGGCAGCCGCCGGACTGATGGATAAGTAACGCCCGGCTCACCCACTATCAAGGACTGCTGTTAAACCCCCTCAGAATAACTTTTCTGCCCCCAACCTCTTTAAAACCTGCTTCACTGCTGCCAAATCCAGACTTGGACGCCCCGTCCCATGAGTGTACTGAGATACTGGCTCAAGTGCATGGGGTGCGGGAGGACCTGCAAGATTGTCCGCTCCCTGACACAGAACTCATCTGGTTCACTGATGGCAGCAGCTACATCCACCAGGGCCAGCGGTAAGCAGAAGCGGCTGTAACATCAGAGACTGAGGTAATCTGGGCAGAACCCTTGCCTCCAGGGACATTGGCCCAAAGAGCCGAACTGATAGCACTCACACAGGCCCTCACCCTAGGGGCAGAGAAAAAACTAACAGTATACACGGATAGCCGCTATGCTTTCACTACTGCACACATACATGGGGCCATCTACAGAGAGAGGGGACTATTAACAGCTGAAGGCAAAGAAATAAAAAACAAACAAGAGACCCTAGCTCTATTAACTGCTTTGTGGAAACCAAAGAAATTGGCTATCGTACATTGCCCTGGGCATCAGAAACCAACTACGCCAATTGCTTGAGGCAACTCCTTAGCCGACCAAACCGCAAGGAGCATAGCAAGAGCTCCCAGTCAGCTCCTCGCACTCCAGCTCCCTGATCCTGACCAAACCATCCTACCAGAAAAATTAGGACGGCAGGTGTTGGAACATATCCAGCAGACAACCCACCTAGGTGCCCGGCGAATGATAGTCTTAATCAGGCATGCCAAGTTCAGAATCAGGCATATTACTGAATTGGCCAGCGATGTCACAACAAATTGCAAAGCCTGCCAACTGAACAACGCTTGCCCCCAAACCCAGACCGCTGCAGGAAATAGGTATAGAGGAACTAAGCCTGGCGTCTATTGGGAAATAGACTTCACTGAAATAAAGCCTGGAAAATATGGGTATCAGGAAGAAATCCTCCCCAGGTATGGCTTTCCCATCCAGATAGGGTCAGACAATGGACCAGCCTTCGTTGCTAAGGTAAGTCAGGATTTGGCTTCCATTCTTGGGGCAAATTGGAAATTACATTGTGCTTATAGACCCCAAAGCTCAGGACAGGTAGAAAGGATGAATCGGACTCTAAAAGAGACTTTAACTAAATTGACCATGGAGACTGGTGCTAATTGGGTAGTACTTCTCCCCTACGCTCTGTTCTGGGCCCGAAATACCCCTTATAGACTGGGCCTCACACCATATGAAATCATGTATGGCAGACCCCCACCCCTGGTCCCCAGTCTAAAAGATGACTTACTCAAACCTGAAACTGAAAATGTCTCTGAGCTCTTGTTCTCCTTACAAGCCTTACAGAAAATTCACCAGGAAATTTGGCCCAGACTACGAGAACTATATGAAGCAGGACCTCCGCCGACACCCCATCCGTTCCAGCCAGGAGACTGGGTCCTAGTCAAGCGCCACCGGCAAGAAACTCTTCAACCCAGGTGGAAAGGACCACTGCAAGTACTCCTAACTACTCCCACCGCTCTCAAGGTAGAAGGCATCGCTTCGTGGATCCACTACACACACGTCAAGCCGGTGGACCCATCATCCGACCTTCTCGAGCCATCTGGAGCACCGGTTGCATGGACTATAGACAAAGCTAAGAACAATCCCTTAAAGTTAACCCTGCGCCGTCATCCCCATAGCCATAACCATGTTTCGCTCACCTATGCTTTTATGCCTTATGCATCTGACTCTCCTCACTGCTGCGCCGTCTAATCCCTATGTTTGGAGGTTCTGGCTCTGTGAAAACAAAACTCATCCTGGGGAAACCCCCCAGGCGGGTAAACTGCTGGCTAGAGCAGATTGCCCCCCCTCAGGGTGTAATACTATAGTTTACCTCAATTTCACTAAGTTCCAGATTGCCCAACCAGCAATACCCATGATCTGTTTTGAATATGATCAGACTAAATCTAATTATAAAAATTATGGTGGCACCAGAGTGCAGGTTGCCCATATAGCTACTGTAAGACGCACTCTGTCTGATACTGGAGAGAACAACAAGGGTGGTATTTTTACCAAACTGAGTCTCCCGTCACTTACACTTGGATAATTAGAGACTCATGGGACTCTCGGTGGACAACCCCGCAACATGGAGGAGTATATTACTCATCAACTAGTACCTGGCCCAGTAGCCACTTATATCTGTGGAGAAGTTTAGTCCAGATTCAACCCTTAATCCATACACAAATCCACAGGCAAGAAACCAAGCTATCACAAGACTTACAGCCCTTCTCCTGGCTAACCCTACTACAGGAAGGGCTAGCATTCGCCAACCTCACCGGTTGAGGTGACCTGTCCTCTTGCTTTATGTGTGCAACCCTAGGAAGACCACCATTAACCGCTGTTCCCCTATCCTCCCCTCCCACAAACTATACAGATTTTAATTCATCAACAGTCACAATACCCGATGTGGCCCTGTACCGTGACCCATACCAAGAGAAATATCCCTACTGTTATTCGGCATTTAGCAACAGCCTTTGCAACCAATCGGCTGCATACCCTAATAGTCCCATATATGCTCCCCCTGGTGTGTTCTTCTGGTGTAATATGACTCTGTTAAAGACTCTGTCCAAAAGCATCTCTGACGGACAGTTGTGTATCCCTGTTACCCTAGTTCCCCAACTGACACTGCTAACCCCGGCAGAGTTCATAGGCTGGGCAGGGACCGCCCCAACTGAAACTGCGTGACATAGATGAGCAGTTTTTCTACCACTAATTGCCGGAATATCCTTAACTACCTCTGTCGTCACAGCGGGGTTAGCAGGAGGGGCCCTACAACACTCCATGATAGAAAATGACAAGCTGTTACAACAATTCTCTGTTGCTATGGAAGACTCTGCCTATTCCCTAGCTTCCCTTCAGCGCCAACTCACCTCCCTAGCACAGGACACCCTTCAAAACCGCAGAGCCTTAGACTTACTCATGGCTAAAAAAGGAGGTACCTATATGTTCCTCAAAGAAGAATGCTGTTTCTATATAAATGAGTCAGGGTTAGTTGAGGAAAGAGTCCAACGCCTACACAAACTAAGCTTAGAGATGAAAAAGCAACAATTCACTACAGCCGCTAACAATTGGTGGAGCTTTTCAATGTTTTCCCTTCTGGCACCCCTTTTAGGCCCACTAATGTCTTTACTGCTTCTATTCACTATAGGCTCCTGTGTAGTAAATAAGATTTTACAATTTGTCAGAGAAAGGTTTGATACCATCCAACTAATGGTCCTCCGTAGCCATCACCAGCCTCTCCTGCACCCAGAAAGTGAGGCTACATTATAAGCCTCTGGAAATCCAAGATTGGACATCCAGTTACTTATGAGAGGGGGAAATGAAAGGACACAAAGATAGATGTGTACCCGCCCCGCCCCCCCCGCTACACCCTTTGTTCTGCTCTCTAATCTTTGCACATACCAGAGATTTCGTAAGTTCTGTGAGTACCTGGTTTTCTGCACGTACCAGAGATTTTGTTTTGCACATACCAGAGATTTTGTAAGTTCTGAGGCAAGGTCACAAGACGTGTTTAAGTAAGATAAACTCTTGCTGCCATAAACCTGCTCTCCCGCCTCAAAGTTTGAACCAAAATATCAGAAATGGCGGGAACCAATCGTAGTTAGCCAAATCGCCTTGTTCAAACAGAAGGAAGAAAATCTTTGACAGTGGAACAACGTCAAATATTTGATTTTTTGAATTAAGTAAGGCAGCACATTTGTATATATACCCATCACTGCAAATGTTCTTGTTCACTTGAAGTTATAATCTAGTGGTTGGAAAACATGTAAGTGTCATCATTCTATCTTATGGGAAATGCCCCTGAATTTAAAATCTCACTTGGTTAAAGACTAATTTACCTTCAGTTCGATAGGACTCGAGGCACGCTCCAGAGGCTCCAGCTTGCTGCAGGTATCTCCTTTGATCTTTTAAGAAGAACTTGATATTGATGACTAGCTCTTGTAACCTTTCAACTATGGAAACTTAGGTGGAATATATCTTCTTGTACTCAATGCAAATGATGCAACGAATGCATCAAATGTGATGAGGAGGGGATGGGCCATTGCTTCCTTGTGTTTCCAAAAATATGACAGTTCACAGATGTCATGATCTTATGTCAGAGACATGTGAGAAAGATCCATCTTAGAGAGAGAAAGAAAAGAAAGATTTGCATAAAATACGTGATTTCATTTTTTATCCTTGTTTGTTGTAAGACCAGAAAAACAGGAAACAGTGGACAGAGAATATGACCCCCTTACTTGTGACATAAGAGGTAATGATGAAAACTCAAAGGGTGTATAAAAAAACTTCAAAAATTTTATATCATAAAGAAGATACAGCGTGAGGTATTGTGACTGCTACATATATATATACACACACATATATATATACACATATATATATATGAATAAAAGTTATTGGCTCTGAATTTATCAGGAATATGAATTCAACCTTGTACCAAAATATTACAGGGCAAATGAATAGGATTCAATTTAGTGTCATCGATTTTCAAGGAGCAGCACAGGGATAGTTACTAGCTTTGGTTTTATTCTTTTCCTAATGTCATCTAAGAATATTGTGCTAGAATAGAAAGGTGTGAATGGTTAAATTAGGTGTCAGCTTGATTGTGTTGAAGGATGCCTAGATGGCTGGAGAAGCATTGTTTCTGGGGATGGCTGTGGAGGTGTTTCCAGAGGAGATTGGCAGGTGAGGCAGTTTCCAGAGGAGACTGGCAGATAAGACTGAGAGAGGAAGACCTGCCCTCAATGTGGGCAGGCACCATCCAATTGGCTGCTTGCTCCCCACAACCTCCCCACCCTGTGGCAGCTCTGAGGCCTTCAGCCTCAGACAAGCTTCTCTAACAGCCTGGCTTGCTACCAGCTTCTATCATTCTCTAGCTTGCATATGGCCCGTCAGCCTATTGTGGGACTTCGCTTTTAATCATGTGAGCCCATTCTCCCTAATAAATGCCCTTGCATATATCTATCCTATTCATTCTCTTCCCCTGGAGAATCCTGTCAACTAAAGAAAAAAAATCCAACTTTTAAATAATTAACGTTAGTTTTATTCAGAAGTCTTACTGAGGTCTGCAGGCTGGGAGGCCTATAGCTCAGCATCAGCTCTTTAGAGTTGCTCTATCAGAAGGCTCCAATGCAGTATTTTAGTTCACAATTTATAGGAGGTAAAGATTCAATATATGCAAAATCACATCAAAGTTGCTCAGAAGTTACATTAAAGCAGAATCACATCAAGATTTGGATGTAAGAGTACAGCTGGTTATAGATTACAGAAGTATAATCACTAACCTGGTCAGACCTTATTTTATGAGTAAGAAAACACAAGGACTGGTGTCATTTTCATTGAAATGCCTAAGTGAATAAGGTACCATCCAACTTTTAGAAATCTCCATGACACCTTCTGAAATCCAACCTTTTGTACATGAGCTGAAGAAATTCTGCACATGGGCTAGCCTGGCTATGTTCTACAGTCCATAGGAATATAGTGAGTTAGGTAAACAGATATGGAGCATGGGGACCGTGTGCTCTATTCTGAAGTATCTTCAAACATTCTTCTCAAAGAGCTGCAGGTTGTCATAGAGTGAGGGGCTTTGTGAAATTACGCTGGCATGCAGAAATGAGCCAACACGGCATTTATACTTTCTCTCGCAACTTCCACTAACACAAGGGGATAGGAACGACTGTGCTGTCCCTTCATTGGACTAGACGTTTCTCCTATTTATTTATTCAATAACAGCATGTACATTAGAAATGTTCAAAGAGAATACCAGTTGGGTTTATTTTGGTTAGGAAACAAAATGCTGTGTTGATAGTTTCTCTTACTCTTGGGAATGCTTTGCCTACATTCTTTCACTGAGTAAGTATAATTTAAAATTAATATTGCATCACCACTTCATATCCATTGAAATTCCTATTATATATATATAAAAGAAGTATTGAGGGTTTCAAGAAACTGGAACCGTAGGGCACTGCTGATTGGAATGTAAAATGGTTCAGTCACTGTGGAAAACAGTATAGTAGTTTCTTAAAAAAAAAAAAAATAGAATTACCATATGATCCAGCAATTCCACTTACGCATACATACACCAAAAAAAAAAAGAAAGCAAGGACTCAAACAGATATTTGTATGTTGTCAATGTTCATAGCAGCAACATTTACAGTAGCCAAATGGTGAAAACAACTTAAGCATTCTCAGTGGATGAATGGATAAAAAAATGTGTTATATACATACAAGGGAATATTATTGAGCCTTTAAAAAGAAGAAAATTACGACACATGAGTAAAACCTGGAGACATCAGGCCAAGTGAAATAAGCAAGTCATAAAAAGACAAATGCTGTATGAGTTTACTTATATGAGGTATCCCCGGAGCAGTCAAATTCATAGAGACAGAAAGGAGAATGGTGGTTGCCAGAACCTGGTGGAAAGGTTGAAAGGGGAATTATTATTTAAATGAGCAGAGAGTTTTAGTTTTGCAAGATGAAAAAAGTTCTGGAGATGGATCATGGTGATGGTTGCACAACAATGTGAATATACCTAATGCTATTGAGCTGCACACTTAACATGATTAAAGTGGCCAGTTTATGTCAGGTATATTTTACTACAATTGAAATAATTAATGGGGTATCATCTCAAGGAATGCTAGCATAAATAATAAATTGTCATGTGAGTCAAACTCATGTAAGATGTTCAATTTAATAATGAAGTTTGATATTATTGAGGATACAGTGTTAATATATGTTGGACAATAACTATTTGAAATATTACAATCAGTGAAGCTGAAATTACGGTTTGGACTTATCATAGGGAATCTGGTGGATACGGGCCAGGATCTTGGTTTATTGTGCAATATTAGACTACAGGGGAAATCTGTGCAAATGAGCCTTATTCTATTTCTACGATTCTAATTCTAAAATGCATTTGGATCAGATTTTCTATTCTGGAGAAAGAAAAGTTCATCCTGATTGTTTTCATGTCTTAGTTATTGTACTATACCATATTCTTTCTTTCTTTCTTTCTTTTTTTTTGGGGGGGGTGGACAGAGTCTCTCTCTGTCACCCAGACTGGAGTGCAGTGGCACAATCATGGCTTACTGCAACCTTTGCCTCCTGGGTTCAAGTGATTCTCCTGTCTCAGCCTCCTGAGTAGCTGGGATTACAGGCATGGGCCACCACACGTGGCTACTTTTGTATTTTTAGTAGAGACAGGGTTTCGCCATTTTGGCCAGGCTGGTCTTGAACTCCTGACCTCAGGTGATCTGCCCGCCTCAGCCTCCCAAAGTGCTGGAATTACAGGCATGAGCCACTGTGCCTGGCTGTATTCTTATAAATATATTTTATGTTGTATAACCTCCAAGATCAATGAGATGAGCATGACCCAGAGAGATGGTCTGTAGAACACAGCCAGGCTAGCCCATGTGTAGAATTTCTTCAGCTCATGTACAAAAGGTTGAGTTTTAGAAGCTGTCATGGAGATTTCTAAAAGTTGGATGGTACTTTATTCACTCAGACATTTCAGTGAAAAGCCATGTGCCTCCAAATGAAGACTGGTGCTGTATCAGTCATGGTTCTCCAGAGAAAAAGAACCAATAGAGCATATGTCGATACACGGAAAGAGATTTATCATGTGGAATTGGCCCACACAATTATTGAGGCTGAGAAACCCCACAATTTGCCAACTGCAAGTTGGGAAGCTGGCGATGGAGTTCCAGTCCAAACCCAAAGGTTCGAGAATCTGGAGAACCAATGTCATAAGTTCTAGTCTGAATATAAAGGCCCAAAAACCAGAAGCACTGATGTCCAAGAGCAGGAGAAAGTGGATGTCTCAGTTCAAGCAGAGAGAGTCCATTTGCCCTTGCTCTGCCTTTTTGTTCCATTTAGGCCCTTAACAGATAGGACGATGCCCACCTGCATGGGTGAGAGAGACCTTTATTCAGTCTATGGATTAAATGCTAACCTTTTCCAGAAACACTCTCACACTTAAACTCAGAAAAAAACGTTTATGTGAGCATCCCCTAACCCAATCAAGTTGACACATAAGATCAACCATCACAAGTGCCTAGAAGCTTGAATTCCTGTGTTCCTCCCTTAGACACTAAAATGGGGTCTAGCAGTCCTTAGTTCTAGGCCTTTACTTACATCAACTTATTGATAAATTAGGAGCTCAGCTCTGAGTGTAAAGACAGGGGTAAGGAATGGGAGGAGACTAACAGACTGGACTTGGGTAAAGCGTGCAAAGAGCAATGGACACCTCCCTACCATCCCCCATCACTACTATTTATCCCTGTTTCAGAAAGTTTTAAGCAATAATAGTAACATGATGTTAAGAAGTTTGAAGAAGGCCAGGCGCGGTGGCTCATGCCTATAATCCCAGCACTTTGGGAGGCCGAGGTGGGTGTATCACCTGAAGTCGGGAGTTCGAGACCAGCCTGACTAACATGGAGAAACCCCATTTCTACTAAAAATACAAAGTTAAGCAGGCGTGGTGCCACATGCCTATAATCCCAGCTACTAGGGAGGCTGAGGCAGGAGAATCGTTTGAACCTGGGAGGCAGAGGTTGCAGTGAGCCAAGATAGCGCCATTGCACTCTAGCCTGGGCAACAAGAGCGAAACTCCATCTCAAAAAAAAAAACAGAAAAGAAAGAAAGAAAGTTGAAGAAAAGGAGATAATTTTCTCCTTTTCTTTCATCAGACTGATCCTCCAGCGGCTCCCTTGAGGTGATGTATTCTCAGAGGCAGCCACATCTACTAGAAAGTGAGGAAAATAATTGTAGATAATTGTGACTCTTTCTAAAAGTGAGAAACTGTTTGTAATTTTGTAAACACAAATATCTAAGCTAAATTAAAGTAAAGATGTGGGAATTCACACAAATAACACTGGATGACAGAAATGTCCTTTGGGGAATTTGCCTTCCTAAATATAGAAAGGCTTTATCCTGAGCTGCCCACATCGGAATCTACGTGTTGCCCTGTAAGAAAGAATAAGACAAGTGAAAGCGCCACACACACAGCCCTAGAAAGATGTATTACATAAATGGCTGAAAGGGATTTGAGTTCTGTTGGTGCCAAATTGTGTCACAAGGAAGAAAGTTCCAAACTGAGAAACCCCACATCACCATCCCAGAGCCAGTGCACTAGATTGAAGCACTTTTTATTCTTTCTGCTGAACTAGAGAATCACATGGATGTGTCTTCGGAGCACATTTCAGGCAACCATTTCCTTTTCCTCTTGGTGCCAGTCATCCTTCCACTGCAGGCATCTGTATCCATAACACATTCAAGGCATGCTAACTTATGGGACCTGCATGAGACCACATCTCAGAGCACTGTCTGTGAACCGAGGCTATGGTGCTTTTGTGAGGTGTTGGGAAAGGAAGAAAGGAAGGTGGGTGATTAAAGTGAATGGAAACAAAATTACCATTCTCAACTTTGATCTATAAGGATCGGTATGGAGAGGATTATTACTCCCACCCTAAGCTCTCAGAGAACACTCTGCTAGGGCAGTATGACAAAGACACCATCCTCATTGAGGAAACTTCTGTGTTTAGGTGGCTCCACGAGATCATTTATAGTATGAGGAATAAGTTTGTGTATTTCATTTTGCCATGCACAGGTGATAAGGACATAGCCTCTCCTATAAAATGACTTATATTTACACCTCGGTATTTTAAATGCTTCTGTTAAATTACAATACACTCCTTCTACAAGACCCTTGCTCCTGTTGCATTTCCTAACTCCATTCTTACATGGCACAAATCTGTTGTAACAGATTTTTTCCAGCTCGTCATATTGCATAAGGAGAAAGTAATGTTCTGTCACACAACGCTGTTTGTGGTAAACATTTTTTCTCATGATTTCTTCATTACAGTAGTCCCTATGATATAATGGCATTCCAGGTTCAATAATGACACGTCTTTCGACTTTTTCTTTGGTAGGTGGTCTGGTGGGCCCTGTCCTACGAAATTCTTCCAAATACTCTCGAAATTCTTCCATTTTATCTTCTGGGGAATCGAAATCTGTATCCACCTCTTGAAACTGCACTGGCTGCAGCAGCTGCTGCAGCAATAGAAGCAGGAGCAGTGGGTGTGTGGTGATCAGAGTTCTCATCATTTTTCCTGTAGACACTAAAAGAGATAAGGAGATATGTTCTATTGTGATAATGTGCTTGCTTCACATTTCCTGTGAGGGGCACATTTATGCCACATATTGCTGTTCTGGGCTCTAAGATTTTGGATCATTTTTAAATCGCCAACTCATAATCGATCTGAATACTTCTAAATTGTTCACAGAAATGACCTTACTAGGCCTGCAGTTCAGCCTAGAGCTGTGGTAAGAGAAGAAAAGGTGAAGGAAGGAGAATGAGAAAGGGAGAGAAATAAAAGTAAGGAGGATGAAAAGGAAACAAGGAAGAAATGGAGCAAGAGAGAGATTAAAGGCCGGGCGCGGTGGCTCACGCCTGTAAACCCAGCACTTTGGGAGGCCGAAACGGGCGGATCACGAGGTTAGTAGATTGAGACCATCCTGGCTAACATGATGAAACCCCGCCTCTACTAAAAATACAAAAAATTAGCCGGGCGAGGTGGCGGGCGCCTGTCGTTCCAGCTACTAGGGAGGCTGAGGCAGGAGAATGGTGTGAACCCGGGAGGCGGAGCTTGCAGTGAGCGGAGATCATGCCACTGCACTCCAGCCTGGGCGACAAAGCAAGACTCCGCCTCAAAAAAAAAAGAGAGATTAAGGAGAGAAGGAAGGAGAAAGGAAATCAAGATAGCAGTGAGGAGAAAGGGAGGGAGGCAGAGAGGAGGCTCACATGCTTCTTCCGTCTGAAACAAATGCATCTTTTCCCTTTCTAGGAGTTGAGAACTTGCTCTGAAAAGAGCCACCCTCCCCTTTCAAACGTTCCACTTTGATAAGAAAAAAACTCCTTAACCGTGTCTTTCTTTCTCCTCTTGCTCTTTTCTGACCATAGATGCCCTTGGGAAAGGGATTAAGGAAGGTTCAAGTTTGAGCAGCTGGGATAAAAATACATTCTTGAAGTCACCCTAAACTAAAAACAATGACACACAGTAATAGCTAGCATAATGAGGAGTTAAGTGCCAAGCACTAGACTAAGCACTTTAAGTATATTATCACCATCATCCAAACAACCCTATAATAAATATATTATTTTTAGTATTGTTGTTGTTATAACAATGAATGTTGCAAAAAGAAGGTAAAGTTATTACTATCTCTCTGTGAAGAGAAGTTGCTTAAAATCTTACATTAGATCTGGCAGACTCCTGGTTCAAGCCTATTTTTGTCTAATTTCCACACATCTGTTCTTAGCTGGTATTCTATGGCCTCTATCAGTCTGGTTTCCCTTCCTAAGGCTAGACTGTATCTCCTTCTCCAGGCTGTCAAACACAGTGACTACTGAAATGGCCAATCTTAAAACTGAATTTGAGCCCCTGGAGTGCTTTGACAAATTGGTCCACACTCCGTGAAGAACCAACTGTTTTATTGCAGAAGCAATCTCCTGAGTTTTCTTACCTTACCAAGCTCTTTGTAAAAGAAGTCCTACTTGGTGGCAACCTGAGTGATTCTCTAACAGTCGTTCCCTGGAGACCTTGATCTATCAGTGATGGAGATGGACAACCTCCTGTTCTAGGCTGGATACTGAGTTTGTTCATATGTGTGTAGAAAGGTTAGAGAATGATGGAATTAAAGAGAGGTGGATGTTGGGGGACACATCAGAAAGTGGAGACAATATGAAAGTTGAGCATAGGAGTGCAAAGAATGGAAAAGAAAAGAAAAAGCTGCGTAAAATAGTGATGTGAGAATGGGCACTCTGGGGTGGCCGTGTGCCACACTGTCCCTCCCCTCCCTGCTTTTCCTCCCATCCCTGCTTTCACACTCTCATCAGTGTCCTCCAGGAAGTCTCTTCAGAAGAGTGATCCCATGGTGACAGGCCAGAGAGCTCAGAACATATTCTCACGAGAACGTAGAGCCTCTGCAACATCTTGATCTGGAGAGAACATGGACAGTACACGTGTGAAAAGCAGAATTCAGGCAGCTGTGGCCCTGCCCTTTCTACTGCCCGAGAACATGCATAGGGCCTGTCCAGAATACTGTCTTGTTCTTTAAATCTGCAACCTTCTTCACTCTTGATTTATGAATTCAATTGTGGTTTCGTTCTTCTCAAAATCCTTTCTCATCTCAAAGTATGTGTATTTTGTTTTGTACTCCATTCTGTTACTCTTACAGATTCTTGGAAATCTTTCAACCACCTGGAATTTATTTTAATGCATAGTAAGAAGTTAGTGTGGTCTTTTTTCACATGATTCATACATAATCTCAGCATCAATTATTTGGGAAAAAAGCTATTGTTGCATCTCTAATTTTATTTATTTATTTATTTATTTATTTATTTATTTATTTGAGACGGACTCTGGCTCTGTCGCCCAGGCTGGAGTGCAGTGGCCGGATGTCAGCTCGCTGCAAGCTCCGCCTCCCAGGTTCACGCCATTCTCCTGCCTCAGCCTCCCGAGTAGCTGGGACTACAGGCACCCGCCACCTCGCCCGGCTACTTTTTTGTATTTTTTTTGTAGAGACGGGGTTTCACCTTGTTAGCCAGGATGGTCTCGATCTCCTGACCTCGTGATCTGCCCGTCTCGGCCTCCCAAAGTGCTGGGATTACAGGCTTGAGCCACTGCGCCCGGCCTCATCTCTAATTTTAAAAGCTACTTTCTATATTTCGTAATTCTGTTTCTGAACACTTTTTTCTGTTTTGATGTGCCATAATATGCTGTTTTACTTATTATAATTTTACTGGTTTTTTTTTTAAGAGTCACAGTCTCACAATGTTGCCTGGGTTGACTCAGAACTCCTGGGTTCAAGGAATCCTCCCACAGCCTACCAAGTAGCTTGGACTACCGGTGCACTCCACTGTACCTGTACTTATTATCATTTTGTGAAACATTTTGATATCTCATAAAGCAATCTACACTCATTCCTCTTCTTATTCAAATGTTCACTATGGAGACAAACAGAAAGTAGATTATAGGGTGCCTGGGACAGGTGGTAGAAATGAGGATTAACAGTAAATGGGAGAAAGAGAGACAGAGGAGAGAGACAGAGAGAGATAGACAGGGTGGCAGTGAGGGAGGGAGGGAGAACACAGAATAAATAGTGTTGAAACAAGATCACTCAGTGTTTCTGAAGTTTCTGCCTGGTAATCTCACACAGCAGAAACTCCTGGCCTACCTGGGGAATATAGGCGTCTTGGTTTTTCCTGGGTTCTCACTAATTGAAATTTCTGTGGATGAATCCAGAAATTTGCATTTTAAACAAATTTAAAGGTGATTCTTAGTTCACTAAAGTTGAAGGAGGAATTTCTTAATATGCATTAAAATGAACTTCTGAAAAAGAAAACATCAGAAAACAGTAGGGAAAATGTTTGGCCTTTTCAGCAAATGTTCTTGGAAGAAGAATGGGATGAGTCGCTTCCTCCTTTGGGCTGTTGTGAATCATGTTGCTATGAACATGGGCACACAAATACCTGTTCAAGTCCCTGCTTTTCCTCCCTGTTTTTACACTTGCTTGGAAGGTTTATTGCAACTTAGATTTGCAGACTGAGAAAGGCCTTGGAAAGGTTGTCTATCTAGTTTCTCTTCCTAAAATCTGAGCCCCAGATCAGAACTCTGTATTTAAACACACACATAAGAAGTTTACAGTAAAAAGAAAAGACTGGAATAAGTAATGGGCTTGTAGGTGGACCAATGTATTTCAGAAGGATTATTAAGTGGTATTTTAAATTTTTAAATTTAAAATTAAAATGTAAATTTAAAACTGATTTAAATTAAATTAATTTTTTAAAAAATTTTTGAACACTTTATATAATGAAGCATCAATAAATCATGATCATATAATAATTATATAGCCTTAATCACAAAAGGAAAAACTAAATTAAATCTTTTAAATTGACAATAAATATAATAACTTACAAACTCAGTGCTGATGAAAGTGTGATGAGATGTTTCTGTCAAAAAGAAATTGTTATAATTTTTTGGAAAATTTGAGAAATACAATAAAAAGAATAGCTGATACTTTCCTCTAGCATTTCAATAGCTAGAATTCTAAGTTGCAATAATTTATATTGAAAGACAAACAGCAAATTTTACTTAAAAGGGGAAAAAACTGAAATTTTAAAATACAAATACCCAAAAAGGTGGGAAAGGAAAAGGTTAAAATGAGTCTGATGTATTTATAGAAATGACAATAAACATTGCAACAATAATTATTATTATAAGAGCTAATATTTATTGAGGCACTCAGTATTTTATGTGCATAGAATTGTATATTCTTAGAATGGGCTATTTTCCAGAATTTACAAATTTATTAATTAATAAAATTTTAGATCATCTGAGAAACAAAGAGAATAGAAAAAAGAAAAAAATTAAAAATTTAGAGATATTAAATATTTTGTGATATAATATTATAGTAGTAGGACTCCCTGGTTGACAGTGAGAAAAATTCCAAACAAATTACCTTAAATGCAAGGGGCACTGTATTGACTCACAGAACTTGGAAGTCCAAGAGGTAGGGCAGGAGACAGAAATCAAATTCTTGACTAGACTCTTGTTCCTACTCTCTCCCACTCTACTCTCCTTTGTACATTCACTTTATTCTCACGTAGGGTCTCTCCATGTAATGAGAGACCCTACGCAGTCATTACATGGAGAGACACTGCCCCTTTGTGGCCTTATATTTAGGGTCACAGTAGGAAGTGCCATTTTCTCCCACCTTCACCCAACATGGAAAATAACCTTTCTGATTGGCCGTGCTTCTGCCACATGAATAAATCCAGGGATGTGGGGCACTCTGATTGGCTACCTGAAACACATGTCCTCTTTCAGAAGTAAAGGCAAAACTACACAATTAAAACCCAACAGAATTCCAATTGTCGACAGAAGGGCTGTTCCCTATTACACAAAAAAGGAATAGAGACCGAATCTGAAAGTAATAAACGTGCTTTGCTGTTTAGCTGGGGGAAAATCAAAACTCTCCATCTATAGCATGTTCCCAATTAACAGAAATATAGATTACATGGGAAAGAAAAGAAAAAAAAATAGAAAATAAGTTGTTATTTCTGAATGATATATTTCTGGGTAATTTTTTATTCTAATCTTTAAAAGAGACAATTTTACAAATTCAAAAAAATAACAAAATGTCATTGAAGAAGTGAGGTTTTAAGAACTGGATTGGGCATGTTCTTAAATATTAAGTGCTATTTTTCCAGACTCCCACATGTTTATATCAGTAAACTCAATTTTCTTCAGCATCAGGAAAATCTATGCCTTAGTTTGAGTGGTTGAGAAAAGACAGATTATAAAACTTCAAAACTTAGAATTAGACTAACCTTTGTGAATAAATCCCAGGGTGTCTCTTAGTTAAATCCGGTAGAAAAAATATAAGTTTTAACAGCTTTAAATTTTCACAAACATTTTGAGGCAATATTTATGTCTCAAACCTTTACACCCATGATTGAACTGAGAATGGTACCTGTCATGCGCGTCCGTGTGAAGAGACCACCAAACAGGCTTTGTGTGAGCAATAAAGCTTTTCATCACCTGGGTGCAGGCAGGCTGAGTTGGAAAAGAGAGTCAGCGAAGGGAGATAAGGGTGGGGCCGTTTTATAGGATTTCGGTAGGTAAAGGAAAATTACAGTCAAAGGGAGGTTGTTCTCTGGCGGGCAGAAGTGGGGGTTACAAGGTGCTCAGTGGAGGAGATTTTTGAGCCAGATTGAGCCAGGAAAAGGACTTTCACAAGATAATATCATAGCTTAAGGCAAGGACCGGCCATTTTCACTTCTTTTGTGGTGGAATGTCATCAGTTAAGGCGGGGCAGGGCATTTGCACTTCTTTTGTGATTCCTCAGTTACCTCAGGCCATCTGGGCATATAAGTGCAAGTCACAGGGGATGCGATGGCTCGGCTCTGGCTCTGAGGCCTGACATTATTCATAGTTTTTGAGTAAATAAAAGATGTTCTTATTTAAAAAAAAAAAAAAAAGAGCACATTCACAAAAATTACTGAAATACTTGATTACACACACATAAACTGAATCGCATACCACATACATGAGTGCATAGAAAATTTCACCATAAACAAAAAACAATATAAGAATCTCTAAAGACACCAAATATAAGATTCAAAGACCACAAATAGTTTAAAAATACTTTCTAAACATGTGCAGTGTGAATGAGCTTCTCAAACTCAGGTGTAAATAAAATGTTAATTCCTTCTCTAAATCCAACATATCTGTACCGAAACCCCAACTATTGAAGGTGGCAGCAAAATGTAGCTCAGTTATTACTCTAGGTGTCTTCCACCTTTCTTACCGAATCAGAGAAACCCAGGAATCTGCAGTTGTCCTAGTACAAAAAGTTCAGTACCTTATATGTGAGTGCTGATTGGCATTATCAAAGTTTCTCTTTCTGTTATAAATGGCCTAAAGATTGAGCAGAGGTTTTCCTCTGTCTTTCAGGTATCTAAGAATGTAATGCTAATGCTATTAACTTCCACTTGAACCATCCAGGCCCAAAGATATGACAACTTCTTGTGTTGTAGAAACAAAGAAGTTCTCCCTTTCTTTTCCAGTCTTCTACAGCAATAAAAGCTAAATGCCAATCTATAACATATGACAAGGTAGAAAATGGCACTTTAAGAGGGCTGCATAATATAGTTCATATTATGCTCACTGCCAGTCTTTATTCAGATTGTATTCAATGTGAGCCAGTCACTCTAGTCTCTTCCTTCCTTCCTCTGGGTCCTTATGTCTGTGAAGAGAAACTAATAGGTTCCAGGCTGGTATAGCCTCAAGCAACACCTGAGGCTCCCTATACTTTTAGAGAACTAAAATACTTTAGACATGGCTTTGAAAAACAAGAGAGAGCAAGAAAGTTAGCAAAGTGGTAGAGTAGAAGATTCTCTGGCATGACTCCCTACCAAAAAATATAACTAGAAAATACTCAAAGACAAAAATACCACCCTGAATCCCTGAATGCAACAGAACTTAGGGGAGAAGTGGCAAAATCCCCTTGGTCCACAGAATCAAAACAAGCCACCACCAGTAAGAGAAATAGCCATTTTAAACTGTGCCAACCCTTCCCAAGCGGCCAAGCCTTCCCCAACCCTTCCTCTTCCATGGAGCATTTCTGTGGCCAGCCACTTCTCCCTGACAATCACACAGACAGGCCTGCATGACAGTCACACAGACAGGCCCGCATAGCACTCCACTTATATAGACAAATTTCCACAGAGCTACCTTAACATTGAGCAAATAGTTAAACCTAGGGAAATCGGTGCCCAGACATCAAGGAAATGAAACATATGGTCAGTAGGAGCCTTGCATGAGCTTCTCCCTAACCTGGAGCAAGTCAAAATAATAGGGACAGCCTTACATTCTTAGTGCCAGGACCCGTCTCGGGTCCTGAGATGAGTCAAGGTAACAGAGGCAGCTGTTTGAATAGTTTTATTGGAGAGTCTAGGGCAGCTCTCCAGACCAAGCTGTAAAGGAGATAAGATAGAAATAATCACTCTGGTACCACAGTAGACAGGACTTGAAGGCACTGGGGTGCTCACAGCTTAATCAGACTTATCAAGCTTTTTTTGTTTGTTTGTTTGTTTGTTTGTTTGCCTCTGACCTTCTAGTTGAAACAAAATTAGTTATCAATAGACTTAGACAAATGCTATACTGCATGTAGGCACATAACCCCAATCTATAGAAGAAAATTTCAACACTTTGAGTTGGTCTGATGGAATTATCTCCAGCCTTCTCCCTGTACCCTGTAACAGCAATAAATTCCCTTCTTTTCTAGTTTGTCTGCTTCTTTTTATTGGGCCACAAGAAAAAGCAGCTGAACCTGGCTTATATCCAGGAACGTTTCCTTACACACATGGTTGCTGAGGTGAGAGGAGAGAATTGGAGGTGAACATCCGATCCCACCACTAATCTGGGAGTTTTCATGGGAAGCCCCATTCTGGTCCCTTCCCACAGGAACTATTGGGAGTGCCAGGAGGACCGGACCACCTGGGGTGAATTGAGGTGCTGACTGCAGTGACTGGCACATGAATCATGGTGTCTACTCAGTGCTCCAAACAGTGAGGATACCCCACTGAAGAGATTGGCTGGCATCATAGCACCACAGGGGGCACAATCTGTGGGAAGGCCCAAATTCCTAGCCAGGTTTTTCACAAAGCCCAAGTGCTCACATGGAACCTTTCTCTGGCCTGGAAACAACTAAAAGATCAGGATTAAGTTGCAGTGCTTGCTTATGTCTTTCTCAGACTGGGAAACAATGACTGGACAGTGATTTCTTTCTAAAGCAGTGTTTAAGTTCCAGTGTTCTCTGTAAATCTTCCCCCAACTAGAAAACAATGCCAGGGCAACAAGTTAGTTCTAGTGGAGTGTTTTAATTCTGGTGCTCTCTATAAGTCTCTCCCAGAACCAGAAGCAACAACAAGCCAGGTCTTTAAAAAGTGCTACATTTTTAGTTTATCTCTTCAGGATTGAGAGAGCCTGGAAGAAAAAAATCTAGTTATGTTAACAGAGATTCTTTACAAATGCAGATTTTCCCCCACGAAGGACACTTTGCAGGGCCATTTCAGAGAAACATGTTGTGATGGTTAATACTGAGGGTCAACATGATTGGATTGAAGGATGCAAAGCATTGATGTTGGGTGTGTCTGTGAGGATGTTGCCAAAGAAGATTAACATTTGAGTCAGTGGGCTGGGGAAGGCAGATTCACCCTTAATCTGGTGGGCACAATCTAATCAGCTGCCAGTGAATATAAAGCAGCCAGAAAAATGTGAAAATGTGAGACTGGCCTAGCCTCCCAGCCTACATCTTTCTCCCGTGCTGGATGCTTCCTGCCGTTGAACATCAGACTCCAAGTTCTTTGGTTTTGAAACTCCAACTGGCTCTCCTTGCTGCTCAAGCTTGCAGACAGCCTATTGTGGGACCTTGCGATCATGCAAGTTAATACTTAATAAACTCCCCTTTATATATAAGCATCTATCCTATTCATTCTGTCCCTCTAGGGAACTCTGACTAATACAAATTTTGGTACCGGGAGTGATTCTAGTGGAAGAGAATATTAAGGATCGAATTCTTTTATTGGTTTTGGGGATTCTGGAGTTAGCTGCTTAATATGGTTAGACCCCAAAATGCTAAGGACTGTACTTCTAATAGTATGGAAAACACTGATAGGCCTTGGCATTAACTGTTTAGAGACTTATGCAAAATAAATGCACTTGACACTCCTGATTCACCACTCAGGAGAGGCAAGGAGTTTAGTGACTCTATACATAATACCTTTGATTATATGTGGAGAGCCAAGGAACTTAATGAAGCTGTTAGTTGTTCCTAAGTTCAGTGAACAAAGTGATGAAAGATAATCATGAACTCAGGGATTCGGTCTCCCAGCTTCAGAAGCAGGTACTGAACCTCAAATCTGCTAAGATTGCTTTGAGCGAGAGTCTTCTCTCCCATAGAAAAGGAGCTGAAATTGTGGAAAAACAGACACAGATTTTTATCACACAAGTGATTGACCTGCCACAAAAGGGGCACACACAGCCTTGCCAGGTATCTACTGTTAAAGTGAGGGCATTGACTGGAATGGGACCCTGCAACTTGGAATGGGGATGTGTGGGAGGACCCTGATGAAGCTGGGGACAGTGAGTTTGTAAACTGTGATGAAACTTTTCTGCCAGAATAAACAGCTTTCCCATCCCTAGTAGTGGTAACATCCCCTCCCCAACCCATGCTGCCATCAGCCTTTCCACCTTTGTCTGAGGAGATAAACCCTGTGCTGTCTGAGACAACGGTGATGGCTCCCCATAAGGCAGTTGCCAGACTAAATAATGTTGATTCACCTCAGGAGCCACCCTTAACACTCCTGTCTGCTTCTAGACCTATAACTAGACTAAAGTACCAGAGGGCCCCTAGAGGTGATGTTGAGAGTGTGACCCATGAGGAGGTATGCTATACTTGAAAAGAACTGCTTGAGTTCTCTTATTTGTATAAACAGCAACCTGGAGGGAGTGGGAATGGATATTAAGGGTATGGGATAACGGTGGAAAGAAACATAGAGCTGGATCAGGCTGAATTTATTGATTTGGGCCCACTAAGTAGGGACTGTGCATTTAACATTGCAGCTCAGGGTGTTAAAAAGAGTTCTAATAGTTTATTTGCTTGGTTAGCTGAAATACAGATTAAAAGATGGCCCACTGCGAGCAAACTGGAAATGCATGATCTCCCTTGGTTTAACATAGAGGAAGGAATCCAAAGGCTTAGGGAGATTGGGATGGTGGAGTGGATTCATCACTTTAGACCTACTCATCCCAGCTGGGAGGGTCCAGGAGATATACCCTTGATCAATGCCTTGCAAAATAGATTTGTAAGGGCAGCACCTGCATCTTTGAAGAACCCTGTACTTGCTCTTCTCTGTATGTCAGGTCTAACAGTGGGAACCACAGTCACTCAACTACAAAATGTAAATACAGTGGGAATAATTGGATCCTGAGGTGGCAGAAGCCAAGTGGCATCACTCAACCATCAAAGGCACGGAGGGTGTAGCTATCATAAAGGACAGCAGAGACAAAGCAGCAATAAGAATAGTCTGACTCATGTAGAACTCTGGCATTGGCTAATTAATCACAGTGTTCCTAGAAATGAAATTGACAGGAATTTGATTCCTACTTAATTTATATAAGGAGAAAACTTCTAGGTCGAATGGACAAAAGACTAATTTGAATTATAAAAACAGAGAGTCACGGCCCCTAAATCAATTTCCAGACGTGAGCTAGTTTACAGACCCAGAACTTCTTGAATGAAAGGGAGGCTGGGTCCTTTTGAGGGAGGATTTCACTACATTACTGACAATTTATGCAGTGAATCTTTCTCCCATCCTTCCCCAAGAAGACCTCCAGCCTTCTACCAGCGTAACTGTACATTGGGAAAGTGCAATGATCAGGCATTTTGGGGACTACTGGACACGGGATCTGAGCTGATGTTGATTCCAGGAGACCCAAAACATCATTGTGGTCCTCCAGTTAAAGTAGGGGCTTATGGAGGTCAGATAAATAATGGAGTTTTAACTCAGGTCCCACTTACAGTGGGTCCCCAGACTCATCCTAGGGTCATTTCCTTAGTGCCAACACGCATAACTGTCATAGGCATACTTAGCAGCTGGGAGAACCCCCACATTGGCTCCCTGACTGGTAGGGCGAGGACTATTATGGTGGGAAAGGCCAAACGGAAGCCGTTAGAGATACCTCTACCTAGAAAAACAGTAAATCAACAATAATATTGTATCCCTGGAAGGAGGGCAGAGATTAGTGCCACCTTCAAGGAATGGAAAGATGCAGGGATGAGGATTCCCATCACATTCGCATTAGGTCTCTCATTTGGCCTGTGCAGAAGACAGATAGATCTTGAAGAATGACAGTGGATTATTGTAAGCTTCACCAAGTGGTGACTCCAATTGCAGCTGCTGTACCAGATATGGTTTTCTTTCTTGAGCGAATTAGCACATCTCCTGATACCTGGTATGCAGTCATTGACTTGGTAAATGCCTTTTTCTCCATTCCGGTCCATGAGGCCCACCAGAAGCAATTTGCCTTCAATTGGCAAGGCCAGCAATATACCTTTACTGTCCTACCTCAGGGGTATATCAACTCTCTGTCTTTATGTCATAATCTTATTCAAAGAGACCTTGCTTGCTTTTCACTTCTGCAAGATATCACACTGCTGGTCCACTACATTGATGACATTATGCTGAATGGATCCAGTGAGCAAGAAGTAGCAAATGCACTGGACTTATTGGTGAGACATTTGCATGCCAGAGGATGGGAAATACATCTGACTAAAATTCAGGGAACTTCTACCTCAGTAAAATTTCTAGGGGTCCAGTGGTGTGGGGCCTGTCAAGACACTCCTAAGGTGAAGGATAATTTGCTGCATTTGGCCCCTCCTACAACTAAGAAAGAGGCACAATGCCTAGTGGGCCTATTTGGATTTTGGAGGCAGCACATTCCTCATTTGGGTGTGTTACTCCAGCCCATTTGTTGAGTGACCCGAAAGGCTGCCAGTTTCGAGTGGGGTCCAGAACAGGAGAAGGCTCTGAAACAGGTCCAGGCTGCTGTGCAAGCTGCTCTGCCACTTGGGCCATATGACCCAGCAGATCTAATGGTGCTTGAAGTGTCAGTGGTAGATAGGGATGCTGTTTGGAACCTTTGGCAGGTCCCCATACATTAATCACAGTGGAGGACTCTAGGATTTTTGGAGCAAGGCACTGTCATCTTCTGCAGGTAACTACTCTTCTTTTGAGAGACAGCTCTTGGCCCGTTACTGGGCTTTGGTGGAAACTGAAAGTTTGACTATGGGTCATCAAGTCACCATGCGACCTGAACTGCCTATCATGAACTAGGTGTTTTCTGACCCATCTAGCCACAAAGTGGGTCGTGCACAGCAGCATTCCATCATCAAATGGAAGTGGTATATATACGATTGGACTCAGGAAGGTCCTGAAGGCACAAGTAAGTTACATGAGAAAGTGGTGCGAATGCCCATGATCTCCACTCCTGCCACCCTGCCTTCTCTCTCCCAGCCTGCACCAATGGCTTCATGGGGGGGTTCCCTGTGATCAGTTGACAGAGGAAGAGAAGACTAGGACCTAGTTCACAGATGGTTCTGCATGATATGCGGGCACCACCCGGAAGTGGACAACTGCAGCACTATAACCCCCTTATAGGACATCCCTGAAGGACAGTGGTGAAGGGCAATCTTCCCAGTGGGCAGAACTTAAAGGAGGGCACCTGGTTGTGCACTTTGCATGGAAGGAGAAATGGCCAGATGTGTGATTATATACTGATTCATGGGCTGTAGCCAATGGTTTGGCTGGATGGTCAGGGACTTGGAAGAAGCATGATTGGAAAATTGGTGACAAATTTGGGGAAGAGGCATGTGGATGGACCTCTTTGAGTGATCAAAAGCTATAAAGATATTTGCATCCCATGGGAGTGCTCACCAATGAGTGACCTCAGAAGAGGAGGATGTTAATAATCAAGTGAATAAGATGACCCTTTCTGTGGACACCACTCAGCCTCTTTCCCCAGCCACCCCCGTCATCGCCCAATGGCCCATGAACAAAGTGGCCATGGTGGCAGGGATGGAGGTTATGCATAGGCTCAGAAACATAGACCTCCACTCACCAAGGTTTACCTGGCTACAGTCACTGCTGAGTGTCCAATTTGCTAGCAGCGGAGGTCAACACTGAGCCCTCGATATGGCACCATTCTTCAGGGTGATCAGCCAGCTACCTCGTGACAGGTTGATTATGTTAAACCTCTTTCATCATGGAAAGGGCAAAGGTTTGTCCTCACTGGGATAGACAATTACTCCCTATATGGATTTGCCTATCCTGCATGCAATGCTTCTGCCAAGACTGCCATCTGTGGACTCCAAGAATGCCTTATTCACTGTCATGGCATTCCACACAGCATTGCTTCTGACCAAGGCAATCAGTTCATGGCTGAAACAGTGTGGCAGTGGGCTTATTCTCATGGATTTCACTGGTCTTACCATGTTCCCCATTATCCTGAAGCATCTTGATTGATAGAATGGTGGAATGGCCTTTTGAAGTCACAATTACAATGCCAACTAGGTGACAATACTTTGGAGGGCTGGGGCAAAGTTCTCCAGAAGGCCATGTATGCTTTGAATCAGCTTCCAAAATATGGTACTGTTTCTCCCATAGCCAGGATTCACGGGTCCAGGAATCAACAGGTGGAAGTGGAAGTGGCACCATTCACCATCAACCATAGTGATTCACTACCAAAATATTTGCTTCCTGTTCCCACAACATTACATTCAGTTGGCCTAGAGGTCTTAGTTCCAGAGGGAGGAACACTGTCACCAGGAGACACACAATGATTCCATTAAGCTGGAAGTGAAGATTGACACCTGGACACTTTGGGCTCCTCCTACCTTTAAGCCTAAGAAGGCTAAGAAGAGAGTTATAGTGTTGACTGGGGTGATTGACTCCGGCTATCAAGATGAAATCAGTCTACTACTCCACAACAGAGATAAGGAAAGAGTATACATAGAATACAAGAGATTCATTAGGAAGTCTCTTAGTATTACCATGCCCTGTGATTAAGGTCAATGAAAAACCACAATAGCCCAATTCAGGCAGGACTACAAATGGCCCAGACCCCTCAGGAATGAAGGTTTGGGTCACTCCACCAGGAAAAAAAACCACGACCTGCTGAGGTGCTTGCTGAAGGCAAAGGGGATAGAGAATGGGTAGTAGAAGGTCATCAATACCAGCTACGACCACGTGATCAGCTGCAGAAACAAGGACTGTAACTGTCATGAGTATTTCCTCCTTCTTTTGTTAAATGTATGTTTGTGCATGTATACACTATTACTAGGAAAATATCTTCATTTTATTTCCTTTTCCGTTATCATGTGACATAAGATTGATTGACTTCATATCAGCATGTAAGTATTGTTAACTTTATGTAATAGTATTTAGATTGGGGATTGGTGCATTTCCGGTTGTACAAAGGATAGTTGTATTATGTCAGGCATAATTATAACATTGTTGTCTTTATTTGAAGATTATGTGTGTTCTGAGATGTGTATGGGTTCAAGTTGACAAGGGGTGGACTTGTGACGGTTAATACTGAGTGTCAACTTGATTGGATTGAAGGATGCAAAGTATTGATCCTGGGTGTGGTTAAAGGAAAATGACTTTTGAGTCAGTGGGCAGTAGGGGGGCAGATTCACCCTTAATCTGGTGGTCACAATCTAATCAGCAGACAGAAAAATGTGAAAAGGTGAGACTGGCGTTGGCTCCCAGCCTACATCTTTCTCCCGTGCTGGATGCTTCCTGCCCTCGGGCATCAGACTCCAAGCTCTTCGGTTTTGAGACTCAGACTGGCTTTCCTTGCTGCTCAAGCTTGCAGACTTGTGGGATCTTGTCTGCAAGATTGTGGGATCTTGTGATCATGTTAGTTAATACTTAATAAACTCCCCTTTATATACATACATCTATCCTATTATGTCCCTCTAGGGAATCTTGACTAATACATGTTTTGGGATAAAATATTTTTGTTTTCTTCCTTGTCTCATAATGTTATGCCAGAGTCAGACTGGAAAGTAAGCCACGATATATACAGTTAAATAAAGCCCATTTAATGAGAAATTATGGTTTGTAGGGCATGACTCCCCAGACCTCTTAAATAGGAATTTGGGTAAGATTAAAAAAAAAAAAATCAGAGCTTAGTCCTCAAATGAGATATTACCTCTCCCTAGTTAACATGGCTATTATCAAAAAGAAAAATGTATAGCAGATTCTGGTGAGGATGTGGAGAAAGGGGGATGTTCATACACTGCTGGTGGGAATATAAATTAGTCTAGCCACTATCCAGAACAGTGTGGATGTGCCTCAAAAAACTAAAAATAAAACTAACATATGATCCAGCAATCCCACTGCTGGATATATACCCAAAAGAAAGGAAATCAATATATCAAAGTGGTATCTGCACGCTTATGTTTATTGCAACAGTATTCACAATAGCCCAGTTACAGAGTTGACCTAAGTGCCCATCAACTGATTAACAAATAAATATAATGTAATATATATAAATGATGGAATATTATTCATTCATAAAGAACCAATGAACTTCTGTCATTTGCAGCAACATGGATGGAACTAGAGGTCATTCTGTGAAGTGAAATCAGTCAGTCACAGAAAGACAAATATTGCACATTTCATTCATATCCAGGAGCCCAAAAAATTGATCCCATGGAGGCAGAAAGTAGAATGACAGTTACCAGAGATTGGGAAAGGGTGGAAGAGGAAGGTAAGAAAGGCTAGTTAATGGGTAGAAAAATACAGTTAAGTAGAAGGAATAATTTCTAGCATTCAATAGCATAGTAGGGTGACTATAGTTACCAATAATTTATTGTACATTTCAAAATAGCTAGAAGAAAAGACTTGGAATGTTCCCAACACAAAAAAATGATAAATGTTTGAGGTAGTGGATATCCTAGTTACCCTAACTTGATATTACACTTTGTATGCATGTATCAAAGTATCCAGTGTATCTTATAAGTAGATACAATTATTATGTATTAATTAAAAAAGAAAGAAAGGAAAAAACTAGGAACATCTCCAGCCAAGACGGATAATACAGACCTGATTTACTTCCCCACCCAAAAGTATAAAAAACTAACAAAAAGCATTAAAACTTATTTTCAAGACACTGAACCTGAGGCAACAAAACACACTCATCATTGAGAGAGAGAACCAAACAAGGTGAGCCCTACGATCACTCAGCTTACTGTCTATAGAGATTTTAGGCAAAAGTGAAGAAAGAGTAAACTTAGAGTTTTCAGACTACCTCAGTTCAGGACATGCAACTGAGAGGCCAATGAAACTTGAACCTCTAGGATAGAATATGTGAAATGAGAAAGCTGCATCAAGACATAACCTTAGAGATCTGCACAGAGCTCCTGTGACGGTTAATACTGAGTGTCAACTTGACTGGATTGAAAGATGTAAATTATTGATCCTGGGTGTGTCTATGAGGGTGTTGGCAACAGAGATTAACATTTGAGTCAGTGGGCTGGGAAAGGCAGACCCACCCTTAATCTGGGTAGGCACCACCTAATCAGCTGCCAGCGGGGCTAAAATATAAAACAGGCAGAAAAAAAATGTGAAAAGGCTAGACTGGCCGAGCCTCCCAGCCTACATCTTTCTCCCATGCTGGATGCTTCCTGCCCTCAAACATCAGACTCCAGGTTTTCAATTTTGAGACTCAGACTGGCTCTTCTTGCTCCTCAGCTTGCAGATGGCCTATTGTGGAATCTTGTGTGATTGTGTGAGTTAATACTTAATAAACTCCCCTTTATATATCTATCTATCCTATTAGTTCAGTCCCTCTAGAGAACCCTGACTAATACAGCTCCCCTCAGGCATTCAGCAGTGGACTATTGATCGCATGTGGAAGATAATCACCAGAGACTGGGGAAAGAACCATCTAAAAGGATCAGAGGGAATAGTGGCTATTCCTACCAGCCATACTAGAAAAAGTAAAATGTAATAGGGCATTAGGCAGAGTACTCAGGAAGGTCTCTCCTTAGTAGTGGTTGATAATTAGCTCCAGACTAAGTGCTTCTTCAGAGCTACCTAACAAATCATAAAATCAAGATCCAAAAAGATCCAAGTGGTTCCAAGTAGCTTAAACGTATCCTTAAACAACACTCAAGAAGATTTATAGGAATATACAAATATTCCTACAAGGTAAGCCAACAATGTAGAATTCAAAACATCTGAAATCCAATCAAAATTACCAAGCATATAAAAAAGCAGGAAAACACAAACCTTTATGAGGAGAACAATCAGTCAATGGAAACCGAACCAGAGCAATTACAAATTTCAGAATTAACAGAGAAACAGTTACCACGTAGGCAAAAGAATGGGTTGAGTTCTACATAGGCAAAAGAATGGGTTGAGTTTTAGATGACTGAAAAAAAAAAAAAATCAAACTTTTAGAGACAAAAACTACAATGTGTGGAATTAAAAAAAAAATACACTGGTTGTGATTAGTGGCAGATTAGAAATTGCGTGAGAAAAAATAGTATACAATAAATGCAAGTAGCCCTAGAGTCTCTAAAGGGGAGAACTGGGGAAATTAAAATTTTTTGAAGATATAATGGCCAAAAGTTTTCAAAACTTGATGAAAAGTATACATTCACAGATGCAAAAATCTCAGCAAGTCACAAGAACAAAACATGAAGGAAATACATCAAGGTATATCGTGCTCCAAGTGAGACGGGGAGAAAACAGTGATAGGGAAAACCTTAGAACCAATCTTACAAATAAAAGACATATTATGGTCAGCGCCAGGCATGATGGTTCACACCTGTAATCCCAGTACTTTGGGAGGCCAAGGCAGGTGGATCACTTGAGGTCAGGAGTTTGAGACCAGCCTGGCCAACATGGTGAAACCTCATCTATACTAAAAATACAAAAATTAGCAGGGCATAGTGGAGCATGCCTGTAGTCCCAGCTACTCTGGAGGCTGAGGTGAACAAATGGCTTGAGCCCAGGAGGTGGAAGTTGTAGTGAGCCAAGATAGTACCACTGCACTCCAGCCTGGGCAACAGAGCAAGACTCTGTCTCAAAAAAAAAAAAAAAAAAAAAAAGAAGAAGAAGAAGACATGTTATGATCAGAGAAACAAGGATAAACTTGACATTAGATTTTTCATCTGAAATAATATTAGAAAGAATACAATGCAAAAGCATCATTAAAGTTCTGAAAGTATGAAAAATTCCTGCAAATTCTATACTTTGCAAAAATATCTTTCAAAAACTCAGGCAAAATAAACACAAAACAAAGAATTTATCACCAGCAAACCCACACTGCAAGATGTATTTTAAAAAATTATACAGGCAGGAAGAAAATGGATTTCTGCATCTATACAAGGGAAGAAAGAATGTTACAAATGGTAACTATGTGTGATTTTTCTCATTATTTAAATTTATTTAAAATATAATTGACTTTAAAATAGCAGTTATTGGCGAGGTGCAGTGGCTCACACCTGTAATCCCAGCACTTTGGGACACCGAGATGGGTGGATCACCTGAGGTCAAGAGTTTTAGACCAGCCTGGCCAACACAGTGAAATCCCATCTCTACTAAAAATACAAAAATTAGTGGGGCATGGTGGTGGGCGCCTGTAATCCCAGCTACTGGGGAGGCTGAGGCAGGAGAATCACTTGAACCTGAGAGGCAGAGGTTGCAGTGAGCTGAGATTGCACCTCTGCACTACAGCCTGAGTGACAGAGCAAGACTCCATCTCAGAGGAAAAAAAAAAAGCAATTATTATATATGGTGTAATGTGGTTTACATCATATATAAAAGTAAAATACATGACAATATCAGCACAAAATTTGACAGGAGAGAAATAGAAGTATATTATTGTAAGGTTCTTATGCTGTAGAAGTAGTATATCAGTTGGGGGCCAGGTACAGTGGCTCAGGCCTGTAATCCAGCACTTTGGGAGGCTGAGGCAGGTGGATCACCTGAGGTCAGGAGTTTGAGACCAGCCTGGTCAATAGCGTGAAACCCCATCTCTACTAAAAATACAAAAATTAGCCAGGCATGATGGCTGATGCCTATAATCCCAGCTACTCAGGATGCTGAGACAGGAGAATTGCTTGAACCCAGGAGGTGGAGGTTGCAGTGAGCCAAGATGATGCCATTGCACTCCAGCCTGAGCAACAAGAGCAAAACTCCATCTCTTAAAAAAATAAATAAAATAAATAGTAATATAGGTTGAAAGTAGGCTGTGGTAAGTTACAGATAAGACTCAACTATACACTATCTACAAGAAATGTACATTATATGAAGACACAAAGAAATTAACAGTAAAAGGATATGAAAACATACACCTTGGCCGGGCGCGGTGGCTCAAGCCTGTAATCCCAGCACTTTGGGAGGCCGAGACGGGCGGATCACGAGGTCAGGAGATCAAGACCATCCTGGCTAACACGGTGAAACCCCGTCTCTACTAAAAAATACAAAAAACTAGCCGGGCGAGGTGGCGGGCGCCTGTAGTCCCAGCTACTCGGCAGGCTGAGGCAGGAGAATGGCGTAAACTCGGGCGGCAGAGCTTGCAGTGAGCTGAGATCCGTCCACTGCACTCCAGCTTGGGCGACAGAGCGAGACTCCGTCTCAAAAAAAAAAAAAAAAGAAAAAGAAAACATACACCTTGCTAATGCTGGTCAAAGGAAAACTGGAGTGGCTATATTAATATTAGACTATATGGATTTCAGAAGGAAGAATATTACCCGGGCTCAAGAGAGTCATTTTCAAATGATAATGGGATCCATTAATCAACAGGACAGAACAATTCTAAATGCTCAAGCCACTGAAAACATGGCTTCAAATTACATGAAGCAAACATGGAAAGAACTGAAAGGGGAAATGGACAAATCCATAATTGCAGCCTGAGGTTTCAATATCTATTGTCAATAACTGGTAAATCAGGAAGGCAGAAAATCAGCAAGAATATTGAAGACTTGAACAACATTATCAATCAACCTCCCCTAACTGACACTTAAAGAACACACAATGATAGCAGAGAACACATTCCTTTAAAGTGCACATGGAACATCCACCAGGATATACCACATTTTCTGCCAAAACATAGATCAAACAAAAAACCAAAAGGGAAGTTAGAACATATTTTGATCTGAATGAAAACAATAATAGTATAGCAAAACTTGTGGGATGCTGTTAAAGCAGCATTGACGAGAAAACTGGTATATACTACACATCTATCTTAGATGCAAAGCATGTATCTGTGATAAAAGACTATTATCCAGAAAACTCAACAATAAAAATACAAATAATGCGATTTAAAAATAGGCAAAATATTTTAACAGACATTTCAAAAAAGAAGGTGTATGAATGGCAAACACATTTTAAAAGATGCTCAAAAATCATTAGTCTTTAGGGAAGTGCAACTTAAAATCACAATGTGATACCAATAGACACCTATCAGAATGTCTAAAATTAAAATGACTAACTTTAATAAGTATTGGTAAGAATGTTGAGGAACTGAATTTCTCCTAGATTGCTGGTAGAATTGTAAATTACAAATCATTTACATGGTTTGCATGTGAATGAAGTCCCTCCCAGCAGGAGACTTTCCAGAGCTGGGCACAGTGGGGACACCACTCAGAAGGGGATCAGGATTAGAGAACTACCAGAGGGAAAGGGGAATCAGAGAGGGCGATTATGGGTCTAGATGATGTCGCTCAGCGAAACAGTTTAGGCCCCCATGTTCCACAAGCCCTGCATTAGTGTGTGGACTGCTCCCACAGGGGCTGAAACCAAGACATATTGAATATCGGCCTTTAAATGAAAGTCTTATAATTGGCCTGCCTCCAGAAATCTGTCCCACTTGTCACTTTATACAAACAGTGAGTGTGAATGCAAGACACACAGAAAAGAACACATAAAATTGAACAGTGCAAAGCCTAAAAGGAAAATAGAATACAAAAGTCATGGCAGTATGCAAAAGGGAGCTGTGTATTGAGGGCACAAGCTAGTCAAGAGAAGAGAGCATGGAAGTTGGAGGAGGAAGGGATATAAAAGGGTAAAAGGGGAAAGGTGACATTAGCTATATGTAGTGGTGCATGCCTGTGGTCCCAGCTACTTGAAGGGCTGAGGTGGGAGGATCACCTGAGCATGGGGTGGAGCCTGCAATGAGCTGTGTTCACACCACTGCACTCCAGCCTGGGTGGCAAAGTGAGACCCTGTCTCAAAAAAATAAAAGAAAAGAAAAGAAACAAGAAGGTGAGAGGTATAAAGAAGGGGCAAGTGATCACACTTTGTGTGGGCAGGGTCAAGGCTTTATCTTCGCAACCCTGCCTCCCACCTCATATTCCTCCTCTAACAGGCATCTGTTTCCTGTACCCAGAAGAGATCGCCGAAGGGACATTTAATATGACAGGTCAGACAGCTCAGCCCACATTCTCATAGAGAACATGGGGTTCCTGGAACAGCCTGAGCTGGGGAGGACAAGGGGAACACATGCATAGCAGCAGAGCCTGGAAGCTCGGCCAGCTCTTGTGGCCATGCCCTTTGACCCTATGTGAGACAAACCTCAGGGCCTGTTCAAGCCTCTAATGAGGATGCCACCTCAAAGACCACCTCGGCCAGAGCTGACTGAGGCAAGTCTCTTACCTAAAGAGGTTTAAGAGGAGAGGGGAGTGTCAACAAGGAAGCAAAGTAGCCAAATGTGCAGAGGGCCTGGAAACTGGAATGGTGCTTAGCTCACATTGCTAAGCCCCATTAACTGTCCTGAAAGACAGCAAATGCATCTATTTGCTTTCCTGGGAGGACTGCATGAGAATGTCCCCTTCCTGTACCAGTGCCCCCACTACATTATATTTTTACTCTTATTTGTGTGGATTGGGTAGGTAAACTATCATAGCCCCTTATTTAATTTGTATTACATTTACATCTTTTTCTTATTAAACTGATGACCTCTTTATGTATTAAAGATATCAATCCTTTTGATATATCAAATTTTTTTTCAATTATCTACTTAGCACAGTGTCCTTATCTAATCATAATTAAATTAATCATTTAATCCACAAAACAATCCTGTGAAGAGAATTTTTTTCAGGAAACATTCTACCTTTATCTTTCTGTATGGTTATAAGCAAGTTTGCTTTTTTCCATCAAATAAAAATGAGTGGCTAAAAGCATGGCCTACAGAATCAGACTATCCTCGTTTGCTCCTGGGGGACCACCTATTACACAGGTGACCTTTGTACATTGCCTAAAGTCTTTGTGCTTCTGTTTCTTCATCACTAAAGGGGGAATAATAATAGTATTTGCCTCCTGGGCGTTGTTCTGAGAATAAAAACTAAATAAACTAGCACCTAGCACATCATAAAAGCTCCATTGTTATTATTATTATTACCATTAAACATCTTTGTAATGATTGTTGTATATGATTTCGAATAAGTTTAGCATATTTTGAAACCTGAAGGATTAAGGATTTAAAACAGCCATCTTATCCCAAACCAGCCAGTCCTCTGGTTGCTGGAGTGAAAAGGAGGCAATTCATGTGTGTGACACCTCTTTTAACTTGTGACTGTTTTGGAAACATGAGTTCCTCTTACAGTGATCTTGCGTTTGCCCACAGATGTATCCTATAGTGAAGGACTTTCAGTATAAAAGGACTGCCTTGCTAGTTCTGGGAGACTGTGTAGGAGGTGGAAGCTCTTTGAGTTAAATTGAATTATTTTGCCTCAGTGTTGTCTTCAAAAGCTCTGAATATATAGCCAGTAACCTTTTTTCCTTCATCAGGACTAGAATGTCCTATGATTAAAAAGAAAACTTTTACTTCATCTAATCCAGTAGTGTTCAAACTTTGCAGCACATCAACAAACCTAATGCATTTAGAAAAGACCACATGCTATAGTCCTATCTTTGAATCCAAATTTCTGGGATTAGGGCCCAGGGAGTTGTATTTATAATAACTCCAGAAGCTATTGAATTTGTTAGAATAAGGCTAAACTCATGGAATGAAATATCAGAGTATAGTGGATAAAATATATATCAATATTTTAATCTCATATAACAGTCCCCAAATGAGCAATCCAGGCTAGCAAAATAACTGTGCTTAACAATTCTTCAGGGATGTGGCCTCCTTGCATGTTACTGTTCGGGCCATTTCTAGGACATTACCATTATCTGCATGATTAAAGTTGGGGCACACTTCTGTCCATTTTGGCGATCTAGCTGTTGAGAAGAAAAAAATCACCGAGGAGGCCAGTCCTGTGTTGTAAGACCTGAACTCGGAAGCAGCATGAATTACTTCTGCTCACAGAGACTGGGAAGGTCAGTCTGGCTGGGCATCCTGTGCCTCACTGCATCCTTTTGCCTTGGGAGCAAGGTGGGTTGATTTGGATGGGCAACCTGAAAGCTTTGCCACGGTGATCCCGATGCACATCTAAGCCTAAGAATCCAGACCTAATCCAGTTTCCTCCTTGTGTAGATAAGAAAATTGAATCTCAATGAGTGGAAATGACTTTCTTGGAAGGCATGATGAACCCCGCCCATAGAACATATGAAGACTTACTGGTGATGTGGCAAAGGTCCTCCTTCCCTCAGTACCATCTTGGGTACTTGAGGCCAGGGTCTTGTTTCCTCATAATTGTTGCTTAAGAGATATTTAGTACACTTTATTTTGGGAAAACAGAGGGAATGGTTAGAGACAAGAAGGGTATTCCTTTTAGGCTAAACAACCGCTGTTGGTGTCTTTCACACACCTCTGTATCCTTCCATCCTCTGTCCATCCTCAGCTTCCTTCTCCTACCTGACTCTCCCTTGTATGACCCTTTTAAAATTGGGTCCGTCTCCTTTATCATCCCATCTCATGCTCTCTAATGTTTTCTTTCAGCTAAGGGATGTAACACTTATTCACTTCTCAGTTATTTTTCTTTTCTTTCTTTCTTTGTTTTTTTTTTTTTTTTTTTTGAGACAGAGTCTCGCTCTGTCGTCCAGGCTGGAGTGCAGTGGCCGGATCTCAGCTCACTGCAAGCTCCGCCTCCCAGGTTCACGCCATTCTCCTGCCTCAGCCTCCCGAGTAGCTGGGACTACAGGTGCCCGCCACCTCGCCCAGCTAGTTTTTTGTATTTTTTTTAGTAGAGACAGGGTTTCACCGTGTTAGCCAGGATGGTCTTGATCTCCTGACCTCGTGATCCGCCCGTCTCGGCCTCCCAAAGTGCTGGGATTACAGGCTTGAGCCACCGCACCCGGCCTTTTTTTTTTTTTTTTTTTTTTTTTTGAGACAGTCTGGCTCTGTCTCCCAGGGTGGAGTGCAGTGGTGTGATCTTGGCTCACCATAACCTCTGCCTCCTAGGTTCAGGTGATTCTCCCACCTCAGCCCCCTGAATAGCTGGGATTACAGGTGTGCACCACCACATCTGGCTAAGTTTTGTGATTTTTGTTTAGTTGAGACTGGGTTTCACCATGTTGGCCAGGCTGGCCTCAAACTCCTGGCCTCAAGTGATCCACCTGCCTTGACCTCCCAACGTGTTGGGATAGGTGTGAGCCACTGCATCCAGCCCACTTCTCAGTTACTTTTCTAAAATGTGCAAGGAACATTTGTTTGACTATATCTAGTCAGGTGGAGTTTGTGCAATTGAGTGGACTGAGATGACAGACTGAGAAAGGGAGAAGGAAGCACGTGGAGATAAGCTGTCATAGGAGTGAAGACAAGGATACACCAGCTCTGTAGACTCAGAACAGCAGAGATAGGACAGGTACTGGAGACAGGCTAGGTCAGATGAGAATGGAGTACTGGGGGCCTGGAAAGTCAGCCTGAGAAACAGGTGTGAAGCTACAAGAAAAAAAGGAGCTCTCTGCGGTATGGGAGCAGAAAAGGGACGTTATAAAAACTGAGTACTTTAAAATCTGAAAACTCATGCCCATCATACTCATGAAGGATCTGAGGATGTACAGGATGTCGAAAGTGTAACACGCTTCAAGGATGAGAGGTGCTGGCCCTCGGGAGCACCGACTCCCCATGCACTCCACATTCGGCCTTGCTCAGGCCTCATTGTATGATGACGGCACAGATCCTGGTACATCAGGGCACCAAAGGACTGGAACCCAGAGCTCCCGCTTCATTCAGAGAAGTGGAAGGGTTTGGTCTTAACTAAGCCTCTTTAAAGGATGCTCCTGGCCCAAAATGAGCCAGCTATTCTGGGTCTTTGTTTTCTCTTCTGGTGAGGGATGCTATGAGTACTCAGTTTGAAGTAGGCAGCATTTACTTTTTCTTACACATTACAGAAAACTCTCCCAGAGTTTAAATAGTTGGGCTCTGAGGCTGACATACCTCTCAGACAGAGTTGGAAATCTACTGTAGGAAAGAAGTTATTCAAATCTGAACTAAATTTGAACAAGAGGAGACTTCTTAGACTGCTCTACTGTGAATGGAGTCCACCCTTTTTTTTGATGAGTAGGTGGTAGTGTCAGACTTGCTATGTGGAGCTACCCCTGGGATGGAACTTAGTAAGCACATCTTCCTTTCTGGGTCCTGAGTCCTCCTCCTACAGAGAAGAGAACTTTGGGACCCAAGCATTTTGCTTTATTACTCTGTCCTTTGGCTGCCGAATGCAAACTGAGTCCTAATTATATACCTCTTTGGCCAAACCCACATTGATTAAACAACGGCTACACTGACAAGGGAAAGCCAGCTAAAAGGTACAAAAATGTTGCTGTAATGCTGCATATTGGGTGATTGTAAATGTTTTACAGTTCCAGTATATTGAGAATTCTGCACCAAATATAATAAAGTTTGGGGAAAATGACATATAGAGAATCATGTACAAGAAAGAAGTTACCATAACATAACATTCATTTACATACATTTATTTAAAATTAGAACATTAAGAAAGAGGGGTCTCAGGATGGAGGGAGGATTTAAGGAGAGGAATAGAAGCATATGGCCACACATCAGTGAAGAAGATAACTGCCCATACTTTATGCAGAATGAACCACGAACGCTTACAAAAAAATAGCTGGTAGTGAACAAAATTAACTACAGTATCATAAGACATCAAGGTTGAAGACCAGTCCTGCCTGGTACTTGGCACAGACTTTCTATTCCCATCTTTCTTTCTGCCTCCTCTATTCTTCCATGGCTTGCCATTCCTCTCCCACAGTCCCAGGGTATCAAGACTTTGCTTGAATAAAGATTACAATCAGAATTTTCTTCTCTTTACTGCAACCTGTGAAATAGAGATGGGGGTGGAAGAGTGGAGATTGCATAGGGCTGGAGCTATTGACACTGAGAGCAACAGCTAAGCCAAAAGATCTTTCTCCTCTGGCATCTCCTAAAGGACAGGCAGACCCTTTGTTGTGTGCATACATCAGTTCACACATGTGTGAGCACATACCCTTTGAAGAGAGTAGTGATAATAATATATGTCACACTCATCACTATTTTTCTGAATAGTATCATTGGCAGTACAATTAGTTTTTAATTGTCCATATTGGCTTTAGGCCTTCTTTCCTTAATTCTGCCTAGTTAGGTGGACTCTTGTTTCTTGGCTTTATAGCTGAACTAGGATGAAATTCAGTTTGTTTCAGACACCCCCCGACCCCACCACCCCCCTCACACACCCATATACACAGAGAGAGAGAGAGAGAGAGAGAAGAATCTGCACGCCAGTATCAGTTATAAATTTTAATTGAATTATCCACAATTCTGAATTTTTCACTCCTCCAGTTAGAATAAATAATCAAGAGTTTACTATAGTGCTAAAGAGTAGATATTAAGGAAAGAAACAAGAATGAACATGAAGAGGTCCTTCTTTAGTAAGACCCTAGTCTTAAAGCTCTGTGGGATTTACAACTTAGAGCCACAAACTAACCAGCTCATCAGAGAATGACCTGTCAATACTGTCAATATCTTCTCTAATGAGGTAACACTATGGTATTGGCACCTGGGCAATTGTTTGTCTGCAGTGAGCTGACACACTGTATTTTCCAGTTCTGGGCTCTCACGGCAGCTTATGCCAGGATTCTGTACAAACTTGCAGCTGGGGGCCTTGTGGACCCCGTGCATCACTTCTGTGGAGTCATGGATGAAGTTATTGCTCCACTTGCACGATCTGTTTGCTTCTGAAACTTTTCTCCAGACTATCATGTCATTGCAACACTCTTTGTCATTACCTGAACTGTTTCCCTTGGGGTCATTATAATGTAACCTTCTGAATGTCAGTAATGAGGAAGACATATCATCCTTGGACATGCTGAGGCTGGTATTTTTAACTAACAGGATCGAGTTCATTAATATCTCAATGGTCTGTATTCCTTGGCCACTTTTTGCCATGTCATATTGCATCTCTTCCTCTGTAAATTCTTCTTTAATTATCTTCATTGTGCTTTCTGATGCTTCTGCAAGAACCAGCCCCAGGCTGAGCAGCAGCAGAGGAAAGGTCTCCATCTCAGATGTAGTGTAATCTCTTCTGCAGTAAAGACAATAAATGAAAGATAAAATAAGAAGAAGATTAAAGAGGTAGTTCTTTCTTCCTCCTGACAGTTATTCCTGGGAGTAACCCCTACATGTAGGTTAAAATTTTTATATCTGTGAATGGAACTATGATATAATAGAAACACGATCAGCTGTGGAGTCTGAAAACTCATGTTCAAATCCCTGCTTTTCTGCTTATAATTTATTCTACCTTATTTAACCCCAGTTTCCCCATCTGAAAAAAAATGGTGAGAATTACGTAAAGTGATATGTTTAAAGATCTACAACGAAGTATTTGTTTCTTATCCATTTCCCTTGGTCTATCGTCTCATTGGTGGGGCGTATAATCTCCATGGTGGGTCACAATTCTCACTCAACTCATCCCTCACCATTACCGTATCTCCTATGGCCTCATATATATAGAACCTGGCACATGGTAGCCACTTGAAAATGAAATAAAACACACATCGCCATTTCCCTATCTCTCATTTCTTTTTCCACCCATTCTCAGTCATAAGAGTTCTGTCTTGACAAGTTCCTTCAGCAAGTGGATCCTGTAGAGGAAGATTCCACTTTGTTGCAGAGCTGGAAATGAAATTATGTTTGTTTCCTGGGAGTTTCTGCTGTTGTGTCCAACTGAGGGAAGGAGGGGCAACAGAGGGGTAGACAGGATTGTATGAGATTAATGCAGGACACCATGTGGAATCAAGGAAGCTCAGGGAGAACTGAACAAAGTGTCCATTTGGCAGTCGGAATCTCAATGGCCTGGGCAGCACCATTGCTTCTTATTCTGTGAAATCTTTTCTGTCTATACCAAAACCCAGCCATGACTTTTTTGTTTTCTGAAACCCTACAGCACAGATTAAGTTGCACTTCATTTTATATGATCTTTTTCATTTTTCTAGTTAGTCAATTAATGTTAATCTTTTCTCCCTCTTGTTAGGCTAAAAATTCCTTGAGCCTGAAACACAGTTTCTGATTATTTATACTTTTATTCATACAGAATCAAATAATGAACTGTAGATCGATAAAGAATCTGCACTCCAGGATCAGTTATAAATTTTAATGGAATTATCCACAGTTTTGGGTTCTTCACTCCTCCAGTTAGTATAAACAATCAAGAGTTTACCATAGTGCTAAAGAGTAGATGTTAAGGAAACAGGAAGAAAAGCAGAGCAGAAATTCTCAGTCTTTCTGAATCATGTAATTCAAGTGGGCAGCATTCATAGCTGCCTGGGTTTTATTCAGTGTGTGTAATTACTGCACACACACTAATTTCTCAACACTATTTGTTAACAACATAACATGACTTTACTAGTATATGAAATCCTTTACTTGAGGTCAGTCCTGGAAAATCCCGAAAGAATGGTTATTTAAGTTAATAATTCTTTCTCTCTCTTTAGAATGATTCTATTTTCCTCTTTTTTATCTTCCACCTCTATAGCCTCCATCCCTTCTACATTGATCTCCTACATTATTACCCTTACTTCCCTCCTAATCACCCCTTCTTGACCCTCCAATTTCTTCTATACACTACTTTTCTAAAAACATAACTTGCAATGACACTCAGAATTTTTGAAACATTCCTCTTTGCTCACAGTAGGAAGTCTGATCCCCTGAGCCCAGTTGCCAATGCTCTACTTGCTCTAATCTCAATCTGCCTATCAGGATTTATTTTCCATTATTTTGCTACACAAACCTGCCTTAGTCAATCAGTGTGACTCTCTTTTTGTTTTAATATCCCCTATGCCATCTTTCCCACTTAGCTTCTTTCTTGAATGGCTATACTTTTCTGTCTCTTGAAATCCTTCAAAGCCTAGTTCAGATCTCATTCTTTATTTTACACATTTCATCACCGCTTAAGTCTACTAAACCCATTTCCAACTTCTCTGAACTTCTAATCATTCCCTTCTTATACTACTCATTTGATGTTATTATGTATGAACTTTTAAAATATTATATTTGAATTTAAAATGTATGTGTGAGAAACTAGAGCAAAAACCTAGCACCAAGAACACATAAGCCTTAATTGGGTTAATGGATTATTGATAGATTATTAATAATTAAGTATATGCATCCAGGTGTGTGTGCCCAAGGATGACTTGACCAAAGACCTGATGCATTTTGAAGGGAGAAAGGATGAGGGATTTATAGGGAATTTATTTTGTTTCCTAAACTTCTATATCCTATGCCATTGACATCAGTAGTAAGGTGATAACAGGGAAACAGAAAGACCAGGAGGAGAAAAAAAAAAACAGGAGGAAGAGCAGGGCAGAAATTTCCAGTCTTTCTGAGACATGTATTTCAAGTGGGCAGCATTCACAGCTGCCTAGGGTTTATCTGAAACTGCTAAGAGGTGCCCATTAAAAAAATATACCTGGCCAGGCACAGTCACCTATGCCTATGGTCTCATTGCTTTGGGAGGTCAATGCAAGAGGATCACTTGAGGCCAGAAGTTCAAGACTAGCCTAGGCAACATAGTGAGAATTCATCTCTACAACAACAACAACAACAAAAAGCCAGTTGTGGTGGCACATGCCTATAGTCCCAGCCACTAGGGAGGCTGAGGGGAGAGATTTCTTGAGCCCAAAAGTCTGAGACTGCAGTAAGCATTGATCATACCACTGCACTCCATCCTGGGCAACAGAGTGAGACTCTGATTCTATGTATCTGTATAATATATATATATGTATATACATATTTAGATACAGATGGATAAATATAGATACACACACACCCAAACTACAAATGTCTAAAATGTCATAATTCATTTGAATTTGGTGTTGATCCCTGTTGAATGAAATTACTCTGAGGATAGATCCTATTGGTTCATCTCAGTTATACTTTTATCTGCAAGATATTTTTAATTAGAAAAGAGGAAGTTTGGTGAGGAAGGGGAGAAAAAGCACTGAAAAGGAAGGAAAAGACAATGAAACCTAGGGAGAGGGATAGGAAAAGGACTCAGAATTCAGAAAATAGATGTAGGAACCTAAAGGATGCATTTCATCCACTTCAGAGTTTTGCCCAGAAAATGATGCTACCAAGACCCAACAAATCACATGCTAGGGACCACCTACCTGTTCCTGTTAAGTTTCTATTCAGATGCTGAGGACTCTGTTTACCTGGTGACACCCAAAATTATATGGAGACAACAATGACAACAGAATTACCACAGAGAACTAGAAAATAAAACTCAGCTGAAAAACAGCCACCTAAGATGGAAGAAGCCATGAGATGAGTAAGCGTTGCCTGCTCACAAGGTTGCAAACTGTCCTTCACTTACGATTATCCCCCACCTCCCCCTCCTAAATCTAATCAATCACATAGAACTTGATGGTTACAAGAGACAGAGCTAACAACTAGCATAAGTGCACCTTCTTCTTTGATATGACCTTGAACTAAGTCCAAATGAGCAATGAACAGCTGAAGTCTCTCAACTGAAAAGATCAGGACAGAGAGTGCTCTCCAAAGCCTGTGACCCACTCATGCCTGCTCTAGGTCACTGCATGAGTCTCTAGCTCTCACATACAGGATTGAAATGCCATAGCTCAGAATTAGTGGCAACATAATCTGGCCTTTATTTGCCAATCGCCCCTTATTTCTTACTACCTCACAATACAAATTCTCCCCTCCAACAATGGCTATAATATAGCCATTTTCTATACTACCTAAGAAATAGAATTATAGACTAATAGACTTGGAAAGAACTTGAAACGTTATCTAATTCAAGATCCTCGCTTTACAGACAGGGAAACTAAAGAATAGAGAAGAAGAGGACTTCATGAAATCCCCAGAATTAGAAGCCTCTCTTTCTCTTCCTTCTCCTTCCAGCTGTAAGGATACTACGCCTATAGCTGAATGTGGGGAAACTAAGCAGTAAGTCCAACTGTAAGAACTGAAAAGAGAAAAGAGTTAGTAGTCTAGCTCAAAGTCCGCTCTGTTCCTTCTGGAGATGCAAAGAGGAGATCACTGAGCTCTGAGAGTCGCAATCCCTTCCTGGGAAATCCTTATCTGTGTCTCTCTAAAGTCTTTAAGGGAAATGGTTTCAGATCAGCCAGGCTCCTTTCTTTATTTGAAGCCAAAAAGGGAGCTGCTGAACAGAAACAGATGCTCCTTGAGTTGTATATGCTATCTTTAAAAAAACCCTAAGAGGTGACCTCTGTTGCTTCTACAGCTAGCAGTAGGGCTAGGATTAGGCTGAGGTTAATGAGACACCCACTCTAAGACCAAAATTTAAGAGGGTGCCAAAAAACTCAATAATCAAGATAAATAATATTTTAATGCACCAATTTTAGAAAATATTTAATTAATTAATTAACTTATTTATTTATTTTTGAGACAGAGTCTTGCTCTGTTGCCCAGGCTGGAGTGCAATGGCATGATTTCGGCTCACTGCAACCCCCACCTCCCAGGTTCAAGCGCTCCTCCTGTGTCAGCTTCCCAAGTAGCTGGGGTTACAGGCATGCACCACCACAACCGACCAACTTTTGTATTTTTAGTGGAGACAAGGTTTCGCCATGTTGGCCAGGCTGGTCTCAAACCCTTGACTTCAAGTGATCCACCTGCCTCAGCCTCCCAAAGTGCTGGGATTACAGGTGTGAGCCAACGCACCTGGCCAGAAAATAAATTTAATGCAAAATAATCCCTGATGAACAAATGTTAAAATTGTAAATACCAGGATCTGACCCTGCACTACATGTTACTCATATAACTCATCTGACCCTAATCTTAGCCTTGTCAGATTGGATCTTCAAAATTTTGTGATAGATATTTTGAGCATCCAAGATTTTTGCATTAAGTTTGATTTTTTTTAAATACTGAAATCAAGGCTAGGCGCGGTGGCTCACACCTGTAATCCCAGCACTTTGAGAGGCCGAGGTGGGCGAATCACCTGAGTTGGGAGCTTGAGACCAGCCTGACCAACATGGAGAAACCTCATCTCTACTAAAAATACAAAATCAGCCGGGCGCAGTGGCACACGCCTGTGATCCCAGCTACTTGGTAGGCTGAGGCAGGAGAATCGCTTGAACCCGGGAGGCGGAGGTTGCGGTGAGCCGAGATCACGCCATCATACTCCTGCCTGGCAACAAGAAAAAGAAAAAGAAAATACTGAAATCGGCCGGGCGCATGGCTCAAGCCTGTAATCCCAGCACTTTGGGAGGCCGAGACGGGCGGATCACGAGGTCAGGAGATCGAGACCATCCTGGCTAACACGGTGAAACCCCGTCTCTATTAAGAAATACAAAAAACTAGCCGGGCGAGGTGGCGGGCGCCTGTAGTCCCAGCTGCTCGGGAGGCTGAGGCCGGAGAATGGCGTGAACCCGGGAGGCGGAGCTTGCAGTGAGCTGAGATCCGGCCACTGCACTTCAGCCTGGGTGACAGAGCGAGACTCCGTCTCAAAAAAAAAAAAGAAAAAACTGAAATCAAATATATTCATCTAGGTTACTAGGTTTTTGGTCTTTTGGTGCCCTCTTAAATTTTGCATCTAAAGTGAGTGGCTCATTCACTTTATCTTAATCTCAGTCTTGTCTCTCATCAAACGACCCAGAGATAAGGGACAAAAAGTTGAAACACATGTAGAATTTATGGTTTAATTCAATAAAGATTCTTTTATTGAAGCAGAATAAAACAATCCCAACTAAGCAATACAGGAAGGATAAATTAATTACCAGTGGCTTCCCCTTCCACTCAAGGCATTGCCCCATGTCCACGGTTCAGGTCTGCCTCAGGTACAGCCAGCTCCAATGCCATTGAGAGAAGAGATCTCAGACTCGGGAGCTGATCTTGAGTTATTTAACATAGCCCAGGAAAGTATCTGGCCTCAAGTCATCACAAGTGACAAGAACAAACCCCTCTGTGGTGAAATAGTGGTACCTGCAGGCAGGGTATCTTGTGCCCTCAGTGAGCTGACAGACTGTCATTTTGAACTTTGTCTCACTCTGAAAGCAGAAAATGGCCGAAAGGTTTTGGCAAGCTACCTTCTTGGGAGAAGTGCAAATACCATTGATTTTTCGAGGCCTCTCATGGATGAAGACGTGCTCCTTTTTACAAGTGTGGTCAGGTTCCCTGATGACTCTTTGTATGATCATGTGGGTGCAGTACCTTGCAGGAACGGGAACATCATTCTGAGGGTAGTCCACATGCAAGTGTTCTAAGGTTGACGTCACTACTTCATCGTTCACCTCATTTTCCCAGAACAGAAGCACCAAGAAAATTATCACCATTATTATCATCAGAGGTAAGAGTGACTTCACATCTTTGGCTTTAACTGCTGTTGAGTAAGATAAGATAGAAAGTAGCAAAGGACAGTCAGATTCCTCCTGCTGCAACCCCTGGCTGCTCCCCCATCCTTGGAATATTTTATTTCCTTCTCTCCACTAATTAAAATCACACTGACCTTGCAAGATCCAGCTGGAGGCATAGTTCCCCAAGAAAGCCTTTTCTGACCATGTCAGCTCTCAGAGTTTGGTATTGAGCAGTTCTCTAAATTATTCCTGTTGTATTTGTTTTGTTTCTACAAGTTCTTTGACAGCATCTTTGACCACATCTCCTAGTTCTCAAATCCTTCAAAGTGCTCAGCACAGAGCTGGACATATAGAAGGTGGTCAAGGTTATTCATATTGCTGAATAACCTTCTTTCCTGTAATTTCTCAACCTTAACTCCACCCAATTGCACATGATTTTAGTACCTTCTTCTCATCTATTCTTCCCAGTTCCTTCCAAGTCCCTCCCTCTGTCAGTCCTGCTTGGCTCTGTGCTAGCTCCTCTCACCTGTCACTTTTCTGGTCGTTCTCACAGGTAACATAGCCTTTTGATCGTGGATTTGAGAAAATCGCTTGTGTCTTGCTGTTCCCTGACAATAACTGATAGAGAGCCTGTTGAATGTGGGGAGGGCCAAAGTAGAAAAAGGGAGGGGCCTGCAGAGGGTGTGCTTGGGCGCCGCTGGGGAGGAAGAGAAGTTACCTTCAGCAAGAGAGTCAGGTAAGGCAGGCCCCGAATGTGTCCTCATTAAACAAGTGAGGACTTTTCAGAACATTTAGTGAAGGCCAGTGTGTACCAGCCACAGTACTGCCTCCTTTCTAAATTTTCAATCAGTCCTTATGACAAATATATGAAATTTTTCATTTCATTGACAAATAAATGAGTTGCAGAAAGGTTAAGGTAGAGATAGGAAGTGGGAAGGAAAGCAAGAGTCCCATCCTGTCAGTGCCAAACACTTGAATTTCAGTTTTAGCAAGCTTCATTTCCACGTGGTGTCTAGCACAGGACAAAAACAATTCCCTGGCAATAACATTAATCTTGATAAATACCTGGGCTCTTGAGGAGTATGGAGATAGTTCCCAAACTGCTGAACGGTAGAATCAACGGGAGATTTAAAAAAATATTGGCTTCCACCTTGATACATTCTGCTTTAATTGATATTGTGTGTGATCTGGGTTGGGGACTCCTAAAGGATCCCCAAGTGATTCTAATATATAGCAAAACTTGGGAACCACTGAACCATGGTATACATGGGAAACCTACATGGGAGATTAGTGGATAAGGGTTTAGTAAAAAGATAGTGGTTCAAAGTATTGAGACCAGAGAATTCTTTTTGTTGCTATCATCTCCCAGTGAGCTGATATAGGAATGGGCAAATGGACTTAGTTTTACTACTTCATGCCCTGAAGTCATTTCTCTTTTGGAGAGACAGGTACAAAATCTCCTCTGTGCATATCTGTGTCTTTCTAATTGGCAGGAAGAAAATGATTGCTGAGTAAAAAATTATCTAGGAAAAACAGAATACTGGAGAAGCCTTCAAAAAATGCTTCTCTCTCTATACAAAAACGAAAGCCAAATTTCAAATTGTGACAATGAGCAACCAGGAGAATATATTTACTTTCCAAAAATGTCGATTCTGGGTGTCCTTTCAGAATTCGAACTATCCTGTTTTGGATACGTGTTACCCAATGTCACAAAGATATAAGTGCATGCTTAATTTTTGACACAATTTTCAGTTAACAAAATTTGATTTTGTACATCTTGCAGAAATAATTCCAATGTATACAGAGAAGTATATCTATGTACTGTAACGCGTTCATTATTTCCTGCCAGAACTTCCAAGTAGCTGAAGTACAGATACTTCACTAAGTGTACAGGCAGAGAAGCAATCCCTGTTACACAGATTTTCCCCAAAGGAGACAACTAAACCTATCCCCAGAGTATTACACTGCAAAAGGAGTTGAGGCTGAGTCCAAATGTTAACTAGTGTGGCAGCCTGGAAGAAAATATTTGTAATGCCTAAAACCCCATAAGGATTAGCATCTACGTATAAGGAACTCCTTCCTGTCAGCCCTAAAAAGACAGAAAACCCCTGGGGGAGAAAAAATTGTCAGAGAAAAGCCAATTTCAGAAGATGAAGTCAAAATGGGTAAGAAGCAATGCTCCACTTCATTAGTAAGCAAAGAAATGAAAGCTAAAATAACAAAGAAATAGTTTATAACCATCAGATTATCAAAAATGGTTATCAAGAATTAGAAAAACAGATAATATCAAGTGCTGGTAAAAACATTGCTGGGCATAAAAATTGGCGTGGCAATACTAGAAAGTAATCTGAAAATGTTTGGTAAAATTAAGGGTTTTTGACCTGAGACCTTTTAATCCCACTCCTGGGTGTAGACTCTAACAAAATATCACAGTATTGCTTCTATATCAAATTAACACTAATTGAGAATGGGCGCAGTAGCTAATGCCTGTAATCCCAGCACTTTGGGAGGCCGAGGCAGGCAGATCGATTGAGGCCAGGAGTTTGAGACCAGCCTGGGCAACATGGTGTGAACCCGGGAGGCGGAGCTCTATAAAAACACAAAAATTAGTGGGGCGTGGTGGTGTGCACGCCTGTAGTCCCAGCTACTTGGGAGGTTGAGGTGGGAGGATCACCTGAACCCAGGAGGTAGAGGCTGCAGTGAGCCAAGATTGTGCCACTGCACTCCAGCCTGGGTGACAGAGTGAGATTCTATCCCCCACCAAAAAAAAAAAAAAAAGAAAGAAAGAAAAATTAAATCTAATTCTGAGTCTTTTGGCTTAGAATTAATTCTCACTGGGGAGAATTTCAACTCATGCCATTATAAAGTTCCCTCTTCCTCCCCAGATTTTCAAGGGAATCTGGACAGCGTATTGTTCTTATTCCTTCTTTTTTCTGTGGCACCTGTAGTGGCCAACGGCATTAACTAAGGGACAAACATTCTCATTCACTTCTCTGGTAAAAACACCTAGAATACAGAGTTCAGATCCAGAATCTTGACCCTTTGTTGTAGTAAGACGTGACTTTTTTCAAACACCTACTATATAAAGGATTTTTGTCACCTATTGTAAGGGTCTTTTATCATTCACGTATTATTTAACTCAACATATATTTATTAAACACTATCTGTGCCAGGCACTCTTTGAGGCCCTTGGGACACACCAGTGAAAAGACAAATGTCCCTGTCCCCACTACTGGCTCTAATCAGTACCTCAGTATGAAAATGGGTAATGAAAATAGAAGAACTGCACATTTATTCTGCCGTTCCTTCAGGAACTACATTCCTGGGCAACCAAATCACTTCCATGTGCTGTGGAAAAGCTCTTCTTTAGAGAACAATGACAACGAATAAACATGTAAAGAATAAAAAAATGAGCAAATCGCCATTTTATAATCATTAATGAAATTATTAAGCCAGGCAAAAAGCATTTGCTGAGTGGTAAAATTATTAAAAGAGAGCCTATATAAGGCTGGGCACAGTGGCTCACGCCTGTAATCCTAGCACTTTGGGAGGCTGAAGCAGGCGGATCATGAGGTCAGGAGATCGAGACCATCCTGGCTAACGTGGTGAAACCCCGCCTCTATTAAAAATACAAAAAGTTAGCAGGGCGTGGTGGCGGGCACCTGTAGTCCCAGCTACTTGGGAGGCTGAGGCAGGAGAATGGTGTGAACCCGGGAGGCGGAGCTTGCAGTGAGCTGAGATCACGCCACTGTACTCCAACCTGGGTGACAGAGCAAGACTCCATCTCAAAAACAAAACAAAAAACAAACAAACAAAACACACACACACACACACACACACACACACACACAAAGAGAGGCTATGGGGAACTTTGCAATGGAAGATCTGGTTGCCACCACCCAAACAGAAGTAGAAGGTGAGTTATGATGTGCCACCTAATATGGTACCATAGCAAGTGCGCAGCACTGTTTACCCAGTAATATTGCCAAAGAATTGAGCAGATTAGTTTATTAAGCCTTAGATTTAACTTCCAGATTATAGGAAATTTAGGGAAAAGAGGCACAAGCTATATAATACTACAAGAAAGCAATAAGACAGGTCCAGATTATGTGACATTCTACCAGTTTCTTCACAAAGTCTATCACACAAAAACAAAGAGGGATAAACTGTTACAGATTAAAAGAATATTCAGATTTTGAATCTTACTTGAATGTGAATATGGACTGGGCATCAGATTATGTTAAGAACATAATTTTACTTTTATAAGATATAATAATTATAATTATGTAGAAAATGTCTTTATTTTTTGGAGATAATATTCAAAAGTTCTAAGAGTGAAATAACATGATATCAAGTATTTTCTTCCAAGAAATAAAGAGAAAAGAAAGGAAGGAAGAAAAAGGAAGGAGGAAAACAGGAAGAGAGAAAAAAAATCAGTGTGGCAAATTTTTCATAATTGTTGCTTTTAGGAGGAAAAGTGTAATAGGATCTATTATTCCATTCTTTCTACTTTTATGTATATTCGCAAATAAGTATTTTCTAAAAATTAAATTCCTGCTCTCATGGAATTTACATCTGGTGGAAGGAGATAGACAATGAAAAATAAACATGATCAATACTTTAGTGTTTTAGTGGATAATAAGTGTTGTGCACTTTTTTTTTTTTTTTTTTTTTTTTTGAGACAGAGTCTCACTCTGTTGCCCAGGCTGGAGTGTAGTAGCACAATCTCGGCTCACTGCAACCTCAGCCTCCCAGGCTCAAGCGATTCTCATGCCTCAGCCTCCTGAGTAGCCGGAATCACAGGTGTGCACAACTGTGCCTGGCTAATTTTTGTATTTTTGTAGAGATGGGGTTTAGCTATGTTGCCCAGGCTGGTCTGGAACTCTTGGATTCAAGCAAGTCACCCATCTTGGCCTCCAAAAGTGCTGGGATTTCAGGCGTGAGCCACTGCACCCAGCTGGTGTTGTGCAAATTTAAATAGGATGATCAGAGCAGTCCTAGCCGTTATAGGTTTTCCCTTTCTGCCTTTCTGACGAAGCGCTAATATTGTTTGAGAATCTACCAGTTCCCCATATAACCATGAGCTTCAAGGGAACCTGCTGGGGATCTGGGTGTGAATCTGCTGGGCCCTGAATCAATCAAGGTAATCCCATTCATGTGGGGCCAGTGAGAAGGAAAGGATGCACAGCTGGAAGCTTTTGGGAAGAGTGCACAGGGTAAGGATAAGCTGCTGTAAGAAAGACATCATCAGGCCGGGCGCAGTGGCTCATGCCTGTAATCCCAGCATTTTGGGAGGCCGAGGCAGGTGGATCACTTGAGGTCAGGAGTTGGAGACCAGCCTGGCCAACAGGGTGAAACCCTGTCTCTACTAAAAATACAAAAAGTAGCCGGGCATGGTGGTGTGTGCCTGTAATCCCAGGTACTCCGGAGGCCAAGGCAGGAGAATAACTTGAACCCAGGAGGCAGAGGTTGCAGTGAGCCGGGATGGTGCCATTGCACTCCAGCCTGGGCAACACAGTGAGGCTCCATCTCAAAAAAAAAACAAAAACAAAAACAAAACAAGAAAACAAAGCCATCATCAGTAATCCAGTGACTTAAAGAAGTTAGACAGTGATTTCTTCTTGGCTTAACAGTTCAAGGTGAGCACTTCAAATTCCATTCACACCATCTTTCAGAAACAGAATTATTCATATATACTTTTCTGAAAACATAAAACACTTTAGGAAAATATTAAGGACTAATTCAACTATATTATGGAGTGGAAACCTACCAGGTTATCTACTCAGACTTTTTTTTTTAATTTAGATTTTTATTTTTAATTGACGAATAATAATTATATATATTTATGAGGTTCAGTGTGAAGTTTTGATATATATAGTACATTGTGGGATGATAATATCAAGCAAATCAACATATCCATTACTTTTTTAATAGTGCAGATCCTTTTTTAATAGTGAGAACATTTAAAACCTACTCTTTGAATACTTTTGAAATCTACAAAATGGCAGCATGGCCCAGGAGTGTGACTGGCAGTGAAGGAGCTGGGAAGACCTTGGATGCAGGAAGGTCATTTAAAGCAAAAGGTGCTCCCCTAACTCCACGATTTTTCTGGCCTTTTCCTACTTCTCTATCACCCAGAAGCTACCTTTGAGCACCTCTCTTAAGACTAAAAGGTTGAAAGTGCCTCTGAATTGGGACCCGATTTCTTTCCTTTTCTGTTTATTTTCACTAAGGAGCCCCCCGAACCGTTTTCATCTCCTACTCTGGTGATGAAAAGAGTCAGATGATATCCTGAGTTTCTAGCAGTGGAAGTAGGCCTTGCTCATGAGGAAATCTAGGCTGGTTCACACACACTCTTAGTCACCCACTGTAAGTTCACATATCGAGAAATATTTCTAAGAGCAATGCAAAGGCCGTGGGACTTTATCAGTCCCTCCAGGAACCCTTTCTTAAGCTAACCACCCACCTCTCTTCCTTGAGTATCTACAAGAAGCTTTTCTGTGTGGTTCCAGCACATAACTTCCTATGTGGTGCTACAGGAGGTTTATCTGGCCTTCTCCTTACATGGTGCGGCCTCTGGAGAGCAAGAGGAATGTGCTTGTTCTCTCTAGCACACTGCCTGGTGTTTCTGAAGAGATCAAAAAATGTTTGTGGAGTGGATGAATGGGTGAAAGATGTCAGATGTTCCCCCTCTTCTGCCAGTGAGTAGCGGTGTGATCATGGGAAAGTCATGTCACTGCTCAGGGTCTGCATTGCTTCAGCTCTAAAATGGGGGTAATAAAAAAGAATAAAGGAAGAATTTGACTATTTATAAGATCTCACTCTGCTTTTACAAACTAAAGTTCTGAGCTAAATTAAAATGAACTCAATGACCGTTCTCCTAAGATAACAATGCTCTGGGCCGGGCGCGGTGGCTCAAGCCTGTAATCCCAGCACTTTGGGAGGCCGAGACGGGCGGATCACGAGGTCAGGAGATCAAGACCATCCTGGCTAACACGGTGAAGCCCCGTCTCTACTAAAAAATACAAAAACCTAGCCGGACGAGGTGGCAGGCGCCTGTAGTCCCAGCTACTTGGGAGGCTGAGGCAGGAGAATGGCGTAAACACGGGAGGCGGAGCTTGCAGTGAGCTGAGATCCGGCCACTGCACTCCAGCCTGGGCGACAGAGCGAGACTCCGCCTCAAAAAAACAACAACAACAACAACAAAAAAAAAACAATGCTCTGGCTACAAGTTTTATTTTCCCCTACCCTGAGGGAATATGAGGTGGTCTCTGCCTCCCAGCCTGGAGTGCAGGGGAGCAGTAGCAACCTGGAAGCTGGAACCTGAGTACCAGACCCTGAAGGGGGAGCTCTGACTCAGGAGTGTGGTGGAGCAGTTCTGTGAACTTGCCTAGGAATTGGCATTCGGTCGAAGGGACACCTTCCTAAATCGGGAACACTTACTACTGGGGAAAAAAGGCACGAGACACCCCTACTCTGGAGGGTTCATTGTCTACTTTTGGCAATTGCAGAGCTGTTTTCTTGACAAGGTGTGAAATGAAGGATTTGTGCGGTACCCTCATAAGCCCCTGGGCACTATTCCAAACACCGTCCTACTACCTCACCTGTCCCCTTGTCCAGGTGAAGTAGACAGACTGGGGCCTGTACGTGTCCAGAACAAGCCGCTCCTGATCATGGGCAGGACATGTTCTGACGAAGCCATCAATCTCAGCCCTGCAGTGACAGCCCTGTACTATGCACATGGGAGGTCCTGTTCTCCCTTGCGGAAAAACAAGTCATTTTTTGCTTTATAACTTTCCTTGTGTCTCTGAAATGATTGCCACCAGGCAGTAGCCCAAGGAAGACCAGGCTAAGGGAAAGTTGCCTAAGCCTGTCTTTCTAACAGCTTCTGGGTAGGACCCTGCCTTCAGTTTTCCACTTCTGAGAATGCTTTGATCACAGCTTATCTGGCTTCTCCTGTGTGTTCCCAGGCTAAGCCCTCAACAGTTCCCTTTGAATTCTCCTTGAGGAAGGACCATTAGCCAGCCTTCCCGTATGGCACCTCCCGGACATTCATATCTTTCATAGCACTCCCAGGCTTGAAATAACATAATTGTCCCCTGACCCCAAATAATCACGAAGGCCCTAAAGAACCCAGATGTGGTAAAAACAGAAACTCCCACGGTGAAACCCCGCCTCTACTAAAATTATTAAAAAATTAGCGGGTGTAGTGCCGTGCACCTGTAGTCCCAGCTACTCAGAAGGCCGAGGCAGGAGAATCACTTGAACCCGGGAGGTGGAGGTTGTAGTGAGCCAAGATTGTGCTACTGCACTCCAGCCTGGGTGACAGAGTGAGACTCCGTCTCGAAGAAAAACAAAAAAAACCCAGAAACTCCCTTTTCATAACCACCTAACTAGAGCAGAATAAGCAGTGAGCCGAGAGTTGTGAAAGCTGGATTCCTGGCTTGACACGGGCCCTGCCACTAACTAGCTCTGTGACCCTGAGCTTCATTCCATGGGTCTCACTGGCCTCCTTTGAAAGTGACCAGGAGTTGGCAGAATTGGTGAGATGGAGGAGGTGAAAACAACGCAGTTTTAGAGGTGAAAAGCACCTGAGACTACACCGTTCTCTGAAGCAGGGCCCTATGCTTGTGTATTGGAAAGCTGAAACGTAGCTCCCAGGGGCTCAGCCACGTTTCCAGCAGCTTGTTCTGGACACGTACAAGCCCCAGTCTGTCTACTTCACCTGGACAAGGGGACAGCTGAGGTAGTAGCAGGGGGTTTGGAATGGTGCCCAGGGGCTTATGAGGGTGCCATACAAATCCTTCATTTCACACCTTGTCAACGCTACTGCACCACAGTAACCTTTTTTAAACACAAATCCAGTTACGTGATATCCACTTTCTCCATCTAAAATGTGTCAATGGCTTTTCATTAGTCTTAAGATAATGACCACAGTCCTCACCTCTGCCTACCAGGCCTTGAATAGATGGCCTCTCCTCAAACCACTCTCTCTCTATCTTCAGATTCCTGCCATGCACTCCTCTTTTTAGTTCCCTCAACTCTTTGGGCTTTCTTCCAACTCAAGGTTTTTGTTTGTTTGTTGTTGTTCTCGTTGTTTGTTGTTTTGAGATGGTGTCTTGCTTTATTGCCCAGGCTGGAGTGCAGTGGTGCGATCTCAGCTCACTGCAACCTCTGCCTCCTCAGATCAAGCGATCCTCCCGCCTCAGCCTCCCAAGTAGCTGGGATTTCAAGCGTGCACCACCATGCCTGGCTAATTTTTGTATTTTCAGTAGAGACTAGGTTTCACCATGTTGGCCAGGCTAGTCTCAAACTCCTGACCTCAAGTGATCCTCCTGCCTCGGCCTCCCAAAAGTGCTGGGATTACAGGCATGAGCCACCAGGCCCAACCCAACTCAAGGTTTGTGTTTTTTTATTGTTGTTGTTGGTTCTACTAAAGTAACCGTCAAAAAGATGAATGAGCTTTATAAAGAAAAGCTCTCTGATATTATGAAGAGCAAAATATAGCTCTTTTTGGCTATGAAAATATATTATTTCATTTACTCAATATTTATTGAGCAAATAGTTGTTGAACATTTATTGTATTCCAGGCACTGTGCTTAGAACAGAGATTTCTACAGGAAAGCAGACAGATGTAGTCTCTGCCCTCATGAAACAGTCAGACAATTTTTTAAAGCTAAGAAATATAATAAATGTATTATGTTAATGATAAGGACCACAAGGGAAATTGCAAGGTTTTATGCAAGCAAAACAGACTACTTCACTTATTCTGGGTTTTCTGGGAAGGCTTGTCTAAGGAAATGAAGGATGCATAGGTTCACTAGGCAGAATGGGGAAGGTGAGTGGAGTAAGGAACACTCCATAGTGAGAGAACCAGACTATGTGGCCGCAGCATGAGCTGTGGTACCCGGTGGCAGAGGCGCTGCTTGGATGGGCCCCAGTGGAAACATGGGAGGCAATGAACGGGTCTCCTGCGAGTGTGAAGAAGGCACTGAAGCAATTGGAAGCTCACAGCACCAAGAAGGGATGCACCTTCGCCAGCAGAGTTGGATGGGCATTGCTGACTGTACTACATGAAGTATAGGCTCAGTCCCTGCGGGACACGGCACAGCTAAAGCACCTTCAGGCGTAAGTTGGGTTCCTGGGGGCCCAAATGCACAGCTTGGAGCAAAACCTGGGGGTAAAGGACCTCCAGGTGCAAGCAGGGCACTTAGAGGCTCAGATAAACAGCCTGGAGCAGGAGCGGGAAACAGCTATTGGCATGACCTTGAGCCCGTCCTCCAGGCGGGACACTCCCCGCTTGGTCTGATCCTGAGGAGGAGGCTCCTCTGCTGCGGGCTTGTCCTGTGATCCATCAGAAGGTAGAACATGAGCAGCTGATGGGACCCGAGGGGAGAGCCCAGAGGCCCCCCCACAGTGGTGGAATACACCTCTTATAGTGCTTATACTCCCACTGAGTTGCAGGAGTTAGGTAAGCAATGCAGGGAGCACCCAGCAGAGCCCCTCCTTGCCTGTCTATCCCATTTTGGGGATGAGAGGGCTGACAGCATTTCTCGCTCTGCCTCCGAGATGGAGAAGCTGGCTTCTATCATAATCACCCCTCGCTTCATCAGTGGCTGCAGCTGTGCTGACAGTTGGCACAAGGGCAAGGTGAACGCATGTTAATCAAGTGGCTGATGGCCGCCATATGGACTGTTAGGAATGATGCCGGAGAGATACCGGAAATTGTGAGTAAATGGCCATCATATGCTGATTTGGTACAAGTATCCTTGGAGATGGGTATGCGGCAGGCTATGTTTGATCTGAATACCTAGAAGCTAGATGATGAACATTTTATCTCCCAGATGAGGGATCTTGTGCTGGGCTGGCAGCCTCCAAGTGCTTTTGGCTGTCTAGCTGCTGTTCTTACTCCATATGTGGGGTGCCACATAGAGGAAGTGACTACTGCTATGGCAGCCCTCGAGGAGGCAGAAGGCCATCAGCGGGACTGGGGAATCCGCGCTATAAAGAAGGGGAAGATGCCCCCTGCACAGGTAACCACCCCGCGAAATAAAAAGGGACCCCAGCGGGTGACCCATATGCAGATGTGGCTGGATTTACTTGCAGCTGGGCTTGCTGGGAAGAAACTGACAGGAAACCCAATGGAATGCTGTTGGCTCTATGGAGGCAATTGTCCCCCCAGCAGCAATTATGGATAATAGCCGAGGGGGCAAAATACTGTTGCTCAGCCCAGCCCCGCCCGGACACGGCAGCTCAAGGACTATTTGCAGATGGGTGAAGAGACGGGGCCCTTCCTGTTTGATTAGGAACTGGCTGAAGTGCTTGGCTTGGTGGGGGGGCCGGACGACTGGCGGCCTCATGTGGAACTGGCAATCCACTAATCCCCCACCAATGTACAGCAGATCCTAGCACTGGTAGATACTGATGCAGACTGCAGTCTTGTTTATGGGAACACAGGTAAGTTTCGGGGAAAAGCTGCATTCATTGATGGTTATGGGGGCCAGTCAGTGAAAGTGAAACCTGTGTCTCTGCAGCTTGGCTTCCAGCCTGTACACTATATATGTTTCTCCTATACCTGAATATATTCTGGGGATGGACATTTTGCATGGTCTGGACTTACACACCATGGCCAGAGAATTCAGACTCCAGGTTCATGTAGTAAGGCCGGTACTGCGTAGGCTTATACACGTCACCAGCCCCAAGTTCTGCCACAACCCCAACAGGTTATCTCCATTCATCAATACCATTTGTCAGAGGGGTATACAGAGATAACTGAGATGATTAAGAAGTTAGAGGAGGTGCAAATAGTGTGGGACATCCATACCCCCTACAGTTCCCTGGTATGTCCAGTTGGAAAGCCTGATGGGACTTGGAGGATGAGAGTGGATTACCAGGAGTGAATAAGGTGACACCCCCTCTGCATGCAGCTATTCCATGGATTTGAGGGACTACCTGACAATGGAACTGGGACAGTACCACTTTGTAGTGGACTTAGCTAATGGATTCTTCTCCATCGACATTGCTCCAGAGAGCCAGAAATAGTTGGTCTTCACATGGGAAGGGTGACAATGGACTTTCACTGTGCTGCCACAGGGCTGTGTGCATAGCCCCACCATTTGTCATGGTCTTGTTGCCATGGACTTAGATGCCTGGAAATGTCCAAAAGGGGTCTGTTTCATTACATTGATGATACCATGTTAACCTCTGATTCTCTTGCAGATTAAGAAGCAGCAGTGTCCCTCTTGCGGCAAGAGTTGGCAGCATGCGGTTGGTATGTCAACGAATCCAAGGTCCAAGGGCCTGGATTGTCTGCCAAATTCTTGGGAGTTGTTTGATCAGATAAGACAAACGCCATACCAGAGGCTGTCATTGATAAAATCCAGGCATGCCTCCGACCCACCACGGTGAGGCAACTGCAGACTGTTGTGGGCCTCTTGGGGTATTGGCAGGTATTCGTGCCCCATTTGACTCAAATGATAAAACTGTTGTACCAGTTAACAAAAAAGGGGGCTACCTGGGATTGGGATGATGAGACTGAAACAAGCTTTCCGGCTGCCAAGCAGGCCATTCAGCAAGCACCGGACTTGCAAGGAATTGATCAGGGGTGTCCATTTGAACTTGATGTACATGTAGCCACAGATGGTTTCGGCTGGGCCTATGGCAGTGCATGGAGCTCTTTAGAATGCCAATAGGTTTTTGGTCCCAGCTGTGGAAGGGAGCTGAGCTCCAGTATTCACTGATAGAGAAGCATTTAGCTGCTGTATATGCTGCTGTTCAGGCCTGTGAGAGCTTGACAGGAAGGGTTGCAGTCACTGTGCGGATGACTTACCCAATAGCAGGGTGGGTGCATTCATGGGTAACAACCCCCCAGACTGGGGCAGCACAGACATCCACATTAGCAAAGCGGGGTGCCTTAGAACAGCAGAGTATACTAAGTACAAGTCTATTAGCAGCAGAGTTACAAAAGGTTTTAGGGCCTGTAGTCCTAATGCAAGATAAGGCCATGGGACCTGAGGCACCCCAGACCTTGAGCCATCACCATTTAAAGGGCGCCCTCCCATTCCTGAAGGGGCACGGTATACAAATAGGTCCAGCCGGGGTGCTACTGCTGCCTGGACTGCTGTAGCAGTCCAGCCTAGCAGTGATACCATATGGTCTGATAATGGATGCAGACAAAGCAGCCAAACGGCTGAACTTAGAGTGGTGTGGACAGTGATTACTAAGAAGGAGTCGCCTATAGTACTTTGCACCAATAGCTGAGCAGTCTTTCGAGGTTTAACTTTGTGGCTGACTACCTAGAAGTTACAGAATTGGCTTGTAGGCCATCGGCCCATTTGGGGCCAAACCACGTGGAACGACCTCTGGCAAACAGGTCATCAGAAAGATGTAACTATCTATCGTGTGTCAGGTCATGTGTCTTTGGCCACCTCTGGTAATGATGAGGCAGATGCCTTGGCCAGGGTCTGATGGTGAGAGTCAGCACCTACACAAGATGTAGCCTTGTGGCTACATAGGAAACTGGGACATGCAGGGAGTAAACGAATGCAACAGGTCAGTAGGCACTGGAGTCTGTCTTTGCCGTTGCAGGACACTTTGGAGTCCTGCTGGAAGTGCCCAGCGTGTGCTCAGGCATACCCCAAACAGAGGCACTGCCCAGTGTAACACAGCAACTAGGCCAGATGCCCTTAACCAGATGGGAAACAGATTCCAGTGGGCCACTGCCAAAATCACAGGGCTACACATATGCCTGTAGATACAGCCACTGGCTTGTTTTTTGCCTACCCTTGCAGGGCGGCTGACCAGCAACACACCGTTTGAGCCCTGCAACACTTACGTGCCTTATTTGGCTGTCCCCTGGCTGTTGAAAGTGATAGAACACATTTCACTGGACAGCAGGGACAACAGTGGGCACAGCAGATGGACATACAATGGGGATTTCATGTTTCTTTTTTTTTTTTTTTTTTTTTTTTTTTGAGACGGAGTCTCGCTCTGTTGCCCAGGCTGGAGTGCAGTGGCCGGATCTCAGCTCACTGCAAGCTCCGCCTCCCGGGTTCCCGCCATTCTCCTACCTCAGCCTCCCGAGTAGCTGGGACTACAGGCGCCCGCCACCTCGCCCGGCTAGTTTTTTTTTTTGTATTTTTAGTAGAGACGGGGTTTCACCATGTTAGCCAGGATGGTCTCGATCTCCTGACCTCGTGATCCACCCGTCTCGGCCTCCCAAAGTGCTGGGATTACAGGCTTGAGCCACCGCGCCCGGCCTGGGGATTTCATGTTTCTTATAACCCACAAGCCGCTGGCATGATTGAGCAATATAACGGATTCCTGAAGAATGGGTTACAGTTGCATGTTGCTCCCCCATCTTTGCAGGGCTGGAGTTCCAGGTTGGACCAGCTACTTAGAAGGAACTGATCATGGGCGCCCATCTGAACCTGATGTACATGTGACTACAGATGGTTTCAGCTGGGGCCTATGGCAGCGCATGGAGCACTTTACGCCAATAGGTTTTTGGTCCCAGCTGCGGAAGGGAGCTGAGCTCCAGTATTCACTGATAGAGAAGCATGTAGCTGCTGTATATGTTGCTCTTCAGGCCTGTGAGAGCTTGACAGAATGGGCTGCGGTCGCTGTGCGAACGACTTACCCAATAGCAGCGTGGGTGCATTCATGGGTAACAACCCCCCAGACTAGGGCAGCACAGACATCCACACCCAGGTTGGACCGATTACTTGCAGGGAATTGATCAGGAGCCAGTGCAACACATTTGCCATCTGGTTAAGGGCATCTGCTCTACCATCACTTAAAATTTTGTGTTAAAATTTTGAACGAGCAACCACGAAAAGGTGGCCCAGCCCTGGTGGAGACACTGTTACCCTGGGCCACCATCCCCATCCAGCTACAGATACACACCAAGGATGCCCTCCTCTGACCAGGTATGGGGACAAATGGTAATAATCTATTGTTGCCTGCCCCAGCGCCCCTGAAGGCAGGGGAACAGAAAAGCTGGTGTTGGCCATGGACCCTCCAAGCACCCCACTGCAGATGGTTAGCTATTGTGGCCCCCTGGGGGGAGCATCTGCAGTATGACTTACATGTGACTCCTTGGGTATTTAATGTGTGACCTCCACGATTGACCATTCATAGGGGAACCGGCCAGGGAAGGGACCCTCCTATATATGTACTGTCTATGTGGCCTATTTTGAGTTCCCTGTGACTTTGGCTTGGGTACAAGCCCCAAAAGAACCATGGGGAGCTGAGAAGGTGTGGTGTCATCACCCAGGGCAGAAGCCCTTGGCAGCTGCATTGCTACCCAGAGAAGAAAAGTTAGCCTGTATTGGCCGGGTGCAGTAGCTCATCCCTGTAATCCCAGCACTTTGGGAGGCTGAGACGTGTGGATCACCTGAGGTTAGGAGTTCGAGACCAGCTTGACCAACATGGTGAAACTCCGTCTCTACTAAAAATACAAAAAATTAGCCAGGGGTGGTGGCGCATGTCTGTAATCCCAGCTACTTGGGAAGCTGAGACAGGAGAATTGCTTGAACCCAGGAGTCAGAGGTTGCAGTGAGCCAAGCTCATGCCACTGCACTCCGGCCTCAGCAACAGAGTGAAACTCTGTCTCAAAAAAACAACAAAAAAGAAACGTTAGCCTGTATTTTGCCTGAGGGACGTGATTTACCCGTTAATACCTGTGCCTGCTTTGTTGTTCTGGCTATAGGCTGACACGCTCCCACAGCACTGTGGGCTGGGCCCACACCTCCGCTGATGTGACCAGTGTCTCCAACGGTTGGATCTGCTCCACCCCTTCCAGCAGCAGCTGCGGACGGTTTGCCCTGGAACATGTATCCTGCTTCTCTGAAGAACTGGACATGGCTAGAAGCTTGGGGTCCCACGGACAATGGGTGGGATGCCACAGGGCGGGCTTTGGATAGAGGACATCACAAAACCTATGGCAAACCTGCCCCCTGGCTGACTTCTAGTGTCCATGATGGATGGGGCTGGCCAATGGGAGAACACTTCGTGCCCCCATTGCAGGTATCACAATGTATAGAGCAGCACTGGGGTAAAGTCACTGTGGGATGGTTGCCTACTGAGGTTTGTGCAAATATAACATGTGTCACCTCACCAAGGGTGTGGTGGAACAAGCGGCCTTACCAAGGCCAGGCCCGCATGGACTTTGTGCCCCCTGGGAGTTTATGGGTCTGTGGGGACACAGGATGGCCCTATCTGCCAGCCAATTGGACTGGACATTGTACCTGGGGTTGGCCCTATGTGCCTGCCACTGTGCTTCCCACATTGACTAGTCGCGGCGTAACTGGGAGCCACTGTGTTCCAGCTTTTTGCCAGTGCAGCAGGCCCCCTGGTGGTTCTATCTCTTAGCAATGACGATCCCTGGAGCAGGCGTCATTACTGTAGAAAAGCAGGTTGCAGCCTTTGCAGACCACACAGCTCGGGCCTGAGGTGCCCTCCTTTGGTTAACTGATGAAGTTGATCAGATCAGGAAGGTGGCGCTGCAAAACCAGACGGCCTTAGACATAGTCGCAGCTGCCCAAGGTGGCACCTGTGCCCTTGTAGGGACACAATGTTGTACATTTATCCCTGACAATCACCGGAATACAATGGCAGCTTTACAAGGGGTGTCATAGGAGATTAAGGTGACTGAGCACCTTACTGATGACCGCCTGCAGAGACAGTGGGCGTCTTTGGGCTCTGGCCTACATTGGGCTCTCATAATCATAGGTAGCATAGCAGGAATATTAGTGGTAAGTTGTTCCTCTCTGTGTTGTGGCTGTGGCCTATGGGTCCAGGGTGTGTCATATGTGCACGGGTCCCCACCAAAAGGATTCCTAGTCCTAGGGGGTGGAGTGTGAGGAACATGGCTGTGTGTGGTCAAGCAGGCATAGGGCAAGATAAACAGCCTAGATGACTCATCGGGATTGGGGCACAAGCGCACAGTCCCATATCTTATATAATCATAGCCATGTAGGCACAACATAAGGAAGCTCCCCCCCTGGCTCTCAGTCACTATCGTTTGTGTAGTGTATAAATGTAACACTGACCCTGCGAAGGGGCTGCTGAAGAAAGCCATGTCTCATTTACCTGCTGTCTCTTGAGTGTTCTTCCAGCTCCCGGCCCCACGTCCACCCACTCCCCTCAGCCCTCAGCTAGGGCTAGAACCTAACCCTGAGCATGACAGAGATGCACAGAGGGTTGTAAGCAGAGAAACAACAAGCTCCTAGGATTTGAAAGAATCATTCTGACTACTTTGTGGAAAATAGATTTGAGGGCACAAGGACAAAACAGAGAGACCTGCTAAAGGGCTGCTGCAATAGGGCAGATGAGAAATGGTGATGGCTTCGACTAGAGCAGTGGTGGTGGAGGAGGTGGTGAGAAATGTTTGAATTCTGGAAATAGTCTGATGACAGAGCCAACATCATTCGTTGAGGGATTGAACATGAGTTGTAAGAGAGAGGAATAAAGGATAATTCCAAGATTATTTGTTTCATAGTTCTTCTAAATATCTGAAGAAGTATCAGAAGTTAAATACTCAACAGTGTAGCTAGGAATTAAGTGAAAAATACCTGTGATTTCTAGTTCTTGTTCATCAGATGAGTCAGGACACATCTGGCTGAACTGTAGGATGTAAACACTGAATACCCCACTGGTAGCAGGGGAATAGAGATGAAGAGGGTGTTCTGAGGGTCTAGCTGTTGCATAGACAGTGAAAGCCTCCCTCCCCCCAACACACGCAGCCACATACCCTTCTCAAATAAGCAGAGTGAACCACTAGGCTGTCTTTTCCCTCTTTGAGTTTCTTGCTCATACCACATTCCATTTCTGTGGCTTGGAAAGTAAGGAGGATTGCAGAGGCAAAATAATTTGGCACATGGTTGTACCCAAAAGAAAACGTAACTAGGGAAGATCAAGGACCAGCTAGAAGGGGGTGATTCTGAGGAACGCAGAGTAGGACACAGGGTTTTTATAGAGTAACCCCGCCCTGCATGGTCTCTGGCTGTGGCCTGTAGAGGAACTTGGTAGTATATGTAGCCCCCAGGGCAATTCCAGTTACATCTTGGGAGCTTTTTTCCTGAAAAATAACCATTCCTATGCTGGGCATGGTGGCTCACAATGGTAATCCAAGCACTTTGAGAGACCAAGGCCGGTGGATCACCTGAGGTTAGGAGTTCAAGACCAGCCTGGCCAGAATGGTGAAACCCTGTCTCTACTAAAAATACAAAATATTAGCCAGGTGTGGTGGTGCAGGCCTGTAATCCCTGCTACTTGGGAGGCTGAGGCAGGAGAATCTTTTGAACATGGGAGGTGGAGGTTGCAGCGAGCCCAGATTACACCACTGCACTCCAGCCTGGGCAATAAGAGCAAAACTCCATCGAGAGAGAGAGACAGAGAGAGAGAGAGAGAGAGAGAGAAAGAAAAAGCTTGACTCAGTAGTGGATGGTTAAAAAAGTTTCACAGGTGACTCTAATATGCAGACACGATTGCAAATCCCTGTGGAGAAATTCATTCCTGAGAGGCTACACCATCGAGTTCCCCACCGCCACGCACACACAGAAGGGTTCAGTGAGCTCAGGCTTGAATGACAGAGCCCAGGCTTTATTATGTGACAAGACCTTCGCCCCATCTGCTGGCCTCTGCGCTTACAAAGTGAGGGTTATGTGAAACTGTTAAAATATGCCTGTCCCGAATGAACAATTCCTGGATAATAACAAAGGACTGCAAAAGTGAAAAGGTGGTTGACTTAAAATAATGCTTATGTAAAAGAAATACTACATGATATGTGGTAGCACCTGGTATGTATCCTCGTAATGTAATACCATGACAAAGAGCATTTTTGCCTAAAGATGAAATACATATATTTGAAATAATGGAGCATTAGATGGTACTCGCATACTAACTTCAGACGGTGCTTACTTTGTGCGATGGTGTTTAACATGAATAAATCCGTGGTTTTATTGGGATGTCCACCGACAGCAAATCTGTGACTTTATGGGGGCCAGCTGACTAGGAGAGAAAAAAGAACACAGGGCTCGTCCGGGATTTGAACCCGGGACCTCTCGCACCCTAAGCGAGAATCATACCCCTAGACCAACGAGCCACCTGTAAAATTTGTTTGGGTTACTAAACTTCAATAAGGAAAGTTTTAGCCACGTCTACAGTTGGTCACTGTCGTCTTCTATAACCATGGGCATGGGTGACACCTAGTGGATAAAATTAATCACTGCAGGTTTTCTCACCTAAATTCCGGAAGGCGGCGCCTTTTGACTGCAGATCCCTTTTAGGAACAATGTTCAGGCGTCAGCGGGAATAATTTAGCTGCATGTTTTCACTTCCGAGTGAGCCAAAGATGCTGCAGAACAGGGAGCGGGCAAATCAGGGACCGTCCCAAGTTATCCGGTGGCCGGAAGGCATCTCGTCCTTAGCAGGTACCGACCGCCGTGCCCGCGACCGGCGAAAGCTGTCGCCGCAGGGCGCCCTTCGTGGAGAGACCCCGAGGCAGAAGAGGGCCGTGACGCTGCCCGGTGACCCGCCTTACCTGGCACGGGCCTGGCGCTCCAAACCGTTAGACCTGACAAGATTACCCTCCCTATCTCGGGACACCTTTTGAAACATGTATTATAACTCTTTCCACCAATTTCAAATAGTGCGGCTTAAAAGATGAAGGAGAGCTAAACAAACCAGAAAGAAAAGAAAGAAAAAATCCGGTAAAACTACAAATACAGGATCATGAAGTTGGCAGGTGGGGAGGGTAAGAGAGAAAAGGGTAGAGAATATGTTCTTAATTGTTTACCGGCTGGTAGCGTGGCCGAGCGGTCTAAGGCGCTGGATTAAGGCTCCAGTCTCTTCGGGGGCGTGGGTTCGAATCCCACCGCTGCCATGTGGTCTTTTTTTTTTCCCCTTGGAAAAACATCCGTGTATTCCGATTACTGTACTGGCGCTACCACGTTAACACAGTTTCTTCACCTTTCTTTAGCACCCAATCTCGTATCTCCAGTTGGTAAAGAATGTAGCTGTGCGCTATTTTGGAATGTCTGGTATTTCTGAGTCTTTCATAATGTGAAGTACTTCATAAAGACAGTAAAATCCTCTCAAGAGCATAAAGATGCTTTTGAATCCATGGTTTCCCAGAGGAGGGAAAGTGCTACGACATTAATAACATTCATGTGTAGCCTTTGCTTTGCCTTTAAGTGGACAAGCATATTTTGAGCTCTTTGCCTTTAAGTAGACGAGCGTAATTCGCACTGTTCTAGTTTTTGAGGAGTACAGAAAGATGAATAAAATAATGCCTACCCACAAGGGAAACTCACAGTCTAAACTGGAAAAATAAATCCTACAATTACAAAAAATGCTCTTGAAACACTGTAAAACATCATTGAGTAGAAAACAAATGTGGCATAAGGACAGTAGTGCAGTGACATGGGAAGGATGCTGAAGGGACCGTGGGCTGGGCTGTTAGAATGCAAGCGGTGGCAATTCTTACATTCCTGACTGTGGAATAGTGACTTGGGCAAGCTGCTTACCTTTTGTGTGCCTCTATTTCCTCATTTGTACAATGGAGATAATACATACTTCTATTATGAAAATTAATAAATATATGTAAGGTGCTTAGCGTCTAGTCTGCAGAGACAAGAAAGCTCAATTTAGGTTTCCATTTGTAACATAATTCCACAGCCATGGCTATTATCCGTAGGAAGATTCCAATCTGACGCTACAGAAACTGGAAATAAATTGCCATTTAATTGTGGCCTCTGGAGATCAGCAGGTGTGCCCAGGAGTGTGGTAATATTCGTCCATCCATTCATCTATTCATTATTAATTGCCAACTATGTATAGTACACATTGCTAAGTGCTGAGTGTACAAAATCGAGCACAACAAAAGATTTGCCTTCCTGGAGCTTATATTCTTGTAGGGGAAACAGAAAGAAAGAAGGAAAGAACTGCATGTAATAATATTAAGTAGTGATAAATGCTGTGAACAGCAATAAATTAGTGTAGGGTATAATAGCAATTGGAGGCTATTTTGGAAAGAGTGGTCAAGGAAGTTGTCTCTAAAGAGGTAACATTTGAGCACAGAAGGAGTGACAGAGAGAGAGGGATACAAATATTTGAGGAAGTGATGTTCTAGGCAAAGGAAACAGTAAATGAAAAGTCCGGAACAAGAAATAAGGCCCATGGATTTGAGGAACAGCGGGAGGGCCAGTATAGCTAGAAGAAAGTGAATGAGAAGGAGGAGGAGGGGGTAAGCAGTTGCTATCAGAGGGACAGACACCACCGGAACACACAAGAGCTCGATCACAGATTCTGTTCTAAATGTGAGAAGTTATTGGCTGCTTTTAAGTGGAGGAGAGTATTGTTTGGCTTACATTTTAATAGGATAACTCTGGCCGTTCTCTAGAATAGGGAGTAGAGAAAAAGTAGGAAGATGAATTAGAAGGCTATCATGGGATTTGTAAGAGTTGAAGGAGAGTTTAAACTAGGGTGATAATGAGTGTGTTGGGAAATAGATGAAGATAGAACAGTGGATTGGATGTGATGTTGGAGAAACCGGATAAATGATGGATCTGTTTCCTGAGATAGGGGCGGTGGTTGGAGAGCAATTGGAAGAGGAGCGGCAGGAAATCAAGGGTATCATTTGAGACAAGTTAATTCTGAGATGCCTGTAACTCGTTCACATGCTGGGGCAAGCAGGTGACTATATCTACAAATCTAGGTCCAGGCTTATGAATAGGAGTCATCAGTATACGATGCTATGTTAAACCTCATGACTTGATAAGTATAGAGAGAGAAACAAAAAAATGGGCAAGGGGAGAGCAAGACAACACTCAAATATTGAGAGGTCAGGAGAGGAGGAGCCATCAAAAGAGAGTGAAAAGTAGCCTCCTGAGATGAGAAATGAAGTAGGACGAAGACTGAAAAGTGACCTTTAGATCTGGAAACATCAAAGTCGTTGGTAACCTTGACAAGAGCCATTTCAAGTGGAGTGGTGGAGAAAAAAGGCCTGATCATAATTGGTAGAGGACAGCATGAGGGCAGGAAGTTGAGATACATAATGCATAACTTTTAAGAACTTTTATTTTTATCTATGCAGAAGAAAGAGAATTAGGAAGAGTGGTTAAGAAGGCGTTTTTTTTAAGGATTGGTGATACTGCAGCTGTTTGGGGTTTGTATGCTAATGGGAATGATTGGCACACTGGGGGAAATAGCTGCTGTGTGTGTTCTTAGGGGCTTGGGGGTGGAGGTGCTGAGGTAATGTTGATTTCAGAAACCAAGTCCTTACCTAAGGGAGAGGAAATGGAAAATTCATCTGATGTGAAACTGAAGGAGCTGTCCTTAAATATGAAAAGTGAAAGATGGGCCTTGAAACAAGACAGAAGACAGAGACGATGAGTGTTGATGTGGGTAAGTTAGTCCATCTGCTTCCAGAAGGGGCTATAGTTCACTTCTAATGGAATCGTTTTATTCTGTAATAGTTATTCACACAATAAAGAAAGTTGCTAAGGGTTCACAAAACATTATTTTTTAAGTTAACATTTCAAAATTTGCCTATGGAGATACACTTTCCCTCATCACTCTATTGCTCCACTGGAGTTCACAGAATTCATTGCCTGCCTCACAGTACAAAACAAACAAACAAAAAGCAGAAAGGGTGGGGAAAAAGGAAAGAAAGGAAAAGGAGAAGAAAAGGCAATATTATGTAATAACATATAAACCCCTTTTTATTTATTTTATTTATTTATATATTTTTTTGAGACGGAGTCTCACTCTGTAGCCCAGGCTGGAGTGCAGTGGCACCATCTCGGCTCACTGCAAGCTCCGCCTCCCGGGTTCACGCCATTCTCCTGCCTCAGCCTCCCCGAGTAGCTGGGACTACAGGCGCCCGCCACCACGCCTGGCTTATTTTTTGTATTTTTAGTAGAGACGGGGTTTCACTGTCTTAGCCAGGATGGTCTCGATCTCCTGACCTCGTGATCCACCCGCCTCGGCCTCCCAAAGTGCTGGGATTACAGGAGTGAGCCACCGCGCCCGGCCATAAACCTTTTTTAAAAGATAACACATCATATAGTTACATATGATGACAATGTTAGTATGTGTCAGCTCCCAATTCATTCCCAGGAAAGAAAGCAGCTCCTTATGTTTAGCAAGGGCTAAAGTTTCCGAGCAACTTTGCATACGCTATTTTATTTGACTTGACAGGATTGCTAGAGGTAGGCAAGGAGAAGAAGATGTGTTATAGTTTGTCAGAGAGAATGAAAAAGACAACCTGGGGCTTTCTCTGCTTTGCTGTTTCACATCCCTGGGGAGTCTTTGGCTGCAATTTTTCAAAGCACAGTACACAGAGAGAGCAAAGTGCAGTCGTGACGTTTTTCAACACGATGAAAAAGCGAGGGCTCGTCCGGGATTTGAACCCGGGACCTCTCGCACCCTAAGCGAGAATCATACCCCTAGACCAACGAGCCACAACACAAAGCTGTTAAAATTATGCCCCAAGGCTTATTCAAATCATTAGGCATTTTTCTGATGAACTAGGTTCTTGGGTGCCTTCTATCGGCAGGAATGCATACTTATTTGCACAGCAGAAGTAAACCACACGCCCCAAGTCATTGAGACTGGCAGCTTCTGTAGCAGGCGTGAACCCGCCTCGCCTAAATGACTGCCGAAGCGGCGCCGACTTGAAGTCATGCAGATGTGCCAAGCGACAGCCACTCTGCTGCCGCATTGTCTGACCCCGCTTACCTTCTGATGTGAAAATTGCTGTGGGCAAGAGGGAAAAAAACACACAGGCCCCAGCGAGAATTGAACTCGCGACCCCTGGTTTACAAGACCAGTGCTCTAACCCCTGAGCTATGGAGCCCTCGCATGGAGTCACTTTTTCTACCTTTTATCTTATAGATTGTTATTGTGCCGCTAGCATTCTAGCTATTCAATAGGATGTTGGCTTGAGTAAAATTCCAGGATATTCTCCTACAAAATGAGAACATTTTCGTGCTCTGTAAATCCCTCGAAAAGATTCTGCTTTGAGCACAGCAACTACCAGGCTGTCTTCCCGTTCCTCACCCTGATACTCTCTTGAGACGTTGCCTACTGTGCCTCTGTAGTGCATGGAAATGGTGTTGATGTAAGAATTTCAGATCTTTGGGTACAAGGGCGACCCCACACACACACCTCCCCGAAATATGAGGCGTCTACGGAGGGCGTCTGATGGACAAGGAAATTGTAGTGCACTCCTTCGGCTTAATATGGTGGTAAAATCCAGGGACGGAGGTGAGAAGAGATTTTCCACGATTTTTTCCTTTCTCAATCCAGATCCCCAAACCTCTAAACTTGCCTTTCTGGAGTTAATCCCTCACTCTCCAAGGTCCAGAGGTAGAAGCAAACAGGGAAAAGGGGTGTTGAGGAAGAAGAGTTTAATCCTTCCCTAAAGACATACACAGATTTATACACAGTTGGTATGAAAATAATACGACTTTTTAGAAAAGATTGTTTTTAATTTTTAGAAACCTTGTTTATATAAGCTGGTGAACAGAAACTAAGCAATTATTTAACTAAGAAAGATCTCGTACCCATTTCTTATAGCAAGTAAGCCGTAGATGAGAACATTGAAAAAAAGCACTGATTCATGAAAACCCAAGAAGTGACGCGACTCTACTTAGTAAGATTTAGACCCTCTGACCACAGGTCTGCTTTTTTACTTACAATTTTTTAGTGCTTTCATGTCCAAGATCGCAAAATTTGTAAGAAATCTGTAAGGTTATTATGATTCATTGTCTCCTTTAATTTTCATTATTTAAACGTAAAACACGATGCTGTTGACCTTACACATTTTCAAGGAAGAAAAGTGCTCTATTTAGATAGGCAAAGTAAGGCATTTGTGGCAGATATTCTTGGATTTGGGATGAGTTAGGAAGAGGCCTCACAATGTTGTCCCAAGGTGAGATGAATACATATCTTCTGTAGCCTGACAAGGGCTGTTCCTTCTAAGACTCCTGGGTGTTTAACCCTCAGTCTTCTGCTCCCAAGAGAACTACAAGGCTTTGTTTTAACTGATTGAATTAAAAATTGAATCGTTATACTCTATTTGCCTACATAAGACACTTCACTGGAGAAAACCTCTAACATGATCTCTTTGGACCTAAAGACACACCACATAGCTTAAGGAAATGGCAAGTTGCCTACCTTTTTTTTTTTTTTTTTTTTTTTTTTTAACATCGGGGGACACAAGTAGGCCTACCTTTTTTCTAGAGCAGAAAAGTCAAATTAAAATAAACTTTTGGTCATAGTTGATATGTGATTTTTGGCAGGTATAGACATAGAGTATGTAGTGCAGTGGTTAGAAAAAACCTAAATCGGTTATTTAACTCTGCCAGGTCTCAGTGTCCCTGTTTTAGAAATAGGTGTTTATTATTATAATCATTGTTAGTATTATCTTCATTAGCATTATTTTCAGAGAGACTGGCCATAGGCAAAATTACTAAGCAGTGTAAACTGTCTCTCAAACGGCCTTCTTCCTCTTTGCTGTTTCTCCTCCTCTCTTTTTTTTTTTTTTTTTTTTTTTTTTTTGAGAGGGAGTCTCGCTCTGCCGCCCAGGCTGGAGTGCAGTGGCTGGATCTCAGCTCACTGCAAGCTCCGCCTCCCGGGTTCCCGCCATTCTCCTGCCTCAGCCTCCCGAGTAGCTGGGACTACAGGCGCCCGCCACCTCGCCCGGCTAGTTTTCTGTATTTTTTAGTAGAGACGGGGTTTCACCGTGTTGGCCAGGATGGTCTCGATCTCCTAACCTCGTGATCCGCCCGTCTCGGCCTCCCAAAGTGCTGGGATTACACCTCCTCTCTTTGCTTGTCTTTCTCTGATGGTATTCATGGCTCCTCACCTTCTCTTAGAATCTGTACCCTCATTCTCACCCTATCACAATTTGGCCAGCTCACTTCTATTCCCTACACGAATTGATTTCTTATCTTCTAACCACAGATTGTTATACATTTAAGAATAATTTAAATATGGGAGGCTGAGGCAGTCAGATCACAAGGTCAGGAGATTGAGACCATCCTGGCTAACACGGTGAAACCCCATCTCTACTGAAAATACCAAAAATTAGTGCATGGTGGCACGCGCCTGTAGTCCCAGCTACCCAAGAGGCTGAGGCAGGAGAATTGCTTGAACCCGGGAGGCAGAGGTTGCAGTGAGCTGAGATCGCGCCACTGTACTCCAGCCTGAGCCAGACTCAGTCTAAATAATAATAATAATAATTTTAAGTATTCAAAGAAGTATTCCAAGGAGAGAAGCCAGGGCAACAACCATGGATGTGATGTTTCTGGTTTCTCCTAGACAGAGGCTGGCTTTGTGGAGAGGGTTCTCACTCCTCTATCAGTACAAATAAACCTTTGACCAATTGACCCTGTCCACATTGAGCCCACCTCCTACTATCAAAGGTTGTCCCAGGACCTTATGTTATATTCTTATTCTTCCAGCCCCTTACTCCACAATTCACTGGAGTTGGCCTGTTGGACTCTAGGAAACTCCAAGAGCCCCTTCTACTAGTTTATCAGACTTAGCAACAGCAAACCTGGTTGTGCTCCAGTGTGTTCTGGCCCATCCTGAGCACTTCCTCTGCTGAGCAACTTGACCCCTAGTTGTAATCTTAGCAATATTTTTAATTGCTTTTTTGGTTGTTTGTCTGTATTTCTTCCGTTTCCCCTCAACTTTCCATTTGGAAAAAATTTAATCCTAATGTGGAAATAAATGAACACCAGTTAATGAGAACAAGCAAAGGGTATTTAGAGCTTTCTATAGCAAAGGAGTTAGCAGCCTTCACTTGTGATTTTTTAAAAATATAATTTCCCTATTATTTTTCTCTAGAGGATAGTTTTTCTTTAGTCCTTAAGGACTCACCATCTTTTATGGGCTTTGGTAGGGGTCATGTGGCAGCATCCATATGTCTGAATCAGGGTGGGGGTGTTCGGTCCTTGCAAGCTTCACAAGATTAATTCCTGTCTACCTTGCTGTGAATGACACAACTCCCACAGTAACAGAATTTCACGAACAACTTGGGAAGCCTATAGGCGTCAAAGATACTAGCTTCAGAAATGTCCCTGACAGATGCAGTTTCTACTACTTTTTGAATGAAACTTCTTAATAGTCTTACCTTTGGGTAGGCATAGGGCATAGTTCATGCAGCGAATAGGCTGCAGGTGGCTGTGGCCCTTTTTGGCATGACCATTGTTATTTCTTCTCTTTGCCATCTTGGAAGTGAGGACCCAAAAGAGTGTCACTTGTGATTTGGCAGAGACTCAAAGGTAGGCAGAAGCGTAGGAAAACTTTATAGTGGACAGGGAAGACTTCAAGTGTGCCCTGACTGGAGACTGTGGCATGAGGACGCGGGGGGCAGGCTAACTAGAAGCGGGGCATCCTATGTGATTGGTTAGGGATGCATATTTGGCTTTCTCTGGTTGATCCTAACTTGGAAGCAGAAACAAATAACAGGAAAGGTGTTAGTTATTCATAAATTCCTAGCCATTTGGGTCTGGTTTTTACAGAGGTTATTGTTTAGCTTCCTGGGCTGGTTGCTTAGAGATTGTGGTCTGACCTCCTAAAAGTCTGGCTTAAAGATAATGGAGTGGCCAGGCGCTGTAATCCCAGCACTTTGGGAGGCCAAGGTGGGCGGATCACCTGAGGGCGGGGAGTTCGAGGGTCGGGAATTCGAGACCAGCGTGACCAAAATGGAGAAACCCCGTCTCTACTAAAAATACAAAATTAGCCTGGCGTGGTGGTTCATACCTGTAATCCCAGCTACTCAGGAGGCTGAGGCAAGAGAATCGCTTGAACCTGGGAGGCGGAGATAGCCGGTGATAGGCAGTGAGCCGAGATAGCGCCATTGCACTCCAGCCTGGGTAACAAGAGTGAAACTCCATCTCAAAAAAAAAAAAAAAAAAAAAGAGAGAGATAATGGACTGGCTTCCTGTGCTGGTCACTGTGGGTTGACTTCCTGCACTGGTTGTTGTAGGTTACTACTGGTCAGAGGTCTATTTTTATATATGTTCTGGCCACTGTCTGTTTGTATAGTAAATACCCTAGGGAAAAGTTAAAAACAAAAAAAACACTACGATAAAACCTGTATATCCTCTAACTAGAACACCCATTATTAGTAACATTCGCATCCTTCTTACCTCCCCATCCCCCTGTTTACATATACTATCCAAGAGCAGAATATTAGTACCATATCACACCCAAGAAAATTTATAATTCCTTATATGCTAATAGACATACAGTCCATATTCAAATTTCCCCACTTACCCCCTCCCTATTAAAATGATTTAAATTCTAAACAGTATTTCTCACTGCATTTAGTTGTAACTTCTCTTTGGTCTCCTTTAATCTAGAAAATTCCCCTCCTGGCCTGGCGCGGTGGCTCACACCTGTAATCCCAGCACTTTGGGAGGCCGAGGCAGGTGGATCACAAGGTCAGGAGATCGAGACCATCCTGACTAACACAGTGAAACCCCGTCTCTACTAAAAATACAAAAAATTAGCCGGGCGTGGTGGCGGGCGCCTGTAGTCCTGTAGCAGGACAAGCCTCAGACAAAACTCCTCAGACACGGAGTTAAAGAAGGAAGGGGTTTGTTTATTCGGCCAAGGGCATCGGCAAGACTTCTGTCTCAAGAGCCGAGCTCCCCGAGTGGGCAATTCCTGTCCCTTTTAAGGGCTCACAACTCTAAGGGGGTGTGTGTGAGAGGGTCCTGATTGATTGAGGAAGCAGGGGGTAGGTGACTGGGGGCTGCATGCACCGGTAATTAGATCGGAACAAAACAAGATAGGGATTTTCACAGTGCTTTTCTATGCAATGTCTGTAATCTATAGATAACAGAACCAATTAGGTCAGGGGTCGATCTTTAACTACCAGGCCCAGGGTGTGGCGCCGGGCTGTCTGCCTGTGGATTTCATTACTGCCTTTTAGTTTTTACTTCTTCTTTCTTTGGAGGCAGAAATTGGGCATAAGACGATATGAGGGGTGGTCTCCTCCGTTAGTCCCAGCTACTCGGGAGACTGAGGCAGGAGAATGGCGTGAACCCGGGAGGCGGAGCTTTCAGTGAGCCGAGATCCAGCCACCGCAGTCCAGCCTGGGTGACAGAGGGAGACTCCGTCTCAAAAAAAAAAAAAAAAAAAAAAAATTACCCTCTTAGACTTTCTTTTCTCATGGCAATTGTCTCTTAGGAAGTCTCACATACTGAATGTGATTATTTCGTCATATAAGATCTCAGTTTAATATTTACTTATTTCCTCATGATTAGAATCAGCTTAAATATTTTTATCAAGAACACTACTACTAATTTTCCAGGATAGATTGTCTAGGGTCTAGGTAGGACTGAATTTCTAGTAAACCAAGCAGGAAGAATGAAGTCTAATGAGTGATAACTTATTTACATGACAGTGCACTATTTCAAGGAGCTTCTGTTCAGAAAATTATGTCATCCTTTGGAGGAGACTTTGTAATTTTCAGCTTCATTGGCTATAGAATATTTTTAAAAGTCAGGAATTTATATCCCAGAAAAGTAGGCACAATTACCAGGAGTCAACCAATTATTCACTGTAACAACATCCAGGAACACCTATGGACAGGCATACTGGTTTCCAAGATACATAGATTGTTTATCGCAGACATCAAGGAACTTGACTTTGCAAAGCTTTAGCCACACACACACACACACACACACACACACACACAAGTACTTGCCTTGATTTGCACTTTCTCAAAAGTTTTCTTCAGATTTCCACAGACATTTTACCTTCTGGAAACTGAGGCTACACTCACTCTGGTGATTATCACTTACCACTGGTATTGCCATCTAAGTGTAGTGTGTGTGTCTCTGTGTGTTTGTTCATTCTTCTAGGTTTGTATTGTACATATTGTAAAAGGTGGAGAAGATACTTTCTTTTATTCAAATTCAAGTTCCCAATGAGCAAGGATAATAATCTTGTTTGTCTTCTGCTCCTTCCTAAACCTGATCAAATAATAAACACAGATTTATTTGGTGGATGTGAAGTGGGCAAGATTCTATTTCCAAGTCCCAAAAGGCTTCCTGGCAGATGCACCCCACTGGCTTGCCTCAAATGTTTAAACCCATTGTAAACACTCCTGTGTGTTCACTGAGAAGCTGACCATGTTTTGAGAACTTGGCATACTATGGAATTAAAGTCAGGGACTAGGAAAAGCAGTAGAGGGAAATCAAAGAAGAAATTAAATTGTACATCAGACATGATCTTTTTAAACCCAAAGCACCAAGACTATTACAGTGTTTGTGGGGACTGAGTAGGTGAAGGAGGACAATGAGACCAGAGGCATGAAAGAAACAAAGAATAAAAAATGTCTCATATCCTTCCCCTTTCCATTTCCGTTGATCATACCATAGTTCAAAGATTGCATTTCTTTTCACCTGAAGCTTGCAGAGGTAATTGATTTCACTGGATTATTGCATGAAGTCCCTCTTGTCCCATCTCTCTGATGAAGTTCAGTGAAAACTGGAAAGACAAATACAAACTAGAAATAAGGGGCTTAAATCTCTTTGCTGAATATAAGGATATTTCCTTTCCTTCTTTTTACTTTGAGCATTTACTTTAGAAAACTTTTTTTTTTTTTTTTTTTTTTGAGATAGAGTCTTTCTCTGTCGCCCAGGCTGGAGTGCAGTGGTGCGATCTCGGCTCACTGCAACCTCCGCCTCCTGGGTTCGAGCAATTCTCCTACCTCAGCCTCCTGAGTAGCTGGGATTACAGGTGTGTGCCACCATGCCCGGCTAATTTTTTTTGTATTTTTAGTAGAGACAGGTTTCACCATGTTGGTCAGGCTGGTCTCAAACTCCTGACCTTGTGATTTGCCTTCCTCAGCCTCCCAAAGTGCTGGGATTACATGCATGAGCCACTGCACCCGGCCTAGAAAACTTCTAAGTACACCACAGTACTTTGCTTTACTGTGATGGTCAATGTGATAACCATACGAAACCATATCAGAGCTAAGTATGTAAGTGGGGTTCGATAAATCCTGAAAGCATTGACTATCTGATGCAGTCATCAAAAATATTATTTAATTTAAATATAGTATTTAATTTTAAGCAAGATTTTATAGCACATAGAGGGGTCCACAGGCCAACAGGGGGATGGCTTTCTATTGGAGCTAGGAACAGAGCTTTACATTGCAATGTAGTGCATGTCTTCTGCTGCAGACTGATCCAGAAAGATTCTGGTGGGAACTTTCAGATGCTCTAAATGAGCATAGAACATTTGATACACAAGTTAGTACATAGAGTATTTCTCAAAATTGAATGCATACTCTACCTTTTGGGGAGCTTGTTAAGATTCTGATTCAGTAGGCCTGAGATTCTGCATTTCTCATCTGCTACCAGAAGATGCTGATGCTGCTGGCCTCCAATCACACTTTGCATAGTAAGGCCTTAAATAAATCTCTCGCTCATCTATACATTTTCATCAACTGGACTATTAACAAGGTATGGATAGCAGGAAATTCAAGATTAAACTCTCCAACAATATTAAAGAATGCTAGATCCTAGAATACCAGCATTCCGTGCTGAAGACTGAAGGAATAGACATGTGCCAGTCAGACGAATATATTGCATGTATTTGTATCAGGCGTCTTTCCAAAAGGGTGGTTATCCATTTGCCTTAGATGCTGGGCAATTAAGTATGCAGCAAATTTGGCATTCTACTAGAAAAGCCAAGACACCTGGCTTATGGGTCTCAGGGCACTTACTGTTTGAGCTGTGCAACCCACTTCTCGAAAGGAACAGGCCAAGTTTCCTCCCTCCCTACTGAAGGATCCCGTGAGCACAAGGCAGGAAATAGGTACTCGAGCAACATCGAATAGGAAATTGAATAGGAGAAGCCATCCCCACTTGTTAGTAAAGGAACTTCAGCCAAGAACAGGAGAGTGTGGTACTTTCTCTCTTGATAAGAAAGTGCTCTGATACCTGTCAGTTTGAGGAATTTGAACCTGCAGCATTCCAGGATCAAAGAGGGCTCTGCTGTGATGACTAGGTTCTTTCCTGTTGAATGGTTCCTTTTATTGCCTGATCTGGCACTAAAAAAGATCAAGATGGGCTCAGATCACTTCCATCACATGAGAATCTTAATATTAAAAAAAAAGAAAGTCAATACATAGAGAAACTATGGGTTATTTAAATGAGTATTATGAGGTTTTTGTTGTTGCTGTTGTTGTTTTTGAGCTGGAGTCTCTGTTGCCCAGGCTGGAGTACAATGGTGCGATCTTGGCTCACTGCAACCTCCAACTCCTGGGTTCAAGCAATTCTCCTGCTTCAGCCTCCTGAGTAGCTGGGATTACAGGCACGTGCCACCATGCCCAGCTAATTTTTGTATTTTTAGTAGAGACGGGGTTTCACCATGTTGTCCAGGCTGGTCTTGAACTCCTGACCTCAAGCAATCTGCCTGTCTCGGTCTCCCAAAATACTGGGATTACAGGTGTGAGCACCACACCTGGCCAAAGGAGTATTGTTTTGTGTTGCTATAATAGAATACCTGAGGCTGAGTAATTTAGAAAGAGGTTTATTTAGCTCACAGTTCTGCAGCCTGGGAAGTAGGAGAAGCATGTTACCAGCATCAGCCAGGCCTCTGGTGAGGGCCACTATACTAGGTCAAAACATGGCAGAGAAGGTCAAAGGAGAAGCAGACACATACAAAGCGGAAAAAAAAAAAAAAAAGGACATCTTGGCTGTATAACGACCCACTCTCCCAGGGAACTAATCCATTCCCAAAGGAAGTAATCCAATCTCACCAGAGCCAGAACTCACACACTACAGAGAGAAGGGCACCAAGACATTCATAAGGAATTTACTACTGTGATCCAAACACCTCCTACTAGGCCCCATCTCCCAACCCTGACACATTGGAAACCAAACTTTGACATGAGTTCTGGCGGGGACAAATTAACCATATCCAAACCATAGCGGGTATGTTTATCAGACTAACACTTAAACCCAAAGAGACATAAATGTGACTGTAAAATCTCATTTGGAGATCTCATCAAAAGTTTCAATATGAGGCCCATTCATGGGCCCTAAGTCTCTTATTGACTCAATACTAGGCATAATAGTGCAACAGATACTTTAAATATTTGTTCTCTCCCCTCCCATTCACCCTCCGGCTCTTTCAAGTCCTAAAGAGCCCCAGGCACTTTTTTTTTTTTCTTTCAAGCTGATGCTTCCCGGGCCTACACCCTGAGATGGTGGCACAGGATTCCTAGGATTCTCTCTAGTTTAAGAAGAACTTTAGTCTTTCCACTTCTGACCCTGGCAAAGACTTGCGTGTACTGATGGAGGCAGTAAGCTCACACTCCTTTTTCCCTAAGGCTTCCTTCAAAGCTTGAAAACACAATGTGAAATTTCTTAGTAGTCATACGTGTCAGGTCTCTGAGCCCAAGCTAAGCCATCATGTCCCCTGTGACCTGCACGTATACAGCCAGATGGCCTGAAGTAACTGAAGAATCACAAAATAAGTGAAATTTAAATGGCCTGTTCCTGCCTTAACTGATGATGTTCCACCACTAAAGAATTGAAAATGGCCGGTCCTTGCCTTAACTACAAAAGAAGTGAAAATGACCGGTCCTTGCCTTAACTGATGACATTACCTTGTGAAATTCCTTCTCCTGGCTCATCCTGGCTCAAAAAGCTCCACCACTGAGCACCTTGTGATCCCCCACCCCTGCCCACCGGAGGACAACCGGCTTTGACTGTAATTTTCCTTTACCTACCCAAATCCTATAAAAGGGCCCTACCCCATCTCCCTTCACTGACTCTCTTTTCCGACTCAGCCTGCCTGCAACCAGGTGATTAAAAAGCTTTATTGCTCACACAAAGCCTGTTTGGTGGTCTCTTCACACGGACGCGCGTGAAAATCCATTCAGCCAAAGGGGCTGGCGATGGGTATTTTAATCTCTCAGTCTTAAGTGATGCCTAGGAGGCCATATCTTTGACCATCCGGCTGGATTCAAAACCTTGGAGATGCTGCCTGCGGGCCTTGGGTGCTGACCTCCTCCTTCTAGGGAGAAAGAGACCTGGTCAGGGCCTACAGGGTGGGTACCCAGTGAGCTTAGATTGCCCATGAGCTGGAGGTTGGGGAGGAGGGTGCTGGCGCCAGAGGGCGACAAGGCGTGAAGAGGCGGATGTAACACCGGGTGAGTCTGGGAGGCACCGCGGGAGCCCGGACTAGAGTGGGTGGGGGGCGGGAGGAGAGCCTGCCTCCGACCTCCGAACGTCCCATCCCTTTCCTATGCCGACCCTGCTTCCCTGCCTGGGTTCTACGTTTATTCGGTGCTCCCTGAGCCCTATTTTAAAGCTGCTTTTTAAGAACTTCCTTTCTGCTCGCCTCCCCCAACTCCTGGCAGCGGTGACCGTGAACTCGCAGGACCTTCGCCCCCGCCCCCGCCCCCGCCCCCGCGAAGGCCCAGGGAAGAACGCTTTTGTCCTTTCTGTTCTCCCTCAACCTGACCCCTTGGGTCACCAGAGCTTCAGGAGAGACCTCAGAGGCCTAGGGCCAGGAGAGGCGAGAAAGGGTTGTGGTTTTTTGAGTGATTGAGATGGAGGACAGAGGGAGCACTTAAAATTAGTTAACTTTAGTTAGACTCCCAGGAGAATTTCTGGATCCACAGACCAAGAAAACAGCCAAATGGATACAGCAAAAATGAATATAAATAATACATAATCCAGGGCTTTGCGCCCAGTGGGGTTGTTGGCAGGTCAGTGATTCCAGCTTTGGGTGCGGGAGACCCCAAGTATCACCTCCGAAACTGTTTTCTAGCTTTCCCTCTGTTCCTTTAGAAAGAAATGGTACAACACATGACTATCTCAATAGATGCAGAAAAGGCTTTCTGTAAAATTCAACATCCCTTCATGTTAAAACCCCTCAATAATCTAGGTTTTAAAGGAACATACCTCAAAATAATAAAAGCCATGTATGACAAACCCACAACCAACATCATACTGAATGGGCAAAAGCTGGAAGCATTCCCCTTGAAAACAGGCACAAAACACGGATGCCTTCTCTCACCACACCTATTAACATAGTATTGGAAGTTCTGGCCAGAGCAATAAAGCAAGAGAAAGAAATACAGGGCATTCAAATAGGAAGAGAGGAAGTCAAACTATTCCTGTTTGCAGATGACATGATCCTGTATCTAGAAAACCGCCTCATCTCAGCCCAAAAGCTTAAGAAAGCTCATAAGCTACCAGGTAGGGTGGCTGACGCCTGTAATCCCAACACTTTGGGGGGCCGAGGTGAGTGGATCACCTGAGGTCAGCACTTCGAGACCAGCCTGGCCAACGTGGTAAAACCCATCTCTACTGAAAATACAAAAAATTAGCCGGGCGTGGTGGCGGACGCCTGTATTCCCAGCTATAGGGGAGGCTGAGGCAGGAGAATCGCTTGAACCCGGGAGGTGGAGGTTGCAGTGAGTCCAGATGGGCACCACTGCCATGGGTGTCGCCTATCCAGCCTGGGTGACAGACAGAGATGCCGAGAAAAGAAAGAGAGAAAGAGAGAGAGAGAGAGAGAGAGACAGAGAAGAAAAGAAAGGAAGGGAAAGAAAAGAAAAGAGAATGAGCAGCACCAGGGCTCCAGGGAAGCCCGGGAACCACCCTTTCTGAGCTGGGGATGCCCTTGGAATGTGACCGCCTTCTGGGGGTCGCTTCGGCCCTTATGAAAGGAAGCCGTGATTCTACCTTGGGCATGGGCGTCGGTCTACCTGAGGGTGCAGAGCGGCCTTCTTCCTCAACAAGAAGCCCGGCAATTACACCCAGCCTCGCCATGCTCAAACTGCAGGAGGGAGTTTCCTTTGAACGCAGTGACAGGCTTACAGGTCTGTGAACCAAAGGGCGCCTATTAAGTGACCTGAACTTCGACCCCATGGCACTCTAAGCAATATTTGCACCCACAGAACCACGATCCAACAGCAAAGAGTTCTTATTATTCAGTCTTCTGGAATAACTTGCACATCACCGTAGGATTTTTAAAGTTTCCGTGTTTTATTGCCTAGGTTAAGGAAAAGATAAAGGTCTTCCAGAGACATTGACGCTAATAATCGTCGATTACCTGCTAGCCCACACTTCCCGGGGCGAGTGAAGATTCAGTAATTCCTCCTCTCCTTGCGTTTGCTTAAATTCCTAAGGATGAATTAAAATGCTATCCGGAGCTCTGTTTCCGCGAAATTCAGAATTTTGCACTGGTATGCTGGGGCAAAATGTTGAGAGAATGAAGAAGGTAATTGCAAAGACTGACAGCTCGTCCGGTAGTGTGGCCGAGCGGTCTAAGGCGCTGGATTTAGGCTCCAGTCTCTTCGGGGGCGTGGGTTCGAATCCCACCACTGCCAGTGGTATGTTTTATACAGCAAGGATTCTGAAGTACTAACAAATTCTAGCTATTAAGGAAATTAAATCTTCCTTCCCCAGGACGCTCCCGGATTACACACCATTAGTTCCTTTGAACTCTGTGTTCAAGATTAAAATCACCTCGGTTTCCAATTGGGAATAGTGTCGCTTAGGAAGGCAGGCCTCCTCGTCCGCCGTCTCTCCTCCCTTACTCGTTGTACTGATTCTCTAGATCCCAGTTTTTGCACTGCACCATTTGGGTTCCCGCAATCAGGAAAGTTCAGTTCTCTTCTAAAATGCACGCTCGCATTGAATTATTGTGATTACCTAATTTAAGCATAAGATGGTCAGGAAGTTTTTCCAGAAACTTTCCCATTGGTCCCATTAGTCCGCGGCCGAGACTGCTTTAGGAGTTGCAGCTCTGTGCTCGCGAAATATCCTGCCCAGACCCTATTTTGGTTCTAACCACGTTACTTTTGTAATTGAACATGATGGATGGATGGAAGGATGGAAGGATGGATGGATGGATGGATGGATGGATGGATGGATGGATGGATGGATGGATGGATGAAGCAAAAACTCAGCGGCCGGGCGCAGTAGCTCACACCTGTAATCCCAGCACTTTGGGAGGCCGAGGCGGGCGGATCAAGAGGTCAGAAGATCGAGACCATCCTGACCAACATGGAGAAACCCCGTCCTACTAAAAAAAATACAAAAGCCGGGCGTGGTGGCGCGGACGGACCTGTACTCCCAGCTACACGGGAGACTGAGGCGGGGGAATCGCTTGAACCCGGGAGGCGGAGGTTGCAGTGAGCCAAGATCGCGCCACTGCACTCTAGTCCTGGCGACAGAGTAAGACTCCGTCTAAAAAATACACTCAGCAAGGTTCATGCTCTCATTCAGAGATCATTATCTCATGGGGAATGGGGAGAAGACAAGTAAACAGTTATTTTGAGTTTATGATTCAAAAACACTTCAAAACGGATTCTTGACTAACTCCGTTCATTGGGCCCGGGGGTGTCTGTGAATGTTGTGGGTTTAGTCACCCTCCTGCCCCTTCCCAGTGAATCAGGTTACGGTGGTGGCGACAGTTAGGGTGTCTGAACTACCCAGCTACAATACTCGCGTAGAAACTAACCCACTGTGGAAAATTAGAAGGGTTACACTCAGGGCCTATTTAGTGGTGTCGTCTCAGAATGGTTGTCCTACTGCGTTTTTTAGCCACTACAGCCCGTCACCTACAGAAGTACTCATGGATTTGGCCGGGCAGCTTCCTCGGGGAGAGATTTCGCTGCCGTGACATAAGGAATGAATGAAAGAAACTGAGCAGAGAACAGCGACTCTGTGCAAGAACCAAGTGTCATGCCACCCAGGCTGGAGTGCAGTGGTGCGATCACTACTCACTGCAGCCTCGAGCTCCCGGGCTCAAGCGATCCTCCCGTCTGTCTCCCAAGGAGCTAGGTTCACAGTTCTGCACTATCACGCCCACGCCCGGCTGTTTGCTTACTTGCTTGTTTGTTTTGATAGAGCCCAGGGATTGGGCGGGAGTTGGGAGGGGCGGGGCAGTGGGGAGGGGCATGGTCTCTCTAGATCGCCCAGGTTGATCTCGAACTCCTGGGCGACTAGCCTTATGCCACTTTTTGACTCTGCCCTCCTTTTTATATCTTCCTCCCCACTCATTCAAAATCCTCTTCCGTGCACTCCCAGAACATCTTCCATTTCACTTTGATGACTCCTCCAGACCAGTTCCCTTCTTTTTCACCCACCTATCACCAAGAAATATCTTGGGCCCACAAGATGTTCACAAAAGAAAAGCCTTTTGTTTTGCTTCTCTCAGAAATCGAGAGACAAGGCATATTTTACTCCCAGTGCCTAGTCGGGGTAAAATATCTCTATATCTGTGTATAAATTGGACCTTCCTGGCACTTTTATAAAATTCCCTGTTTGCATAATTTCTGTATCATTGTTCTTCCTTTTTCCACAAGGCAATTGTTCTGTCTTCCAATTCTGTTTTATGAAAATAAACCAAATTTAAAAGTTGTTGGAACACCCCCACCCACCGCCACAATGCTCTAAGCCTTCAGAGAGATGTGACTGTAATCTGAGTCACATATGGTTACAACTTCTTTCTCAGATTATAGATTAACTCACTTTCTTATTTTTCTGGTTCTGTGTGTACCAGAGAGAATTAAAGGACATCAAGAAAAAAAACCTACAGTCTTCTTAATTAATGACCCTCGTTATAGATGAATTTCCCTTTGTCTTGTTGTGCTTTGTTTGCTTAGACCAGATAACAGAAAACCCATGATTATTATGCCCTCTACAAAAAATGTTAAATGTACCCTTGCCAAAAAGAAACACTGCCTATAACCAATCAAATGGCTGTAACTATGTGCCAACCTTGTATGAATAGTGTATGAATCATGAATAATGTTGTAATCCTGCTAAAAACTCCTCTGTCTCTGCCTATACAAATGAAACCTCAACTTTCCTTCTTCAGAATGCTGACCCTATTCCTTTGGAGTTGGTATTTCCAGGTGGCCCATCCTCGCAGTTTTGGCTTGAGTAAACTCTCTTTAAATTAGAGTCTTACCCTTTTGATTATTTCAGGCTGACAGTTTGTTTTCCCTTCTTCCTGAAAAGTAATTCTGTGCATTATCTTGAGACTGAGTTAATTTTTGTTTTTCTGTTCATCTCCTTCTAGTGACTCCCAGAAACCTGATCTATCAGCTGGATGTTTTCAGCTCCATAGAGGCCATCCTTTCCATTGAAACGAAGTGCACTGAAACTTCCTCCATTCCTTCTCCCACTCCTCCTCCCCGCCAGGCCAGCATTTTCCACATTCCAGCATTCTCTCCCTCCACCAAGGACACTAGCATTCCCCAGACTCTCAAGAGCACCACCTCAGAATGTTTTTGCTTATATTGTTTTACTCTTTTCACTGTCCCTTAGTTTCAGTTAATTCCCTCTCCTGTTGATGGAAGGATGCTGACTTGTTTCTATCTCCCCTCATTCATGCCACTCACCATCCCTGCCTTTTTTCTGCCTGCATCACCTCTGCACCACCAAAATGATTCTGAACCCCTGTCCTTCCTGCTGTCCCCTCCTCTTGTTCCTCTTGATAGTACCAGCCTCTCCTCCAGCTCTACTCTACCACCCCTGCCACATCCCTTACCCCTACTCTTCTCTGGCACTCTTACTGGCGTTTCCCCCAACACATCTGTCTCCACACACACATATCGGAAAGCTCCCTAACTCATTTAAACTTGCATCAATATTTCTGTCAAATTCTAGCTCAAAATTCAACTTCAGGAAGCTCTCTTCAGTTAGTTCCTCCTCACCATTCTGATCTCTCCTTTTCATTGTCTTAAATGTGGTCCTATATCGTTTCGTAAACCTTTATGGCAGTATCAATAAATCAACACAGCGTTATCTATTTTGTTACTTCAACTAAACTGTGAATTAAACTTAAGTCACCAACTTTTTAAAAAATTAATAGATTTTACATCCAAGAGCAGTTTTAAGTTTACAGCAAAACTGGGTGGAAAGTACGGAGAGTTCTTACATTCTGCCCTCTGTCCCCACAGCCTCCCTTATCAAGGACATCCTGCACCAGTATGGTACATTGGTTACAACTAACATTGATACACCATTATTAAACAAAGTCTGTAGTTTAAATCAAGATTCACTCTTGGTGCTGTACATTCTATGAGCTTGAACAAATGCATCATAATCATGACATATATACACTGTTATAACACCATACAGAGTAGTTTCACTGCCCTAAAAATCTTCTGTGCTCCACACGTTCATCCCTCTCACCTAACTCCTGGAAACTGCCGATGCTTTTACTGTCTACATTGTTTTGCCTTTTCCAGAATGTCATATAGTTGAAATCACACAGTATACGGGCATTTCAGATTGGCTTCTTTTACTTAGTAATATGCCTTTAAATTTATTTCCATGTCTTTTTATTTCTTGATAACATGTATCTTCTAAGGGCTGATTGATATTCCATTGTGTGGATATAGCACAGTTTATCTATTCACCTGTTAAAGGATATCTTTGTTGCTTCCAAGTTTTGGCAATTATACATAAAGCTGCTAATTATACATAAAGCTGTGAAGGGTACTGTGTGGACATATGTTCAACTCATTTGGGTAAGTACCTAAGAGTGTGATTGCTGATTGTATGAGGAACATGTATTTGGTTTTGTAAGAAACTGCAAAAATTGTCTACCATAATGGCACTGGGTATTTTTAAACTTTATTTTATAAAGTAAAAAACTGTTTTTTTATGTAATGTATACAAGTGGCACATTTTGAAAAATACATAAAATTATAAAGAATATCAGTCACCCACAGATAAACAGATTTTGGCATATATCCTTTTTCATTCTTGAATAATAAATTTCTAAAAGTAGAAATAGAATACTTGATTAAATACAATGTCTTTTTAGAGTTCTTGATTTATAATGCCCAATTGTCCTCCAGAAAGCCATGACATTCTGCAAGAATGTTCTTATCAGTATTAGATATTAATAAATAGTTTCCAATTTGATTTCTTATTAGGGAAGGAAGATTTTCCATATGCATACTTGACCTTTTGCTTATTCTCGGTATCGTTTGTTTAGATCCTTTTGAGGGGCAGGCATTTCTAAAGTATTTCTCCTTAAACCCTGAATTGTCTAGTATGAATTATTCACCATAATGAAAAAGTGTAGGGTTTGGGGGTGAGGTTTAGGGATGTTACCCATTATCCACTCAATGTTAACTAGTCTTACAGATTAGGAGATTGATTCAAATCTAAAAAGAACATCATTAATTTACACCTCCTGAGTAAACAGAATCACATCTACTGCAGAATCACAGAGGACGCATAAATTTAAGGTTCATGGTCAGCAAAATGTTCTTTAATTGCCTGAAAATAGAAACCCAATTAGTGCTTCACAGTCTTTGGGTTAGGATACATTAATGAAACCTTCTGTTGGCTGAGTAGACTGAAACACGAAAACACGGGCAGAATGGAACCGGCGACCTTAAGGATGGCTGTAGTTATAAACCTCTACAGTCCTCCGCTCTACCAGCTGAGCTATGGAAAATTGTCCATGAGAGATGTTAGTGTAGATATTTGTGCATTGAGTAGCTGCTGGTGAGACTCCTGACTTCTTTGTATTTAGGCTCAGATTAGAGTTCAAGAAGTTTCCGGAGAGCCAGATCTATAGAACTGAGTCCCGGGAGCAGCCTTGAGGCAGTAGGAAGTGAGATCTGAGTAGGAGGTAGTGAGAATGGAAACAGAGCTGAAGCCACGGGCTTGGGGTGAATCTGCGTAGCTTCTGAACTAGGCTGCCTTCAGAGTAATCTGCGAGCCAGTTTTCGCCCCAGGATGGCAGGTACGGACCACCAAGCAATCTGCAAGTTGAGAAGTGCGCAGGACTCCGGGGATCATGGCTATCAGCAGATTAGGTTAGATCTCTTCCTCACAAACACAGAGATATGGACCAAGTCTAGCACTTTTCTCCCAGAGACGTGAGCAATCTAGTTTCTTCCTCGCTTACTGCAGGGTACAAACACCTGTTTTCCCGGTATCCTTCATAGGAACCCGACGCTGTACTTTTTCGTCTCAAATCCAGGATCTGGCTTTCACGGAAAGATCATCAAGTGCTTCCTTTCTTCACTAGTCTGTTTCAGCACTGAAAAGGCTAAAAAGCTCCTGCTCTTTTGCAGAAGTGAAGGGAAAAAAAACAAAAACAAAAACAACCCTATCGCTAAGGCCCCAGCGAGATTTGAACTCACGACCCCTGGTTTACAAGACCAGTGCTCTAACCCCTGAGCTATGGAGCCACAACGCACAGCGGTTATTTAACAATCAATCTATTATGCAGATAAAATACTAGGTAACTAGTATTTACGTCCAAATAAGAAATACATTAAAAGGAATTTTTGAAGGACGTGACTCTTACATACAAGGAAAAAACATTTTCTTGACCAGGCCCGGACTGGAATGCAAGTCACTGTAATAGTAAAATGGGGAGTAACAAAATTATTTAATAAAAAGTAATGATTATTCATTCCAACTTTTAAATTCTGGATTATTTGCTTCTTTGGAGATAGCTGAATTATTATCTTTTAAAAGTGGCTCTATTTTTATTACTAAAATTAGAAGTATATGTTTCGCTAGGCAAATGACTTAGGTTCTTTAAAAGAGATGAGTTTTCAGTTTGCTTGCTCATCAAAAACGAACAAACAAACCATAAAAGACATGAGCATTAATATATATTGCTATCTTAACGCATGCTCCACATTACATGCTCCCCAGCATCAGGCTTGACAAGTCCCAACTGTCGAACAATATCAGGGTCAGGGTGCGTTTCATTACAGAGGAGAATGCAAGAGTGATCAGAGACATTCTCCCAACCCACTTGGATTCTTAATCCAACTCTCTTAGTCTGAGATTGGGGTTGTTTTGAAATGGGAGGCGGCTGTCTTCAAGCACAGGACGTACCCCTCGGACCTTCAGTTTGGGGGTAGACACAGTGAGGGCGCGAAGGCTTCCAGATCTCCCCCAGACTTTCAGCGGAGTCAGGCTCGGTCACAGATTCCTCTAAGTTACCTGAAGCAGAGGTGGCTAGAAGGGGTCCAGCCCTTTCCTTGGTCCTTTAACGCTCCTCTTCCTAGCATTTCGGAGTCCGGGGGGCAGCTCCTTCTCTTTGGGCCTCCAGGCTTTTCTAAGCGCCAACTTGAAGTCCAGAAAGAATTAAAGGGGCTTCGTCGCATGGGAAGGTTGGGGAGGAAGAGTTTCTCTTCTTTTCTCTCCTTTGGTGTCAGCCTGACCAGGAGGCTCAGTCATTCACTAGACAGCTCCCACTGGCCAGGAGCGAGCTCGGCGCAAGGCAAGCCATGTAATCAAGGCAGACACTGCTGCACCCTGGGGAGGTTAGAGCAAGAGCCTGGGAGCTTCGGTTTCCAAGTAGAAAAGGCTGCCGAGTAAAGACAATCCTCCCCCCACCACCCACCCACCACCTTTTGAGTGGTAGAGAAGTGGGCTTCTACAGAAGAGAGTGTGGGCAGAGAGCAACTTTTCCCCGACGGCACCTCTTGGGCGCCCTTGAAAGACACCTTAAATCTAAACCTATAATACAGAGGTAATCAACTAAAGCTGAAAGCGAAAGGCCAAAGCACCCACGTGGAGTGCTGGGTTCTGTAGGCGAGAGGTCTGAGGTAGTGGCTTTTAGAGCTCAGCATCTTTGGTAATGTTGGTTCGATATTTTCCCCTGCAAGTCCCGCGGTGACCTTTATCTTTCGGAGTGAAATCGGTCGTTCTTGTTTTTCCTGGGTCCTCCAACCACCGGCCACCTTAAATGGTTCAGTCCCTTTGAGTACTCGGACCCTTCCTGTCCATTGACCGACACAGCTCGGCCCGGATCCTGAAATTAACGTTTTAGGAATCAAAGCTGTTCAAGTGTTGTGCTACAACAACAACAAAAATAAATGAACACTCTTAGAGAAAAACATCATTCCAATTCTGGCTCGTTGGTCTAGTGGTATGATTCTCGCTTTGGGTGCGAGAGGTCCCGGGTTCAAATCCCGGACGAGCCCGTTTCTGTTTCATCTTTCTCTCTTTAAGGCCAGTAGTTAACAATGCAATCGCCGCCACGGCTAGGTCACCTAGCTTGAAGGCTCGACCTGCGGGGGATGAGATTGTTGAACAAACTGGTGGCTTTTGCTGAAAGAATCAAATACAAGGAAGGTGCTACGAAGCGCCGAGGTCTTCACCACAGATCGAGGCTCCCAGACCGGCTCTGACAGGATCTTTTGTCAGGAGGAGAGCGTTCGGGCAGTTCTTACCCAGTATTTTGTGTGGAACAAACTAGTGCACTTCTCACTAGGTCACTTCGTACGGAGAAGATTGCTACCTGAAGGCGTGTTAGGGTCACAATGTCCCGATAGCGTCCGCTTTCTGAGTCCCTGACTGCGCGGTGATCCAGCCGCGGGATGGAGTCTAGCCGTTGCCCTGGCCTTGGCGCTGCTCCACAGCGCGCCGTTGCACTCTTGGTTGTTCTAGTGAGACTTCCTATCTCACAGTTGCAAGCGCTGTTGCATCGTTCGAATGCAAAGTCGCAGCCCTGGGAACTTGAGGGCTTAGAGGACACAGACATTCATTTTGTTCAAGGAAGTGCAATTGAATTATTTCCAGGTGTTATTTTCGAAAACACAGTATAACATAGAAATAGTCGTTTTTGTCACTTCTGGCAAGAATCCACCAGTCCCTTTAGTGCTCTTTGACAGCTCACCTGAACAATCAACAGGTTCTACTGTTGGGTGTCTACCTATAATCCTTGAGTGTGGTTCGATTCTGGAGTGAAGAAGTTGTCCTCGCAATGAACTGCTGGGATGATGAGAGCCTCAAAGTTGCTTGTCTTTCTAAGTAGCTTGTTTAGAAAGGAATCTTTAGGCCGAGCGCGGTGGCTCATGCCCGTAATCCCAGCACTTTGGGAGGCCGAGGTGGGTGGATCACCTGAGGTCAGGAGACCAGCCTGACCAACATGGTGAAACTCCATCTCTACTAAAAATACAAAATAATCAGACATGGTGGCGCGCGCCTGTAACCCCAGTTACTCGGGACGCTGAGGTAGGAGAATTGCTTGAACCCAGGAGGCAGAGATTGCAGTGAGCCAAGATTGTGCTATTGCGCTCCAGCCTGCGCAACAAGAGCAAAACTCCGTCTCAAAAAAAAAAAAAAAAAAAAAAAGAGAAATTTTTAACAGGATTTCTGTCTAGCCCAATTATATTTGTCCTTTCTGAGGTTTCCCTTGGAAGAGTTATGTGTCCAGCAGAAAATAAGGGGTTTTCTGATGGATGATTACAGGAAGGGAGGAGAAAAGGAAGAATCTGCCAACATGCCCTGACTTCCAGGTTGTTTGGCGGGTGGGAGAGGTGAGATGTCTAGCCTGGGAGTTTGTCTTTGCTGAACAACTGCCAGTGGATATGCCCAACAGGAAATTGGATATAGTGTCTGTGATACGTCACATAAACAGAATTAAAAATAAAAATAATATGATGATCTCAATAGATGCAGAAAAAAGCATTTAACGAAATCCAGCATCCCTTTATGATCAAAACCATCAGTAAAATCAGCATAGAAGGGACATGTCTTAAGGTAACAAAAGCCATCTATGACAAACCAACAGCCAACAGGGAGAAGTTGAAAGCATTCCTCCTGGAACAAGGCAAGGATGCCCACTTTCACCATTTCTATTCAACATAGTACTGGAAGTCCTAGCCAGAGCAATGAGACAAGAGAAAAAAATAAAGGGCATCCAAATTGGAAAAGAGGAAGTCAAAGTGTCACTGTTTGCTGATGATATGATCGAATACCTAGAAAACCCTAAGGACCCATCCAAAAAGCTCCTGGATGTGATCAATGAATTCAGTAAAGTTGCAGGATACAACATCAACGTACAGTCAGTAGCACTGCTATATACCAACAACAACCAAGCTGAGAATCAAATCAAGAACTCAATCCCTTTTACAACAGCTTCAAAAATAAAAAATAAAATAGCAATATGCTTAACCAAGGAGGTGAAAGATCTCTACACGGAAAATTGCAAAATACTGCTGAAAGAAATCATAGATGACAAAAACAAATGAAAACACATCCCATGCTCATGGATGGATAGAATCAATATTGTGAAAATGACAGTACTGCCAAAAGCAATCTACAGATTCAATACAATTCCCATCAAAATACCATCGTCATTCTTCTCAGAACTAGAAAAAACAATCCTAAAATTCACATGAATCCAAAGAAAAAGTCTGCATAGCCCCCAAGCAAAGCTAAGTGTAAAGAACAAATCTGGAGGCATCACATTACCTGTCTTCAAACTATACTGCAAGGCTATAGTTACCAAAACAGCGTGGTACTGGTAAAACAAAACAAAACATGTAGACCAATGTAACAGAATAGAGAAACCAGAAAAAAAACCAACTACGGCCGGGTGCAGTGGCTCAAGCCTGTAATCCCAGCACTTTGGGAGGCCAAGACGGGTGGATCACGAGGTCAGGAGATCCAGACCATCCTGGCTAACACGGTGAAACCCCCTCCCTACTAAAAAATGCAAAAAACTAGGCGGGCGAGGTGGTGGGCGCCTGTAGTCCCAGCTGCTTGGGAGGCTGAGGCAGGAGAATGGCGTGAACCCGGGAGGCGGAACTTGCAGTGAGCTGAGATCCTGCCACTGCACTCTAGCCTGAGTGACAGAGCAAGACTCCATCTCAATTAAAAAAAAAAAAAAATCCATATTGCCTACAGTATACACTGCTCGGGTTATGGGTGCACCAAAATCTCAGAAATCACCACTAAAGAACTTCACATAACCAAAAACCACCTGTTCCCCTAAAGCAATTGAAATAAAATAAATAAATAACAAAAATAGTGTGTTCTAATAAATAGAACACACTATTTCAAGCAAGAGGACAAGATCAGTCGTGCCAAACTCTGCTAAGTATAAAGAGTAAAATAAGCTTGCTGAGTTAAGCATCATTGTCATAATCGATGATGTCATTAAGAGTTTTATTTATTTATTTAATTTTTGAGACAAGGTCTCACCCTGTAGCCCAGACTGGAGTACAGTAATGCAATCATGGCTCACTGCAGCCTGGAACTCCCAGGCTCAAGCAATCCCCCTTGTTGGCTTCCCAATGTGCTGGGATTGTAGGCATGAGCCACTGCACCTGGCCTTATTAAGAGTTTTATATGTGAAATAATGCAAACAGAAGCATTTTCTACTTCTTCTAAACTAAGTATATTCTGTCTTAACTGTATATTTAAAAACAAAATACAAATTTCATGTCAATGAAGGTAAGATCTTAGAAAGGAAAGCTTAGGAAAAAAACATCAATAAACAGATTTTTATTTATTCTTTTATTTAATCACAAACTTTAATGGACACACAAGTTTGTATCACTGTTATATGCAAGCACACACTCATATGCGCACTCAACCCACACATACCATCATACCAAATTTCAGGCAAATTTATTTCATATAATAGTTTGAATAAAGGCGCTTGTCATGGTACTTTTATAGAAAATTGAAGCTGGGTGCGGTGGCTCACGCTTGTAATCCCAGCACTGTGGGAGGGTGAGGCAAGCGGATCACCTGAGGCCGGGAGTTCAAGACCAGCCTGACCAACATGGAGAAACCCCCGTTCTGCTAAAAATACAAAATTAGCCGCGTGTGGTGGCACATGCCTGTAATCCCAGCTACTCGGGAGGTTGAGGCAGGAAAATCGCTTGAACCCGGGAGGTGGAGGTTGCGATGAGCTGAGATCATGCCATTGCCCTCCAGCCTGGGCAACAAGAGGGAAACTCCATCTCTGAAAAAAAAGAAAAAGAAATTCGAGAAACTCTGTGATTACCAATCTGATTAGTCAATGTACTATTAAACCAATACATTTTTTATATCAGGGGAATGGCTAATTTCGCCAGATCCATCTTAATCTTGGCAAAGTAAAACACTTTTTTTTTGAGACGGAGTCTTGCTCTGTTGCTCAACTTGAGTGCAGTGGCACAATCTTGGCTCGCTGTAACCTCAGCCTCCCAGGTTCAAGCGATTCTCCTGTATCAGCCCTTTGAGTAGCTGGGACTACAGGCACGCACCACCACGCCCAGCTAATTTTTGTATTTTTGTTTGTTTGTTTGTTTGTTTGTTTTGAGACAGAGTCTGGGTCTTTTGCCCAGGCTGGAGTATAGTGGAGGAATCTCAGCTTACCACAACCTCTGCCTCCCGAGTTCAAGAGATTCTCCTGCCTCAGCCTCCTAGATAGCTGGGACTACAGGCACTCACCATCATGCCCAGCTAATTTTTTAATTTTTAGTAGAGCCGGAGTTTCACTATGTTGGCCAGGCTGGTCTCAAACTCCTGACCTTGTGATCTGCCTGCCTTGGCCTCCCAAAGTGCTGGGATTACAGGTGTGAGCCACCGTCACCAGCTAACATTTACTTTTTTAGTAATCTTTTTCCCCCATGTCCACAGTATAATAATTAGTTCATTATATAAATTTATAGTCACATTTATCTTCTCAAAAATGGATCCAAATTTACTTTCTCAGATACACTACAAAATATTCATACTTTTTAAAATTTTGCTCCCTGGTATAGTTTTATTGTGATATTTCTCTTCATAATCATGTTCAATTATCTTATGCCTTGTTAGTATAATTACATCTTCTTAGAGTTACTTTTAAATTTTAGATGGTCTTGGCCCGGGCGCAGTGGTTCACTCCCGTAATCCTAGCACTTTGGGAGATCGAGGCGGGCCGATCATCTGAGGTCAGGAATTCGAGACCAGTCCGGCCAACACGGCGAAACCCTGCCTCTACTAAAAGTAAAAAATTAGCTGGGCATGGTGGCGGGCGCCTGTAATCCCAGCTACTCTGGAGGCTGAGGCCGGAGAATCGCTTGAACTCAGGAAGCGGAGGTTGCAGTGAGCCAAGATCGCGCCATTGCACTCCAGCCTGGGTGACAAGAGCAAAGAGCAAGGCTCTGTCTCAAAAAAAACAAAAAGAAAGAAAGAAAAAAGAAGTCTTACTATATTTTACATTTTAGCCCACAGTCCCATATGTGTAGATGGATAGATCGATTGATTGATAGACAGATAGATGTGTGTGTATGCATATATTTATGTATTTATGAGCCAGAGGCGGTGGCTCATGCCTGTAATCCCAGCATTTTGGGAGGCCGAGGCGGGTGGATCACCTGAGGTCAGGAGTTTGAGACCAGCCTGACCAACATGGGGAAACCCCATTTCTACTAAAAAATACAAAAATTACCCGGGCTTGGTAGGGGGTGCCTGTAATCCCAGCTACTCAGGAGGCTGAGGCAGGAGAGTCACTTGAATCCCGGAGGCAGAGGTTGAAGTGAGCTGAGATCATGCCATTGGTTTCCAGCCTGGGCAACAGAGCAAGACTCCATCTCAAAAACAGAAAAAAAATTACATATTTATATTTTCACATGTGTTATGTCTACCCCAAAAGTCTATGCATTCCTTGATGGCAGAGGCCAATATTTGTACCTCTAACATACCAACTTACTTCCTAGAACACGGTATTTAACAAATTTTATTGAATTAAATTGAGCCCAAAGTTATTTTTCACAATGCAACACATGTTGAAAATGGATGGTTTAACGTGCTTTATCGCCATAATATGGGGCAATTACTTCAAGAAATGCTATAAATTGTTACATGAATTCCTTTCCTTGCCCAGTGGCTGGAATGGACTTCAGATTTTTACGTTTCATGAAACTAGGTAATTTTTAAGGTACTGTTTCATCTCCTCTCTGGGTAACGCTTCTAGATCACTCCAGAAGAGTTATTTTCACCCTCTGAATCAATCATTCTTTCCATTTCTTTAATACTCAGAAATATTTTGGAATAAAATTATCTAGTGTGTTTGCATGCGTTACGAATAGAACCAGATAAAAACATTTCTATTTTCTATTTTCTTTTTTTTTTTTTGAGACAGAGTCTCGCTCTGTCGCCCAGACTGGAGTGCAGTGGCCGGATCTCAGCTCACTGCAAGCTCCGCCTCCCGGGTTTACGCCATTCTCCTGCCTCAGCCTCCCAAGTAGCTGGGACTACAGGCGCCCGCCACCTCGCCCGGCTAGTTTTTTGTATTTTTAGTAGAGACGGGGTTTCACCATGTTAGCCAGGATGGTCTCGATCTCCTGACCTTGTAATCCGCCCGTCTCGGCCTCCCAAAGTGCTGGGATTACAGGCTTGAGCCACCGCGCCCGGCCAAAACATTTCTATTTTCTATGCCCACTGACGCTTGTGGCTAACTCTTTTGATGCTAATACTCAGTTTGCCAGTTTTGCAGCTTTTGTAAACCTCCTTATCATCCACATTCCTTAAATTGTTATCTGTCCCTTAGTTCTCCCCTCAAACTGCTTGAGGTTACAAATTATTCTTGTTCATCTTAGCATATATTCGTATATCACAGTGTTCAACAAAGATTCTTCACAGACCTTTGCTGAATGAAGAAATGAATAAATAAATATTTGTTTCTAAGATTTCCAAAGGCACCATGAATAGGCATCCCCATTCCCTTTTCAAATGTCCAATAAAGCAGATAAAATTTACTACAAAGTTTAGTTCTTGGTAGATACAACAATATTTGGTATTCTTCTTCTTCTTTTTTTTTTTTAGATGGAGTTTTGCTCTTTCGCCCAGGCTGGAGTGATGTGGCATGACCTTGGCTCACTGCAACCTCCGTCCCCTGGGTTCAGTGATTCTCCTCCCTCCTTATATAATAAGATTATATAAAATTGCCCTTTTCGGTAGCTGCGATTACAGGTGCCCGCTACCACGTCTAGCTAATTTTTGCATTTTTGTAGAGGCAGGGTTTCGCCACGTTGGCCAGACTGGTCTACGAACTCCTGATCTCAGATGATCCACCCGTCTCGGCCTTCCAAAGTGCTAGGATTACAGGCGTGAGCCACCGCGTCCAGCCTATGTGGCATTCTTAACTCTTTAATATGAAAGCTCCTTTTTCCAATCTTGATTTTACTAAAAACAAAAGAAGATTTAACACAACAGATATAAGAATGTAAAAAGATGAACAAATGAATGAAACATAATCCAATGAGAAAACGAGTGGAGATGTCTTTATCACTGTAATAAAGTGCACACCAGAAGAATACAGTAAATGCTATATTCAAGAAACCCTCATTGATCTGCTTTTCCAAAGGCACCTGGAATTACCACAGAGAAGTAATTAAGTCCCTTTATTAAATTTGCTTCACCTCTGTTTCCTCTAGTAGTAAATGTAAATTTTTCTAAAAAGTATACACAAAAATATACAGATAATCTATTTTTACTTCATTTTATATCTGTAAGGAAGTTTTTCTTAAAATTCTTGATTTGCATAAACAGTTGGAAGGCTCTACTTAGACTCTCAATCAGTTTCTAGCTTTTGAAGAGAGTGCACACATGGATTTAAATGTTGAATTAAAGCTATGATTCCTCTTCTCAGACAAATGCATATATATTCAAGCACATAAAATTTAGATACCTATCAGGCATATACATTTTCTGAAACCCATCCTTAGATTCCCTACATGATCATGGACTCTTAGGTTAAGACTTACAGTTTGGAAGGTCTTAGGAAGTGTTGATGATATTGATCACGATATATCAATAATAATAATAATAATAACAAGCATTATTATTATTAGGTATGATCTAGGATCAAGAAATTTTGCCTGAAAGAGAAGTGTGAATTGATGACCTGGGAATTCATTAGTAGTTCCCGAATTCAGTCTTTTGGTGATGTTCATAATGATGATGGAAAGGAGCATGATAATGAGAATGTCTGGATTTCAAAATATGATTTTTAAAAATGCCAACAAGACCAGGCATGGTGGCTCACACCTGTAATCCCAGCACTTTGGGAGGCTGAGGTGGGTGGCTCACTTGAGGCCAGGAGTTTCAGACTAGCCTGGCCATCGAGCGAAACCCTGTCTCTACTAAAAATACAAAAATTAGCCAGGTGTGGTGGTGGGCACCTGTAATCCCAGCTACTCAGGAGGCTGAGGCAGGAGAATTGCTTGAACCCAGGAGGTGGAGGTTGCAGTGAGCCAAGATTGTGCCACTGCACTCCAGTCTGGGCGACAGAGTGAGACTTTCTCTCTCTCTAAAAAAAAAAAAAAAAAAAAAAAAAAAAGGCTAGTTACCAGCCTCTTCACTCTCACCTTACTGCTTTCTCATTGAGACAGTTATCAAGTAAAAGATTCATTAAAAAGTCTGCCACTACCTTCCTAAACATGTCCTTCAAAGATTCCTTGACTTGCTCATTACGTAAGGCATAGATGAATGGATTCAGCAGTGGTGTCACAAATGTCGTTATTACTGTCACTGCCCAGTTAGTGTCCACCGAACCACTCTGCGATGGCCTCACATAGAGAAAAATGGCACTTCTGTAGAAGAGGGTCACCACTATCAAGTGGGAGGTACAGGTAGAGAAGGCCTTCTGACGGCCTGAAGCAGAGGGGATACTCAGGACAGCCAGGACAATGAGGCCGTAGGACACAGCAGTAATCAGCAAGGAAGATACAATGACAAGGGAGGCCAGGACAAAGTCAGTCTCCTCCAGCTTCTTGGTGTTGGTGCATGCCAGGCGTAACAGTGGGCCACTGTCACAGAAGAAGTGCTGCACCACAGCACCCTGCTTACAGAAAGGAAGCAAGGCCACAGCCACTGTGGGACCAAGCACAGGGACGAGTCCCCCCACCCAGCAGGCCAAGGCCACACGAATGCACACAGCCCCACTCATGAGCAAGGGGTAGCGCAGAGGATGACAGATGGCTAGGTAGCAATCCACAGACATGACAGCCAACAGTAAGAACTCAGAGGCCCCGAGAAAGAAGTAGAAATAGAATTGGGTGATACACGCAGCAAAGGAAATAGTGTGTTGCCTTGAGAGGAAATCACTCAGCATCTTTGGAATGATGACGGAAGTGAGCAAATCTCTAGGCAGGACAGGTTACCCAGAAAGAAGTACATGGGGGTCTGTAGCCAAGTATCAGCCCTTACCACCCCACAATCAACACATTGCCTGTCAGAATCAGGAGATAGACAAGAAGGAAGACAGAAAATAATTCCACTTTTGCGTTGTTGAGATGTGGGAACCCTGCCAGGATGAACTCTGTTGCATCACTACTCTGGTTCCCATCAGAAGTCATTATCTTTTCCACCTGTGCAACAACAAAAACATGGTCCTGGTAAGAACAGGTCCTCTGCTTACAATCCTGAAACTTACTTTATCATGGTGTGGGACACATATCCCCAGTTTTTCCAATTGCAGGTCCTGTTAAGATCTGAAGCACTTCAGGTCATCATCTGATTGATTTTAGCACTGGAGAAGATTTTCTCTAAAGGGTAACAAAACTTAGGTATGAAAATGCCAGGGGCCTCCATCTCCTCAATCTTCACATCTCCTGTTCTCAGATCTTAAATAAGACACCTCATTATTGTAATAACAATATCACTGAGCATCTGAATTGGACAAAAATATCTGAAAAACGATTTTGTGAAGAATAGGATCACCATTCAACCGGGATCAGAACTGGAGTCAGACTACCTAGTTTTAAATTCCTGCATCTCCACTTACTGGCTGAGTAGCCTTGGCAAGGTTACTTACCCTCTCTGTGCTCCTCAGTTGTGAAATACAGTAAGGAGCAAATGATATAATAATGCAAAGAATGTAAGAGTTTCTAGCACTTAACTTAAAAATTATGTGGCAGAGAAAGCCCCTGGCCATAAGTTAGGACACCAGAAACTAGGCTTGGCTTGCCATTACCCTTGGAAGATTATCGATTTGTGCTTTAACTGTCCAACTATGCAATGAATCATAGGAATCTAGGCTGTCAGTATACCTAATGAAATTATATAAAATTACCCTTTTTGGTAGGACACAGTGGCTCACTCCTGTAATCCCAGCTCTTTGGGAGACCAAGGCGGGTGGATCACTTGAGGCCAAGAGTTCGAGACCAACCTGGCCAACATGGTGAAACCCCGTCAGACATTTATCAGAGCTAAATTATGAATTTCTGACTGTAACTGTTAATAAAATAACAAATTATGTTCTTATTCTTTGATTCTTATTCTTCAAGTCCTCCCAGTTCTGAGGACTGCCACCAATTAGAAAAATCAAGTCAATTATATCCAGAAAGCTTGTTTAAAAATGCCTCAGGTATCAGGAGAATCCTTATTCCCTTTTGACAGAGCAGGAGCACCATCATCTTGGACAAACACTGCCACTTTAAGTTCCAGCTCCCTTTCTAGCCTCATGCATTTCAAAGAAATCACTTCTCTTCTAACTGCAAGCAGCCAGGGAGAGCAGACAGTAAAACACAGATAAGACAGTTTGGGAACAGAGGGAGGTGAAGGGAAATTCTTTTGGGTAACTGCCAAACTTCACCCTCATATAATGGGCCCCAGTAAAACGGTGGGCCTTAATAAGCACCTTTCTTTCCCTTCAGGTGCACTAAGATAGGGAAGCTAAAAGCACACTCGGGAGTATGCCTGCAGCTACAGAAAGATGTATGGGAACAGACACAAAACTGTCCCTCCCAGATAAGCACAACAGAGACACAGAAGCAGTCCAATCCTCTGATAAACTCTCCCACCCCGAATTCTTAAAAACTCTTAGTCTGTAAGAGAGTGTGCCTCTGACCTAACTTGACCAGAAGCTCCTCTCAGGTTTGTTTTCTGTAAAATAAACCTGTCTTGACTGGCAAGCCACCTTTCATGTTTCTTTCTTCTTTCTTTAATTCTTACACCTTTAGCCATGCAAAACGTAAGAACTGATCTTAAAAACATTGGTTCTCTGTCAGCTCTATTGTTCTCTTTTGTTGTTGTTGTTGAGATGGAGCCTCACTCTGTTGCCCAGGCTGGAATGCAGTGGCATGATCTTGGCTCACTGCAACCCCCACTTCCTGAGTTCAAGCGATTTTCCTACCTCAGCCTCCTGAGCAGTTGGGACTGCAGGCACGTGTCACCACACCTGGATAATTTTTGTATTTTTAGTAGAGACAGGGTTTTGCCATCGTGGCCAGGTTGGTCTTGAACTCCTGGCCTCAAGTGATCTGCCCCTCCTCGGCCTCCCAAAGTGCTAGGATTACAGGTGTGAGCCACCATCCCCGGCCAACCCTATTGTTCTCTAGCACACCCCAACAGTCTTTGTTCTCAGCAAGCATTAGATTCTTTACTTACAATTTCTCTCCTGTGGGTCCCGCAGGTCCAGACAGGAAAATGTCTGGAGCTTTTTTCTAGGATAAAAGAGTTCTGTGGTCTTTCTCCCCGAGGATTCATTCAGAGTCTCCGCTCCCTCCAGCTTCTATAGAAATTGCCTATTGTCAGTAAAGTCATTCAACTTTTGCTTCATATTTATTATGTACCAGATGCTGCTGTAATTGGAGATTCAGAGATAGAAGACATTGCCATTACCCTCATGTAGCTCACTGCCCACTAAGAATGACAGAAAAATCAAGATGTGTGACAGGTGGAATGTTGCAGGGAAGTATAGGGTACCACAGGGAAACAGAAAAGGAACCAAACTGAAACTCAGAGAGACAGGCAGTATTCTGGGGAAAGGAAAAGCCTGAAATAAGTACTAGAAAATGAGTATGCATTTGATAGAGAGAAGGAAGCGTCTTCAATGGAAAAGAGCAGTGTGTAAACATAGTACCTTTGGGCTACAGCACAGAACATACGGGGTGGAATATAAACAGATGAGACTGGTCACACCAAAGGGGACTCCGTCTGGCACTCTGTTGCTCCCTGTGAAAATCCACCATTGAGCTGAACCTAAACTATATCTTAAGTGACAGGGAGATGAGTTCTCAACTCTGAACATGGAAGGAATTCCTCCTACCTCCTCCTGAATGTCCTTGTTGTCTCCATGAGGGTGGAGGTCACCCTGAAAATTTTTTTTTCTCCTTTTTATGATTCAAGTTCCATCTGGGAGTCCTGTTCCGTGTGGGAGTCCTTCCCACACGGTGAACCTTAAGGCTGACAATAGGTTCGCATCCTTGGAGTAGGGGAGGATGGGCAAAGCACTTGAGAAAACAAGGAGAAATTGGATAATCTCCTTCTTCTCCTGAGCTTTCCTCTCTGGTATATTTCCTCACAGGTTGTCGTTCTGCCTTTTGAACAAGCGAGCTTTCTTCTCTTAGGGAGGTTGTGTCATGCTGCCTTTCTTATGGCCATGAATAAGTCAGCCAACAGCCCCACCCTTCCCTCCACGTAGAAACAATGCCTTCCGCAATGTGACCACTGTCTTAGATTTCCACAGGCATAATTCAAGTGAAAGACAATTATCTCAATTATCTCACAAGTGAAAGACAATTATCTCACAAGAAATGTTATTACAAAAACAACATGGGGCTAGAAGGCAAGAGGTACATATGGAGGGGTTACACCATTTACCTCCTATCTTTGAAAAGACTTAGCACACTTACCTCATTTGTTTCATCTCTAGTTGTGGAAAAATGTTCCACTTAAAGCGGCCTCTTCACTTTTTTTGCTAATGGAACTTTTGTACAAAGTATCAGTTTTCTTCTTTCAGATCCCTACCTTCCCTGACTCCTGGTATTAGCCTGAGGGCAGGGAGGGAGAAGGCTGAAGTCACTGGTTTCTAACTAATCTCTCTGCTGAAGGGTGGGATCCTTCGTGCATAACTTTAGTTTCCAATGGAGATATCTTCAGATGAGAACTAATCTAGGCATCAGAATTAATCTGAACATCAGGAGCCCAGCCAGCAGCAGTGCTTTTTGGAGAGAGGTTAATCAGGCAGTGAGAAAGTAAGACCATAGAGAAAGAAAAAAAAAAAAAATTCCTAAATGACCCAGGGGAGATATGCCGTTCAATGGAAATTTCCTAGACTCTGTTTAAAAAACAAAAAAACAAAACAACAACAACAACAAAAAAAAACTGACCCTTTGTTCAAGAAAGGGCGATGGGGAATATTTCTGCATTTGTCTATCAACTACATCAAACCAGGTCACTGCAAAACTTTAGGAGCCATTAACGATCAGAATGAAGAAGAGGATGGAGCTTGTTCAATCATGGAAGGCTCTGACCATCATCCACCTTTCTCTTGCATGACACCCAGGAGAGATGTTTATATCCCAAGTAACACAGACATTGTGTTTTCTCCCTGATGACTTAAAACGATATTGGGAATCCCTCCCCTGGCTTTGGGGTTAGGAAATGATGGGAGCCCCATGGGCTTGATAAGATAAGGGAAATTTCCCAATTTCATCTCTAGCTAATTCTACTGCTTCTCCCAGCCTTGCACCTTATCTCCTAGTGGTAATGTATATGTTCCACATACCCAAAGCATTATTCAGAATTCTGGGCCATTGTTCACATCTTTTTCATTGGTGTCCTTTCTATGGCCATGACTAAAATCTTGACTCTTCCTACTCTTGTCCTAAGACTCAGTTGAGTCTAGTGCACATCCGGTCTTCTGAGACAGCTTCCCCTACCCTCCATCCTCAGTCCTACCACCCTACCCACTCTCCCACCTGAGGTATGACAATCTTAATATTTAATCCATTGTATTATAACATTGCTTTTCTGTCTGTATCCTCTGCTAGACCCTAAATTCCTACGGCAGGAATACTTTTATCTCTGTATTTCTAGCACCAATCACAGTGCCTGGCACATACTAGGTGCTTGGCAAATGGCATGTGAGCTAGGCTACTCTGAACCCCAGACTTGAGGAGCAACCACCCTTGTCAGATGGGCACCAATTAAGTTTTGAACTGAGAGGAGGAGTGCACAGGGCTCCTGGGAACTAGTTTAGCTGAATTACATCCTTTCTAGACATACTCCTTTCTAGAAAAAAGAAAATATCTAAAGGGAATGAAGCATGAGAAGTGTTTATCACTAGATTCTAAAGGAGTGAGAGCAAAGACTGGGGGAAACTGGCTGAGCTAAGCCAAACAACAACAAAAATCTAAGCTAGAAACTGCAACTCCTGTTTGTTAAGCTGAGGGAAGGAGGGGTCTGAAAAAGAGACCCATGACGTCTAAGAACTAGTAAAGCACATTTAAGCCATACTTTTTTTTTTTTTTTTTTTTTTGAGACAGAGTCTTGCTCTGTCCTCCAGGCTGAAGTGCAGTGGTATGCTCTCGGTTCACTGCAACCTCCACCTCCCGGGTTCAAGCAATTCTCCTGCCTCGGCTTCCCAAGTAGCGGAGTTTACAGGCACGCCACCACACCCAGCTAATTTTTGTATTTTTAGTAGAGACGGGGTTTCGGGATTTCACCATGTTGGCCAGGCTGGTCTTGAACTCCTGACCTCAGGTGATCCACCCGCCTCAGCCTCCCAAAGCGCTGGGATTACAGGCATGAGCCACCACTCCCGGCCAAGCCACACATGTTTTTAAACCTTAATCAAATCTTAAGGACTAAGGAAACTGCAGAAATAGATGAGATCAAAGACAGGTAATTTCTTTAAAACAAACAAACACACAGCCCGGGTGCAGTGGCTCGGGCCTGTAATCTCAGCACTTTGGGAGGCCAAGGCAGGTGGATCACCAGAGGCCAGGAGTTCGAGACCAGCCTGGCCAACATGGTGAAACCTCATCTCTACTAAAAATACAAAAATTATCTGGGCCTGGTGGTGCCCACCTGTATTCCCAAGTACTAGGGAGACTCAGGTGGGAGGATGGCTTGAGCCTGGAAGGTGGAGGTTGCAGTGAGCCAAGATAGTGCCACTACACTCCAGAGCAAGACTCCATATCAAAAACAAAACAAAACAAAAAATGCTATTTGCCCATTTGACATCGGCTTTGGTATTTAGCTTATAATACTTTCTTATTCTTTTCTTTTCTTTTTTTTTTTTTTTTTTTTGATGCAGCGTTTTCCTCTGTTGTCGCCCAGGCTACAGTGCAGTGGAACAATTTCGGCTCACTGCTACCTCCACCTTCCGGGTTCAAGTGATTCTGCCTCAACCTCCGGAGTTGCTGGGATTATAGGTGTCTGCCACCACGCCAGCTAATTTTTGTAGTTTTAGTAGAAATGGGGTTTCACCGTGTTGACCAGACTGGTCTCAACTCCTGGCCTCAAGTGATCCACCCGCCTTTGAAAGGAATGAGGCACATCCCCCATATATCTCCCAACTTCCTGAGTCCAGCACAAACACATTCCTCCATATTTCTTTCAAACTTCAGAAAAACATCACCTGGGAGATCTCCGATAAGGAATGCTAAATGTATAATGTTAACCAATTGTAATGCTGTAACCGAGAGAATTACCTTGTTCCCTGTAACTTTACATATCCTGTTTACATCGGGCTATAAAAAGCAAGCACTCGCATTGTTCGAGGCCCTCCTGTATGCTGTGGAATGGAGGGACCAAGTTCGAACTTGTAGTAAAGATCCTTGCCGCTTGGCTTTGACTCTGGACTCTGGTGGTCTTCTTTGGGGAACAAACGGTCTGGGCATAACATCTGGGGGCTCGTCCGGGATTCCCCAAGCCCACCAGACCCCTGGTCAAGGGATCTACTAGGATCGATCTACTGATAGGTGAGCCGGCTCGTCTCCGTTTGTCTGTCTGTGTCTGTTCTGAATCTGAATCTGTGACTCGCGAGGTCTGAAACTGGAGCTGGCGCAGTCCTGGCGGACGTGCTATAGGACGGCCAGCGGAGACCAGTGGGAGACGTCCCCTGGCTCTCATCTGATCTAGATTGTGATCTGGGCTGCCGGAGCACCATCGCGATCCAAGCAGCTAACTCTGACCCGGGCTTCCGGTGCACGCTTGCGATCTGGGCTGCCGGAGCGCCATTGCCATCCGAGCAGCTAACTCTGACCCGGGCTACCGGTACGCGCTTGCGATCTGGGCTGCTGGAGCGCCCTTGCGATCCGAGCAGCTAACTCTGACCCGGGCTTCCGGTGCGCGCTTGAGATCTGTGCTACCAGAGCCGCTTGCGATCTGTGCTACCGGAGCCGCTTGCGGTCTGTGCTACTGGAGCCGCTTGCGATCTGTGCTACTGGAGAACCCGCCTCCTTGGCTGTCCCCTTTCTAATTAGCCCCTGAACCCTGTAAGGCACTGGTTGCTCGACCACTAAAATCCAAGCAACCAACTGCCCCCCCATCCTGTTCTACCTGATAGCGGGGACCCACTGTTCACAGAACCCTCTCCATACCCCTCCGGGCCCCAGGCCCCAGCCCCCGGGGCTAAGCTGCGGGAGGGAGCAGGCGGACGGGAGGCGGCCAGCACACAGGGGCCCGCTGAAAGGGAAAGTAACTTTGAAGGGGCCATGGGGCGGTCGCAAGGGCGCACTTCGTGGGCTAGCCCCCCCCAGCCGCCTGACTCCACGTGGCTTTACCCCTTCGGGAAATAGGACCCCTAGATGACACAGGAATCCCCAGGCTCCAGTACTGGCCATTCTCCACCAGTGATCTGTATAACTGGAAGACTCAGAGTGCTCGGTTTTCAGACAACCCCAAAGATTTACTGGCTTTACTAGATAGTGTCATGTTCACCCACCAGCCCACTTGGGATGATTGTCAGCAGCTCCTCCGAATCTTGTTCACAACGGAGGAGTGAAAGAGAATACAGGCCAGTGTGGGACTACAACATGGCAGAAGGTAGGGGACGGCTATGCATTTATCGCCAGACTCTAATGGCGGGTCTCCGGGCAGCTGCTCGCAAGCCCACTAATTTGGCTAAAGTATACTCTGTTCTGCAGGGAAAGACAGAGAGCCCAGCTACCTACTTAGAAAGATTAATGGAAGCTTTTAAACAGTACACCCCCATAGACCCAGAGGCTCCAGGAAGTCAGGCAGCTGTTGTAATGTCCCAGAAGCAAACTGTTCTGCAGATCCCCAGGCCACAATCCACCCGACAAGTGAGGGAATTCCTGGGGTCAGTGGGATTTTATAGACTATGGATACCTGGGTTTGCAGAACTGGCTAAAGCCTTGTATCAGGCAGCACGGGGGCAGCAGCCATTTAATTGGACAGACGAAGCCGAGTCGGCTTTCCAACAGATCAAAACCGCCCTACTCTCTTTGCCTGCACTGGGACTACCTGATGTCACCAAGCCCTTCCACTTATACGTGGACGAGAGTAAGGGTGTCGCCAAGGCAGTAATAACTCAGAACTTAGGCCCCTGGCGGAGGCCGGTTGCCTACCTGTCAAAGAAGTTAGACCCAGTGGCTGCCGGGTGGCCCCCTTGTCTCCGAATGATTGCGGCCATGGCTCTGATGGTACAAGATGATGATAAACTTGTCATAAGTCAAGAATTGCGGGTCGTTACCCCACATGCCATCGAAGGTGTACTCAAACAGCCACCTAATCGATGGATAAGTAACGCCCGGCTCACCCACTACCAAGGACTATTACTAAATCCTATCAGGATAACCTTCCTGCCCCCAACGACCTTAAACCCTGCCTCGCTGCTGCCCAACCCTGACCTGGACGCGCCACTCCATGATTGCACCGAGATACTAGCTCAGGTGCACGGAGTTCGAGAGGACCTGCAGGACCGCCCACTCCCTGACGCTGACCTCGTCTGGTTCACTGATGGGAGCAGCTTCATGCATCAAGGCCAGAGGTACGCTGGAGCGGCAGTGACTTCAGAGACTGAGGTAATCTGGGTGGAACCCCTGCCCCCGGGGACATCAGCCCAGAAGGCCAAGCTAATAGCGCTCACCCAAGCTCTTACCTTAGGGGCAGGGAAGAAGCTGACAGTATATACAGACAGCCGATATGCTTTTGCTATGGCGCACATACATGGGGCCATTTACAGGGAGCGAGGGTTACTAATGGCTAAAGGAAAAGAGATAAAAAACAAGCAAGAGATCCTAGCCCTGTTAACAGTGCTATGGAAGCCAAAAAAAGTTAACCATTGTGCATTGCCCAGGGCATCAGAAACCAACCACTCCAACTGCTCAAGGCAACTTTCTGGCAGACCAAACTGCAAGAAATGTGGCAAAGGCTCCCACCCAACTCCTTGCACTCCAGCTCCCTGACCCGGGCCCCCGGGACTTGCCATATTTCCCTGATTATTCAGAACAAGATCTCCAGTGGATTGACAAGCTTCCCCTGAAACAGATCCAGAATGGGTGGTGGACTGATACTAATGACCAAACCATCCTACCAGAAAAATTAGGACAACAAGTGTTAGAACACATCCACCGAACCACCCACCTGGGTGCTCGGCGGATAATAGACCTGATCAGATGCTCTAAGCTCAAATTTAGACATACAGCCGAGACGGCCAGCAGCATCGTGACAAGTTGCAAAGTCTGCCAGCTTAACAACGCCTACCCCCAGTCCCAGGCTGCAGCGGGAACAAGGCTTAGGGGAACCAGGCCCGGTATCTACTGGGAAGTAGATCTTACTGAAATAAAGCCAGGAAAGTACGGGTATCGGTACTTACTTGTCTTTGTAGATACTTTTTCAGGGTGGACTGAAGCATTTCCAACCAAAAGAGAAACTGCTCAGGTTATAGTAAAGAAAATTCTGGAAGATATCCTCCCCAGGTATGGCTTCTCCGTTCAGATAGGGTCAGATAATGGGCCGGCCTTCGTCGCTAAGGTAAGTCAGGATTTGGCTTCCATCCTTGGGGAAAATTGGAAACTACATTGCGCTTACAGGCCCCAGAGTTCAGGACAGGTAGAAAGGATGAATCGGACCTTAAAAGAGACCTTAACTAAATTGACTATAGAGACTGGCGCTAATTGGGTGGTCCTTCTCCCCTACGCTCTGTTCCGGGCCCGTAATACCCCTTACAGACTAGGCCTTACCCCTTACGAAATCATGTATGGCAGACCCCCACCCCTGGTTCCCAGTCTAAAAGATGATCTGCTTAAATCTGAAACAGAAAATGAGATTTGATAATGAGATCTCCAATAAGGAATGCTAAATGTATAATGTTAACCAATTGTAATGCTGTAACCGAGAGAATTACCTTGTTCCCTGTAACTTTACATATCCTGTTTACATCGGGCTATAAAAAGCAAGCACTCGCATTGTTCGAGGCCCTCCTGTATGCTGTGGAATGGAGGGACCAAGTTCGAACTTGTAGTAAAGATCCTTGCCGCTTGGCTTTGACTCTGGACTCTGGTGGTCTTTGGGGAACAAACGGTCTGGGCATAACACCTTGGCATCCCAAAGTGCTGGGATTACAAGCATCACCACTGGCCACTTATAACACTTTCAAACTAACTTGATCATAGGAATGTCCTAGTTTTTTTTAATAAAAGTAAACCATGTTAGAAGAAAAAATTGTATTTATTTTTAAAGCATACTCACATGGTTCAAAAATAAAAATGTATTGAATGGGTGGCCTGCCCCTCTACACCTGTGCGTGTTTCTCGTTAGGTGGAACGAGGGACTTGAGAAAAGAAATGAGACACAGAGACAAAGTACAGAGAAAGAAAAAGTGGGCCCAGGGGACCGGTGCTCAGCATACAGAGGACCCGCTCCGGCACCGGTCTCTGAGTTCCCTCAGTATTTATTGATCATTATCTTTACCATCTTGGAAAAGGGGATGGCAGGACAATAGGCTCATAGTAGGGAGAAGGTCAGCAGAAAGACATATGAATAAAGATCTCTGTGACATGAATAAGTTTAAGGAAAAGTGCTGTGCCTTGATATGCATATGCAAATATCTCCATAAACATTTTTAGTGCATAAAGAGCAGCATTGCCGCTAGCAAGTCCCACCTTCAGCCCTAAGGCGGTTTTCTCCTATCTCAGTAAATAGAACATACAATCGGGTTTTACACCCAGAGGTTCCATTGCCCAGGGACGGGCAGGAGACAGATGCCTTTCTCTATCTCAACTGCCCAGAGGCCTTCTTTCCTCTTATACTAATCCTCCTCAGCACAGACCCTTCACGGGTGTCAAGTTGGGGGATGATCAGGTCTTTCTCTTCCCAGGAGGCCATATTTCAGACTATCACATGGGGAGAAACCTTGGACAATACCTAGCTTTCCTAGGCAGAGGGCCCTGCGATCTTCCACAGTGTATGTGTCCCTGGGTACTCGAGATTAAGGAATGGTGGTGACTCTTAACAAGCACTCTGCCTTCAGGTACTTGTTTAACAAAGCATATCTTGCACAGCCCAGTCACCACAGCACATATCTCTTGCAAGGACAGGGTCGGGGGTAGGGTTACAGATTAACAGCATCTCAAATACAGAACAAAATGGAGTCTCTTATGTCTACTTCTTTCTATATAGACACAGTAACAGTCTGATCTCTCTTTCTTTTCCCCACAATGTATAAATTTAAAAGTTCTAGTCCCCCACATTCCTATTCACCCCCTCCCCCTCCCCAATTAACCATTTTCATTAGTTCATTGGCCTCCTTCCAGTGTTTTTTGTGTATAAACAAGGAAATGACAAAATATTTATTTACTTGAGACTTTCTTACACAGTTCTGCACCTTGTTTCTTGTTTTTCCCTGGAAAACTTTCCCTGTCAGAACATAGAGAACAAAAGAAAACTGTATAAACCAAGAAGACTACTAGAATGACACATCTATTGAATGAATGAGTTGCAACATTCTTGAATTACATGTCTGCTTTAATCATTGTTTGATATCTCTTTTGCTTCAATTTTCCTTACTAGTAAAAATCCTATTGTAATGGAAATTGTATCAAAAAATCTAATTGACACTCCGTAAATAAAAATGAGTTAAAGCGAAATGATATATCTGGAATTTTCTTCAAAATAAAATGAGGGCTATAGATAAAACTTTCTTGGCCATGAACTGGTAATTCATGGAGCTATATGTCAGCTGTAACTGTGATTCATCATACTATTCTCTCTATTTTTAATATGTTTTAAATTTTTCATAATAAAAAGCCTCAGAAATATGTAGTGAAAATCAAGTATCTATTTCAAGAAAACTCTAAATTTTTAGAATACAATTTTCCCAGTTAAAAATTAATAAAGGTGTGAAATACTTCCCTGAATATGGAAACTCTAGTTCCACAAAACTAACCAGCCAGCCACTGGAGAATGTCAAACACCATGTGGGTTACTCAGAGCCAGAACTATAATGAACTACCAACTCCAGGAGGAACTTAACTTTCTCAGCAACAACCTGCCTTCTGGTCCAAAAAGAGTGGAGGCAATATAGAAACACACACATACACACAGAATCACAGTCTAGAATGAGGTGTTTTTTTTTTTTTTTTTTTTTTTTTGAGGTTGAGTCTCACTCTGTCACCCAGGCTGGAGTGCAGTGGCGCTATCTCGGCTCACTGCAACCTCTGCCTCCCAGGTTCAAGTGATTCTCCTTCCTCAGCCTCCGGAGTAGCTGGCATTACAGGCATGCGCCACCACAACCGGCTAATTTTTGTATTTTTAGTAGAGAGGGGGTTTCACCATGTTGGCCAGGCTGGTCTCAATCTCCTGACCTCGAGTGATCCACCGCCTCAGCCTCCCAAAATGCTGAAACTACAGACACGAGCCACTGCGCCCACCCGGCCTGTGGAGATTTGATTGAGTTAACAGATTTCAGAATCTATCTGTTTCCTTATGACAAATTCTTTAACATAAAACTTAAACTTTTTTCCTTTTCTTCCTTTTTCTTTTTATTCTTTAACACATAGCAAAACAAGACAGAGTGCTATTACCAAGTCTCGTAGTAAGAGGATGTCTTCGTTCAGGCTGCTATAACAAATTACCATAAACAGGTAAACAACAAACATTTATTTCTCACCATTCTAGAGGCTGGAAATCTGATATCCCAGAGCCAACATGGTGGGGTTCTTGGTGGGGCTCTCTTTCTGGTTTACAGAGGGCAGTCTTCTTGCTGTGCCCTCACATGGAGGAAAAAGAGCTAGCTAGCTCTGTGGCCTCTTCTTATAAGGAGACTTATTTCGTTCATGAGGGCTCCAGTCTTACATGCTAATGATTTTCCAAAGGTCCCATTTCCAAATACCATCACACTGGGGTTAGGGCTTCATTATATGAATTTAAGAGGACATGGCCATTCTATCTATTGCAAAGGAACTATTAGGAGGAAAAAATAGCAGAGGGAATCGAGTTTTTAAAAAGAGAGAAACAAACACAAGTCTAAAATACAAACAGGAGAAATCTGCTCCATAGTCCTTAATTTATCCATTTGAATTGACATGCAAATATTACCAGGTCTTGAGTATAACCATAGTGTTAATGAGAAGGATAAAAATGAACAAATAGAATGAGTGACCTTAGAGGAAACAGATACTTAAATGATGGAAACAATCTTTACATTTCCAAATTTATATTAATAAAATAATGTAAATATTAACAAACCAGGAATAGATGTTATGAGAAAGGAACTTCTAAGAACCAAAGAGTTCTTTAAATTAATGATGATATCATCAAAATTAACATAATATATACACACATATCAATTATAGTCATGCCCTGCATAGCAATGTTTCCATCAGTGACAGACTGCATATACAACAGTGGTCCCATAAGATTGTAATGGAGTTGAAAAATTCCTATTGCCTAGTATTTACTATACTATATTTTTTGTTTATTTTAGAGTATACTTTTTCTACTTATATATTTTTAAACTGTAAAATAGTCTCAGGCAGGTCCTTCAGGAGGTATTTCAGAAAGCATTGTTCTCATAGGAGATAACATTTCCATGCATGTTATAGCCCCCAAGGACCTACTAGTGGTGGCCAGGCGTAGTGGCTCATGCCTGTAATGCAAGAACTTTGGATGGCCAAGGTGGGCAGATCACCTGAGGTCAGGAATTCGAGACCAGCCTGACCAAAATGCAGAAACCCCGTCTCTATTAAAAATACAAAATTAGCCTGGTGTGATGGTGCATGCCTGTAATCCCAGCTACTCGGGAGACTGAGGCAGGAGAATCGCTTGAACTTGGGAGGCTGAGGCTGCAGTGAGCTGAGATCATGCCATTGCCCTCCAGCCTAGGTAACAAGAGTGAAACTCGGTCTCAAAAAAAAAAAAAAGAAAGAAAGAAAAGCAACCTACCAGTGGGACAAGATGTGGAGGCAAAAGACAGTGATATAGTGATATTGACAATCTTGACCCTGTGAGGGTCTAGGCTAATGTGTGTGTCTTAGTTTTTTAACAAAAAAGCTTAGGCCGGGTGCGGTGGCTCAAGCCTGTAATCCCAGCACTTTGGGAGGCCGAGACGGGTGGATCACGAGGTCAGGAGATCGAGACCATCCTGGCTAACACGGTGAAACCCCGTCTCTACTAAAAAATACAAAAAAACTAGCCGGGCGAGGTGGCGGGCATCTGTAGTCCCAGCTACTCAGGAGGCTGAGGCAGGAGAATGGCGTGAACCCGGGAGGCGGAGCTTGAGGTGAGCTGAGATCTCGCCACTGCACTCCAGCCTGGGTGACAGAGCAAGACTCCGTCTCAAAAAAAAAAAAAAAAAAAAAAAGCTTAAAAAGTAAAATAAAATAAAAAAATTTTAAATAAAAAAGCTTACAGAATAAGGACATAAAGAAAATATTCTTGTACAAATACACAGTGTGTGTTTTAAGCTAAGTGCTATTACAAAAGAGTAAAAAAGTTTAAAAAATTAAAAAGTTTATAAAGAAAAAGTTATAATAAACTAAGGTTAATTTATTATTGAAGAAAAAAATTAAATAAACTTAGAGTAGCCTAAGTATACAGTTTCTATAAAGCTTACAGTAGTAAATAGTAATGTCCTAGGCCTTCACAGTCACTCTTACGACTCACACAGAGCAACTTTCAGTTATGAAAGCTCCATTCATGGTTAGTGCCTTAGACAGGTGTACCTTTTCTTTTTTTTTTTTTTTTTTTTTTTTTTTTTGAGACGGAGTTTTGCTCTTGTTGCCCAGGCTGGGCAGGCTGGAGTGCAACGGCACGATCTTGGCTTGCCACAACCTCTGCCTCCTGGGTTCAAGCAATTCTCCTGCCTCAGTCTCCCGAGTAGCTGGGATTGCAGGCATGCACCACCACACCTGGCTAATTTTTGTATTTTTAGTAGAGACAGGGTTTCTCCACGTTGGTCAGGCTTGTCTCCAACTCCTGACCTCAGCTGATCCGTCCACCTTGGCCTCCCAAAGTGCTAGGATTACAGGCGTAAGCCACTGCGCCCAGCCCCATTTTTTATCTGTAGCTTTTCAATGTTTAGATACACACAGATACTTAGCATTGTGTTACAATTGCCTATAATACTCAGTACAGTAACATGCTGTATGGATTTATAGCCTAGGAGCAATAGGCTACACCATATAGACTAGCTGTGTGGTAGACTATACCACCTCAGTTTGTGTAAGTATACTCCACAATGTTTGCACAATAATGAAATCGCCTAATGATGCATGTCTTAAATCACATCCTTGTTGTTGTTGTTGTTTTTTTTTTTGAGACGGAGTCTCGCTCTGTCGCCCAGGCTGGAGTGCAGTGGCGCGATCTCGGCTCACTGCAAGCTCCGCCTCCCGGGTTCACGCCATTCTCCTGCCTCAGCCTCCCGAGTAGCTGGGACTACAGGCGCCCACAACCGCGCCCGGCTAATTTTTTGTATTTTTAGTAGCGACGGGGTTTCACCGTGGTCTCGATCTCCTGACCTTGTGATCCGCCCGCCTCGGCCTCCCAAAGCGCTGGGATTACAGGCGTGAGACACTGCGCCCGGCACATCCTTGTTGTTAAGTGACACGTGACCGTACATGAGAGGCTTGGCTGAAGACAATCTTCTAGAATATAGAACTAAGAGATGAAATATATGAGAGAAATATTAAGAGACATGGAAGTTAAATCCAGGATGCTCAACATATATCCAATAGGAACTTCAGAAAATAACAAACATGGAGGAGATAAAGAATAGCTGGGCGCGGTGGCTCACGCCTGTAATCCCAGCACTTTGGGAGGCCGAGGCGGGCGGATCACGAGGTCAGGAGATCGAGACCATCCTGGCTAACACTGTGAAACCCCGTCTCCACTAAAAAAATACAAAAAGTTAGTCGGGCGTGGTGGCGGGCGACTGTAGTCCCAGCTACTCGGGAGGCTGAGGCAGGAGAATGGCATAAACCCAGGAGGCGGAGCTTGCAGTGAGCCGAGATCGCGCCACTGCACTCCAGCCTGGGTGACAGAGCAAGATTCCGTCTCAAAAAATAAATAAATAAATAAATAAATAAGTTGTCTGAACTAAAGAAAGACACTTCTGAAATTTGGGAGACCATGCAGTGAAGAGTATTGAACATGAAAATATCCACAACTATATACACTTTGGTGATGTCTCCAAAGTCCAAGAATAAAAACAAAAGCTTAAATGCTTCCTGAAATGTAAAAGAAAAAAATTATCTATAAAATAAGGAAAATCAGTTTCATCATCAATGAAAACTCTGTGTAACAAGAACAATGTCAGTTATCTTCAGGAGTAAGAGGGAAAATGATTTTGAGTCTAGTATATTAGTTTTCTAGGGCTACCATCATAAAATACCACAGACAGGGTAGCTTTAACAACAGGAATTCATTTTCTCACAATTCTAGAGTTTGGAAGTCCAAGATCAAGCTATTGGTTTCTTTTGGCTTACAGATGGCTACCTTCTCTCTCTGTCCTTACACGGTTCATCCTTCATGTGTATGCATCTCTGGTGTCTGTGTCCAGATTTTTTCTTCTTATAAGGATATTAGTCAGGCTGGATTATGGCAGGCACACCCTAACAGCCTCTAACTCAATCACCACATTAAAGGTGCTATCCTATAGTCATGTTCTGGTGTATGGGGATTAGGGGGTTCAACATATTACATTTTGTAGAGACACAGTTCCGCCCATAACGCCTACAATTCTATTTTCAGCATAAATAGCAGTCAAAAGAGAGTCTACACTGAGGGCACTTGGTGGGGGGGGGGGTGTTCTAGAACTTATATCTTCATTAAGATCCATGGATGCATTCTAAAGGAACTACTCAAGGTTGAACTCCTGAAAATAAAAAATAAAATCATAAAACAGTGAGATGCAAAAAAGTTATTAGCAAGGAAAGAAGTAGAAATTATATGTAAACGTAAATAAATGTTAACACATTGTTTTAATATACTATGAATTCAATTTTCTAACATTTTATTCAAATATTTCATTTAGTTTCCTAAGAATGTCAGTTATAGTGTCACCTAATGGCCATAAAAATCAATGACTTGGAGATAAAAATCTCAGATTATATAAAAAATGTGAAGATAGTAAAGAAAGTAATGACTTGAAAGCTGAGATTCTTTCTCATCTTATTCTGAGTTAAATTAACCATAGCCATTGATAGAAACTATTATTTTATATGCATGTTAAAAATGTAAGGAGAAATTCCACTTTTGGCCATGATGGAGTAACAGGAACTGGATTTATCTTAACCCTAGTTAACTGTAAAATGAACAAAATATGTGAAACAATGACTTCTAGAAATTAGACAACAGGCAGTGAAGGACTGTGATCCCTAAGAGAAGAAAAATAAGAGTGAATCCTATGAAGCATTTCCCCAGCTTTCAGTTGAAAGGCAGTTTCCAACCTGAACTACATAGAGGCAGCCCAAACAGACACCTCATTATTGTTAAGTTGAGAAGACAAAGATTAGAGCTTGAGGAGGTCAAGAAGCAGAATACTGGAGAAAAGGGAGCTTCACAAATAGAAAGCTTCTGACATCTGCAGATGAGAGACACATGAGACTTTCACTGAGTAATGACCTATGTGTGAAAGGAAACTACCAAGGCCAGGGAAAGAATCACTGGAAAACAGGAGACTCAACAATTCCCAATCCCACATAGGGGTAAGACTGGTTTATGCTCCCACCAACCAGAGTATAAAGACCTTGCAATATCCACAACTTTGGGTAAACACCAAAGAAAATGGTGAGAATGCACCGGTGCTGGAATAAAAGCTGCTCTGTACCTACCCGTAACATGATTTTTCCTCTGACTGTTATGTAAGATTTTTCTCTTATTACTGGTCTTAAGCAAATTGATTATGATGTACCTTTGATTAATTTTCTTCTAGGGGTGTGTGTATGCATATGCACATACTTTTTTTTTTTTTTTTTTTTTGAGACGGAGTCTCGCTCTGTTGCCCAGGCTGGAGTGCTGTGGCGCGATCTCGGCTCACTGCAAGCTCCGCCTCCCGGGTTCACGCCATTCTCCTGCCTCAGCCTCCCGGGTAGCTGGGACTACAGGCGCCCGCCACCACGCCCTGCTAATGTTTTTGTATTTTTAGTAGAGACGGGGTTTCACCGTGTTAGCCAGGATGGTCTCGATCTCCTGACCTCGTGATCCGCCCGTCTCGGCCTCCCAAAGTGCTGGGATTACAAGCGTGAGCCACCACGCCCGGAAACGTATGCACATACTTGAGATTCATGAAGCTACTTGGATCTGTGAGTTTATAATTTTCATCATATTTTGAAATTTTTCAGTAACTAGTTTTTAAGTTTTTTGTCCCCCTTTCCATTTTCTCCATTCTCTTGGGAACCCTAATTTAATACACGTGTGTGTGTGTGTGTGTGTGTGTGTGTGTGTGTGTGTGTGTCTGTGTGTCTGTGTGTCTGTGTGCTAATATTAGAGAATGTAGTTTCAGGCTAAATACTTTTACCGGACACAAAGAAGGGCATTTCAACATTGTAAAGTGATCAGTTAATCAAGAAGATATGGCCAGGTGTGGTGGCTCATGCCTGTAATTCCAGCTTGGGAGTCCGAGGAGGGAGGATTGCTTGAGCCCAGGAGTTTGTAACCAGTCTGGGCAACATAGACCTATCTCTACTAAAAATTAAAAAATTAATCAAACATGGTGGTGTGTGCCGATGGTCCCAGCTACTTGGGTGGCTGAGGTAGGAGGATCACTTGAGCCCAGGAATTCAAGGGTGCAGTGAGCTATGATCACAGCACTGCAATGGAATAATATTAAATGCTCAATTAAAGCCACAAAAGGCAGAAAAATAGTAGAATACAGGAAAAAATGAACAAGGACAATAAATACAAAGCAGTTAAAATACAAAATATGGTAGATATTAATCCAACTATATAAATCATTATTTTTACTGTGAATGGTCAAAATACACCAATACAAAGACTTTCAGGGTGGATTAAAAAGAAGACCCGACTATATGTTATCTACAAGAAACCTACTTTAAATAGAAAGACAGAAAGATACTCCATGCTAGTACTAATCTAAAGAAAGATACATTAGCTATGTTAATTTTAGACAAAGAAGTCTTCAGAGCAAGAAAATTATCGGGATTAAGAGGAAATTACATAATGATAATGGGGTCAATTATCCAAGAAGACATACAATCCTTAATGTGTTTACGCTGAATAGAGCCTGAAAATACACGAGGCAAAAATTGATAGAACTGCTAGGAGAAATCAACAAATCTACCATTATAGTTGGAGATTTCAGCATCCCTTTATCAGTAGTTAACAAATCTATCAAATCTAGCAGGCATAAAATTAGTAAGGGCATACTTGAACTCAATAGCACCATCAATCAACAGGATTTATATGCACATTTATAGATAACTTTATATAACCACAGCAGACTATACATTACTCTCAAGCTCACATGGGACATTCACCAAAATAGACATTCTGGGTCATCAAACACACATGAAATATTTTAAGTGAATAGAAATCATAACAGGATGTGTTCTCAGACCACAATGAAATTAAACTAGAAATCAATAACAGAAGAAATCAGTAACAGAAAATCCAACTATTCTTACATTAAACAACACACTTCTAAGTAACACATGGGTCAAAAAAGAAGTCTCAATATTTGGACTAAATATAAATAAAAATACAACTTATCAAATTTGTGGAGTGCAGTAAAAGCAGTGCTTAGAGAGAAATTTATAGCACTGAGTGTATATATCAGGAAATAAGAAAGATCTAGAATCAATGATTTAATGATTTAAGCTTCCACCTTAGAAAACTAGAGAAAAGGCCAAGCATGGTGGCTCACACATATAATCCCAGCACTTTGGGAGGTCAAGGAGGGAGGATTTCCTGAGCCCAAGAGTTTGAGACCAGCTTGGGTAACATAGTGAGCCCCATCTCTACAATAAATAAATAATAAATTACCCAGGTATGGTGGTGCACAGCTGTAGTCCCACCTACTTGGGAGACTGAGGCAGGAAGATCACTTGAGCCTAGGAGGTTGTGGTTGCAATGAGCTGTGATTACACCACTGCACTCCAACCTGGGCAACAGGGTGAGACCATGTCTTGGAAAAAAAAAAAAAAGAAAGCAAGCTAGAGAAAGAAGAACAAAAATTAAATTCAAACAAGAAGAAAACTAATAATAAAAATTAGAGAGGAAGTCAATGAAATGGAAAACAGGAAAATAATAGAAAAAAATTAATGAAAACAAAGGATGGTTTTTTGAAATGGTCAATAAAATTTATAAATCTCTAGACAGGTTAACTGAAAATAAAAGAGAGAAAAGGCACAAATTACTAATATCAGAAATAAAAGTGGGGAATCACTACTTGCCCTACGGACTTTAAAAGAATAAATAAATATTATAAACAACTTTATGCCCATAAATTTGATAACTTAGGTGAAATGGGCCACCTCCTTGAAAGACACACTACAAAAATTCACATAAGGAGAAATAGATCATGTGAATAGGCCTGTATGTATGAATGAAAGTGAATCAGCAATTTATAATCTTCTAAAGCAGAAAGCAACAGACCCATATGAGTCCACTGATAAGCTCCATCAAACATATAAGAAATGATGCAAATTCTTTACAATCTCTTACAGAAATTAGAAGCAGGAGGAACACTTTCTAACTTACTCTATGAGGCCAGCTTTACTCTAATATCAAAACTAAAGACATAACAAGAAAAGAAAATTATAGATCCATATATCTCACAAATATAGATACAAAAATCCTCAACAACATATTGACAAATCAAATTTAACAATGTATAAAACAAAAATACACATTACATCCAAGAACGATTTATTGCAGCTATGAAAGTCTGGCTCAATATTCAAAAATCAACATAATCCATCACTTCAGCAGGTTAAAGAAGAAAAACTATGTAATCATATCAATTGATAGTGAAAAAGCACTTGACAAAAGCTAACACGTATTCTTAAAGAAAACTTTTAGAAAACCAGAATAGAGAGGAATTTCCTCAACTTGGTAAAGAACACCTACAAAAACCCTTCAGCTAACATCATACTTATTGGTGAGAAATTAAATGCTTTCCTGCTAAGATAGGCACAAGACAAGGATGTCCCCAGTTTACCACTTCTATTCAACATCTTACTGGAATCCTGATTAGTATAATCAGTCAAGAAAATAAAATAAAAGGCATGCTGATTGGGAAGGAAGAAATAAAACTGTCTTTGTTTGCCAATGGCATGACTGTCTATAGAAAATCTGAAAGAATTGACCAAAAAAACCCCTCTTGTAACTAGTGAGTGATTATAGCAGGGTTTCAGGATAAAAGGTTAATAAACAGATGTCAACTGCTTTCCCATATACCAGCAATGAACAATCGGAACTTGAAATTTAAATCATAATGCAATTTACATCAGCACCAAAAAATAAAATACTTGGGTGTAATTCTAATGGAATATGTACAAGATTTATATGAGAAAAACTATAAAATGCTGATGAAAGAAGTATAAAGATATAAATAAATGAAGAGACATTTTGTTCATGAATAGAAAGATTATTGTTCCGATGTCAGTTCTTCCCAACTTGATCTACAGATTCCACATAATCCCAGGATGCAATGATTTATTCAGAGCTCTCATCTTTCTTGAGCTGATGTTGAAACACCTCATGGCCGGTAAATAATCATATTCCAGGTGCCTACTCTGTGCAAGGTACTGTGCAAGGTACTTATGATACCAAAATGAATATGACATTGTCCCAGATTTCAAGGAGCTCACTCCTGATAGAGATATTAACACGTAATATCAGTATAGAGTGATAGGTGGGAAGATATAGCAATCAGGGAGTATCAGAGACAAAGAGGAAGAGAACCAGATTAAGACTTGGGAGTTATGAAAAGGTTCTGGTAAAAGATGATCCTGCCTTGAGTAACAGAGAATGAGAAGACTGACAAAAGAGGAGGCAGAGAGATCAAAGCAGAGTAAGCACCCTGTTATCATCTTGCGTTCGTAAGCCCAGGAAATATGGTACATTTTGGCTGAGTAAAAGAGTCTGAGTGGGAGTGGGGAAAATGAAATTGATTAAGCTGGTTACTTCAGAGGTGCCATTTCTGGCTCTCCAACATTTTCAGTAAAATATGAAAGCCTGTAAAAAGAATACATCTTCTGGGACAGTGTGGACCTCCCATGATGGGGTCATGCTATAAGACAGAGGCAGGAACTCACTTGCCCTTTTCTTTTGTGACCAAATTCATGCCTTATTATCTGAAAGACCATGAGGCTGCAACATGAGAAAACAAGGAGCTATGCCTAGTAAGAAACTGCTTGCTTTTAAGGCTTTTCTCCTAGGCATGGCTTCTCAGACGCTGTTCTTCTGCCTTATTTAAAAAAAAAAAGAAAAAAAAAAGGAGTGCCTTCAGATCCTGAGGCGGCTGAGACACCATGTTATTTTGGCTACCAGCCTCTATGACCCCACTGTCTCCTCTTTTAGAGAATGTTTATCTTTAAAGTGCTCAATAATTTTGACTTGAGGAGACTCTGATATTTAAACAAGGAGACTGCCTCAGAATGTCTCAAGGTATTTCAGTTTGTATATACCGTGGGATCGGAAGGCAAAGGGTAGACCTGAAAGGATTACACCTCTTGGCTTCCACCTGAAAAATAATCTAACACTTATCCACTGTCCTTTTACCCAACATAGTTCAGAATATGTTGCAATTTGAGGTCAGGTCTTATGTTTCTTGCTCATGTATTTCACATATAAACAGTCATTTTACCAGTGTTGGACCACATCCTTCTTGATTGCTGATATTAGTCTGAGTGGAGAGGTAGGGGAGAGTGACAAAAGCCTTGGTTTCTAATTAATCCCACTATTTAAAGGTAGAAAATAATACATACAGTCTGTTCATACCATTTAATTATCACTGAGGCTGTTCCACATAGGAACTGATATTGATCTAAGCATCAGGACCCCAGCTAAGAGTAGTACTTGCTGGAAAAGGACACCCAGTTAGTAAAGAGACAATATGATAAAGTTTGAAAAAGAGAGAAGACAATTTTTAGAGATCTTGAACGAAGATTTCCCAATTCCCCATTCCTGCCAAATCTGAAAAGCAGGAAAAGCAGACATTCAACACAAGATTTTTCTCCCTTGGCATCTGTCATGCCTTCATTTGTCAGCTGACCCAAGCCAGGCAGCTGCACAAAGCATGTGCAGAGGCAATGGCAATGGGACTGGAAATGAAGTGAGTGGAGGTGAATGTGGAAGAACATGAACATTATATACTTTTTCTCCTGCTTGTCGCTCTGGGGAATAATATATATATTATAATATATACATATACACACACATATATGTATACGTATACATATATACGTATACGTATGTGTATATATATACATATATATACACAGACATATGTGTGCATAAATGTATACATATAGATATATATAAAGTTTCATAGCTACAGTGCCCTATGAGAACTCAAATAGATGTAGGGCAATCTTCTCTGTTTCTGGAGTGAGTAGCAATTGAAACTCCAGGGATGTAATGACAGAAAAAAATTCCATGCACAACTTTTAAAATCCTCATTTCCTGATACTCTTGGACTTGTGTGTATGTTCTAATGATACTATATATAGTTAGTTACACGCACAATCAACACTCTTCAGGTTTCTGTTTATTTGCTCAGACTTTTCTGTGTCCACCCTACTTCTCTGACCACAGATCTACTCCTACTCCTGATCTAAAACTCAATTGACTCAACTTTGATAAGCATAGGCTTTCCCAGAAAACCTCCCCTATTTACCAAGCTGCCTTCCATCACAGCTTAGAGTGAACTAAGACTTTTCACTCTAGTTGAGCAGTGCTCAAACCCTAAAGCAGTCCATGACAAAAGTGAAAGAGTGAGGTGCGGTGGGGTGCTGATTAAGAGAACTGGCTGGGTCACAAGACAGAAGCAACGGGCACTATGGTGCTGACGGGTACATGTCTCTGGACTGCAGGAAAAATGAGCAGACTCCCAAGGCCACAAAATAGGCTGTGGGAAGCTGGATGATCCGGAAAGGCCTTGCTGGGTTTCAGCTGGGAGAGTGTCGATGCTGGTTGGCAGAGCCTTTGACCTGGCAGAGATGCAGCCTGGTAGTTTTGGTGCGTGCGTGCGCAAAAGCATAAAGTACTTCCTTCGAGCCGGAATCGAACCAGCGACCTAAGGATGTCCACAGATGTTTCTACAGGCTACAGTCCTCCGCTCTACCAGCTGAGCTATCGAAGGGCGCACACCTCTGCGGTTAGGTCATTGATCTTTCAGCAAATGCAAGAAGCCAAATCCTTGCAACTGTAGTCGTCCAATAAGCTTTAAGTTGGTTAGAACTCGCCTTGCAGAGATAACCCTGCGCCGATCGCCACCGCGCCCCTTTTGCGGCGGAACAAAATCCTCTGGGTGTGGTTGACTGGCTTCCCCCGGCATCAATAACAACTATCCATGAGGGGCGGGCCGGATAGGGGGCGGGCGGGAAGGGGGAGAGGGGGTGGTGGTGGGAGTGTGCTCTCACTTGTTATCGTCTTACTCCTGTGCATCCCCCTTTCTACAGGTGAAGATGACAGACTTCAGTAGCAAAAAAAAAAAAAAAAAAGTGAGAGGGTGAGAGGCAGAGGGCCAACCCGCCGAGGTGGCTGCAGGGTGCGGGGGTCCGGTGAGGGAAGGGTTGCTGGAGGAGAAAGCAGGAGAACTGGAATGGACACTGGTAGAAGGCTTCCAACCCTAGGCAAGCCGCAGAGTCTGGTGGCGGCCGGTTATGAGGCCGTTCCCTAACGCTCTGACCTCCCTTCACCTTCCACTGCTCTCCCACCCCCTTAACCCCCAACCCCCGTTCCTCCTCCTGATGCATTTTCTCCCTTCTACCCACAGTATCCTATGTTCACTTTTTGGCCCGTTGAGGTGTACTGGGAAGTGAGGGAAAGAACAAATAGAATTAGGTGAGGAGACTCCTCCCAGGGATTGCAGAAGCACAGGTGATACCCCTCCTCCCTCCGGGCCAATCTGGGGGTTGGCTTGCCTCCTCTGCAAACCGACCAGAAATATTTTGCCAGTTGCAACTTTTAAAAGTAGGACAAGGCTCTGTGGGGTCTGAAAAAGCAAAGGGACAAGGACCAGCCTGCACAACATGGCAAAATCTTATCTTTACAAAAATTACAAAAATTAGCCAGGTGTGGTAGCACGAGCTTGTAGTCCCAGCTACTTGGGAGGCTGAGGTGGGAGGATTGCTTGAGGCCAGGAGTTCAAGGCTACAGTGAGCTATGATTATGCCCCTGAACTCTAGCCTGGGTGACAGAAGAGACCCTGTCTCAAAAAAAAAAAAAATTGGAGGGTGGGTGAAGTAGAAGGCAGGAGTGTCAGTTTTGGACTGCTTACCCTGATGCCATGTCTTTGACAAAGGTTTCAGATCTGATCTGGTGTGTGCCACTACCCCAAGACCACTGGGACACCCACTCCCCAGCTGAACACCTAGTGGAGGTGCAGCAAGCCACATCCAAGGGACCTAGCCACCATTGATTTTAAGTCCACTCCCCGTCTTATGGCAAGTGGGTCTGGATCTCTGAGGGCAAGGGTCAGATGCTCACAGAACCCAGCTACTCTCTGTCATGGCTCAAACAGGAAGAGGTGGTACCCAGGTTTCAACCTTGCTTGTGTTGGTCACCAAAGCTGGCTCACCTCTGATTTTCCCACCAAAGCACTAAACAGAGGTTCCAAAGAGCCTGGGGTCTCTATATCCCATCATGAACTTATCCAGTAAGGGACAAAGGTACTACATTTGGTCTGTGTTCGTTGGTCTCTGCCTTTGGTGTCATTGGAGGCAGGGATCTCTCTGTGGCTCCAAAGCCATAGAATCATCCTGGGCACTGGCGATGCCATAGCTCAGCCTCCTTCTGTTAGCAATGACAAGCGGGAAAGGCTGACAAAGCCAGGGGAATGTTGGGGGAAATAGGGAGGTGGGGGGAGAGGAGGAGCTGCTTCCCAGGAGAGGAAGACATGTGTAGTCTTCAGTTTGAGACCCGCAATGAAACAGCTCTTGTGGCCATAGCAGGTAGTGGAAGTCGGTGTCTCAGTCCCCAGAGGGCTTCAGAGGGGCACGTTCCCATGGGCTGTTTGGCTTGGGGTGCTCTCTGTGATAGGTTGCATGCGTGCATCAAATCTCTGGAGTTTTTTTCCGAGATGGTGAGATGAGACCAAGTATCGTTTGTTGGCCTTCTTCTCCGCCTCATGCCCATAGAACCCACTCCATCTCCCTGGAGGTGAAGCCCCTCTTCGTTGGAGAAAACCTAAGTCCATTTCCTGCTTCATTCTCTCTGATTGGGCCTCAGCACGTTTTCCTTCGGGGTGAGGGTAGAGTCCATCTGTGCCTCTAGGCCCAAAGCTCCAAACTGCTCAGACCCACCAGGCGGTGGCCTAAGGCAGCGAATTCGTGTGCCTCTGTATAATGACAGCTGTCACTCAAGCTTTACTTCTGCACCCTGCCATGGACCCAACAGCCCCTAACTCTCCAGGATCACTGAAGCCCTTTTCGAGCTTGCACTTTTGTATTCCCCTTCTGTCTCCCTTACCATCTCAAGTAGCAGGGCACTCGACACAGGTGTTTTTGATGGCTTTGAACTGAATATTAGGTCCTTGCTTTTCCAGCAGGGGCCAAACTCGGCTGTAGCAGCATGAAAAGTTGTGAAGCTCAGAAAAAGTGAGGCTTGAGGGATTTGGGAAAAGCTGTGGGGATAGGGGATAGACTCACCTTGTCCTCAACCTAAAGGGCAACCTGACCTTGCTAATGGAAGTTCTTACGATCAGGAAATTCTCAGGGTGACAGCTGTCTCCCCAAAGTAGGACACAGCAAAGTGGGAATGAATATTTTCTTTATGCCTGTCTAAGTCTATACATTTCCAGCAAAGGAGAATGAGAGGGGCTGGCTGAGGGGTCAGGGGAGAGAGAGAGGGAGGCAGAGACACAGGGACAAAGAGAAATATACAGGGACAGAGAAACTGTGAAAGAGAGAAAGAGAATGAGACAGAGACAGACATGAGACTGTCGGATCTCAACGCAGTGATAAAGAGCCTGAGACGGATGAGAGTGAGAGGGTGAGTTTTCACGGAAGATATCATGGTTATCCCCACTTTACACCCTTGTCAAGTAAGCTTGATGTTCTCCAGGGAACTTGACCTTCCAGGTTTTGCCCACCTGGTCAGGAGAGCTCTGTCAAAACTGAGCACAGCGGTGTTGTCACAGCCAGCAGCCAGCAGCGATGCTCAAGCCCGAGAGCAGTCTGTGAATAAAAGCGAAAGAGCACAGGATGGGGAAGTGAGGGATGGCACGAATAGGATTGGTGGGGGTCACAAAGCAGAAGCAAGGCGTGGGAAGCTAGGCGATCAGGAAAGGCTTTGTGGGTGTTTTGCCCGGGAGAGTGTGGTTACTACTTGGAGGCTGCAGGGCTTTTAACCATGCAGAAGTGCGGCCAGGCAGCATTGCGTGCAAAAGTGTCAGGCACTTCCTTCGAGCCGGAATCGAACCAGCGACCTAAGGATGTCCACAATGTCTGTACAATCTACAGTCCTCCGCTCTACCAGCTGAGCTATCGAAGGGTGCGTGCTGTCAAACCTGAGTCATTAGACTTTCTGCAAACAGAGGAAGCCACCTCCCTGGAATGCTCGAGGTCCAATATGAGTTGGATTGGTTGGGACCCACCTTGGAAGAGAACTCTGCGCGGGTCGCCACCGTGCCCCTTTCGGGGCAGAGCAAATCCTCTGGGCGAGGATGCCTGGCGTCTCTCGGGCTCTGATAGCCACCATCCACGAGGAGGAGCTCTCATCTGTGACAGCCTTCCTGTCCCTGAGTATCCCCCTTTCTACAGGTGAGGATGACAGTCCCCCGTGACCTGAGAGAAAATGAGGTGAGTCGGTGAGGGCACAGGGATTGGCGAAGTGGTTGGGTGGGTCTAGTCGGGGAGAGAACGCTGGAGGAGGAAAGGAGGAAAACCCTAATGGGCGCTGGATAGGCAGCTGACAACTCCAGCCCAACCTCAGGGTCTGGTGCAGGTCTCTAATGGGCGCTGCCCGTAACAGTCTGATCTCTCTACTCCCTCCCCCACCACACACACAGGGCCCTCCTCCCCAGGCGCCCCGCCCTTCTCCTCACAGGAGTCTATGCTCACATTTTGGCGCATTGAAGTGCACTGGGAAGTGAGGTGAGGAAATCTCTCCCAGGCTTGCAGATGCACATGTGAGATACCCTCTTCTGCAAACAGGCCAAGAATTCCAGTCAGAAGCTGCCGATTTCTGAAATAAGGCAAAGTTCTGTGGGTTTCCTTGAAAAACAAGAAGCCAGGTAAAGGACAGAAGTGTGAGCTTTGGACTCCTTATCCTGACCCCACATCTTTGACAAAAGTTTCAGATCCCATCTGGCGTGTGCCCACCACTCCAAGGCTACTGAGACACTCACCCTGCAGCAGAACACCTAGAGGAGCACAGGAAGCCACACCCAAGGAACCTAGCCTCCACTGAGTTTATGTCCACTTCCTGTCTTACGGCAAGTGGGTGTGGATCTCCAAGGGTGAGGGTCAGATCCTCACAGACCTCCTGCTACTCTCTGCCATGGCACAACTGGGAAGAGTGGGCACCAGGGTTCACTCTCACTTGTGCTGGCTACCAAACCCATTTGTTGGTTCGCCTCTGGTTTTCCCCCAAAGTACTGAGCAAAGGTTCCAAGGGATCTGGTGACTCCATGCCCCATCAGGAATATATCCAATGAAGGCCTGAGGTGCTACTTTTGGTCCCTCCTTGTTAGCTGGTCTTTGCCTTTGGTGTCATTGGAGGCTGGGATCTCTGTGTGGCTCCAGAGCCATAGAATCATCCCAGAGCACTGGTGACACCAAAAAAGAAGGAAAGGTTGACACAGTCGGGGTGACGTGGGAGAGAATACGCGGTGTCGGGATACCAGGAGCTGCTTTCCACGTGAAAAAGATATGTGCAGTAATATGTGCAGTATCTAGTTTGAGAGGCACAATTAAACAGTTCCTGTGGACCCAGCAGGTAGTGGATGGGGCAAGCCAGTCCCAAGCAGGCTTCAGAAGGCCATGCTTTCCTGGGCCATTCAGTTTGGGGTGCTCTCTGATAGGCTGCATCTTTACATCAAACGTCTGGAAGCTTTTTCCAAGATTATGCAGTGAGACCAAAGGATGCTCATGGGCTTTCTTCTCTGCCACATACGCCACCAAACCCACTCCAACTCCCCAGAGGTGAAGCTTCACTTGGTTGATAAAGTTCAGTTCATTTCTGACTCCATTCTCTCTGACTGGACCTCAGCACATTTTTCTTGGGAGTAGGAGAACCCAACTGTGCCTCTAGGTCCCAGAGCAAATGCTCCAAACTGCTCAGACCCACAAAACAGTGGCCTGTCTAAGCAGGCAAATTCATGTGTCTCTGTATAATGACAGCTGTCACTCAAGCTTTACGTCTGCTCCGTGCCATGGACCCAATAACCCGTAACTCTCCAGGATCACTGAAGCTGTTTTGAAGTCTGCACTTTTTTGGTACTCCCCTTCCCTTTCCCTTACCCTCGGAAGTAGGCAGGGCACTTGGTGCAGGTGTTTTTCCAGACTCTGAACTGACTATTAGATATCCTTACTTTTCCAGCAGTAGCCAAACTTGGCTGTAGCAACATAAAAAGTTGTGAAGGCTCAGGAAAGGTGAAGCTTGAGGGATTTGGGACAGGGGGATGGGTGGGCAGTTCGTAAATACAAGTGGAAAGGCATAGGATGGTGGGGGCACGAATTGGGGTTTGGCTGGGTCACAAGGCAAGGGGTACTGTTTTGCGCTGAAGAGAGGATTCGGGAAGAATGAGGAGGTTCCCAGGAGTGTGATTAGGAAAGGCAGGATTTTGCTGGGTTTTCCGTGGGAAAGTGTTATGACTGGAAGGCTGCAAAGGCTGCAAGGTCTTTGACCGGGAACAGATGCAGCCAGGCAGCATTGTGCACAAAAGAGTCAAGCACTTCCTTCGAGCCGGAATCGAACCAGCGACCTAAGGATGTCCACAAATTTTTCTACAGTCTACAGTCCTCCGCTCTACCAGCTGAGCTATCGAAGGGTGCACGCCGTTCAGGCTGACTCACTGGACTTTCTGCAAATGGAGGAAGCCAAGTCCCTGGACCGCCGGAGATCCAATACTCGCAAAGTTAATTGGAACCCGGTTTGGAAGAGAACTGTGCCGGTCTCCACCGCGCCCCTTTCCGGATGGAGCAAATCCTCTGGGCGGGGGTGGTGCCTGGCGTCTCTTGGGCGCTGATAGCCACGATCCACGAGGAGGAGCTCTCACTTGTGGCCTTCTTCTCCCTCTGCATCGCTCTACTTGTGAAGATGACAGCGCTTAGTGGCCAGAGGTAAGACTGCGAGGGCAGAGGAGTTGGTGAGACTGATGGGTGGGTCCAGTGAAGGAGGGGACACTGGTGGAGGAAAGTGGAGAACCCGCATGGGCGTGGTGTAAGCAGCTTCCAACCCCTAACCTAGCGTTAGGGTCTGATGGAAGACCCTAAGGGGGCACTGCCCTAACAGCCTGGCCTCTACTTCCCACCACCTCAAACACACTCCTCTCGATGTACTCAGCCCTTCTACCCAGTGTTCTATGCTCACTTTTTGGCGTATTGAGGCACAATGGGAAGACAGGGAGGAAATGCAGGAGGATAGGTGGAGGCCGGCGTGGTGGCTGGCGCCGTAATCCCAACAATTTAGCGGGCCAAGGCGGGAGGGGCGCCTGAGCCCAGGACTTCAAGATCAGCCTAGGCAACATAGGGAGAAGCCGTCTTTACAGAAAAACTTTTAAAACATATCCGGGTGCGGTGGCCTGCACCTTCGGTCCTAGCCACTCAGCAGGCTGATGTGGGAGGATCATTCGAGCCCAGGGGTTTGAGGCTACAGTGAGCTGTGATCTTGCCACTGCACTCCAGCCTGGGCGACAGAGACCATGAAAAAAATAAATAAATAAATAAAAGAAAGGGATATGTGGGGAGAGACCAGGGCCAGGGACTCACAGATCACCATGTGATACCCACTACCTCTAACCCCAAGGGCCAGCATAAAAGCTTCGATCCACTCCTCTGCAAACTGACCAAGAATCCTTTCCCGGAGGCTGCTGCTTTCTAAAGTAGAAAGAAAAAGGGGCTGATAGAAACACAGGCGAGCTTTGGACCCCTTACCTAGGCCCCAAATTGTTACAAAGGTTTCATATCCCGTATGGTGTGTGTCCACTATCTCAAGACCACTCATCACCCACACAAACAGTGAAACAGGCACTGGTGGCACAGCAAGCCGAACCTAAAAGGCCCACCCTTTATTGAGTTTATAGGGGAAAAGTCAGGGTCAGGGATCACCCACACTTTTGCTGTTGCTGATGACCAAACACCACTCAATGGCCCACCTCTGTTTTTTCCCTCAAAGCACCAAGCCTAGGTTCCAAAAAACCTGGTACCGCCACATCTTATCAAGGACACATCCGGTATAGACCAAAGATCCTGTTTGGTTTCTGTTTGCTGATTTCTGCAGTAATGTCATTCCAGGCTCTGGGATCTCTCTGTAGCTGCAGAGCTACAGAATGTTGCTGGGGCACTGGTGAGTCCACAGCTCCGCCCCTTTCCATTAGTAGTGGGAAGCAGGAAAGGCTGATATAGCAGAGAAGAGGTAGGGAATAGGCCCTAGGGCGAGAACAGGAGCTGCTTTCTAGGAGAGGAAGACATGTGGAGTCTCTAGTTTGAGACGCAGAGTGAAAAAGCAGTTATGCCCATCAGCTAGGGGAGAGTGGCCCCTGGGTTCCCAGAAGGCCTCTGAAAACCAAATTTCCATCACTGTTTTGCTTGCAGTGCTCTTTGTACTAACTTCCATCTGTGCATCAAGTGTCTGAAGATTTTTTTTCCCCAGAGCATAGGATGAGACCAGGGGACACTCATTGTGGTTCCTCTCTGGCCCATACTTTGATGAACCCATTTCATCTTCCCAGAGGTGAAGCCCCACTTGGTTGGTGAAAGTCAAGCCCATTTCCTGCTTCATGCTCTTAGATTGTGCCAGCCATCTTCCTCTTGTAAAGGTGCAACCTTCCAGCTGTGCCTCTAGAGCCCCCACATAAAAGTGTTAGCATGCTGCTCAGATGCAACAAGCCAGTGGCCTAAGGAGGTGAACTTGTGTGCCTCTGCAGGGTGGCAGTTGCCACCCAAGCTTCAATTCTGCTCCCTGCCATGGACCCAACAGCCCCCAACTCTCCTGGGTCACTGAAGTTCTTTCCAAGTCTGCCCTTTTATACTCTCTTTCCCTCTTTCACAACCTTCACAACTAGCAAGACACTTGGTGTAGGTGTTTTTGCAAACTTTGAACTGAGTGAAAGGTATCTTTCTTCTTCCAGCAGGAACCCAAAGGTTACTGTAGCAACATTAAAGGGTGTGAAGGCTCAGGAAATGTGAGGCTTGGCATATGTGGGGAGGGGGCACAGTTTTTTTCTCAACCTGAAGGAAAACATTATGGAGCCAGTGGAAGCTCTATTCATTAAGAAAATCTCAGGGTGGCAGCTCTCTCCTACAAAGAGACTAAACAAAACAGAAATGAACATTTTCTGTCTGTAAACATCTATACATTACAAGCAAAATATAATGAGAGAAATAGAGTCAGAGAAAAACAGAGAGAGAGAGAGAGAGAGAGAATGCTCAGATGGAAAAGCGTTGCTAGAGACTTGGAGAAGGAGATGAGAGAGCATAGAGAGCAAGTTATTTATTTATTTTTCTGAGGATGTCACAGTTGTCTCTGACCCTTTTCTCTTCCAGCAGGCTTGACCTTCTGGGACTTGATGGTGGACCCACTAGTTTAATAGATCGAGAGATCTATCAACGGTGAGCACACAGTGTTGCTAGAGTTGTTGGCCCTCAGCACCCAGAGCAGTCTGTGGATAAAAGTGAAAGAGCTCTGGATGGTGGGGGTGCAAAGGGGCTTGGGGAGAGGGGCCAACTGGGTCACAAAGCAGAAGCAAGGGGCGCTTTGCGTTGAAGAGTACCTGTCCCTGGACTGTGGGAAGAATGAGTGGGCTTGCGGGAATGTTTCCTGGCCACAGCACAGGTGTGGAAACCGGGTGATCAGGAAAGGTTTCTCTGGGTTTTGACTGGGAGAGTGTGGGTGGATACTAGTTGGAGGCTGCAGAGTGTTTGACCAGGCACCAGGTGGCATTGTGTGCAAAAGTATTAGGCACCTCCTTCGAGCCGGAATCGAACCAGCGACCTAAGGATGTCCACAAACTTCTCTGCAGTCTACAGTCCTCCGCTCTACCAGCTGAGCTATCGAAGGGTGCACGCTCCAAGACCTGGATCACTGGACTTTCTGCAAATGGAGGAAGCCAAGTCCTTGGAATGCTGGAGGTTCAACACTCTTTGAGTTGATTGGAACCCACCTTAGAAGAGAACCTTGCGCGGGTCGCCACCGCGCCCCTCTCAGGGTGGGGCAAATCCTCTGAGTGTAGTTTCCTTGCGTCTCGGGGCGCTGATAGCCACGATCCAAGACGGGAGGCTCTCACCTGTGGCCTTCCTCCACCTGTGCCAAGTGAGGATGACAGTCCTCAGTGAAAGAAAATAAGAGGGTGAGAGGGCTCGGTCAGGGGGATGGGCGAGGTGGATGGGTGAATCCTGTGGGACAGGGGTTGCTGGAGGAGGAAAGAAGAACTCAGAAAGCTTCTGAGTGGGCGGCCGCTATCCACAGACCAGCTTCAGGGTCTGCTGGAAGTCCTTAAGGAGCCCTTTCCTAAAATTCTGGTCTTCCTACTCCCTTACTCCCTTCCCGGCCAACACACACGCCCCTCCTCCCGATGTGCCGCCGCCCTTTTCCCCCAGTGTCCTATGCTCACTTTTTGGCGCATTCAAGTGTGCTGGAAGTGAGAGAGAGAACAAATGGGACTAGGGGAGAAGAACTCGCCCAGGGCTTGCAGATGCACTGTGATACCCTTCCTCCCCAGCGCCCACCTGGGGCTTGGCTTCCCTCCTCTGCAAACCGACCAAGAACTCTTTCCCCCCGCCCCGTCCCACCCACCCCCCTCCCCCAGAGGCTGCCTCTTTCTGAAGTAGGGCAAGTGTATTAGTCCGTTTTCATTGCTGCTGATAAAGACATACCCGAGACTGGGATGAAAAAGAGGTTTAATTGGACTCACAGTTTCACGTGGCTGGGGAGGCCTCAGAATGATGGCTGGGGGTAAAAAGTTCTTCTCCTTCTCCTTTTTTTTTTTTTTTTTTTTTTTTTTTGAGACGGAGTTTCACTCTTGTTGCTCAGGCCAGAGTGCAATGGCGCGATCTCAGCTCACGGCAACCTCCGCCTCCCAGGTTCAAGCGATTTTGCTGCCTCAGCCTCCAGAGTAACTGGGATTACAGGCATGCGCTGCCACGCCCAGCTAATTTTGTATTTTAAATAAAGACTTGGGGTTTCTCCATGTTGGTCAGGCTGGTCTCGAACTCCCGACCTCAGGTGATCCGCCCTCCTCGGCCTCCTAAAGTGTGCTGGGATTACAGGCGTGAGCCACTGCTCCTGGCCAAGGCACTTCTTACACGGCAGAGGCAGGAGAAAATGAGAGATAAGCAAAAGCGGAACACCCTGGTAAACCCATCAGATCTTGTGAGACTTATTCACTATCAGGAGAATAGCACCGGAAAAACCGGCCCCCATGATTCAGTTATCTCCCCCATCCCTCCCACAATATGTGGGAATTTGGGGAGATACAATTCAAGTTGAGATTTGGGTAGGGGCAAAGCCAAACCATATCATTCCACCTCTGGCCCCTCCAAATCTCATGTCCTCACATTTCAAAACTAATCATGCTTTCCCAACAGTCCTCCAAAGCCTTAACTCATTTCAGCATTAACCCAAAAGTCCACAGTCCAAAGTCTCATCTGAGACAAGGCAAGTCCCTTCTGCCTATGAGCCTGTAAAATCAAAAGCAAGCTTGTTACTTCCTAGATACAATGGGGGTACAGGTATTAGATAAATATAGCCATTCCAAATGGGAGAAATTTGCCAAAACAAAGGGGTTATAGAGGCCATGCAAGTCCGAAATCCAGCGGGGCAGTCAAATCTTAAATCTTAAATCTCCTTTGACTTCAGGTCTCACATCCAGGTCACAGTGATGCAAGAGGTAGGTTCCCATGGTCTTGGGCAGCTCCACCCGTGTGTCTTTGCAGGGTACAGCCTCTCTCTGAGCTGCTTTCCTGGGCTGGTGTTGAGTGTCTGCAGCTTTTCCAGGTGCATGGTGCAAGCTGTCAGTGGATCTACCATTCTGGGGTCTGGAGGACGGTGGCCCTCTTCTCACAGCTCCACTAGGCAATGCCCCAGTAGGGACTCTGCATGGGGACTCTGACTGCACATTTCCCTTTCATATTGTCCTAGCAGAGGTTCTCCATGAGGGCCCCACCCCTGCAGCAAGCTTTCGCCTGGGCATCCAAGCATTTCCATACATCTTCTGAAATCTAGGAGGAGGTTCCCAAACCTCAATTCTTGACATCTGTGCACCTACAGGCTCAACACCATGTGGAAGCTGCCAAGGCTTGGGGCTTCCACCCTCTGAAGCCACAGCCCAAGCTGTATGTTAGCCTCTTTCAGCCACAGGTGGAGCAGCTGGGACACAGGGCACCAAGTTCCTAGGCTGCACAAAGCACTAGGACCCTGGGCCCAGCCGACGAAACCACTTTTTCCTCCTGTGCTTCTGGGCCTGTGATGGATGGGAGGGGCTGCCGTGATGGTCTCTGACATGGCCTGGAGACATTTTCCCCATGGTCTTGGGGATTAACATTAGGCTCCTTGCTACTTAGGCAAAATTCTGCAGCCAGTTTGAATTTCTCCCCAGAAAATGGGGTTGGGTTTTTCTTTTATATCACATAGTCAGGCTGCAAATTTTCCAAACTTTTATGCTCTGCTTCCCATATAAAACTGAATGCCACCGGGTGTGTTGGCTCACGCCTGTAATCCCAGCACTTTGGGAGGCCGAGGTGGGTGGATCATGAGGTCAGGAGATTGAGACCATCCTGGCTAACATGGTGAAACCCCATCTCTACTAAAAATACAAAAAAAAAAAAAAAAATTGGCCAGCCATGGTGGCGGGCACCTGTAGTTCCAGCTACTCGGGAGGCTGAGAGGCAGGAGAACTCAGGAGGCGCAGCTTGCAGTGAGCCGATATCGCACCACTGTACTCCAGTCTAGGCCACAGATCAAGACTCTGTCTCAACAACAACAACAACAAAACAACAAAAAACTGAATGCCCTTAACAGTACCCAAGTCACCTCTTGAATGCTTTGCTGCTTAGAAATTTCTTCTGCCAGATACCCTAAATCATCTTACTCAAGTTCAAAGTTCCACAAATCTTTAGGGCAGAGACAAAATGCTGTTAGTCTCTTTGCTAAAACACAAGAATAATCTTTGCTCTAGTTCCCAACAAGTTCCTTATCTCCATCGGAGACCACCTCAGCCTGGATTTTATTGTCCATATCACTATCAGCATTTTGGGTAAAGTCATTCAACAAGTCTCTAAGAAGTTCTAAACTTTCCCACATTTTCGTGTCTTATTCTGAACGCTCCAAACTGTTCCAAACTATGCCTGTTACCCAGTTTCAAAGTCACTTCCGCATTTTTGGGTATCTTTTCAGCAATGCCCGTCTCTACTGGTACCAATTTACTGTATTAGTCCATTTTCATGCTGCTGATAAAGACACACCCCAGACTGTGATGAAAAAGAGGTTTAATTGGACTTACAATTACACCGGGCTAGGGAGGCCTCAGAATCATGGTGGGAGGCAAAAGGCACTTCTTACATGACAGTGGCAGGAGAAAATGAGAGAGAAGCAAGAGCAGAAACCGCTGATAAACCCATCAGATATTGTGAGACTTATTCATGAGAATAGCACAGGAAAGACTGACCCCCATGATTCAATTACCCCCCCCCCGGTCCCTCCCACAACACGTTGGAATTTTGGGAGATACAATTCAAGTTGAGATTTGGGTGGGGACACAGCCAAACCACATCAGCAAGGTTCTGCGGGTTTCTTGGAAAAGCAAAAAAAAAATAAACAAACAAAAAAATGGCGGTAGAGGACAGAGGTGTGACTTTCTCCTGGCCCCACGTCTTTGGCAAAGGTTTCACATCCCATCTGGTGTATGCCCACCACCCCAAGACCACTGAGATACCCATCCCCCAGCTGAACACCTAGTGGGGGTGCAGCAACCTACCCCCAAGGGACCTAGCCTCCACTGAGTTTAAGTCCTCTCCCTGTCTTATGCTAAGTGGGTATGGATGACCAAGGGTGAGAGTCAGATGCATGAACACCCCTTGCTACTCTCTGTTATGTCCCAGACTGGAAAAGTGGGCATCTGGGGTTCACCCTCGCTTGTGCTGGTCACCAAAGCCCACTACCTGGCCCCCTTCTGCTTTTGCCCTCAAAACACCAAACTGAGGTTTCAGAGGACCCGTGCCTCCATGTCCCATCAGGAACATATCTAATGAAGACCTAAGGTGCTACCTTTGGTCCCTGTTCACTGGTCTCTGTTTTTGGTGTCATTGGAGACTGGGATTTCTCTGTGGCTCCACAGCCATAGAATCGTCTCAGAGCACTGGTGAATCCACAGCTTAGCTCTTTTTCATTAGCAGTGAGAAGTGGGAAAGATTAACACAGCCAGGGGAACGTGAGGGGAATAGGCAGTGTTCGGGGAGACCATCTGCTGCTTTCCAGAAGAAGAAGACACATAGAGTCTCTAGTTTGAGACCCACAATGAAACAGTTCTTGTGGCCATAGAGGGTAGGGGAGGGCAGGGATCCAGTCCTCAAAGGGCTTCAGAGGGCCATGCTCCCATGGACCATTGGGCTTAGAGTGCTCTCTGTGATAGGTTGCATCTGTACATCAAGTGTCTGATGCACATTTTTCTGAGCTCTTGGGATGAGACCAAGGGACACTCATTGGCTTTCTTCTCTGCCCCATACCCACCAAACCCACTACATCTCCACAGATGTGAAGCTCCATTGGTTGGTGAAAGCCTGGTCCATTTCTGATCCATTCTCTCTGACTTGGCTTTAGCATATTTTTCTCAAAGGTAGGGGAGCCCAACTGTGCAGCTAGATCCCAGTGTAAAAGGTCCAAACTGCTCAGACCCACCAGGCAGTGGCCTTTCTAAGGAGGTGAATTTGTGTGCCACTGTATGATGACAGATGTCACTCAAGTTTCACTTCTGTTTCCTGTCATAGACCAACAATCCCCAACTCTCCCAGCTCACCGACGCTCTTTTCAAGCCTGCCATTTTGTACTTCCTTCTGGCTTTCGCAGCCTCCTAAGCGGCAGGTGTTTTTGATATCTGTGAACTAAGCGGTGAGCAGTAGGTATCCTTAGTCTTCCAGCAGGAGCCAAGCCCAGCTGTAGCAAAATAAAAAAGTGCGAAGACTCAGGAAAGGTGAGGCTTGAGGGACTTGGGACAAGGGTGAGTGGGTAGGCACACCATGTCCTCATCCCATGGGGCAACCTGACCTTGCCAATGGAGGTTCTTTGCCTTAGAAAATTCTCAGGGTGGCTGCTGTCTCCCCAAGTAGACACAACATAGCAAGGATGAGCATTTTCTGTCTGCATGAGTCTATACATTCCTGACAAAGGAGAATGAGAGAGACACAGAGTGACAGGGAGAAAGGGGAGAGACAGACAGAGAGGAATATACAGAGATTGTGAATATACAGAGAAATTGTGAAAGAGAGAGAGAGAATGAGACAGAGACAGAGGTGAGGTAGTAATAGCTCAAGAAGGAAATGAGAGGGAGAGGGTGAGTTCACGGATGATATCATGGTTGTCCTTGGCCCTACAGCATTGTCCTGAGTGCTTGATGGCCTTCTGGGAGCTTGGCCTTCCAGGGTTTGCCAGCCTGGTCAGGAGAGCTTGGTCACAGATGAATCCAGCTGTGTTGCCAGATTCCCCAGCAGTGCTTAGGTTTAAAAGCAGCCTGTGAATAAAAATGAAACAGCCCTGAGATGGTAAGCATTTGGATGGGGATTGGCTGGGTCACAAAGCAGAAGTAAGGGGCGCTTTGTGCTGAAGCGTACTGGCAACAGCACAGGCATGGCAAGCTAGGTGATCTGGATAAGGCTTTGCTGGGTTTTGCCTGGGAGAGTGTGGCGACAGCAGGGCCTTTGACCAGGCAGAGGTGTAGCCAGAGAGCATTGGTGTGTGCACAAAAGACTCAGACACTTCCCTCGAGCTGGAATTGAACCAGCAACCTAAGGATGTCCACAGATGTGTATAGTCCTCCACTCTACCAGCTGATCTCTCAAAGGGGACACAAAGTTAAAGCTGAGTCACTGGACTTTCTGCAAATAGAGGACACCAAGTCACTGGAATGCCAGAGGTCCAATATGTGTTGGGTTGGTTAGAACCTGCCTTGGAAGAGAACCCTACACTCTTGTTGCCCAGCCTGGAGTGCAATGGTACTATCTCGGCTCATTGCAACCTCCACCTCCTGGGTTGAAGCAATTCGCCTACCTCAGTCTCCCGAGTAGCTGGGATTACAGGCATGTGCTGCCACACCCAGCTAATTTTGTATTTTTAGTAGAGACTTGGGATTTCTCCATGTTGGTCAGGCTGGTCTCAAACTCCTGACCTCAGGTTATCTGCCCGCCTCGGCCTCCCAAAGTGCTGGGATTATAGGCGTGAGCTACTGCGCCTGGCCCGGAATAAAACAGTTTTACTTCTTCATTTAAACATGGATGGCTTCCATTTTAATTTTTTTGCATTACTGTTCAAGAATCTCCATATGTTGCTGATGATAGTGATGAAAGCAGATGTCCTTGCTTGTCCTAATCTTACAGGGAAATCAGTCAGTCTTTCATCATTAAGTATATTGTTAGCTGAAAGTTTTTCATAGGTGCCCTTTATCAGATTGAGAAAGGCCCTTCTATTTCTAATTTGCTGAGAGTTTATATGAGAAGTGAATGTGTAGCAGGCACTGGTGGCTCATGTCTGTAATCTCAGTGCTTTGGAAAGCCAAGATGAGAGGATCACTTGAGCCCAGGAGTGCAAGACCAACCTGGGAAACAAAGTGAGAACCTGTCTGTATGAAAAATTTTAAAAAATTATCAGGGTACCAGGCGCGGTGGCTCATGCCTGTAATCCCAGCACTTTGGGAGGCCAAGGCGGGTGGATCACCTGAGGTCAGGAGTTCCAGACCAGCCTGGCCAACATGGTGAAACCCCATCTCTACTAAAAATACAAAAAAAATTAACTGGGTGTGGTGGTGGGCGCCTGTAATCCCAGCTACTCAGGAGGCTGAGGCAGGAGAATCGCTTGAATTTGGGAGGCAGAGGTTGCAGTGAGATTGCTCCACTGCACTCCAGCCTGGGCAACAAAAAGCGAAACTCCATCTCAAAAAAAAAAAAAAAAAAGCAAAGAAAGAAAGAAAGAAAGAAAAAATTATTATCAGGGCACGATGGCACACACTGGTAGTCCCAGCTACTCAGGAGGCTGAGGCAGGAAGATCACTTGAGCCTAAGAAGTTAAGGCTGTAGTGACCTATGGTTGTACTACTGCCCTCCAGCTTGGGGGACAGAGGGAAACCCCCATTTCTAAAAATATAAGTAAGTAATAAATAAACGAATGTGAAATTTTGACAAATGTTTTGTCTACATCTTTTGATATAATCATGTTTTTCTTTTTAATATAATATACTTTGTACATTGATTAATTTTGAATATCAAACCAAATTTGCTTTTCTGGGATAAATCCCCCTTGATTCTGATGTATCATTATTTTATATACTGTTGAATTCAACTCGCTAAAGTTATGTTAAACTTTTTGGCTTCTATGTTCTTAAGAGACTCTGATCTGTAGTTTTCTTTCTTTTGAAGTATCTTTGCTTTTAATATCAGAATACACTGTCCTCATGTAAAGAGTTGAGAATTATTATCTCATCTCCAATTTTTCTGCAAGAGGTTGTGTAGAATTGTCATTATTCCTGAAACATTTATTGAAATTCGCCAGTGAAGTTATCTGAGCTTGGTAAATACATCTCGGAGCATAAAAACTGAAGTAACTGGAGCCCCAGGGAGGCTAGAATTCACACCTTTGTTACAGCCTGGTGCATTAACCCTTGAGTTGCTGACCTTACTATTTTATTCTTCTAGGAGACATCTTCATTTTGTTGATCCACAACCAAGAAAACTGACAGAAGGAAAAAGGAACAGATATTTGTCTCTAGGCTCAAGCAATTGCAACCTTCCTCCCAAAGTCATCATACAAGAAGACAAGGCCCCAGACCAGACTAGGAATACAATCTGCATAAATGTCGCCTGGACAAAGCCCTTGTCCCCATCCCCCTCCTGATTTTTCCTGAATGGCACTTGTCAGAAAAAAGAAAATCTGAAAGAACAATGTTTAAAAGTGGCCCAAGATGGCTGCAGGTTGGGCATATAGGTAACAGAAACTAGACCTATGAGCTAAAGCTGAACTCTAGCCTGAAAGGCTAAAGTTTGTTGTTTTTTGCCTTGTCTTGTCTGTCTTTCTTTCTTTCTTTCTTTCTTTCTTTCTTTCTTTCTTTCTTTCTTTCTTTCTCTCTTTCTTTCTTTCTTTCTTTTTTTTTTTTTTTGAGACAGAGTCTTGCTGTGTTGCCCAAGCTGGAGTGCAGTGGCACAATTTCGGCTCACTGCAACCTGACGCCTTCTGGGTTCAAGTGATCCTCCTGCCTCAGCCTCCCAAGTAGCTGGGACTATAGGCATGCACCACCATGTCTGGCTACCTTTTTTTTTTTTTAAGCAGACTCAAGGTTTTGCTATGTTGGGCAAGCTGGTCTCAAACTCCTGATCCCAGGTGAACCACCTATGTCTGCCTCCCAAAGTTCTGGGATTACAGACGTGAGCCACCATGCCCAGCCATGTCAAATGTTTTCACTGACGTGTACTGATTGTAACCTTGCCTAGCAGGTGAAGCACAGAGGCAGTGTCAACTGAAAAGTGACGTAACAGGCACTTGAACTTAAAGAAGTCATGGTTAGATTTATTCTCAGCCAAGTTTGAGGAGTTATGCCTGAGAACACAGACTTAGAATAGACCTAGAATAGGTCCCAAACTAGTTTACATGAGGCGCAGTATATTTAAATTTTCTAAGGGGGACATGTGTGGCACAGAAGGCGGGAGAAGTGGTTACGGAAACAACATTACATTCTTGTGATTCTGATGAGTGCTCAGTGACGCCATACATAAGATAAATATACAGTTGAGTGAGTAGGGAGAAAGGTTAAGCATCTTAGGGTCTGGTGGAGAGAGGGTGACTAACTCCATCCTGTCTTTGTTCTACATCTGATAAGCAGGTTTATGACCAGTCCCTGTCAGTGAAATATTTAACAAACTCCAGTTACACAGGCAAGAGGTCAGCTTTATTTTATAGGCCTGGGTTTTATTACCCATATGCCCAACTGCAGCCATGTTAACATTTTCTTTGAATTTTCCTTTTTCTAACAGCAGGATAACGTCAGTCATTCCCCTCCAAACCCTAAGATGTGTACACACTCCTTTACTTGTTACTCTGTCCCTATATATGTTAACCGCACATTTGGTTTGTCTGTGTATAACATCACTAAACATCAGTCAAAATTGTAAAAATGTCACCTTTGCTTCACTGCCCCCTTCTTTGTTTTTTTTTTGTTTTTTTTTTTTTTGAGAAGGAGTTTTGCTCTGTCACCCAAGCTGGAGTGTAGTGGCCCCATTTCGGCTCACTGTAAGCTCTGCCTCCCGGGTTCACACCATTCTCCTGCCTCAGCCTCCCGAGTAGCTGGGACTACAGGCGCCCGCCACCACACCAGGCTAATTTTTTGTATTTTTTTTTTAGTAGAGACAGGGTTTCACCGTTTTAGCCAGGATGGTCTCGATCTCCTGACCTCGTGATCCGCCCGCCTCAGCCTTCCAAAGTGCTGGGATTATAGGCGTGAGCCACTGCGTCCAGCCCTTTGATTTTTTATTTAGAAAAAACATGTAAATACCATGCCTCATGTAACCCATTCCGGGACACATTCTCAGTTTGCGCTGTTTGTGTTCCAGGCTACGGTTCTCAAATTTGGTTTGGGACAAAATTAATTTTGATTTCTTTAAGTCCATAGTCCCTATTATTTTAACCTTTTGGGTTGACACGCTGGGGAAACATGGGCCCACTATGACTACTTTGTCTCTCCTGACCTGGAAAATCAGTGTTAGTGCAGACTGCCTGAGACCTTCGCTAGACCCAGATTGCCCACCTCCAACAGTCTCCCCAGTTTCTCAGTAGAAGCTGTGGGAAAAGTGCAGCTGGTGAAACCACCTTTACAAAAATCATAACAGTGAAAGAAGTCTGATGTAACCAACTCCATCTTCCCCCCCCCCGCCACCAGATGGAGTCTTGCTCTGTTGCCCAGGCTACAGTGCAGTGTCACAATCTTGGCTCACTGCAATCTCTGCCTCCCAGGTTCAAGCGATTCTCCTGCCTCAGCCCCCCGAGCATCTAGGATTACAGGCGTGCACCACTACGCCTGGCTAATTTTTGTATATTTTAGTAGAGATGGGTTTTCACCATGTTGGCCAGGCTGGTCTGGAACTCCTGACCTCAAGTGATCCGCCCACCTTGGCCTCCCAAAGTGCTGGGATTACAGGCGTGAGCCACCGTACCCGGCTACCAAATCGATCTTGCTTCTAACCTCCTAGCTTGCTTTGCTTATTTCTGGGCGTATGCCGAACAAACCATGGGAGGAATTTAGTTTGTAGTTTAAGACAAACATGAAAACAGCCACTTCATGAAGCAAACCGCCTCCTTGCTTGGGGGTCAGACCTGCTTTGTAAAAGTAACAGCTTAGCCACAGTATTAGAAATTATGGCTCAGGAGTCCTATAGCCAGAGACCACAAGATCCTAACCTCCTCAGTTGCTCCTGTAGATAACATTATTATTGTAAAATCTAAGATTGCTGTTCTAGGTATTTTTCAGACTCTGCATTCTGAATGGATCAGCTGGCGTCACCGAGATTGGTAAACTGGCCCCCTCTCAGGAACTGCTTCATTGAAAGAAGACAAGCTCCGACTCACTATGATTTTATCTCAGACCCAACTAATCAGCATTTCCCTGCTGCCCAAATGTTGCAGGACTTTTCTTTAGTTCAGCGAAAGACAGCGTTCTTTCTCCCACGGCCATGAAAATTCAGGCTCGGAGACAATTGGAATGGTGAGTAAGACGGGGTTTTATTGGGTGAAAAAGGAAGAAAAGGGGAATTCTTGCTAGGCCAGAGTCCCTGCTAGAGCACTTGCCGCGCAGGCCTTCAAATCCCAGGGTCCTCCCAGGAAGAGATGGGGCCATGCTTCTCCTCCCTGCGAATGGCACTAACTTCCCGAGGTTCCACCACAGTGAGCATTTGTCCCCGTGAGCAGGCTGGTTGGAGAATCTGCGGGGACCATCTTTCACCTGGCTGTCTCACAACTATCCTTGAAAAGCCCTAGCCTCTGAATTTTCGGGGAGGCTGATTAGAGTAATAACAAAGTTCCAGTCTTCCATTTAGTTGGCTCTGCATTTACTAAACTCTTTACTGCAATAACACTGTCTCAGTAAATCAGCTTTTCTGGGCAGGGTCAAGATGAACCTATTAGGCAATTATGCTGGTGCTGGGAGCAGCATCTCTGTCCCATCTTTTCTATAAGCTCTGTCACAAAGAAGCTAATACTTTTAGAATATGTGCCTCAAGTTAGCCTCTGAGGGTTGAAAATGAATGATTTTTAAGCCAAACAAATTATAAGCACCCACAACCGACCGAGTGGACTCCTGGGATTAAAGGTGTAAGCCACAGCACCCAGTCTCACTTGGATAATTTTTTAAAACATTTTTTGCAGAAATGGAGCTTTACTATGTTGGCCAGGCTTGGCATATATTATTTTATAAATTGTATATACATATGTATAAGTGTATGTTCTAGTAATGAACTATCAGAAATTGACATTTTAAAAAGCAATACAATTTACAACAGAGTAATTAAATATAAAATACTTAGGAATAAAATATGTCCAAGACTCGTACACTGAAAAAAAATGCTAAGAGCAATGAAAGGAAACCTAAATACATCAAGAGACATTTCATATTTGTGCGTGAACAGACTCAATGTTGTTAAGATATTATTTATCCCTAAATTGATTTATAGATTCAATCTAATTACAATAAAAATCCCAACAGGGTTGGTTATTTTTTAAAGAAGTTGACATGCTAATTCCAAAATTCATATGCAAATCCAAAGACAGCATGCCTAAAACATATTTGGAAAAAACAAAGTTGGAAGACTCACTCTGCCTGACTTATTTGTATTTTATTGTATTTATTATAAAACTGCTATAATTAAGACAGTGTCATATTGGCATTAAGAAATTTTAAAAAATAGATCTATAGAGCAGGAGTACAGAGATAGAACCACATACATATTGTCAATTGACTGTTGCCAAAGCTTCAAGGGCAATTCAGTGGAGAAAGGTAGTTTTCTCAACAAACTTTAGAAAAATCACAACAATTTATTTATTTATTTTTTATTTTTATTTTTTGATATGGAGTCTCTTGCCCAGGCTGGAGTGCCGTGGTGCGATCTTGGCTCACTGCAACTTCCCCCTCCTTGGTTCAAGCGATACTTCTGCCTCAGCCTCCCAAATAGCTGGGACTACAGGTGTGCACCACCATGCCCGGCTAATTAAAAAAAGATTTTTGATCCCTACATTGCTCTACATATAAAAATGAACCTCAAGTAGATCATAGACCTATCAATAAAACCCACAACTTTAAAATTTTTATAATAAAATCTTTGTCAACTTGTGTTGGGGAAAGATTTCTTAGATACAACACTGAAAGTATGACTCACAAAAGAAAAACACAATTAAAAGAACTTCATCAAATTTAAGAAACCTCTGCCTTGGTAAAGACACTGTAAGAGACAAGCTACTCACTGGGAGATAATCATCTTCAGAGATGGCTTTGCCTCCTAGGGGACATTTGGCAGTGTCTAGAGATATTTTTGATGTCACAGTTGGGTAGAGAGGGCATATTACTACTGACATCTAGTGAGTAAAGGCCAGGGGTGCCACTAAGTATTCTACAATACACAGGACAGCCCTCTATAGCAGGGATGACTACAGTAAAGAGCCACATGGATAAACTTATCACTTGCCTACTTAAGGCACTGGCCAATCAGTTTCCATCACCACCTGCTAAAATGAGCCATCTCCTTCTTCCCAAAGCCTTGAGGTAGGGACAATGCCTGGAGTCAAACTTGGATGTGATAGATGCCAAATCCTGCCCAGTGCCAAAGGTATCACATGGGGCAGGAAGGGCACTGCTCTCAAAGGCCAGAAAGTAAGGTTGCTCCTTAAAGAGCTCAAATTCTGACTTCAACTCATATTTGGACTCTTTGTGGTCTAGGTGGCGGCCAGGTTGGTCTTCTATGGTTGGCTCAAGCCTGAGCATTGAATCTTCTGAAATATCACCTCCCCGAACCGGTGAGCAGTTGCCTCCCTTGGTGATTTGTGTCCTGCTTAACCCATCTCTTTTACTGTCCTAGTGACGGACCTAGAGGGACAGACACTGAAGGAGAAATGGTGGGTGAGGGAAGGGGTTGTAGCAGGAGATCACGGGTAGGTGAAGAAACCAGAGACAACATCCTATAGGAAACGCAGGGGGTTCCCAGAGGCAGTCAGCAGCAGGGACATAGGGACACTTTACATTCTGTGTGCAACTGCTCAGATTTCTCCAGGTTAACACTTAGGAGCAAATGAAACAAAGACTCACTTCACTCCCTGCTCCCCTCTACTCCCTCCCCTACCTTATCCTTCCTTTTCACGGAACACATACTGCACGTTCAGAGTTATTTCAAGGTTCCAGCTCAAATGTCATTTCTTTGGCAAGGTCTTATCAGCTCCCTTTCAAACAGAAGTTGGGAGTACATCTCTTAGTGGTCTGAGTGTTCGATTGAATTAAGAGCTCCCTGCGGGTAGGCTGTGAGTCATTCATTCAGTGGTTCCATTCCCCCAGCCCAGCCAGGCAGTGAGAAAAATCACATGTTGGGTTTGACATTAGGTCAACCCCCCAGTGAAGACAAACTGATTACTTATTACTGATGTAGAAACAAAAGACCCTTGCAGCAGTGGGATTTAAACCCATGCCCCCAAAGAGACTGGAGCCTAAATATAGTGCCTTAGACCATTCAACCACACTACCAAACTGCTGGGACCAACTGGCCACACTGCTAAACCATCTTGTCCTTTTCCAGCGATGTCTTCTGGAAAGGATGATATAACCAGAAAGAGCAGGCTTCTATTCCAGCTGTCACCGCTCTTTCATTTTGTGCTTTGGCACTCTCCCTCTTAAACTTTCTCTGGAGTACTGTTTTCTCTGCTTCTCAGTCCGTGTGGTGGACTATGATTGATGTTATAGCTCCCACAATGGCCATTTCCTTTCTAGCATTGGTAGGCTAATTAATTTAGACCACTCCTTCTTGAAATAAAAATTATTAAAAATATTGCATAAGATTTTTACCAAATCTCAGCTGGGTGTAGTGGCTCACGCCTGGAATCCCAGCACGCTTGGGAAGCCTAGACAGGAGGACTGCTTGAGTCCAGTTCAAGACTTCCTGGGCGACATGGTGAAATCCCATCTCTAAACAAAAATAAATAAAATAAATAAATCCTTTTTTTTTTTTTTTTTTTTTTTTTTTTTTTTTTTGAGACGGAGTCTCGCTCTGTTGCCCAGGCTGGAGTGCAGTAGCATGATCTCGGCTCACTGCACGCTCTGCCTCCCGGGTTCACGCCGTTCTCCTGCCTCAGCCTGCCGAGTAGCTGGGACTACAGGCACCCGCCACCAAGCCCGGCTAATTTTTTGTATTTTTTAGTAGAGACGGGGTTTCACCGTGTTAGCCAGGATGATCCCTATACCCTGACCTCGTGATCCGCCCGCCTTGGCCTCCCAAAATGATACTTTTACCAAATCTCCTTAGAAGCATTAAAGTGCTGATATGGGAGTAAGCAACTAATAGGCCAGAAACCAAGGGAAAGGTGGAATTCAGAGCGTTAAGGGAAATTATCTGGGCATTGACCTTTGTAGCCCTAAAGGCATTTGTAATAGGCCAGGAGCAGTGGTTCATGCCTGTAATCCCAGAATTTTGGGAGGCCCAGGTGGGTTGGATCACCTGAGGTCAGGAATTTGAGACCAGCCTGGCCAACATGGTGAAAACGCGTCTCTACTAAAAATACAAAAATCAGCCGGGTGTGGTGGCACGCACTTGTAATCCTAGCTACTCAGGAGGTTACGGCAGGAGAATTGCTTGAACCTGGGAGGTGGAGGTTGCAGTGAGCCGCAATTGCACCACTACACTTCAACCTCGGCAAAAGAGTGAGACTGTATCACGCAAGGAAAAAAAAAAAAAAAAAAAAAAAAGCCGGCGCGGTGGCTCACCCCTGTAATCCCAGCACTTTGGGAGGCCGAGACGGGTGGATCACGAGGTCAGGCGATCGAGACCATCCTGGCTAACACGGTGAAACCCCGTCTGTACTAAAAATACAAAAAAATTAGCAGGGCGTGGTGGCGGGCGCCTGTAGTCCCGGGAGGCTGAGGCAGGAGAATGGCGTGAACCTAGGAGGTGGAGCTTGCAGTGAGCCAAGATCGTGCCACTGCACTCCAGCCTGGGCGACAGAGGGAGACTGTCTCAAAAAAAAACAAAACAAACAAACAAAAATATATGTATATACACACATATATATATAAGGAAGACAAGGTATGAAGCTCTAATGGATGTTTAATTTCAGTTCCAAAAAGAGAGAAAAAAATAGAGTAAAAACAATATAGGAGGCTGGCTGGTCTGAGTGCAGTGGTGTTTACAACTAATTGATCACAGTCAGTTACAGGTCTTTCTGTTCCTTCTCCACTCCCACTACTTCACTTGACTAGCCTAAAAATATATATATATATATACACACACACACACACACACATATATATGTATATATAATATAGGAGAAGATAATGGCTACTATTAGTTAAAATGTATCCCCCCTAAATTTATATGTTGAAGCCCTAATCTCTAGTATCCCAGAATGTAACTGTATTTGGAGATAAGGCATTTAAAGAGGAGATTAAGTTAAAATGAGGCCATTAGGGTGGGCCTGACTGGTGTCCCTATAAGGGGAGTAAATTTAGACACAAAGAGAGGCACTAAGGGTGTAGACCTACAGAGGGACTGCCATGTGAGGCGGCAGCAAGAGGCCAGCCATCTCTAAGTGAAGGAGAGTGGCCTCAGAAGGAACAAAACCTGCCAACACCTTGGTCTTGGATTTTTGACCTCCAGGACTGTGAGGAAATGCATTTCAGTTGTTTAAGTCACCCAGTCTGTGGTATTTCATTATGGAAGCCCTAGAAAACTAATACAATGACTGAGAATTATCCAGAGCTAAAGAAAAACAGTAGTATATGGATTTAAGAAAACCCATATCCAAAAACTTGACACTGATACCGTATTTGGAAAAACGTGGGTTTTCCCTATGGTATCCTGTACTCCTGTTTTAAGTTTCCAAACGGAAAGCTTCCTGGGCCATGCATCTGATTGGTGGAGCCCACGTCACAAGCTCATTCTCAGTTGCAAGCTGGGAAAGCAAGTGTGCTAGGACAGACTTACTTATAATATGTGAAATATCCACATGTAAGGAGAATTTTTAAGGGATGTTGGACACACACTAATGTAACATACGCCTGTAACAGGGCTCTTGAAAGCTTACATTCTAGTCTCGGCTGTTTCCTCTGTATTCTTTTCCTTCAAGAGTGCATGACTCGTAGAGTCTCCAACTCAATGGATGACTTATGTAATTTGATTAATTCATCTATCAATTCATGAAACTCTACACACAAGAGTATTCTGGCTATCATACAATTCCCGTGAACTGCTCCATCTTCACTTGATATTCAGCTTACCTAAATCCTAGCATCACCCCTCCGCCCTCTCCAGATACCCTGAAGAGGTAGCCTTCCTTTTTTCTGTAAGTATTATCTTGCCTCTTAAAGACATCTTTGAGAGTCCCCTCTCTTTCCTCCTGATTGCACTTCATATCTAGGTTCAGCAGAATCGCCCTTCCCTGTATCTCTCTCACTCATCCCTTCCTTTCTAGTCCCATAAGGATTACCTTTTTGCAGCTTTATGTTTGAGCATCTGCACCATGGCCAATCACTGGTGTTTCTGACTCTGGTTGCTCGTCCCTTCAATTCATTCCGTAAACTCATCAATGTTTGGTGAATTTCTATTTTCTTCTACAAATCTTCTCACCTGCAGCCCCAGCCAGTGTTTCCTTGAATGTCTCAGTCTTTTTCTCGGACTTTGCTCGTAATTTTATTCTACCAGGGACCACCCTGCTCCAATTTTTGTCTAAGTCTTAACCTCCCTTCGTAGTGCAGCTCAGGCCAATGCTCTCTTGGAGACCCCTCCGGATGGTTCACTTTGTAAATGTGTGGACCTTGACATGGCTACCGCTCCTTCACACCTGGCACAGCTACTTTTCATTGTTTTTCTTCATGAAAATTAAAGTTCTTTTGTTCCACAAGACTGTGACAGTGACTTCAGGATAAAGATCGTATCTGGATCCCTAGTTCTTAGTGCAGAGCCTAGCACAGACTGGAATGCAGTGTTTGTTGAATGAAGGAATGAATTAAACTGCGAATTAACAAATGCCTGCTCTGGCACTGAGACTCGCAACTGTGAGTCTCAGCGGGAGACTCACAAGCAGGAAACAAAATGCGGCTGTCAGCAGTTTCAAGTGAGACCTGTGGTGAGCTCCTTCCTCTGCCGGTTTTCCTGTCTTGATTTTCAGTCTGAAGTGGGCAAGTGAAGAGTCTTTCTGTGTTAGACTGTGTCGCGTTGGGCAGATTTCTCCAGTTTTAGCATAGTAGTGGTCCCTGTCACTGGCCTTCACTTTGCACCATCCCCAGCAAGAACAAAGTCTGTGAACTGAAGTCTAATGGTTGGGAAGTGGATTGAGACGACATCCGGATTTTACTTAGTTTCTATGCTCAGATGTTAGCAGAAGCCCTGAAAATCTTTTCCTTTTCTATGAAATGAAGACGCTCTTCCTTTGTGAGGCCCTATAGCTCAGGGGTTAGAGCACTGGTCTTGTAAACCAGGGGTCGCGAGTTCAAATCTCGCTGGGGCCTTTCGAGTTTACTTTCTTGATTCAGGTTTTACTTAAATTCCTCTCCTAGTCTTTCTGAACTGACCCTGAGAATACGTGGCAGATTATAACTTCTTGCCGCCGTTCAGAGCTTCCAAATAAACACCAGCTGAGCAGAACGTTTCCTTTAGGTTCCGGTAGTAATGCTGCTTTACCTCCTGGAATGCGGCGGAATCCATTACACAAGCGGTGGAAATCGTCGTCAGCCTCTGCCAACGCCCTGGCTTGCGGACTGGCGGCAAGAGCCCTGCTCGCTGCCGGGAGGGAAATGGGGACAGCTAGGCGAGACAATGGCCCCTTAAGCTATTCTCAAGCCCCGGGTCTGGGCATATTTGGAGTAGAGATCAAGGTTCCCCTTCTGAAACAGGAAGAGCCAGCGATGACCGCTCTTGCCAGGTGTCCAGAAGATAGATGCACAGTGTGGCAAGGTTTCATGTGCCAGTGGGGTTTTGGGAAATTAAGGGCCCGACTTTAGCGGCGAGACTTGGGTCACTAAATTTGATTTTGAAGCTGAGAAATGTGGCTTTCCTTTTGAATGAGCTGAAAATATTTTCTCCAAAAACGAATTCACACGGAAACACTGGGTTTGCCCAGATGTCCTCTATTTCAGGGGTTCCCAACCCTTGGGCTGCGCACCGGTCCATGGCCTGTTAGGAACCCGGCCGCACAGCAGGAGGTGAACTGCGGGCTAGCTACCAGTACCGCCTGAGCTCCGCCTCCTGTGAGATCAGCGGTGGCATTAGAATCTCATAGGAGCGCGAACCCTATTGGGAACTGCGCATGCCAGGGATCTAAACTGCTCTCTTTTTATGAGAATCTAAGTGATGCCTGATGATCTGAGGTGGAACAGTTTCATCCCGAAACCATCCCCCAACTCCTCCTCCCCGCCCCCAAGGTCCGTGGAAAAAGTGTCTTCCACGAAACCGGTCCCTGGTGCCAAAAAAGTTGGGGACCACTGCTCCATTCTACACCCTCTCCCTCCCAAGTCTGTGGACGTGTAAGCGGAAGAGCCGAGATTGGGAGGGGAGCGCAGGAAGTGAGGACACCAGAGAGCTCGGGCCTAAGCCTGGAGGCCCGCCCTCTCCGGCGTTCACAGTTGCGCAGTCAGAATTGTGTGCGTCCCACCGCGTCAGCCCCCAGTTCTCCGACGCCCAGGTGCCGGTCCCCACCCTACACACAAACACACGCATCCATGCTCGCGAGGCCCCTGGGTCCGCGCCCAGTGAGGCCAATAGGCCTCGGGCGCCCAGAGGATGCGCAGTCTCGGTATGTCCAGGTTCCAGGGGCATCTGCTCTGCTTGGGAGCCCCTCAGTGAAGCAGGGGAATCCAGCTTTAGAAAGATTGTCCTCAGAACCTTGGACGCAGGTGTTGGAACCTTGGACAAGCTGGCTTTGCGACTCTGCAATAATCACTTTCCAGATATAAAGAGATTTGTTTCCCGTCTCTGGTTAAGGATGTCTTGAATAGGGATTTTTAGGAGTTGCTTTGTCGCACTCCCTTCGATAGCTCAGCTGGTAGAGCGGAGGACTGTAGTACTTAGCGTGTCGTCATCCTTAGGTCGCTGGTTCGATTCCGGCTCGAAGGAGAGGTTGCTGTTTTGGGGTTTACAGTAGCTCTTCGTTTGCGCAATACATCTCTATGTTAACGTGATGAAATCTCTATCTCTTACCCTTGTCCGAAGGAAACAGCTTAGCCACGAGTTGAGCTGCGTTGATCACGCCTTGAAAAGTTGGTTACCTAGCTCTGAAAGACAGTAGACCCGAATCATCCAACCGTTGGGGGAAGGCACCGTTATCTTACCGAAGTGTGTTATATTTTGGCTTCTACGTTAAGTCCAAAGGCCGGCAGGTATATACATAGAGCGCGTCTGTCCTGGGGCTCAGTAACCTACAGCCTTGCAACCGAGCTCAGCTCTGGCCCTCGATCTCTATCTCAGACCCCTCCAGGTTCCCACCAGGCTCTAGTGAGCTTAAATCGCTTCCCGGGCTCAGTGAGACGCAAGGATGTCTAAAGTCTAAAAAGTTGCCTTCGTTCACCCCATCCTGCGTCTGGATCGAGGAGAATAAGCCAGACAATAAGCCATACTTGAAACTTGGTAAAGATGGAAGGAATAACTAAATAAGGCCAAAGGGAAATGTCACAACAAAGAAAAAAAACAAAAACAGAAAATCCTTCAGAACGGCAGGCGGAAAACAGAAATTCAGAGTAATATGAAACCGTTTCTAACACGGTGGCTCGTTGGTCTAGGGGTATGATTCTCGCTTTGGGTGCGAGAGGTCCCGGGTTCAAATCCCGGACGAGCCCTCAGGTTTACTGTTTTTTCCATCCCCTTTTGGCAACTACTGAAAAAAGTTTCCGTTAAATTTGAAATACAGACTGTCTCGTTTTGGGCTGTCCTGCTAAAGAAAGCAGCACCAAATAAGTACGTGGCAGATGGGGCTGCCGACCAGTGTCAAGACCGAGCTTCATGGGTTCCTGGACACTCAGCCAGGAGTAGTCTCCTAAGGGCCGCCTGGCTCTTGGGAGCAGAAGCCAGTTTCCCGCCATCTGCTCTCCGTGGAGGCAGTGCGCTCGCGGCTGCTGCCCGTTGGGTTCCAGCTGAGGAAGGAGCGTGGATCCTAGACTCGTTCTTTGCCTGGGGTGCCCCTGCGGCCCCTGGGGAGGGGCTGCTGCAGCGCCAGCTCCAAGGGCGGATGCAGGCGGGAGAGGCCTCCTGGGAGAAGCAGGGCGCGGTCCCAGCTACGCAGAGGCTCGTAAGCCTACCCTCCACTCCTCACCACGCCCCCATCTCCGTCCGTGTACATACACTCATGCAAGCACGCCACTCCACCCAGATGCAAGGCAGGATTCAAAAGAACATCTTTGCGTTTTCTACGGCCTCCCCATCGTCGTACTAGGGAGGAAGAAGCTGGTGAGAAACAAAACTTCTTTCTACCGTCCTGCCCATTTCTGCCAACTTGTTCAGAGGCCGAGGTACGTTCACACTCCTGCTCCTCTTGCTCTTTGGTAGCTACATCAGGGGCGTTGTGGCCGGGGAGTTCTTTCCTAGTAGAAGCAGCTTGGGACTCCTCGGGGAGGCTTTTGCGGGACTGGGCTGGAGAGGGAGGAATGGGGAGGGAGGTGAAAGTCCAGTATTTGTATGAGTTAAGGACTTTACATTCCCACTCAGGTTTTTACTTTGCGCAGCTGGGCAGAGATGCCAGCTTCTATTGATTAGTAGGCTTGGAGGGGGACCACAGAATCGCCGAACCTAAGGGAAGCCCTAGGAAGTCTGCACTTGCCCACAACTAAGAAAGCTTTGCTTGTTATTCAGGTTAATCACCAGATTTTTGAAGCAGGCCTTAGTTTTTGCAAGCGTAACTAACATTTGGGGATCGGTATTTTCTGTTTACTCTCCTCTGCCTCCCCACCCTTAACCCACCCTCAACAAATGTTGTGCAATTCTTGGAGACACTTGCCAACAGCCTCTTTAAGCCTTCCTACTGAAAGGCTGGGATCCTCCGTTTTTTCGCTCTGAGACAGCACGTCAAATGCTAACAGCAGCACATGAGTAAAGCGCAACATCTTTATTAAAACAATTTCAGCACCACTCAGGGGGCTAAGGAAATCTCAGATGAGCCAAGATCCTCCCTCGTGACAGTGAGAATCTTATAATCAAGTAATAATGTAATCAATAGAAACCCAAGTGACATATGTATCTGCAGCACAGGACCACCTTCCCAGAAGCAGCCGCAGGTATTCCAAGACTTACTTAACCACAGAGCCACTAATTAGTTTTGCAAGAGGATAGGTTTGTTACATACGCTTCAATTCAAGCAATTCTTTTACGGATGACAAGCAGAGTAAAATATTTTTTGAATTTATGGTAATAGTCACTGTAGGTTTCCTTTGAACAGCAACTTTCAGTGGCCCCTTTAAAGTTAGCTTTGATTGTCTAGACAGTACTAGTATGGAAAATAAAAGTTGTGTGGACCTGGCACGGTGGCTTATGCTTGTAATCCCAGCACTTTGGGAGGCCGAGGTGGGTGGATCACGAGATCAAGAGTTCGAGACCACCCTGGCCAAGACGGTGACACCTCGTCTCTACTAAAAATACAAAAATTAGCTGGGCACGGTGGTGAGCTCCTATAATCCCAGCTACTGGGGAGGCTGAAACACGAGAATCCCTTGAACCTGGGAGGCAGAGGTTGCAGTGAGCCGACAGCCTGGGTGACAGAGCAAGACTCTATCTCAAAAAAAAAAAAACACACACACAAAAAAAACAGTTGTGTGGTGCATTGGAAAGCTTCTAGTCCCGCGAATGCCATGAGTTAGTTCCTTGGGCAATACATGTCTCTTTCTCTGTTCCTCAGTTGCCTTTTCTTTAGTATGAGGGGTGGACAGACGGTCTCAGAGGCCCCTCCCACTATTGTTCTGTGACTGCATGGAGTGGTGCGATGTTAGAAACAGGATATGAGGCACTCTAGTAATGTGGAGACGAACTATAGTTTGGCAGAGAGGATGGAAAAAATCATTCCAGGAAAAGAGGAATGGCTTTAGCTATTGCTGACAGCAGATAATCAGGTTATAAGCAGGCAAGTATAAGAGGTTTGCCAAGTTATTGTTGGAAGCATTTGTCACTGTGACTCAAATTAAAGTAGATGGATAAAAAAGTGGACCAGTGAAGGCCAGTGAAACCTTTCTGTAGGAGTTTTTATTTAATCTGTATTTAAGCAGATTCTCTGTAATTCTCTGTAAACAGTTATTCCCAGAAGAATGCCATGAAATACCTGGGAAAGAGGGAGTGGGCACAAAGCCCAGAGTTGGTTGAAAAGCAAATGTTTAATTTTTGTCTTTGTTTGGAAATACAGGCGTGTCAGCAGGACTTTGTCCCCACTGTCCTTCAGTCAGTAGTGTTGCCACTTCCTGGAGACGTGGTTCTTCTTTTCACGGGGGCTTTTCCTTCTTTACCTGTTACTTCCGTTACTGATTAAGTTTCATGCTTATAGACCTAAACTGTTAGAATAATAAAGAAATTTAGAAACTATTTAGTCCATTGTTCCCATCATCTAATTTTAGTCCTGAGACAGAATGAAACATAGATACTCTGTATGAAGGAGGAAAGTGCTCCAACACTAGAGTCCTTGGAAACAGGACCCATGCATCCCGTGTCTGTGTGCAGGGACATTATTGGCTTGAGGGAGAGAGAAAAAAATATCCAGGAAAGGGGAATGACTTTCAAGTTAAAACTGTCTGAACATTTAAAAAATATATGAAGTTTTTTTGCAATTGGCAATTCCTTCATTTGTACTAAAATTACTGACAAAGATGTGATATTCCTTAATCATAGAATATAATTCCTTGTTGTATTTTAAAACACAAATGACTAAGTACCTAGATGCGTTCTAATGAAATAGTAATTTTTCCCCCAAACCCTACTTTTTGTTTCAACAAAACTTCCTTGTGCCAAGTTTAAAAGAAAAACAAAAAACTGTCTTTTGGCGTTGTGGGCAGATTGTGAGTCCTCCAAAGGTTGTCCAGTAAAGGCCCAGAGGCAGAGAAGGGACCTGACTATATTCAGAGGCTGCTGGTTGCCCCAGCCCAGCACTACTGCAGAACTCTAAAATCAGAGGCTGCTCTGTTTGTGTGAGTTGGTGCTTGAATTGGAGCTTCAGGCCATGGCGCTGTGTGTATGCAGGCACATGTGGGTTGTATGTTGTGGCGGAGTTCCGCTTTTCAGGACTCAAAAAGAGGTGGTGTTGCTTGAGCTAAGTCTGGAAAGACGGGTCAGTTTTCTCCTTGTTTACAAAGGGTTCAAAGTCTGACTCCACCATTCCTCTGCTGTTTGTTCTTAGAGTTTCCTCATGAGCAGAGCATATTTACATAATGCCTACCTCACACAGTTCTGATGCTGGTTGAATGTAGTCATGTATGTGAGAGCTTCACAAAATGAAAGACTGCACTGAATATTATAATGGTTGTGATTTCAAGTGCATTTGTTTCACTAGCAGGCAGCCTGTCTTTCTTGACAGCTTCTCAAGTGCAGCCAGACTGAATACTTGCAGGTAGGTGGATGACAACCGAGGATTGAGGATTTTTAAAAAGATAACACTGTCCTAGATCCAACACCACTGTGGGCAAATGCTGGGGGTCTGTGAAACAGTTGGTACCCTGCTGCTGTCTGATATTGGTAACTATGAGATCTATAAAGTGATCCTGGTGACCTTTGGCCCACTGTTTTTACGCAAGCAATGGATCTACAGCCCTGCTTTGATGGTGGAGATAAGCAATTTTGCAACTACATTATAAGGACCAGACGATTGAATGTTCAGGGTTAGTCTCTTGTGGACAGGTAAAGATGGAAGAAGGAGAAACCCAGGAAACATGGCAAGCCTACTTTTGGGGGTTAGAAGCTGAGAGGTTGAGTGTAGGGGGAGGGGCAGTGTACTAATAGCTGTCACACAACCTTCTCTAGAAGTGCTTTCCTGGCTGTGTGAAATCGATGGAATAATGTGCTTAGCATCCATTCGTGAAACCAAATGATGTGATATGATACACAGAATGTGATATGATAAATGATAAATAGAAAGTACAGTGGAAAAGCCTCTTACTGGAAGACCATATCTTACTCTGTGACATCTTCCAAGGCAGTTCTTGGAGTTGGCCCAGGGAGATCAGAGATGCTATCTTATGGATCCAGACTATTATGTGTGAATAGTGAAACCTCAGTCCTGCCATGGACAAGAGTAAACACCACAGACAGCAGAAAAAGGTAACTTTTGGACAGAAGGCCATGTTTCTCAAACTTTGTCTTCCAGAACAAATCTCTAATCCATTCAGGTAGGTTAATATCTAACCCAATCATGCCCAGCGAAAAGGTGAATGACCCTCCTCGTTCGTTCAAGAGCAGTGTCCTTGGTTTTCATGTCCCTGCCAGGATTGGGGGTCCTTAGCTGTATTCTCTCCACCCCCTTATTAGAACACTATATAATCAGAACCTGGAGAGGCCTCCAGGTTCACACAGCTAGAACCCGTCTCCAGGAACAAACAGCTGGAACCATCTCCCATTGAAGGGAAACTGCCAGGTTTTTGTAAGATTCTTCCTCCTGGGTAATCTATTGTTCTATTTGTTTTATATATAATTTCTAGTCATCTATCCATTTTAATGAAGCCATTTTCCTACCTTTAAAGCCTCTGGGCTCAAGCTCATGAATTAAAAAGGAAATTGATCAGATTCTAAAGTTTAAAATGAAAACAGGTTTCCTTTGGGATGGCCTATATGTGGATAAAGAGAAATTAATGAGACTGGGAGCAAGTGGAAGTTTAGGAGGCATTTCTAAATTGTGATAAAATCCCCAAAGGCTTGGGGGAGCCATTTGCCGAAGGGCATCGGGAGTCCTCCCACGTCGTCCACCTCTGTTACAGGCATTACACGTGGCTTAACAAGGAAAGAAACAGAAAGTATGTTTTTAGCATTCTTTCCTTCTAACCTTCTCTGCTAATTTCTTTTCTTAGAAAAGTTTTGGATGCTCTTTGAAAACAAAGTGGAACACATCCCAAGATCAAAAGAAGGCTCACTGGCAGGCTGAAGGGAAGAAGGAAGGAAAAGCAATAAAGGGATGAATATGCCTTGGGTGTTAGGCTCTCACTTTGGGGGATTTTGCCCTAGGATATATAAAAGCGTGAAGCCACATTGATGAAAATGATAACTATAGTTACTCATCATAGACTGTCAAGTTAACTCACTGGTGTGTAAAATTTGATGAATCTCTTGAATATTGAACATTGCCTGTGGGGAGAGGGAGACAATATTAATCCTTGTGAAAACTAAGAGATTCATTTGATACAGAAGATAAAGTTACTCTAAAGAACAGATGGGGCCAGGTGTGGTGGCTCACACCTGTAATCCCCGCACTTTGGGAAGCCAAGGTAGGCAGATCACCTGAGGTCAGGAGTTCGAGACCAGCCTGGCCGACATGGTGAAACCCCCTCTACACTAAATATACAAAATTAGCCGAGCATGGTGGCAGCCGCCTGTAATCCCAGCTACTCGGGAGACTGAGGCAGGAGAATTGCCTGAACCAGGGAGGAGGAGGTTGCAGTGAGCCGAGATAGCACCACTGCACTCTAGCCTGGCCGATAGAACAAGACTCCATCTCAAAAAAAAAAAAAAAAAAAAAAAAAAAGAAAAGAAAAAAGAACAGAGAACAGCTGGGGCTAATTCCACTGACAAAAAGCTGACAGACAGTTACGTGTTTGGGTATAGAAGGATATGTCTATAGGACTTTCGCCACCAGATGTGAGGCTCTGCACCCTTGGCTTAGGCAGATTCACTTTTACACCACAAATAATATATCTCTTACTGGTTTTCTCCCAATTCCATTTTACCTTGCTTTTTGAGAAATTTAGAGTTGAATATATTGAGAAAGTTTTGAGTGAGGGAGCAGATGTTAGATATTGGTGGTTTTGGTGTACGCTTGCTGAGATTTGGCTCCTGGATGTCTTAGGGAATCAAGATTACAGTAAGCCCGGGCAAACCTTAGCTGACTTGTTACAAAATGAATGTGCATATTCTGCAAATCAGAAGCAAAGATACCCTTTTACCTCTGCAGACTGGGATGTGAGGGCCTTCATACTTAAAAAACAAGTGGCTTTTTAGGAGGCAAAGCCCCCGTGTAGTCCAGTGCTTTACCTAGAGGTGTTATGTGAGCGTGGCTTACACATTGAGCCTTATGGGATGATGCATCTTAATGAGATTGGGCCACAGGTCACCCTGTCATCTCCTTGTTTCAGTTGGTGCCTTGTGCCCCCAACTAAACTTACACAAAATTTGTCTTTGTAACTGAAGGTCACTGGACCTTTGCTATTGAAACTAGCAAAGCCTCTATTATGCTTAATGAGAACCATGAAACTTCAGATTTTTAGAGCTAACAACTCTCTTATTTTCTTGATGGACAGGCCTGGAGAGAAAAATGAAGTCAATTATTTAAAAACTATTAAGGGGTATAATAAGGCAAGCATGTTGATTCAAGGTGAATAATATGAATTCTGTAGAATATACACCAGTAAGAAACACTCACAAGTAAATAGTCCATTGTTCATCCAGGATCACATGGGTAATGGCATGCTTGGAAATGGCAACTGTGAAACCTGACAACAGGTCGATCTTCATTTTGTGATATCATTATGGGTAGATCCTGAGCTTTGTGGCTTTTACTTTGGCACTTATACCTGGTAAGGTGTCCTTGGTCTTAATATCTAATGCAGAGAGGGTTTGGACAGAGATTCTAAACAGGCTCATCAGCTCATACTCGCTTCTGTGAACAGCAATATCCCCACCAGTTACACAGCATTGGCACCTCTTCCAAGTCCGGTCTCTTTCCTAGAGGAGACATTAGTAACATTCCTATCCACCACTGCCACCTAATGACTCTTTTAGGTACTAGCAGCTCTGGTTCCGCTCCCTGATTTTTTGAATTCTGGGATTCTGGCACCAGGCAGAGGGATGTTGACTATGTAAGAGACTTTTGACATTAGAAGTCAGTATTTGTTCATTACAGAGCAAGAGACTTAATTGATTACAAATCAATAAAACTTTGATAAGATCTTCCAAAAAACTAGAAACAGGAAACACACGCAGGAGACTGAAAAGCATGATGTAAATGTAAAGAACTTGGGAAGTGGGTGGCTTGGCAGCCCAGCAGCTATATTGGAGCAACTGCATGAGTGAATACTTGTTACTCCTTTAGGGCTGGCTCTCCATTCTGCAATCATGTACCTCTTTCTTGATAAACTCCCAAGAACACACTTTCAGCATGGAATTGCAGACTTTTAGAGATAGCAACTCGTCTCAAGTATAGACAAATGTCAGTGCAGACAAATTTGATACACTGCTGAAGAATACCAAATTATATGGTAAGGAATTTTTCATTCCACAATAATGAAGTAAATAGCAGCTGGAAATGTTTGCATTAAGTTCATAGGTTATAATTTGTAATGGAATCAACACCAAATGCAAATTAGAAAGAGAGCTCACTTTGCTCACCCCACATTTCTTCCCATGTAACCATAGAACACTGGAGTCCTGTGTCTTTCTAGATCCACAGTCTTGCTCTCAGAACAGGCTAGCCACAGCACAGGCCTAGTGCTAGGACCCATGGCCTTTTTAAGCTCAGACTCCCTTCTGTGGACAGCAACATCCCCCACAACTTGTACAACCTTGGTGCTTCCGGCAAAGGCTACAGAACTATTTGATATGAAGATGTTCATTGACTTACACACAAGAGAAGCACCAAATAAAAAATTAATAATTAATTTAGTGTCTATGAAAGTGTACCATTTATTTTTACGTTTAGGGGTCATAAGAATTGTATTACATAAGAATGTAATACAATTTGAAGATCAGATTTTTCTCCCTTTGTGAGAATTTCTCAGTATGTGTGATGACTACCAAGAAATCATAGCCAGTCATAAATTCAATGAGTTACTCATAAATGAACAATTTGAAAAGCAAAATTCCAAAAATCAGGTAAAATTTTACAGTGAAAAGTTATTTTTGTTGTCAAATATAGGGGCATTCACATATATTAGATATAATGTGGGTTAGATCTGTAATGATTTTTAAAGGCTCTGAATGGTCTTTAAAATTTTCTCCAAAGAACTAAAGGTATAGTCAGAAACTACTTGTTGCACATACCAAATACTTTTCAATTCTCTAATCTTGAACTTTCATAAGAAATAGAATCTTAAAAGTTCATAAGAAATTTGCTTTCTATTTTGTTATAATTCATATTTGTTTAGTTCTATTGTCAATGATCAGTCATTGAGTTAAAATTAAGCTCCAGGAAGAAGCACCGTATTTACCTAAAGCATCTACCTAAAGGTGAGTGTCTGTGATGCACCATTCCTGGGATGTGTGCGTTCTAGAGTTTGAGAGGGACAGCTCTTGAGAGGTGATGGCAGGAATCCTCTTTTTCTCTTCTTTTGAGGAAGATGTTAAGAAATCATTAGAGCAAACTGTAAGGCCTTTGATTTGATAAAAAAAAAAAAGTCTAAGGCATTTTTTTACCACATGGTAGCACCTTTTGCCTGTTGTGTAACAGCATATGTACATATGCAGGAGAAACTAGAAAATATTATCTAGAATAATCTCAATTGCTTCCAATGTGAGAAGCTCCTAAGAATAAGCTCATATTCCTCTTTCTTCTCTGTAAGGGTTGATTCCAGACCCATCTTCCAAACATCGCGTGTCTTCTTCCATGCTCCTCCCTCTTCTTTCTAAATGGTACAGAACAAATTCACCTTTGGCCATGAACCACCTACTTCTTGGGGAAGTAGGTCTGCTTCCCCTCAACTCAGGATGCAACTGCTTTCAACTGCTTTCTTCACATTAGCTGAGTAATTAGCTAGAATTCTGTCATAAACAATTTTATGGTTGATCCTTCTCTGGGCTCTGGATTCCCTAAAACAGAGGTCCCCAAATCCCGGTCTGTGGCCTGTCCGCCTGAGCTCTGCCTCCTGTCAGATCAGCAGGCAGCATTAGATTCTCACAGGAGCCGGACCCCTCTATTGTGAACTGCACATGTGCGGGATCCAGATTGTGTCCTCTTTATGAGACCCTAAATTAAACTAATTCTTGATGATCTGAGCCAGAACGATTTCATCCTGAAACCATCCCCCACCCATCCATGGAAATACTGTCTTCCACAAAAATGGTCCCTGGTGCCAAAAGTGTTAGAGACCACTCCCCTAAAACTCTCTCTTCTTATCTCTCACCTCCTGTATTACTATCTCATCTCAGTACACTGAAGCCCCCATCCTTTCCCCATGGATGCCTCATTTCCTATTAGGGAGGCATTTGGTATGTCTTTTTTTTTGACAGAGTCTGCCTCTGTCGCCGCCCAGGCTGGAGTGCAGTGGCGCGATCTTGCTCACTGCAAGCTCCACCTCCCTGGTTCACGCCAGTCTCCTGCCTCAGCCTCCCAGGTAGCTGGGACCACAGGCGCCCGCCACCACGCCCGGCTAATTTTTTGTATTTTTAGTAGAGATGGGGTTTCACTGTGTTAGCCAGGATGGTCTCGATTTCCTGACCACGTGATCCGCCCGTCTCGGCCTCCCAAAGTGCTGGGATTACAGGCCTGAGGCACCGCGCCCGGCCGTCATTTGGTATGTCTGAATGTGCGTCAGGACCTAGTACAGTCCCTGGTACCCAGTAGGGACCTATGTAATGTTCGTTATTCAATTAATTAATAAGTGAATTAGTGAGAGTGGATTTTGTAATGTAACGACTGATAGAGAAATACTCAGTGATTCTAAGGGATAGGAAAGAATGGTTGGAGCTAGAGGTTGTGCTCAGGAAACTATTAAATAGACCTTTCAGAGGAATGGATTCAGAACAGGTGTAAGGTTAATGAGAAAGGGAGAATAGAATATATAATTTGGTGGCGGAAAAGATCTGATTCATGATGCCGTGTCAGAGAGAAAAGCTCCTGTCCTTTTTGCCTGATTTGGTGATGCTGTTCTTGCATCTACCATTCCTCCTTTTGCCCTTGGCAGGAGCCTGTGTTGGAAGAGATGGTGATGCGCCTGGGCCTTTTCTTGTTGGTCTTCATGCTGGGTCTGGGTCTGACCCTACCCACCCTGGCTCAGGATAACCCAAGGTACAGAGACTTCCTGGCCAAGCACTATGATGCCACACCACAGGGCCGGAATGACAGATACTGTGAAAGCACGATGAGGAGACGGCATCTGACCTCACCCTGCAAAGACATCAACACCTTTGTTCATGGCAACAGGCACCACATCACGGCCATCTGTGGAGATGAGAATGGAAGCCCTTATGGAGGAAACCTAAGAATAAGCACGTCTCCTTTCCAGGTCACCACTTGCAAACTACGTGGAGGATCCCCCCGGCCTCCATGCCAGTACCGAGCCACACGGGGGTCCAGAAACATTGTTGTTGGTTGTGAAAATGGCCTACCTGTCCACTTGGATGAGTCCATTTTCCGTCCGTAACCAGCGGGCCACTGGTCAAGTGTCAAGTGCTGGCTCTGCTGCCCTTGCCTTACATTTCCCCTCTGCACCCTAGAACAGTGTGGCAACATGCATTGCCAAGGGCCCAAAGAAAGAGCTACCTGGACCTTTTGTTTTCTGTCTGACAACATGTTTAATAAATAAAAATGTCACTGATATCAGTAAGAATCAGAGTCTTCTCACTGATTCTGGGCATATTGATCTTTCCCCCATTTTCTCTACTTGGTTGCTCCCTGAGAGGACTGCATAGGATATAAATGCCTTTTTCTTTTCTTTTCTTTTCTTTTCTTTCCTTTCCTTTTTTTTTTTTGAGACGGAGTCTCACTCTATTGCCAGGCTTGAGTGCAATGGCACAATCTTGGCTCACCACAACCTCTGCCTCCTGGGTTCAAGTGATTCTCCTGCCTCAGCCTCCCAAATAGCTGGGATTACAGGCATGTACCACCATACCTGGCTAATTTTTGTGTTCTTAATAGAGACAGGGTTTCACCATTTTGGCCAGGTTGATCTTGAACTCCTGACCTCAGGCAATCCACCCACCTTGGCCTCCCAAAGTGCTGGGATTACAGGCATGAGCCTCCGAGCCTGGCCACTTTTACCTTATCAGTCAGTTTTTTACAAGTCATCAGGGAGGTAGATTTTACCTCTCTGTGAGGGAAAGAATGGTAAGTTGATCTACAGAGATGGAAAAATTCCAGGGCTCATAGCCACTAAGCAGAATTTTTAAGAGAGGCAAATTGTTTTTTTCTGTCAAATAATAAGCTAATATTACTTCTCCAAATATGAGACCTTCAGGAGGAGTTTCCAAGGACCAAGTACCAACATACCAACAGATTATTAGTTTCTCTCTCTCTGTTACACACACACACGCGCGCGCGCACACACACACACACACACACACACACATACACATACAGATATGTAATCCAGCACGAATACCAAAATTCATTCAGGGTAGCCACCTTTTTGTCTTAAGCGAGAGATAGTTTTGATGTTTGAATGGATTGCTCCCAGGATATTCTCTTGTCATGGTTATTTTATGTAAAATTCAAAAACCAATTACATTATTTACTCTGTAATCTTTTACTTAATCAGCTAATGTCTGGCAAGTGTGATGTTTTGGGGAAGTTACAGAAAGATTCCGGCCAGGTGCTGTGGCTCACACCTGTAATCCCAGCACTTTGGGAAGCTGAGGCAGGCAGATCCTGAGGTCAAGAGATCAAGACCATCCTGGACAACATGGTGAAACCTTGTCTCCACTAAAAATGCAAAAATTAGCTGGGCGTAGTGGCATGTACCTATAGTCCCAGCTATTCGGGAGGCTGAGGCAGGAGAATCGCTTGAACCCAGGAGGCAGAGGTTGCAGTGAGCCGAGATCACACCACTGCACTCCAGCCTGGGCGACAGAGCGAGACTCCATCTCAAAAAAAAGGAAAGATTCCCAGTTTATCCCTTATTCTTCCTCAAGATTTGTTGTAAAGATAACTTAGGTTAACACTCTGTTTGTAAAATACACTGTTCAATCTACAGACTCAGTAGTCAGCTTCTTGTTACCTAATTTCTGTTAACAGGTACCTGGATATGTTATTTAGAAAGTAGTTGCCAATAAATTAGTTATAAATCACCAGTTTCACTGCCTTCTGAACACATAATTATTGTGGTCTCAGTATTCCCTATGGTGGCTTCTCCTACTCCTGGTATTGCCCTGAAATGGGCCAAAAGCCCTGGCTCCCCAATGCTCAGGTTATAGAACGCTGTCCAGGTACCACCTAGGAGAGCCCAGCCTCACTGAAAGTATTCAAATTTAGGAATGGGTTTGAGAAGTAGGTTGCTGGTGTGTGCTCAGCACAGGAATCTCTCCTCCTTCGGTTAGTCTATTTCAAAACTGAAAACACTGTCATTCCTTAAGAAAACAGGAAAAAGTATTCCAAACCTCTCTTACTAGAAAATTTGCCATATTACCAAATCTCAAAAACTCTCAGGAAATGAGAAAGTCCCAGTTTCTGGTAAACTATTTGGGCCCTTTTCTTAAGTTCTCTAACCAGTGCTATTTTCTTGAGGTGAGGCAAAGTTACTCAAGATCATTGCTCCCACTCAAGGCCTTGATAGGGCAAGTCAAAGGCATGGACCGTTATTAAGTTGATCACATCATAAGCTGTGAAAACTCACATCTTCTCCAAACATCTGCTTGGAGCATTATCATTGCATAGTTTGCTCTGGTGTTAAGGGAAATGGCTATTTCACAGGAAATCACATGGCAGTGGGATGGGGGTGTTTCCTGAGCTGCTGATGGTACTGGCATCTGGGCAAGCATTCCTAGTCCTTTTTGGTCTGGGCCTCTTGTTCTATCACAACCACAAGCTGTTTAAAATAAAATGTCAAATCACAGGCAGGTCATTTTGTCCTGAGTGAATCATTTGAAGAATTGAAGTCTTGGTCAGCTGTGATTGTTGGCTTCGCAAGGAAAAAGAAGGAACACTCCAAAATGCTAAGTCCTTTGAAGAATAGTGACATACAAGGAAGAAAATTCCATGCAATTTGGAGAGGAAAAATTTTTCTAGGGATCTAGTAGCTGAGATATTTTATAGTTTAAAAACAGACTTCCAATATCTTGAGACTACAGTTAGCTCTACGAAATAAAGAGGAGTCAATAATATATGCAACTCTATAGTCATTCATTATTTTATCCAGATTGACAGAAGCAGAGGAAACCAAGAAAAATGGAAGTGGTAAAAAAAAAAATGCAGTAATTGCCAACATTTACTGAGCATTTACTATGTGCTAGGCCTTGCTATAGGCACTTAGATTTATTTTGTTTTCATAACATCCCTAAGAGGTAGGTATTGTATGCGTATTTTGCTTATGAGGGAATCTGCTGAGAGAGGTTAAGTAATTTTCTCATGGTCACAGCCTCAGTCTTTTAGACCATAGTGTCAAAAGAAGTTCTTACTGTTAGTCAGGGTAGTGCAATGAAGAAAGTGTTTGGGGAAAATCCTGGCCCAAAAGTATGTGTTGAGATGATGTGGAGATCATTCAACTTTCTCTTGTAGCTACAGCTTTGAGATGCACCCATTGGTGTCCACACTGGCCTGCTGTCTTCAAATATTTCTCTATGTCTTGTTTACTTGGTTAGTGTAGAAAAGCTGACATCCTGGGTCTGCTCTCACAGGAATAGGTGAGATTTTCTCTGTAGCCAGTTATCTTGCTAAACCATATTTTTGGTCACAAAGAATCAGGATAAGAGAAAGTAGATGAAACTATGGAAACTCCAGGTGCCACCAGAAAAGCAAGCCAAAGTATATTCATCTGCTGAAGCTGTAATCCAAGTACTAAGTATACCTTCAGAAGTTGTATGCATTGTTCTTGAGGCAAAAAAGAAATCAAACATCTGCCCTTCCTCCCACAACCTCTTTACTTCTTTCTCTTCCTAACATCGTATCTCACATCTACAGCTGCGGGCACACAAATATGACATACAGCTTTATATCTTTATGCGCAAAGGCAAAAGGTAGCTATGGATAAAGGAGGTGGCATTTAAAAGAACAATATCCGTGTTTGATACTGCTTTCATTATCAGTAATCAAAAGGTAGGCTTTCAGCAGAACAAAGTAAGGTACAGGTCCCTTGGAAGCCATTTCAGTCATTCACACAGTGTGATCCACCATTATGAAGCAGAATTTGAAATCAAAAGACAATAGTACCCGTATACATCAAACTAGGAGTTCCACTGGGGTCAGTCCTTGGACTGCCCATGTAGAGTTGGGCTGCCTGACTCTCAAAACATTGCCCTTGCTAATTTGGGTTGCTCACTTCCTGTTGAATCAGGGATGATTTTTCTTTGCTGTAGTAAGTCGACCCTGCTTCACCTGCTTCACTGCAAGAGTCAAGCCGATTCACAATTCATGTCAATTCCAGGAGTGACGGCCAGATGGCAGCATCTGGCTAGTCAGTTGGTGAGTGATTCCACCTCCAATCTTGATTAAACTCTGCTGCTGGGAAGTAGCAATTCTGAGCATATATAGAGTCTTTGATATCCTGAATATTTGGGGCATGGGATGAGAGAGGCAGTAGAGGATAGTGGAAAGAGCACAGGGAATAGACTAAGATCGGCCTGGATTCCTTTCTTTAATCTGTCAATGAAAGCAACGAATGTTCAGAAACTACATGGCAATGCTTTTTTTGTTGCTGCTCTGGATTTTTTTTAATGCTATAAAATACATGCTTATTTTTCACTGCAACAGGTGACAACACAATGATGCTGCAACTAGAGAAGACAGACAGCTACCAACAACTATTGACAAGACAGGAGGAACATCAAGAATAGATGCAAGACAAAGCAATGTATCTCCAGGGCCTAGATTTTTTAGGTTATGTATGCATAGAAACAGCAAGGAGAAGAAGACACAATCTAAGTTTTCTTTTGAGGATATTGTGCTGTTTAAATTTATTTTTTAGACATTTCTTAGCTTTTCTTATTAGTCAATTTCATAAGCCTGGGAAACACCTTTACTCTATCCATTTAATTGCATTTGTTCATTAGTTCACTGATTTCACTTATTAGTTTATTCAAACAGTAGCTATTATCAGCTGTCTTCTAAGTACTCTATCTGGGTACTCTGTTTTTTTTTTTTTTTAATAGAATTAAAAGGATTTCCAAAAGGACCTGATTTTACATTAGAATTAGAATAATACCTTTTAGATTAATGTATAACATATATTATTCTGGAATTAGAATAATATATTTTAAGTCACATTAGAATAATAGCCACATGATAAAAAGAAAAGAAAAATAATAAAATTAATGACAATAAGAATAGTCATGAGAGGAAAGGCAAAGCCTAAATATTCCTCTGTCCTCTTCCTCCACCTAGATTCCCAGATGTAAGGTATTAAAAGTAGTTTACAAACTTTCTTTGACGTATCCTGAGTCTACCCAAACTGTCGGGAATTGGAGCTTCCTGGGAACCAAACACTCCCCAAAGATCATACACATACGGAATTCCCCCAAGAGACACACAACTGCAGTTGCATGTAGGTTCACCCTTTCTCTCTTTTTATACTCTGACCACACAAGCCTGGCAGCCATGCAGTCACAGCCACGCAGTCAGTCCCTGACCTGTGTCATTGTACTGGCTGCAGCAACTTCTCTCTGTAAATGAGAAAGGTCTTGCTTTCAGAAAAGATCATGTTTGCAAACTACTCACTCTTGGGGAAGCGAGGGTGGGAAAAGTAGCAGAGATGAGTGGGGAGATGGAGCATATAAGAAGGAGGAAAGAGGAGACTATGGAGTCAGGATGCCAGCTTGCTATTCTCAACACCTTTTTCCAGTGCCCAGTTCTTACCTTATTTCTCCTGCCCCTTGCTTTCTTTTCTAGGCACCTCTAAGGTACTGATGGCTCTGCAGAGGACCCATTCATTGCTTCTGCTTTTGCTGCTGACCCTGCTGGGGCTGGGGCTGGTCCAGCCCTCCTATGGCCAGAATGGCATGTACCAGCGATTCCTGAGGCAACATGTGCACCCTGAGGAGACAGGTGGCAATGATCGCTACTGCAACATGATGATGCAAAGACGGAAGATGACTTTGTATCATTGCAAGCGCTTCAACACCTTCATCCATGAAGATATCTGGAACATTCGTAGTATCTGCAGCACCACCAATATCCAATGCAAGAACGGCAAGATGAACTGCCATGAGGGTGTAGTGAAGGTCACAGACTGCAGGGATACAGGAAGTTCCAAGGCACCCAACTGCAGATATCGGGCCATGGCGAGCACTAGACGTGTTGTCATTGCCTGCGAGGGTAACCCACAGGTGCCTGTGCACTTTGACGGTTAGATGCCACCCTGTAGGGATTATCGCGAGTGGTTGACCTTACACTTACTCCTTAAATAGCAGAGAGTAATGCATTTGAGCTGTCCCAGGCTCTGTCTCCTCAGCTCATTTCTTATTCTTTTTCTCTATATAACTCGTTCTATTAAATACATTGCACCAAAGAGAAATGGAGACATAAACCTATAATGAATGAGGCTGGGCTTTTCTGTAATAAGCTTCCTTTTATAATACTGCTCAGCTTAGCTCTCACAGATCCTATCCTGTGGAATTTAGTTATTATGTGTATTTATGTAGTATTTCAAACATTTCAAAAATGCTTTCATCTATGTTTATCACATTTTAATACCACAGCACTTATAATGATGTCATTACATATAGAAGCTCAAAGTTAAGGGATTTGCTGAAGACTATAAAATTAGTGGAAGAATTGAGACAAAAATCCAGTGTAGCTGGCCACTTATTCAGGGCTTTTTCTACTTCATCACAAGGAATGTTTTTAAAGTCTCTGCTTTTTTTTAATCCTTAAAATTCACCTGTCCGGGGAGGCATTAAAAATTTGGCAATGTATGCCAGCAAAATGTGAGCTCTGTATTTTTTGGCATTGTTATGTTTGGGTTGAATAAGATTAAGAAAATGATATTGGGAATTTTCTTTTTCCTGAACCTTTGAATCACCCTAGTAAGTCAAAGTATTAAAAAAAGTACTAGATCATTAAGACTCATGTGCTCTTGCTGACTGAAAGATTTTTTGTTTTTCTTGTAATAAAGGACTTAAACTGAAGGTACCTGAGAAGACTGTGCTATGGTATTATATCTTTTTCTCCAATTTTAAAATTCTTCTCTAGTTTATAAACATGCATGCACCTTAATAACCTCATAAACTCTGGTCAAAGACTAATGCCTATCAGATCCATGACCATAACACTGAAGATTTATCTCATTTACTCCAGAGAGAATGATTCTTCTCAAAGACAATTCTCACAGCCCTTCCTTCTCCCTTAGAATATTTAGAAACAAATTAGGGAACTGTCAGGCCTCTGAGCCCAAGCCTGCACTATACATCCAGATGGCCTGAAGCAACTGAAGAACCACAAAAGAAGTGAAAATAGCCAATTCCTGCCTTAACTGATGACATTCCACCATTGTGATTTGTTCCTGCCCCACCTCAACTGATCAATTAAACTTGTGACATTCCTTCTCCTGGACAGTGAGTCTCAGGAGCTCCCCACTGAGCACCTTGTGACCCCCCACCCCTGCCCACAAGAGAATAACCCACTTTGACTGTAATTTTCCACTACCTACCCAAATCCTATAAAGGCCCCACCCCATCTCCCTTCGCTGACTCCTTTTTCGGACTCAGTCCACCTGCATCCAGGTGACTAAAAAGCTTTATTGCTCATACAAAGCCTGTTTGGTGGTCTCTTCATATGGAAGCATGTGATATTTAGTGCCAAAGACCCAGGACAGGGGGACTCCTTCAGGAGACTGGTCCCCTGTCCTCGCCCTCACTCCATGAGGAGATCCACTTATGACCTCAGGTCCTCAGACCAAACAGTCCAAGGAACATCTCACCAATTTCAAATTAGGTAAGCGGTCTTTTCACTCTCTTCTCCAGCCTGTCTTGCTAACCTTCAATTTCCCTGTCCTTCCAATTCTAGTTCGTTTTCCTCTTCAGTAGAGACAAAGGAGACACATTTTATCCACGGACCCAAAACTCTGATGCTGGTCATGGACTCGGGAAGACAGTCTTCCCTTGGTGTCTGATCACCGTGGGGACGCCTGCCCTGATCATTCACCCCACATTCCACTGGTGTCTGATCACCATGGGGACGCCTGCCCTGATCATTCACCCCACATTCCACTGGTGTCTGATCACCGTGGGGACGCCTGCCCTGATCATTCACCCCACATTCCACTGGTGTCTGATCACCGTGGTGACACCTGCCCTGATCATTCACCCCACATTCCATTGGTGTCTGATCACTGTGGGGACGCCTGCCTTGGTCATTCACCCACATTCCCTTGGTGGCAAGTCAATTGCAGGGATGCCTGCTTTGGCTGCTCACCCACATTACAGCCCAGGGCTGCTCATCACACCACCCCCTTCTCTGTCTCTAACTTTCTCTTTAAACTTACCTCTTCACTATGGGCAACCTTCCACCCTCCATTCCTCCTTCTTCTCCCTTAGCCTGTGTTCTCAATAACTTAAAAACCTCTTCAACTCACCCCTGACCTAAAACCTAAATGCCTTATTTTCTCCTGCAATACTGCTTGGCCCCAATACAAACCCAACTGGTTCCAAATGGCCAGAAAACGGCACTTTTGATTTCTTCATCTTACAAGACCTAGATGATTTTTGTCGAAAAATGGGCAAACAATCTGAGGTGCCTGACATCCAGGCACTCTTTCACACATTGGTCCTTCCCTAGTCTCTGCTCCTAATGCGACTCATCCCAAATCTTTCTTCTTTCTCTCCTGTTTCTTTAGTCTCCACCCCAAACTCTGAGTCCTTTGAATTCTCCTTTTCTACAGATCCATCTGACCTTTTCCCCCTTCCCCAGGCTGCTGCTGACCAGCCAGGCCGAGCCAGGTCCCAATTCTTCCTCAGCCTGCGCTCCCCCACCCTATAATCCTTCTATCACCTCCCCTCCTCACACCTGGTCCAGCTTGCAGTTTCATTCTGTGACTAGCCCTCCCCCACCTGCCCAACAATTTCCTCTTAAAAAGGTGGCTGGAGCTGAAGGCATAGTCAAGGTTAATTCTCCTTTTTCTTTATCTGACCTCTCCCAAATCAGGTAGCATTTAGGCTTTTTTTTCTTTTTAATCAAATATAAAAACCCAGCCCAGTTCATGGCCCATTTAGCAACAACCCTTAGACACTTTACTGTGCTAGACCCAGAGAGGCCAGAAAGCCATCTTATTCTCAATATGCATTTTATTAGCCAATCCACTCCAGACATTAAAAAAGCTCCAAAAATTAGATTCTCGCCCTCAAACCCCACAACAGGACTTAATTAACCTCGCCTTCAAGGCGTACAATAATAGAGAAGAGGCAGCCAAGTGGCAACGTATTTCTGAGTTGCAATTACTTGCCTGCATTGTTAGAGAAACCCCAGCCACATCTCCAGCACACAAAAACTTCAAAACGCCTAAACTGCAGTGGTCAGGTGTTCCTCCAGGACCTCCTCCCCAAGGATCTTGCTTCAAGTGCTAGAAATCTGGCCACTGGGCCAAGGAATGCCTGCAGCCCGGGATTCCTCCTAAGCTGTGTCCCATGTGTGTGGGACCCCACTGGAAACTGGACTGTTCAATTCGCCCAGCAGCCACTCCCAGAGCCCCTGGAACTCTGGCCCAAGGCTCTCTGACTGACTCCTTCCCAGATCTTCTTGGCTTAGCAGCTGAAGACTGATGCTGCTTGATCACCTCAGAAGCCTCCTGGACCATCACAGATGCTTTGGGTAACTCTTACAGTGGAGGGTAAGTCCATCCCCTTCTTAATCAATATGGAGGCCACCCACTCCACATTACTTTCATTTCAAGGGCCTGTTTCCCTTGCCTCTATAACTGTTGTGGGTATTGATGGCCAGGCTTCTAAACTTCTTAAAATTCCCCAACTCTGGTGCTGACTTGGATAACAATCTTTTATGCACTCCTTTTTAGTTATCCCCACCTGCCCACCTCCCTTATAAAAGGTCGAGACATTTTAAGTAAATTATCTGCTTCCCTGACTATTCCTGGGCTATAGCCACACCTCATTGCCACCCTTTTCCCCAGTTCAAAGCCTCCTTCACATCCTCCCCTTTCATCTCCCTACCTTAATCCACAAGTATAGGATACCTCTACTCCCTCCTTGGCGACTGATCATGCACCCCTTACCATCCCTTTAAAAGGTAATCACCCTTACCCCTCTCAATGCCAGTATGCCATCCCACAGCAGACTTTGAGGGGACTAAAGCCTGTTATCAGTCGCCTGTTACAGCATGGCCTTTTAAAGCCTATAAACTCTCCTTACAATTCCCACATTTTACCTGTCCAAAAACTGGACAAGTCTTACAGGTTAGTTCAGGATCTGTGCCTTATCAACCAAATTGTTTTGCTTATTCACTCTGTGGTGCCAAATCCATACACCCTTTTGTCCTCAATAACTTCTTCTGCAACTCACTATTGTGTTCTTGATCTTAAAGATGCTTTTTTCACTATTCCCCTGCACCTCTCATCCCAGCCTCTCTTTGTTTTTACCTGGACTGACCCTGACACCCATCAGCCTTGGCGACTTACCTGGACTGTACTGCCACAAGGTTTCAGGGACAGCCCCCATTACTTCAGTCAAGCCCTTTCTCATGGTTTACTTTCTGTCTGTCCATCTGCTTCTCACCTTATTCAATATTTTGATGACCTTCTACTTTATAGCCCCTCCTATGAATCTTCTCAACAGCACATCCTCCTGTTCCTCCAGCATCTATTCTCAAAAGGATATCGTGTATCCCCCTCCAAAGCCCAAATTTCTTCCTCATCTGTTACCTATCTCGGAATAATTCTTCATGAAAACACACATGCTCTCCCTGCTGATTGTGTCCAGCTGATCTCTCAAACCCCTGTCCCCACCACCAATCAACAATTCCTTTCCTTCTTAGGCATTGTTGGATATTTCCAACTCTGGATACCAGGCTTTGCTATCTTCTTTTCACTCTCTCAAAAAGGCCCTGGAGACAGCTTCCACACTAGCACTCCCCGACTCGTCCCAGTCTTTTTCCTTACACACAGCTGAAATACAAGGCTGTGCTGCTAGAGTCCTCACACAGGAACCAGGCCCACAACCTGTTACCTTTCTATCAAAACAACTTGACCTCACAATTCTGGGGTGACCCTCATGTGTGCATGCAGTGGCAACTGCCACTTTAATACTTCTGGAAGCCCTGAAAATCATAGACTATGCTCCCCTTACTCTCTGCAGTTCCCATAACTTTCAAAATCTATTCTCCTCCTCACACTTGACATATATACTTTCTGCGCCCTGGCTCCTTCAACTGTACTCACTATTTGTTGAATCTCCCACAATTACCATTGTTCCTGGTCCAGACTTCAATCCAACCTCTCATCTTATTCCCGATACTACATCTGAACCCCATGACTGTATCCCTCTAATCCACATGGCATTCTCCCCTTTTCACCATATTTCCCTCTTTCCTGTTCCTCACCCAGACCACACTTGGTTTACTGATGGTAGTTCTTCCAGGCCCAATTGCCAATCACCGGCAAAGGCAGGCTATGCTACAGTGTCTTCCACATCTATCACTGAGGCTATGGGCCTGCCCCCTTCTGCTACCTCTCAACAAGCTGAACTCATTGCCTTAACTCGAGCCCTCATTCTTGCAATGGAACTATGTGTCAATATCTATAACGATTCCAAGTATGCCTTCCACATCCTTCAACACCATGCTGTTATATGGGCAGAAAGAGGTTTCCTCACTACATAAGGGTTCTCCATCATTAATACCTCCCTAATAAAAACTCTTCTTAAAGCTGCTCTACTTCCAAGAAAACTGAGGCCATTCACTGCAAAGGCCATCAAAGGGCATCAGATCCCATTGCTCAGGGCAATGCTTATGCTAATAAGGTATCTAAACAAGCATCTAGCGTTTCAACTTCTGTCCGTCATGGCCAGTTTTTCTCCTTCTCATCTTTACACTTTACATTTCCAGTTTTGCCTTACTCAAGGTCTCTTCTTCCCTGTGGCTCCTCCACCTACATGTGTCTACCTGTTAATTAGACAGGCACATGTACACTAGTTTTCCTTACCCCCAAAAATCAATTTGCAAATGGGACCCAACAGCTTCCTGTTCCCCTCATGACACCAACACTTCACTACTATTTTGTTTTGTTTTTCTTATTATTAATACAAGAAGACAGGAATATGCCTCGACTTACTCACTGTTGAAAAAGGAGGAATCTGCATATTTTTAAATGAAGAGTGTTGTTTTTACCTAAATCAATCTGGCCTAGTATATGACCACATAAAAAAACTCAAGGATAGAGTCCCAAAACTCGCCAACCAAGCAAATAATTATGCCAAACCCCCTTAGGCACTCTCTAATTGGATGTCCTAAGTCCTCTCAATTCTTAGTCCTTTAATACCTGTTTTTCTCCTTCTCTTAGTCGGATCTTGTGTCTTCCATTTAGTTTCTCAATTCATACAAAACTGCATTCAGGCCATCACCAATCATTCTATATGACAAATGCTCCTTCTAACAACCCCACAATATCACCCTTTACCCCCAAATATTTCTTAAGTTTAATCTCTCCCACTCTAGGTTCCCACGCCACTCCTAATCCCTCTTGAAGTAGCCCTGAGAAACGTTGCCCATTATCTCTCCATACCACCCCCAAAAATTTTCACTGCTCCAACACTTCACCACTGTTTTGTTTTTCTTATTAATATAAGAAGACAGGAAATGTCAGACCTCTGAGCCCAACCCTGCATGTATACATCCAGATGGCCTGAAGCAACTGAAGAACCACAAAAGAAGTGAAAATAGTCAGTTTCTGCCTTAACTGATGACATTCCACCATTGTGATTTGTTCCTGCCCCACCTTAACAGATCAGTTAATCTTGTGACATTCCTTCTCCTAGACAATGAGTCTCAGAACCTCCCCACTGAGCACCTTGTAACCCCTGCCCTTGCCCGCAAGAGAATAACCCACTTTGATTGTAATTTTCCACTACCTACCCAAATCTTATAAAACTGCCCCACCCCATTTCCCTTTGCTGACTCCTTTTTCAGACAGTCCACCTGCACCCAGGTGATTAAAAAGATTTATTGCTCACGCAAAGCCTGTTTGGTGGTCTCTTCACACCATACGCATGTGACAGGAACAAAGATACATGAAGATGCTAGCTGCTTAAGAAGGGAAGTGTGAGTGTGTGTGTGTGTGCATGTGTAAGGACAAAACTGAAAACATTTGAATTACAGCAGATACAGAAAGAAATCTTACCTGAACTTCTTTTGCCTGACTAAAGCAGAACCTCCCAGAAATGCCCCTACCATTATCTTCCTCCAGAGGAGTCCTCATGTAATGGTAATAAGTCTTTTGCCTTGATGTGCACAGCATGTCAATATGCCAAGACACTGGGTTGCAGCAGAGGGAGAGGTTTCATTGCAGGGCTGCCAAACCAAAAGATGGAAGGAAACCTCAAATCCATTTCCTCAAAGAGTTTGAGGCTGGAGTTTTTAAGGGTTTTGGAGTAGGTGGAAGTGAGAGATCACTAATTGGCTGAAGAATGCAGAGTGAAGTCATAGTACAGAGAGATTAAAAAACAGTATTCTCATGCTGATCAGTTCATCTGCGGGGCTCTTTAAAGTGAGTGGTGTCAGCTGTTCTGCTGGAATTCAGGATCTGCATAAACAATTCCTAAACAAAAGCCTTATGATTCTAATGTCAAAGATCTTATCAATGGGAACAATGAGAATGCAAATGATCAGTATCTCATGTTCCTGACTTCTGGTTACAAGGAAGTGGATCGAAGAGTAGCCTGATTAATGCTTACTTATAATTATATCTCTGTCCAGGATTCTTGTTAACCGTGTGAAGATGGTTTCACCCAGACAGGAGATATTCCAAGAAAATTGTGTGAAACTTCATCCAAAGCTTCTATTTATCTTTCCCAAGAGTCATTTGTTTTCCTGTAGAAGCCATTTCTCCCTCCTTCTTTTCCCCTATGAGTTGATAAATAAACTTTTATCTCTAGCTCTTCATCAAGCCTCTTCATCTTAATGCTTCCACAAGTTATGAATACACTTATTTTCTTTCCCCCTGCTATCCTGTCTATAGTTAATTCACAGGCTCCCATCCACTGAACCAAAATTGGTAGAGGGCAAGTTTTCCCTCCTAATAGCATGTCTGTGTATATTTACAGTGAGAGAGAACGATGAGAAGAGAATTCTGTCCTTGTCACCATCCAGATAGTCATGGGAGTTGGGACCTGTGGTTAATATAAAATAAATTTGAACTTAGTTCCTGGTTCCTGCCACAGAGCTCCTAAAACCCTTGAAATTTCCTGAGTGATAGTGTAACCAAACTAAGGGTCAGCCAATCACTGCTCACTGCTCAAAAGGAAGACTTGTGAGACAAGAGTTGGTGGAAGGAAAAGCAGGCTTATGCAAGAGCCAGAAACCTCAGGAGATGGTGGACTAGCGCCTCAAAGACTATTTCAAATTTTTAGGCTAGCTAAAGGGATTTTAAGAAGTAGGAGGCATGGAAGCTATGAGCAGGAGTGGTGCAGGGTGCAGGTTTGCATGCCTTATTCTGATGGCTATCTTCAGTAATGGATCACCTGGAGGTCTGGCTGGCATCACCATGACTGCAACTAGCTTATGGATTAACCCCCGTCAGTGATTTTTCTGAGAATGTAGGATTCCACAATCTCAAATTCATGCCTGGTTTATTTCAAGATTAACCCCTGGGTTTCTTAAGCAAGGATATGGCTAGATATTAAATAAAGCAAAGGGTGAGGCTATTCATTCTTGAAGCAGGCTGATTATTCCAATTACAAACTCCCCATTGCCAATTCCTGTTTCATTTCTATGGGAGATCAGGTGTCAGTTTCTTTCTAGCTACTTCCTGCTGAATGGGGGCATCACTAGGGAGCTGAATAATGGAATTTATTTACCACGGGTTGGAAGTATTCACTCATTCCTCGACTTATGGAAGTGATTTTTTTTTTTACAGCATCATTGACCTGGGAGTTAGGGGCCTTTCCATTCAGGGGAAATGCAATCTTGCAATATCACACATATGGTGCAACAAGAGTATAACCCATAGCAGAGAAGTATACCCATTCCTATAATCATAGCTGGAATTACCAGCAGTTTTTTCCACCAAGTAGGTCCTGATCCAAACCATGAAGATAACCACTGTTTTAGGGACATCATGGGGTCAGACATAGTATTGATTTGTCTGTGCATGTCTTGAAGGGCTGACTAGATGTTTTGCAAATTATCTAGGATATACACAAAATGTTTAGTTTCAATTATGATTCAAGGTCCCTCCCAGCAGCTGTGAGTACATCAAGGGCCATGTGGTTTTGCAAGACTACTTTTCTCATCGTAGTCATTTCAGAGGTTACTAATGAGATGCCCTTAAATGTGTCTTTCAGCACTTGCTATAATTTGTCAGTGCCTCAATATGCCAGATGTTGCTTTCTAAGCCTGCTTGGAGGAAAAAAAGGGACAGAAGATTGTCTTACCAAGGGAAAACACATTTGGAAAGTGTTCAGGCTGCCTGGTGGTTTTTGTTTATCAGTCCTGGACCCATGGTAGTCCTAATGTGCACTGCCCTATCCATCCATCGGGTAGACATGGCCAAAGATGAGTTTCACGTAACTATTGAGTTCTGCTGGGGACCAGCCACCAAATTTTGGGTCTGTGTCCAGTCAGTGGTAAACAAGTGTGTCTAATATACCACTAAAGAATGTTCATATTGATGTAGAGGCATCCAATCCACATTATTAGTAACATTTGGCCAATGATCCTAAGAGTGATTCTTTTATTCCCAACATAAAGGGGCAATTTGGGTTAAGTGACTAATCGTGGAGATCATCCAGAGGTAACTGTCCCAAATTTGACAAAAACTCACCTACCGTGTAATGGTTATTAGTAGCCAAAATCTTAGGGGCCATCTAGGGAAACTCCTTTAAGAGAGGGATTGCATACTCAGAGGCCCTTTGGATAGTCCGGTTATAACAAAGGGTTTTCCAGGATCTGGGTTCTGAGGTGTTATATTAATGCCAGGCCATTTTTAAAAAATAATACCTTAAGGTACCAAGGTCCTGATTTTCCCATGAACAATTTTTCATATAGGTTTGTAAATGTATCTCATCAGTTCCCTGCAGGGGTGATACTCACTAAAGTAGCCCAGAAGTGCTAGAGATAGGTAGCAATCCACATACCCAGCAAGCATCTTAGTGTAGACTATCTGCATAATGTTGTACCCACTGTAGAAATAGACTAGTTTTAGCAGATGTCAAAAAAGTTTACTCATTATGATAAGGACTAACAGAAACTTCATCTTATAGTACAAAAAGATTTTTCTTAAGCAGTAGCTTCAGTTCTCCAGTTGGCTCACAAGTCCAACCAGGTTGATTGTCTGCTGTGTCAGGTTGGGGAGGGGTGATTTTTACCCAAGTGTGATGTATGCATGGGTTTGACTCCAGCCAGCTTAACAGATGAATGAGTCATTAAATAAATAGTCGTCTCTACTAAAAATACAAAAATTACACAGGCGTGGTGGTACACACCTGTAATCCCAGCTACTAGGGAGGCTGAGGCAGGAGAATTGCTTGAACCCGGGAGGTGGAGGTTACAGTGAGTGAAGATCGCATCACTGCAGTCCAGCCTGGGCGACAGAGCAAGATTCTGTCTCAAAACAAACAAACAAACAAACAAAAATTTTTAGCTTTAGTTTGGTAGGGTTTTCCCCTGGGACTATGGCCCACGACTCTGGAGCGGGGAGCGCTTTCTTGACTTGGGTGTGATAGGTCCATCCTTTTTCTGCTGTCTGGACTGCGGTTTCAGTTGTTAGGAGCACTAGGTAAGGTCCTTCCCAGGCCAGTTCAAGCTTTTCCTCCTTCCAGTTTTTGATGAGGACATGATCCCCAGGCTAATGTTGATGTACTGGGAACTCCAGGGATGGTGCCTGTGCTAAAAGACCTTTAGTTCTAAGGGAAGAGAAAGTGGAAGATAAACCAAGTACATAATGTCTGAGAAACCGATCTTTTGTTTCGAACGTGGAAATGTCAGCAGGAGTGTAAATAGGGCAACCCATAGAGCATCTCATATGGGGATAGGCCAACATCTTTTTGAGGGGTGGTTCAGATTCCTAACAAGGCAATGGGAAGGCATTTAGTCCACGGCAACTGAGTCTCTAAGACTAATTTGGTTAAGTGACTCTTCAGAGTTTGATTTATTCTTTCTACTCTTCCTGATGAAGGTGAGTGCCAAGGAGTATGGTATTCCCACATTATGTCTAGTGCTTGGGCTAATTTATTAACGATATGTGCAGTGAAATGGGTTCCATTATTTGAATTAATATTTTCAATTTATTTACCCAGATCCATTGGAGGAACCACTCTCTATGGCAGCTATAGTCTTATGAAATGTATTTCTGAAGTAATAAGACTTGAAAACAAAATTACTCCTTGATCCACGGGCTGCAGAACTGCAGAATGGACGTGTGTAAGCAGGCATGGAAACTATGGAAACTAGTATCTTTGAACATCTCCATCAGAGGCCTTAGGTAGCCAGGTACATTGCCAATCAGCAGTAGTATTTTGAAAGGAATCGTTTTTTTCTGAGCAGGTCTCAATAATGAACTTAAAATATTCAGTAAACCATGATGTAAATAGATGTGCTATCATTGGGGCTTTGTTGTTCCATTTATAGACAGGCAAAGTAGATTCAGCATAATTCCTAAGTGCCCTAGGATTTTCAAATGATACATGAGCACTGGCTTCAACCTGAAGTCTCCAGTGGCAGTTGTCCCCTAACAAGAGAGTTGGCCTGTCCTCTGAAGCTCTGAAGCCAGGCACTGACTCCTCCTCTTTATCTATGGGAGTCCCAGATGGCACCTTCTTCCAGTATAAAGCTGTCTCATCTACACTGAAAATCTGTTGTTTAGTGTGGCCACCTTCATCAATGATCTTATCTAGAGCTTCTGGAGAACTTGCTGCAGCTTCTGCTGAGCACTTGCTGCTTCATCCTTCACTTTTATGTTATGGAGATGACTTCTTTCCTTAAACCTCATGAAGCAACTTGTGTTGGCTTACAACTTTTCTTCTGTAGCTTCCTCACTTCTCTCAGCTTTCACAGAATTAAAAGGCCTTATCTGGATTTGGCGTAAGGGAATGTTGTGGATGGTTTGGTCTATTCAAACAACTGAAATTTTCTCCATATCAACAACAATAAGGCTGTTCCGCTTTCTCATCACTCGTGTGTTCACTAGAGCGGAACTTTTTTTTTTTTTTTTTTTTTTTGAGACGGAGTCTTGCTCTGTGCCCCAGGCTGGAGTGCAGTGGCGCGATCTCGGCTCACTGCAAGCTCCGCCCCCTGGGGTTCACGCCATTCTCCTGCCTCAGCCTCCCGAGTAGCTGGGACTACAGGCGCCTGCCACCTCGCCCGGCTAATTTTCTTGTATTTTTAGTAGAGACGGGGTTTCACCGTGTTAGCCAGGATGGTCTCGATCTCCTGACCTCGTGATCCGCCCGTCTCGGCCTCCCAAAGTGCTAGGATTACAGGCTTGAGCCACCGCGCCCGGCCTAGAGCGGAACTTTTAATCTCCTTCAAGAACTTTTCCTTTGCATTTGCAACTTGGCTAACTGGCTCAAGAGCCTATGGCCTATCCTGGCTTTTGACATGCCTTCCTCACTAAGCTTGATCATTTCTAGATTTTTAAAGTAAGAGACATGTGACTCTTCCTTTCACTTGAACATGTAGAGGTCATTGTAAGGTAACTAAATGGCTCAGGGAATAGGGAGGCCTAAAGACAGGAATATGGGGAAGGCTCCAGTCAGTGGAGCAGTCAGAACACACACATTTATCAATCGAGTTTGCCGTCTTCAGTTTGCGGCACCCCAAAATAATTATAATAGTAACATCAAAGATCACTGATCACAAATCACTGTCAGATATACTCATGGAAAAAGTTTGAAATAGTCTAACAATTACCAACATGTGACACACAGAAGCACCAAATGCTGTTGGAAAAATGGCGCTGACAGATTTGCTTGATGCAGGGTTGCCATAAGCCTTCAACTTGTAAAAAACACAGTATCTGCAAGTGCAATAAAGGGAAGCGCAACAAAACGAGGTGTACCTGCACAACCAATGCCCAACTGTGCTTACCGCACGAAGGAAAATGTTTCAAAGGTATCATAACTTTTTAGTCTGGAAATCTGAATGATATTTTATTTTTTCCCCATGTATTCATGGGGAGCTTAGACAACTGAAAAAGTAAAGTTGTGGCCGGGCGCGGTGGCTCACGCCTGTAATCCCAGCACGTTGGGAGGCTGAGGCAGGCAGATCATGAGGTCAGGAGATCCAGACCATCCTGGCTAACGTGGTGAAACCCTGTCTCTACTAAAAATACAAAAAATCAGCCGGGCATGGTGGTGGGCGCCTGTAGCCCCAGTTACTCTGGAGGCTGAGGCAGGAGAATGGCGTGCACTCGGGAGGCGGAGCTTGCAATGAGCCGAGATCATGCCACTGCACTCCAGCCTGGGTGACAGAGCAAGACTCCATCTCAAAAAAAAAAAAAGTTAAGTTGTATTTGAATGCATGTGGGCTACAACTAAAAAGGAACGTGAAATAACACAGTTATATAACAGTGGACAGATTTATGGATCTAACTCTGTGTCATATTTAGATTTTCTAGTAAATGGGTATAGGAACAGAAGGAGAGACAGAGTTAGATAAAAGGTGTAGGCTTTGCTGCTTCGAGGCCTTGGTGCTGATTAGAGGTGTGATTGCATTCATGGTAGTAGGGATGAATGTCACGAACTGCTGCGTGTTCTGCCGGTGAGCTTCACTGCAATACTGTGCTAACCAGTGAGAGTAAGCCTGCAGCGCAGCCAGGGACTGAGCACGCACATCAATGAGGTTGATTTCAATACTGATGGTACAGCAGTTTCAATGTTGTACAATTTTTTTTGTGGTTTTTTTTTTTTTTTTTTGAGATGGAGTCTCGCTCTCTTGCCCAGGCTGGAGTGCAGTGGCACGTTCTTGGCTCACTGCAACCTCTGCCTCCCGGGTTGAAGTGATTCTCCTGCCTCAGCCTCCTGAGTAGCTGGTACTACAGGCATGTGCCACCGCGCACAGCTAATGTTTTGTATTTTTAGTAGAGACGGGGTTTCACCATGTTAGCCAGGATGGTCTCTTGTGATCCACCTGCCTTGGCCTCCCAAAGTGCTGGGATTACAGGCGTGAGCCACTGCGCCCGGCTCAATGTTGTACAATTTTATCTGAGATCCATACAGAGTAACTTTGACCAATCTCTCCACGAATGTGAGGACATGATTGAACTGTGCAGCAAACACATCCCTGATAAAGTACTCTGCCAGGTCGCCCACGGCCTGCATTAGGGAGCTCAAGTCTCTCAGGGAGCAGTGCAGCCGTCGGCAGTCTTTCTCCACGGTATTGTTCAACCCGTCTCCTGACCCTGAAGTAACTATAAATTACTGTAATCTCAAATAAACTTCAAATTATCCTGAAGAACTGGGAACGGTGTGGAGAAGGCGTGCATGGGCAGAAGCTCCATCACTTTGTCCACTACCTCCAAGCTCTGCTGTAAGCAGCGCTGTCACTCTGTCTGCTGATAGTCATCCAGAGTCTCGTCATCCAACTCCTCCAGCTGGACCTGGTTGTATCTGAACTGGATTTGATTCAACACCTCTGTAAGGAGGATCACCAGGGCGTTTTCATACCTGTTGAGAACTGCTTTCTTGTCTCCAAGACGACTTTTAATTTTATTTGTCAGATAGTCCAAAAAGAGCGTCCAGACATCCAAACAAGAGAATTCACCTTCATGAGTAGGCTGATGAAATGTGTACTTGAACAATAGTGTCAAAAACCCCACCACAGGGAACTGGGAGTAAGACTCAATTCTTCTTAGGTGAACACTCACAAAGAGCTGAAGAAAGTCATTAAACTTCTCGATATAGCTCTCATCGAGCTCTTCTAGCCTGCTCTTCACCGTGTGGGCATTGTTATCCTTGGTGATTTTCTGCAGGAGGTAGAAAGTCTGCTGGAACATACACAGTAAATACTCCTCGAACTCCATAGGCACACAGTTCTTGGACATGAGTTCCTTGATGCAGGACATGGCCAGGACCCCCAGCCGACTCCACTCCTGAACCCAGACACAGTTCTGGCTGCTGCCGTTAACTGACACCATGTTTCTGGCCCGGATGTCGTAGCCAAATCGCACAAAGTGGAAGATGATGGCAAGGAGGGATGGGGTGATGCTGGCAGACAGAGGAATCCAACTGAAGAGATGGGCCAGGCACTCCAAGGCCAGGGAACAGATATACTCACTCACCACATCAAGGATGGGAATTGGCTTATTCCACAGTTCCGCTGAACTAGGAGTCTGCAACAGGTTACTCAGCAAGTCTCCTGAGGTTGGGGATGGTGGTGGAGTGGCAGCAGTAACACTGTTTGTCCCAGACAGTCTCCAAGATACCTGTCAGTAGCCCAAGCACTGTCTGCACCTGGTCCAGTAGCCACCTCCGCAACTCCTCCTTCCCAGCCACAGTGAGGTCCTCACGGGGACAAGCCAGCTCTTCTGGAGTTGTCTTCAACATGATCGGCCCAAGGGGGTTGTCACAGGGGACTGGTTCAACTGCAAAATGTTGGTAAAAAAGTCATGGTAGAGCATGGGCCAATCCTGACGTCCAATATCAACAATAACTTTGCAGAGCTTGTTCATGATAAAAGAAGGTAAGGTTTTATGGGGAGCCACAAGGAGTTTGGGCAGGCAGCTATGGATTTCCATCTCATCCTGAGATGGGACCCCAAGCCACATTTTATTGATCAGCTTCTCAAAAACTGTTAAACTGTACATCATTACATAGTCATTCCTAGTGCTGGAGAGAAAGTACTGGCAGAATCTCCAGGCTCCTATTTGTTAGGCAAAGTTATTAAGAAGCTCCTCTATCTCATGTTTTCTTTCATCGGTTGTACAGTTGTGAAAAACTCCTGTCAGCAGACTTCCAATGCCCTGAGAGAGGCTTCTTCAGGTGCCATGCTGGCCGGGGAGGGGGCGGCTCAGATGAGCTGGTTCTTGGGCTTTGGACACGTCCCACTCACACAGTTCAGGTCATGGTCCCGGCAGACTAGGGAAGTCCCCCACCCATGCAAAGACAACCCCTTCCCCACTGGGCCCCGAGGGGACCCTCTAAAAAGGGCAGGGCCGCCTGAGTCGCCTCGTGGGGGCCCCCGAGACGATTCATCCAGACCCACCCGCCCCTTCCCAAGGAAACTGAAAAAGTAGGAAATGGGGCTCGCATGCCGGCGAGGAGGGCAGCGGCTCGGGATCCCCGCCCGGGCCCGACGCCCACGGGGGAAGCTGCGGTCCAGGCAGGGGCTCCCCGGGCCTCCGCGGGCAGAGGTGGCAGCGGACTCGGCCCCGAGGCTGAAGGGGCGGAGGCTGATGGAGCCTTGGCTGCGCTGCCGGGGCAGCCGGCTCAGAGGAGAAGCCCGGGGGCCCGCGCTGTCCTAGCCTCCTCAGCCCACACGGTGGCTGCAGCCGCCCCGCAGAGCATCCCTGTGCGCGCCCGCCCTGGAGCCGCTCGCTCGTACTGCGCTGCAGCCCCCGACCACGGCATCTTTTAAATCTGCTACTGTAAACCACTGGTGGCTGTATGGGATCCTACTGATAATAGTATTAGGATTGGGAACAACAGGGTGTGTAGTTTGGACTATCTGGTTAATAGCTCTAAGGTCTTGCACTAACCGGTATGACCCATCTGCCTTCTTTACAGGCAGTATTGGAGTGTAATAGGGAGACATACAAGGTTCAAGAAGCTCATCATGGAGAAGACCTTCAATTAGAGGTTTTAAATTTGCCCTGGCTTTTAAAGGAATGGGGTATGGCTTTCTCTTTACTACTTTCCAAGGGCTTTTTAATTTAACATGAATCGGAGGAATCTGTAACTTTCAATTTCCGTCTTTTGACCATACCTCGGGATGAATGTGTTCTTTGTCTGTGGTGGTGAGCAAGTTTAGGGAGGGGAGGAATTTTCCATGATTGATTTGGAGGCCTACGCCTAATTTTAGCATTACATCTCTTCCTAATAGTTTTGTCCCTGTTTCCAGAATTAACAAAAATTTGATACTAGCTTATTGTTTTTTATATGTCACTTCTGTCTCTAAGATTTTTTTTTTTTCCTCTGTCCCTTTGAGTCTCCTGGCTTTACTCTTTTGTACCCTTTATATTGCCTGGAGAGTGGGGATCTAGGTTCTTTATAGGTTCTGGCCCCTTGAGTACTTTGTTGTATGGCAGACAGCAGAATTTTCGCCTTCTGCTTTTGTTTTTCTTCATCTCTTCTTACATATACTTTTTGGGCTTCTCTCAGAAGCTCTTCTATAGGTCTATCTTTCCAGTTCTCTATGTTTTGTAATTTCTTGTTAATATCTGGCCAACTCTTAGTGACGAAATGAAGTTCTAAACATTCCCTGCCCGAGATCGAGACCATCCTGGCGAACACAGTGAAACCCTGTCTCTACTAAAAAAAAATACAAAAAACTAGCCGGGCGAGGTGGCGGCGCCTGTAGTCCCAGCTACTTGGGAGGCTGAGGCGGGAGAATGGCGTGAACCCGGGAGGCGGAGCTTGCAGTGAGCTGAGATCCAGCCACAGCACTCCAGCCTGGGCGACAGAGCAAGACTCCGTCTCAACAACAACAACAACAACAACAACAAAAAACATTCCCTGCCCAAGAGGGTCTTCTGATTCTAGGCCGGCATATTTTCTCATTTGGTCTTTAAGCCTTTCTAAAAATTCTATTGGTCCCTCATCTTTTCCCTGTTTTCTATTAAAGGTCTTGGTAAGATTTTGGGTGCAGGGCACCAGTTCTTGAATTCCTTTTATTACCATCTCCCTAAGGTCTTTCATGTTTCCTCGATGGGCCGTATTGTTGTTACCCCATTAAGGATCCTGGGCTGGGAATTTTGTTCAGCCGCTGGGACGTTCTGACCAGGAGGGTGTTCATGTTCCCAAACGGTCATAGCAGCCCTGCATATCATGCTCCTTTTTTCTCCTGAGAATAAGATGCCTAAGATAGACAGTAACTCAGCCCAAGTATATAACTGGGGTCCTAAAACTGATCAATTTGATCTGCCACTCCATAAGGATCATCTAAGAGTGGTTTAAGCTCCTTTTTTAGGTTAAGGGAAGAGTCTGGGGTGGCAGCTCGTTGGGGGAGAGGAAGGTACTTTAGTCCAAATAAAACAGCAGTATTTTATCATTTGCTGCTTTTTCTTGTGTTGGGTCCTTCCATTACCCTTCCACTATTCTAACATTAGGCCTAGGGGACTATCACAGGGCATATTATCATGATGATGATCTTTCCTATCTTTTGTCTTACCTGCTATATTTACCATCCTAGAGAAAGTGTTTTTCGCTGAGTCTGCAGGGCTCAGTCTCTCTTACTAGAGATTTCTTGCACCCCAGTGAGTCTGCGGGGCTCAATCTCTCTTACTAGAGCAGGTCGGTATAAACCCCATGATGGGCAAGCCGCCTTTAAGCTGTATGAGGTGAACGCAGAACCAGATCTGGACTCTGCACTCTCTCTACACTCAGTTGTGTGTCTCAGTCACACACTTTCAACCTTCAGGATGTCCTGACCACCAAGGAAATACTTCACTGCCCCCACAGCTTTTCTTATCTTGGTCAGTGCACAGAGTTACCTGGTTGCTGTGGTATTTATTTGTAGGTCTTTTCTTCCTGCTTTGCTGAGAGTCCGGATTTATTCGTCATACAGGGTAGGTCTCGATTCCTTACCCCGAGGCCGCAGCAATGAGGGAGCGGGACGCATCTCCTCACGAGAGGTGATCAGAGACTTTTCCCCAGAGAAGCAGAGAAGAATGGGATCCTGGGAAGGCCCCCAAATTTGTTGGAAGTAAATGCTCGGTGCCACAGGGTGAAAATAGCACTCAGGCAAAAGTTTTCACAGCAAGCCAATTTACTTCTATAGAAGGGTGTATCTCACGGATGGAGCAAAGGTGAGAGCACACGGGACAAGGGAGGGGAAGAGGGTCTTACTCCTAATGCAGCTAGTCCCTACTGCTGTGTCTTTCCCCTGTTGGCTAGGGTTGGACCACACAGTCCAAGCTAATTCCAATTGGCTATTTTAAAGAGAGGGTACCAGCCGGAGTGGTGGGGTGAGTAGTTCTGGAGGGAAGGACAGTTACAGAACAGGTGACTAAGGATACCTAAGGACAGAATAGGTGATAGAGGCTAGGAAGGGGTTGGTTACTGAAACTAGGGGCAAGGAGGTGTAAAGAACAAGGAAGTTAAGCTTGTTCTTTAAAATGGAGAACAAAGAACAGGGAAGCTGAACATACTGACATATTGGTTCTTTGAAGAGGAACTCAGAGCTCATTGTACTTAACAATTGTTCTCCCTCTTGAATTTTAAAGGAAGTCGTTAACAGGCTAAACTTTGTTTTTTTTTTTTTTTTTTGAGACAGAGTCTTGCTGTGTCCCCCAGGCTGGAGTACAGTGGCGCGATCTCGGCTCACTGCAAGCTTCGCCTCCCGGGTTCACGCCATTCTCCTGCCTCAGCCTCCTGCATAGCTGGGACTACAGGCACCCACTACCGCGCCTGGCTAATTTTTTGTATTTTTAGTAGAGACGGGGTTTCACCGTGGTCTCGATCTCCTGACCTTGTGATCCACCTGCCTCGGCCTCCCAAAGTGCTGGGATTACAGGCATGAGCCACCGCGCCCGGCCAACAGGCTAAACTTTGAAGAGGAATTTACTGTCTCCTACAAAACTCAGGTTTAGCTGCTCACCTCTTGAAAGCAAAACTCAAGAGACAAGGGCCGGTGGAAGGAAAAGCAAGTTTATTCAAGAGATGGCAACCTGAGGAGATGGTGGACTAGTGCCTCAAAGACTATGTCAAATTTTTAAGGTAGCCAAAGGGATTTTAAAGGAAAAGGAGGCATGGAAACTATGAGCAGGAGTGGTGCAGGACGCAGGACTGCGTGTCTCATTCTGATGACTATCTTCAGTGATGAACCACCTGGAGGTCTGGCTGGCATCACCATGAATGCAACCAGGTTATGGATTAACTACTCAGTGGTTTTTCTGAGAAGGGAGGATTCTACAATCTCAATTTAATACTTGGTTTATTTCAAGATTGCCCCCTGGATCTCTTAAGCAAGTATATGGTTAAATATTGAACAAAGCAAAGGGTGAGGCTATTCATCTTTGAAGCAGGCTATTTCAGCTTAAGTAGGAGTGTCTTGTTTTTCATAATGAGCCCCTTTGGATCATGCCTGAGATTATGCTAATGAGGTAACTTAAGGTGGGGCCCCTACATGACCTCAGGATAGGGCTGGCACCAGAAAGACCAGGGATTAGAAGGTTAAAACTTTCAACCAACCCACTGACATTCAGAAAGGGGGCAGGGACTGGAGATCAAGCTCCATAAAAACTCTCGGACATACAATCTGAGGAGTTTCCAGATTGCTGAATACATGGAGGTATTCGTGAGTTGTGCTTATGATAATAAACTGATAAATATAAATAAAGTGATTTGCTGAGTTCTATGAGCCATTGTAGCAAATTATCAAATCTAAGGAAGGAGTGGTTGGAACCCCCAATTTATAGCTGGTTGGTCAGAAGTACTGGAGGCCCAGACTTGCCAGTGGCATCTAAAGTAGGAGGCATCTTATGGGACTCAGCTCTTAACCTGTGAGATCAGATACGTATGTGTTTAATACACCTGACCCAATCAGATGAGCTTTGCTGTTCCCTATTGTTCTATCATGATCATTTTTGGTATTCTGTCAATATCTAACTTACAGAGAAGGTCAGTGGTCATGTCCTTTCCTTAAGTTCCTCCAAATTGCTTGACCTCCTGAGAGCAAGAGTGAGAAACGGAGCAAGGGAGAGAGATTGAGAATGAGAGAGAAAGAGAGAGAGAGAGAAAGACAGGGAGACAATATTAGATCTGGCCTTGGGAGTTAGAGAATTATGAGGGTATAAGTGCATTTCTGCCTGAATGCAGCTTTACTGGTACTTTAGAAATTCACCCAAAGCCTAACAAAAACAAACTAGTGTGTTGTCTTTTTTTTCTTTGAAATATTTATATTCCCTTTCTGGTTAACATAGTTAAGACAAAGTTGAATTATAACATCATTAATAGTAAAAGAAAACATTTAACACATCTATCAAGATAATCACAATGGGGTTACTTAGGATAAGGCTGAGCTGCAAAAACAGCTCAGTAGTTTAAAAGCAAAATATTTTATTTTCCTCTCACTTGAGAGCTCCTCTGTAAGCAGTGCAAGTTATTTAGGAATCGGACTTCTTTCATTGTGTTACTCTGCCATCCCCCAGGAGAAAGGTGTTCACCTTTTCTGTGTCATGCACCCCTTCCGCATTCTGATGAAGCCACAGTTGAGAACAATAACAATTGAGAAAAAGAGAACAGTAATACTTGTTCTCTGAAAAATATCATTAAATGCAAAAAAAAAAAATACATGGGATTTCAAAGGAAATCAAATATTAATGCATTAAGTACTAAGACTTAAATTCAGGTCTAATTACTACTATAATTTTGAGGCAGTGATCAATGTGAAATAATATTTTGAGATATTGGCAACAAATATAAATGGATATAAAAAGTCTATGATTTCTATTTTTTTCTACTTTCATTTGTAAAGGAATTGCTACATTTCAATATGGGTGAATGAAAAGATGTAATTTTCTGCACTGCACCACTGCATGGATCCTATGAATTCTACCCATAGAGCCTTTCAAATCTCATGGATTACGGGCTAAAACACCCGTAGACATGTTCATCCTCTGCACAAAGAAATCTGAGTCACTATTATGGTTTTGTGAAACAGTAGCACACCTAAATTTAAGAATTGAATAGCTGTTAACAAAATAAAATGCCAAGGAATTAATAGAAAGCAGTTCAAATAAAAAACAATGTTTAAAGAACAAATATGATTAGCAAGTAATTTGAAATTTATACTCAAAGAGAAATATCTCCTTAATAACGCAAATCAGAAGTCATTACCCAAGGAACTCCTGTTGTAGAAACTGGTAGACAGCTCTAGGAAGTAGACCCATTAAGCCTTTTCCAGAAATACTGGCTAACCTATCTTTCTGGGCTGCATTGGTAGTGGCTAATTTCTGCAAATATAATAGAATGCTGTTCCCCTCAGCATAGTTTAGCTTAATTCCTAATTGGTTTTATATCCAAAAAGCTTTAGGACTTTGGGTTTAGCTCATAGGAGAGTTTATGGATGTATCCTTGGAGTCCACAATAAACTTTTTTCCACATTGAAAGTAGAATATCTGGCCAGGTAAAGTGACTCACTCCTGTAATCCTAACACTTTGGGAGTCTGAGGTGGCTGGATTGCTTGAGTTCAGGAGTTCGAGATGAACCTGGGCAAAACCTCATCTTTACAAAAAATTAAAAAATTAGATGGGTATGATGGCGCACACTTGTGGTCCCAGCTACTTGGGAGGTTGAGGTGGGAGAATTGCTTGAGCCCAGGAGGTAGAGACTGCAGTGAGCCACTGTACTGCACTCCAGCCTGGATTAGAGAGGGAGACCCTGGACCTTGTCTCAAAAAAAAAAAAAAAAAAAAAAGAAAAGTGAGAAAGCAGAATATCACTTATTTGAGAAACACTAGATTAACTAGTTGACATGTCTGAGGTAGTACAACCGTGTAATGTTGTCAACAATAGAGATCAGCACAATGCTATATTGCTTAAAAACTACTTTCACATAGATCTCCTACTTAGCTTGCTTCTTCACACATTGGCTCAGGTGGCTTCTCTCTCCTACCTCCCTACCTCTCTCTACATTCATTGAGTCATTACTTGATTTTAAGCCTTCAATAAATAGTGCATACTTGTTGGAAAGAGCTCTGGATGTGTGGGCACAAGACAAACAACTGATTTTCCCACAGAATCGCCGCTCAAGTCATCCAAATTCAGATGCCCAGGATTGTTCCCTTTTCGCTCTCCCCTGTCCCCCAAAGATGTAGAGAGTAGAAGGATGCACAGAACCGGCTCTAAGACTATCCTCCTTCCATCCAGTCTGTCAGCACACGATTCCCTATTATTCAAGGACTGCTTGAGAGCTGCACTTTGAAGATAAGTTCTGGTCGTAAACATTCTGACATTCCAACAACGAGGTGGTCCAGTGAGAAAATCAACCAAGATGACTTGACCAGGAGCAGCCCTTGGAGGTGCTGATAGAAAACATATGCAAGTATCTTACTTTATTCATAAATTGCACCTTTGACTAGTTTTAATGAACCACTGTTGGTCACATTTGCCAATTCTGGGGTAGTTGTTATGAAACCTACAGTGAAAAGTCCGGGCTGTGATGTGGAAGGGTCACCCCTTGGACGCTCTCATGGGCTGGTGGTCTTGTCTGGTTTGAGCTGAGTTCAGGACTGAATCTTGAGTTCCTGAATAACAACTTAGCCAGCACCTTGTGACCCACACTTCACAGTCAGACGTCGTATATAGGAACATTGTGGAAACTATGGCTAGGCTACGTGACATTTTAATGGTAAGCACTGCAGCATCAGCAGACAGCTAAGGGTCACAGTTATAAGCTGACCAGAAAAACTTAAGATACTGGCTACCTAATCATTCGTAGCTATCAGGCTATTGGTTTCATTAGATATTCTTTCACCTCTCAATGAGGGCCCTAAGTTCACAATGTTAAATGTGGTTTTCCTCAGTGAAGTTCCCATATAACGTATTCTAGTCATCCAGAGACTTCCCAGAAGTTTGTCAGAAATTAAATGCAGGAGCCAGGTCTCGTGTTGTCTCCTGATAGTACTTGATAACCCATTTCCGGGGTCACCTAGGGTCTTTCAGTTCTTTTGTGCCTGGAGTCCGTCTTTGATGTTTGTAGCCTTTGCTCAAACCACTGTCTGAGTGAACCCAAGTGTTCCAGATGAAACGATACAGGAACAGGCTCACATAATAAGGCTGTTCCCCATCACCACCTCTGCTACCAATCAGTTCAGGAGCTGAATCTCCCCCTGCTATTCCTTTCTCCACTGCTGCAGATTTCCTGGGCTCTGAGAAAAGGAGGAGGATGCAGACTCTGCTATTCAGATCCACACATTGAACCCCACTATAACCAGTGACCTGAACTCTGAGTAGTGACTTGAGTCTGAGTAGGGTAAGAACTGCTCTGCTGAGGACGCTCGGGGGATGACCAGGAGCACTGGAAGGAGGCTGATTGAACTTTAATTTTTATTTATTAGTGTTAATTTTTTGAGATGGAGTCTTGCTTTGTCACCCAGGCTGGAGTGCAGTGGCGCTATCTTGGCTCACTGCAACCTTCGCCTCCCAAGTTCAAGCGACTCTCCTGCCTCAGCCTGCTGAGTAGCTAAGGTTACAGGCACACGCCACCCTGCCTGGCTAATTTTTTTGTATTTTTAGTAGACATGGGGTTTCGCTGTGTTGGCCAAGCTGATCTCGAGCTCCTGACCTCAAGTGATCCACCTGCCTCAGCCTCCCAAAGTGCAGGGATTACAGGTGTGAGCCACTGTGGCTGGTCTGATTGAGCTTTTAGATAGCAAAGAATGGAGAAGGAACGAAATCATGGAAAACTAAGGCCTGAATTCCAGTCAGCCTCATTCCCACTGATACAAACTTTTCTCTACCCCTCCCTTCCTTCACCCCCTCCCTTTAATGCACCCCCACAATACATTAAAGCTGCTTGCATCCTACTCTCCTATCCTGTGTAGGTCTTTATCACCAGGACAGGGCTCCACAGATAGGAAGTACCCATCCTTTGTTCTGTGTCTGATGTGGGCATTTGATATGGTTAGAAGTGCTCTCACATACATGCATCTCATTAGACTCTCACAGGTCTGTAGGGAGCTGTTATTAGGCCCTACATCAGTGAGGATACCGATGCTCAGAGCTGCGAATCAGGTTAGAGGTTCAGTAGGGCTAGGAACACTCCTCATGGCAAATGAGGACAGAGAGCTAGTTTAAAGAGGTAACTTTTTCAAATGACCATACATCCTATGCTGTGACCACAGTAGCTCTGGTGGGGACTGTTTTGGTCTTTTTGCCTAATTGATTACAGTTATATTTCTAAACTGGTGTCCTTTGATGATGGCATCGTCAGAAGATCATTTGTAATAGTGATAATTAGGGGAACGTCCCTGAGAAGGAATATGGGTAGTTAGTAGTAATCATATGTTCCACCCAGGCTTTGGGGGAAGTGTTAAAAGGAAGTCAAGATATTGGAGAAGCATCATTTTGCAGAGTCAGCGTAATTGTAACCTGGTCTGTGATTTCGGAGAATTAAAGCCTTCCTGCCTAAGAACCACCTGCCTAGTAGTCACTCTTCTACACTCCTCTAAAATGTGACAGCCCTGCTCTTTTTGCCTGCTGTCATCCACATAAGATGTAACTTTCTCCTCTTTGCCATCTGCCATGATTGTGAGACCTCCCCAGCCAGATGGAACCGAAGTGGAGTCTCTGGAGCCGCCCAGCAGCAGCCTCATTACTCAGAAGATGCTGAGGAAAACCTAGACGGGAAGAAAGGAAGAAAAAGCGTCCTCTATGTTTATAAAGTGAGCACGTTGGTCCTATTTATAAATATACGTATGATTTATAAGCTTTTTTAAAACAAAGCTCAAATTGTTGGTATTTTTCTAAAATGTGCACAGCTGTATTTTACATGAAGGCTCTTTCTAATGGGTTGTTATACTGTACTCAACATTTTGGACAGCACATGAAGTCTACCAATGTACTTCATAAAACATGACTTTGTTTATTTAAAGTTTCTTGCTGTGAAAAAGAACTCCCTACCTGTGAGTTCCTTTATTTATAATTCTTGAAACCAAAATGTGTAATGTACAGTTTTCACAACTGTATCTGCTCTAATAAAAAAAAGTTGGTTATAAAAAAAAAAGAAAAAGAAAAAGCATCCTGACTGGTACATTAGCAAAGGCACAGCCCTGGAGGGCAAGGAGAGGGCATGCATCTGCAGCTTGTGAGCAATGCATGAAAACAAGAATCATAAAACAGCATTGCCTTCAGCATCCATGTGTTTATGGCTGTCATGGGAGCATGATAGAGGAGGATGGATTAACACTAGCTCGCAGGCTGCCTAACCTGGAAGTCAGTCTCTGCCTTTAGACCTGCTCACTTCTTTTGAGAATGGAGATATCCACTGATCCTTTGTCCTACAACCTCAATTAATGTCTTTGTAGCAGCCATCTGTTACATTCAAGAAGGCCCTGGAACAACTTAATTGGAAAAGTTTCCCTCTTATCCCTTGAAAAACCATAGAAAAGTAATGTCACACAAATGTTCAACTTCTGATTTCTACAATTTCAGATACCAGGGTTTATCTGTTGCCATGACAACTAAGAGCTTTATAAATATTTTTCTAGCCTCTGCTTGCTATTTTCTGGAAATTATCTGCATTTCAATATTTGCTTCACAAGTTTGAGCTGACACCAGTAACATAATTGTGTCTGGATTGTGTATGTGGTGTGTGTTGGTGGGGGTGGGTGTAATTGATGTCTTTGTTTTTCAATGTGAGCAATTTTTAATAAACTTTAATATTTAATGTGCAAAAAAAAAAGTTACAGCCCTTTCCACTTCGCAGACAAAAAGCTTAAAATGCCATTTTCTAGTGGACGCATGACTTCCTGAGAGTTGGTCTGGTGAAAAGAAGCCAGCTGGAGGGTGATTGGGTGATTCTACCCACTGCAGGTTGGGTGGATGACAGAGTAGACAGGAGATGTTTGAAATTCTCAAAATTAACGTCATCTATTTTTTTCCAACTTTGTGTTTGGCTCACATAAGCTGAAGCATATTTTTAGTTCTTAGAAACTTTATTCTCTTACGAGAATTATCTTCTAATCAGGGAACCAAATAGTAAAATTATGCTGAGTGCTTGCATTGACAGGAAACAGAATTTTAAGATAAATGTCAGCTCTCTGGACATTGTCTACATGATGCTTTTCTTTCTCTTCTCTGTGGACACACAGGTGTCACTGGTGACTGAAATGGCATCCTCTCTGAAGATCTGGGGCAGTCCCTTGGCCCTGCTTTGCATTCTTTGCAGGCTGCTTGTACATAGCAAGGACGTTTCCTGGAAAGAATTCATGACACTGCACTACTTAGATCCAAGCCGAGATTTTGAAGACTGCAAATGTGATGCCCTCATGAGAGAAAAAGCGGTTCTGAAAGACAAGAGCTCTTATATGTCCATCTATAGCTTATGGCACAAGATGGAGTATATATGCATTATTGAAGTGGGAATAACTGATGTAGAAATGCCTATGTATGGGCCCAGGGTGCCATCAAAGTACTCGAGTGTCAGTGGGAGAAGTACAACAATAGCTACACAGAGAGCTTCAACTACATTGAATTCCACTGTTGCAAGGATGGGTATGTTGATAGCATAGGAGACCTGAGGATGGTGGAGCCTGTCAACAACTAGAAGATCTATGCATATCCTCAGGAATTGGTATTCAGTGCTTCCCAAGTGGTGGCCACTGCCTCCATCAATAGCCCCTGACATTGCACTTATGTGTCAGTGTTTTCCAAAACTTAGAATTATGAGTCGCATGACTTCTTGATACCATAACCTTGCCTGTGTTGTTTCTCTGCCTGGAATACACTTTTGTCTTCATTTACCTAGTTTATTCCTACACATTTGTCAAGCTTCAGCTTGTAATGCATCTGATGTTTGATAACCAAGATTTTTCCTGATATTCACTCTAAACCTACCCAGGGTGAATGATCTTCCCTTCCCTAAATAAATTGTATTATCCAATATGTGTGACATTCTACATATGATATATGTAAAGTAATTGTTGTGTAATTGGTATGGGTGTGTGAGATCTAGGCTATGTTTGCCTATGACTTAGGCTGTGCAAGGAGTTTAAGGCATATTTTATGTGGCTGTGTCTCTGCATGTGATACGTTTGTGTGTATCATGAGGATGTAAATGATTATAGGCTAAGCTGGAGACAAATTGTGATGCAGACACCAGTTTTGGGCTGGGTTTGGTGGCTCACACCTGTAACCCCAGGACTTTGGGAGGCTGAGGCTAACAGATCACTTGAGGTCAGGAGTTCGAGACCAGCCTGGCCAACATGGCGAAACTCCATCTCTACTAAAAATACAAAAAAATCAGTGGGGGGTGGTGGTGTGCACCTGTAATCCTGAGTTGATATAATCAAAAAGGTCATAATCCAGTTTTAATGATTTTATTAAAGTGAAAAGAGAGGAAGGCCACTCTGTGACATACAGACTCCAGAGAAGGTTCAGTTTTTGCTTATGTAGGAAAAAGACAAAGAAATTAAAAAGGAATTCAATATTTTCTGTACCAGGCTGGTTCAAGAGTTACAACAAATTAATTAGTTACAGATTTGTCCCCAACCCCATGACTTGTTTTCATTTATTCGTAGCTGTGCTTCATTTCTGTTCCAATTTTAAAAGAGCGTATTTAACATTCCATCCCAAGACAATGTGATAGCAATGAAGTCTTTCCATAAAAAACAGAAGAGGGCATCCATCCAATGAAGATCAGCCAGCGGAGTGCAAACAAGTGTTCCCTGGCCCCCTTTAGTCATTTTACATTTCACACAACAGTGCAGGCAAGAAAGGGTCTCTAATCAGAGAAACCAAGGTACACCTGCCTTGGTTACAGCTGCCTAGTACGTGACTCAGGTCCCATCATCACTTTTTTATTTCTTTGAGACAGAGTCTCATTCTGTTGCCCAGGCTGGAGTGCAGTGGCCAGATCTAGGCTCACTGCAACCTCCGCCTCCGGGGTTCAAGTGATTCTCCTGCCTCAGCTTCCCGAGTAGCTGGAATTACAGGAGCGCGTCACCACACCCGGCTAATTTTTGTATTTTTAGTGGAAACTGGGTTTTAGTGGAAACTGGGTTTCACCACATTGGCCAGGCTGGTCTCGGACTCCCAACCTCAGGTGATCTGCCCGCCTCAGCCTCCCAAAGTGCTGGGATTTACAGGCGTGAGCCACCATGCTTGGCCCATCATCACTTCTTTTTAAGTTTCAAAATAATATAGAGTTCCAACAGCTTAGATTTTTGAATTACTTACTTTCATGGTGGTAACATACTTAGTTCCACTCAGATTCTTGGGTAAAGGCAGAGCTGACTGGGTATAAAACACGTGGCATAGTTCCTGGCTTATGGTAGTTGCTCAGTAAAAATTCTTTCCTTTCTCATATTACTCTTTGGTTTTCTACTTTAATTTTGACTTCGATAAACAAATATAACAAGTGCCCATCAACCATTTCTGTCCCTGACTCTCGAGATGGGGATTTCTTTTATTTTTTATTTTTTAAATTTTTTTGAGAGAGTCTCACTCTGTCACCCAGGCTGGAGTGCAGTGGCGCAATTTCACCTCACTGCAACCTCCGCCTGCTGGGTTCAAGTGATTCTCCTGCTTCAGCCTCTCCGGTAGCTGGGATTATAGGCGTGAGCCACCATGCCTGGCTAATTTTTGGTATTTTTAGTAGAGACGAGGTTTTGTCATGTTGCCAAGACTGATTTCAAACTCCTGAGCTCAGGGAATCTGCCTGCCTTGGCCTCACAAAGTGCTAGGATTATAGGCGCGAGCCACCATGCCTGGCCTAGAGATGGGAATTTCTTTCTTTTCTTTTCTTTCTTTTTTTTTTTTTTTTTTTTGAGACAGAGTTTAGCCCTTATTGCCCAGGCTGGAGTGCAATGGTACAATCTCAGCTCACTGCAACTTCTGCCTCCCGGGTTCAAGCGATTCTCCGACCTTAGCCTCTGAGTAACTCAGGATTACAGGTGCACACCACCACCTCCCACTGATTTTTTTGTATTTTTAGTAGAGATGGAGTTTCGCCATGTTGGCCAGGCTGGTCTCGAACTCCTGACCTCAAGTGATCTGTTAGCCTCAGCCTCCCAAAGTCCTGGGGTTATAGGTGTGAGCCACCAAACCCAGCCCAAAACTGGTGGAGGTGCGGGAGAGTGAACTGGGGACCTCGTACATGCCGGGGATTTCTAATGCAAAACGAGAGCAGGCTGTCATCTGTATGGAAGCTATACACACGCAGGATGAGAAAGAACATCTCCTCTATCAACCACACACTCAGATGTCTCTACTAGACTCAATTCCTTAAGAATGTTTCTAAGAAGTTCAATGCATGTTAGACGGGCTAAGGCATTACATTTCCTAAGGATGACACATCAAGTAGAAGATATTAGCACAAATGATTTTATCTGATAATAAACACGTTCGCTTGGCAGAAACATAGGGTGGAGGTTGGAGGACTTTAAAATACAATGGTTCTCAACAGTGGACTTAAGACCTAAATTTTGTTCATGGAATGAATGAGAAAGGAGATAGAAAGAAATGTTGGGTTCACAGGCAGGTAGGAACCATGTGAAATTCTGTTTGCTAACTGTAGGAGAGAGATACAAAGTATGAAATGCTTGCTTCATGTAATTTTGCCTAGGTCCACTATGGGGAGGAAAAGTGCTAAACATTAAAGTATCTTGTGTTCTTCAGTCTCCTGCAATGTTGAATGGCTCTGGCCTTGAAACAATTAGAGAAAAGACCTAAGTATCAACATTATTTATGAGGTGACTGCACCTTTTTTTAGAACTCTGGTCTTGATGAGGAGTCAGTATATCTACATCGGTCATCATGTTCCTATTGCAGTTCCTCAGGTTTGCAATTTTTAAGTGCACCTGAGGAGGAGCGGACACCTGGGGATGACAATCTCTACTAACCAAACTCAGAAGAGATTAGTATCAAACCAGTAGCAAGGCCGGGTGTGGTGGCTCACGCCTGTAATCCTAGCACTTTAGGAGGCCGAGGCAGGTGGATCACGGAGTCAAGAGTTTGAGACCATCCTGGCCAACATAGTGAAACCCCATCTCTACAAAAATACAAAAATTAGTTGGACGTGGTGGCACGCATCTGTAGTCCCAGCTACTCAGGAGGCTGAGGCAGAAGAATTTTTTGAACTCAGGAGGCGGAGATTGCAGTGAGTCGAGATTGTGCCATTGCACTCCAGTCTGGCGACAGAGTGAGACTCTGTCTCAAAAAAGAAAAAAGAAAAAAGAAAACCAGTAGCTCCTCCTCAATGGTCAATTTACACATGGGGAAAAATACTAATTATTTTTCTTGTTTGATAAATGTTCTTTAAAATATAGTGTAAGAGAGGAAAACATTTGCCTTCTACCCTTTTAGGATCTTAGCTGGGGCCCCTAAAAGAAAAGTCAGATTAACAAGAGAAAAACAAACAGAAATGTGGTAACATGTGTATCTCATGTATACATGGGAGAAGCTCAGACAGTAACTCAAAGAGGTAGCTAGAATTTGGGCTTAAATGCCTTCTTCAGCTAAAGCAAAGGAAAATGCATGTGGGGAACAAGTCATAGGGAGATGACCAGGAAAAGTATAGTAAATGAGGGAAAGTTTGGTCACGCAGATTTAAGTAAGTATCTTCTCCACTGAGAAGGGTCTTTTGTGATTTAGAGTCACCTTTCTCTATCTGGCACGAGAAGGAGACATCCATAAGAATGGAGGTTTCCCTTATGAATGCGCATTACCCTTACAAAAGGCCAATGCATACTCTATTTTCAGAGCTTGTCTTGTGTATACTGTTTTTCAAAATAAGCACTTCAAAATAATCTTTACGTTACAGAGCATACCTTGTGGTGGCATATTCTGATCTCCTATAGTAGATTCTCACAAATTTCTCATGTAAGTAGCTCTTTAAAAGTTGCTTTTACTAAAGGGTAAGCAGATGGTAATTCAAAACAGTATAGGAGGAAAGTGCATTTAAGGGCAATTAGTATATTAGGGTTGTATATCAGTGGAACGTGAAACTGATACAGAAATGAATGAATATGCAGCTCTCCAAATCAGGGATAAATATCAGAGCTTTATAAGCTCTAGCTTTCCTGATTTCCATCCCTTATTTGGATAGTAGCATATTAATTTCCTTAGGGACCTATCTTCCTCTTTTGTGGACCTTATTGGTAAGGCTGTCCACTAAGGTTTGCAGTCCCCTCTGCTAAGTCAAGCAATTGCCATGAGATCTGAGCTAGGCTAACTGAACTTTCTTTTGTAGGAAATACATATATGGCACCCTAAAATATGCCTCGATACAAAGTCCTGTCAATTAGTGTTTGTGTAGCTCTGCATCCTCACCAGCTTTGGTGATGTCAGTTCGTACTGCATTTCAGGCATTGAAATAGATGTGTAGCATTATCACATCTATTGTGTTAATTTGTAATTCTCTAATGATAATGATACAATGAAAGGATTAACAGCTCATCAAAGTAGGAAGAATTATAATTACACATTAATCATAGCATGGTGGTCCACTTGGAGCAGCTTCCCTGCAGCTGCTAACTAACCAAGAGTCACGTAGCATGCTGACCACATGCTCCCCCATTGTTTCTATAGGTAGAAACTCACAAACAAGAATCGTGGGTCTTTTTTGCTCAAGAATTGCTTCAGGCATTTCAGATTCTGAACTCTAGTGGAGAGGCTGACACCAACCAGTCTAAAGACCCCACCATGCAACAGGCTCAGAAGAATGCACCTTTGGCATCTCCCTGTCCCAAGACTGCACTGCTCACTTCTCAATGAATCAAAAATCCCTATGTTTCAGCTGCTCTCCAGATCCCTCACAAACCCTACCTTACACCTCTTGGGGAGGTGGATTTGACTTTTCCTCCCATCTCCTTGTCTGACTGTCGTAAAAATATGACACTATTTCTCTGCTGCTATCACCATTATCTCAGTATGTTGACTTACTGGGCATGAGGCAATGAATCTATTATGGTTAAAGTTTAGTGGAGAGCTAGCCTGGAGGCTCCTCATGGGCATTTGTCCATGATTCGGTACTCTCTTGCTGCTGTGGCAAAACTGGAGATTCACCGAAGTATCTGGAGTCTTTCTTGCCAGCATGGCACTGCCAACCTTCAGCTCAGGCTCACCTGCAAGGGAGAAACGGTTGCCAGAATGGGAAAACATCTCTGGTGAGTGTTCCAACATCCTCTTTTCCTTCTCCTGATCTGCTGGCCTTCTTAGAGGTCCTGTCACCTCTTTGGAGGCCCTGTTGTCCCTCCTTCATAAAGGGCCCTGCTCAAGGACATTTTTACCAATTGGAAGGAGCACAAGGGCACTGTACAGTGGAACTATTCCTGGGCTGTATGGGTTTCAGTTCTGAAATCTGTTTGTTTTGTTTTGTTTTGTTTGTTTTGTAAACAGAGTCTCGCTCTGTCATTGAGGCTGGAATGCAGTGGTACAATCTTGGCTCACTGCTGTTGGCTCTCCCTCCTTCACCTGGTGAAGGAGCTAGGGCCAGGCCACCAGCACTTGACCAAGAGACCAGGAATGACGAGATGCAGGAATGGCTTCCTCTTCTCACACCTGTCAGAGGACCTAATTTGGCCAGGGAACCACTTTAGCTCCAGCAGGACAATTTTCCCTTCAACAATTACCTATAGGAAGAATTGACGCTGACATAGGGCAACCCATGGGGCTCATTCGAGCACAATCTCCATTCTCTATTTCTGATTTATTAAATTTGAAAAATAGTATTGCCACCTATCGAGATGATCCAAAGCCAATGGAAAATTTATTCTCTTCCATAACGTTTTCTTCTATATCTTATATCCCATAATCCTACTTGGGCCAGTGTTCAAACCTGGACTCTGAAAGGGCGTACCAAAGCAGAGGAGCCTTAAGAAAGTTCAAGAAGTAAGGCATAAGCCTAATGAAAGCCCTTCAAGTTTTCTGGGCTGCATTTTGAAGTGTTCAAGGAATACACTGATATTCGTCCAAAGGCCTTAGAATATTTAAAGATGATAAACATGATATTTATTAGCCAGAGTGTTCTTGACATCCAGTGAAATTTGCAATAAGTTGAAGGGGCACTGGACATATCTTTGTCTCAAATGGTAGAAACAAAGGTGTTCACTGGCAGAGACCTGGTCAGAAACAGAGAGAACTATAAAACATTTAGCAGCAAGCCACCTTGCTAGCAACTGCTCAAGGAACCTTTGGACCATGACACAGACCCACCACAGGAGCCCCATTTAAGTTAGGACCCCCTGGGACCCAGGCTCCCTGTAAGTAGGAACACTCTACTTATTGAATTCCATGTGCCAACTGCAGACAAGAAGGCCGTTGGAAAAAAGATTGACCAAACCACAAAGGGGCCAATAATGAAAAAATCAACTTCCAATTCACCAAATGCCTGAAATACCTGAGGGATCTGGGGCTGAGAACTTCTGTAATAAGGATCAAAAATGATGGGGTCCGAGGGCAGGCTCTGACCCAGCTAGTATCCTCCATATTTCCCATGAGGAGCCCTGGGTCATTATGATGCTGAGAAATCAACGTTTAGCCTTTCTAGTAGATACTAGTGCCACCTACTCAGTATTAAACACACACCTGTTCAAATTGTCTTCTGAAACTATGAAAGTGATGGCAGTTTTAGAGAAGACCCTAAAAGAACCATTCCTGCAACCCCGAGATTTCCAACTGTGACAGACCTGCCTAAAGCATTGCTTCTTATGTATGCCTGAATACCCTATCCATTTCTTGGGACATCATCTCTTGACTGAACTGAATGCAAACGTTACCTTTTCTCCAGGATAGGTGAATATTACAGTGTCCACAGATCAAGCCTATACCTTGCAAGCTGCGTTGTTGCAGCAACAGGCTCAGAATCTCTCTCTCATCCCTGAAGAATTCCTAGAAGAGGTGGGTACTGATGCCTGGGCAGATGGGAAACCAGAGAGTACTAAGTCTGCAGTCCCAGTACCAAAGTATGTGAAGGAACCACACTGCTGAGTCTTAAACAATACCACCTGAGAGAAGAGGTATGAGGAGGTGTTCAGTCTTTGTTGTCTGATTTCCTCCAGTCTTTGTACTCAATAGACCTTGCTGGTCCTCACGTAAGAAATCTTATCTGGACTTCTCTCAACTGACTAAAGCAGAGCATTTTGAAAATACAGCCACTATTATCTCTCTCCAAGGGAATCCTCATGTAACCATGATAGGTGTGTGGCCTGATGCCTATATTCATCTTCTCATCTGTGTGTCAAGGAGTATGGGGCTAGGGTTTTGGGGTTTTTTTTTTTAGTTTTGTTTTGTTTGTTTTGTTTTGTTTTTGAGAGACAGGGTCTCTCTCAGTCACCCAGGCTGGTGCTATCATAGCTCACTCCAACCTTAAACTTCTAAGCTCAAGCAATCTTCCTGCCTCCGTTTCCCAAGTAGCTGAGGTTACAGGCACGTGCTACCACTACTGGCCTTAAAATTTTTTTTTTTGGTAAAGTCAGGTTATCACTATGTTGCCCAGGCTGGTTTTCAACTCCTGGCCTCAAGTGATCCTCCCACCTCAGCCTCCGAAGTAGCCGGGGCTACAGGCATGTGCCACCACACCCAACTAATTGCTTTAATTTTCTGTAGAGATAAGATTTCTCCCTATGTTGCCCAGGCTGATCTCAAACTCCTGAGCTTAAGTGGTCCTCCCACTTTGACCTTCTTTTTTTTTTTTTTTTTTTTTTTGAGACGGAGTCTCGCTCTGTCACCCAGGCTGGAGTGCGGTGGCCAGATCTCAGCTCACTGCAAGCTCCGCCTCCCGGGTTCACACCATTCTCCTGCCTCAGCCTCCCGAGTAGCTGGGACTATAGGCGCCTGCCACCTCGCCCGGCTAGTTTTTTGTATTTTTTAATAGAGACGGGGTCACTTTGACCTTCTAAAGCGTTGGGATTACAGGTGTGAGCCACTATGCCCAGCCCCTACATTTCAATAGGGGTGAGTGAAAATAGAGATGTAATTTTCTGCACTGCACTACTGCATTGATGCTATGAATTCCGTCCATGGAACACTTGGAAGCCCGTGGATCACAGATTAAGACACCTACAGACATTGTCATCCCCTGAATAAGGAACCTAAGTCACTTTTATGGTTTTGTGAAACAGTAGTTCACAAACATTTAAGAATTGAATAGTGGCTAACAAAAGAAATATTGGCTTGGTGTGGTGGCTCATGCCTTTAATCCAAGCACTTTGAGAGGCCGAGGTGGGTGGATCACCTGAGGTCAGGAGTTTGAGACCAGTCTGGCCAACATGGTGAAATCTCGTCTCTACTAAAAATACAAAAATTACCCAGATGTGTTGGTGGGTGCCTGTAATCCCAGCTACTCAGGAGGCTGAGGCAAGAGAATTGCTCGAACCCAGGAGGCAGAGGTTCCAATGAGCTGGGATCATGCCTGGGCGACAAGAGTGAAACTCTGTTCCAACTAATAATAATAATAATAATAATAATAATAATAACAATAATAATAGGACATATCAAGGAATTAACAGAAAATACTTAAAATCAAAGACAATATTTAAAGGGTGAACATAATTTTCAAGTGATTTAAAATTTATATTTAAAGGGGAATACCTCCTTAAGAACTGAAATCAAAAGTCACTGCCCAAGGAGCTTCTGTTACAGAAGCTGGCAGACAACTCTAGGAAGTAGACCCATTAAGTGGTTTCCAGAAATACTGGTTGGGTTACCTTCCTGGGCTGCATTGGTAGTGGCTAATTTCTGTAAATATAACAATATACTTTTCTCCAGTTTAGTTTAGATTGCTTCCTAATTGGTTTTATATCCAAAAAGCTTTAGGACTTTGGGCTTAGTTCATAGGAGAGTTCATGGATGTATGCTTGGAGTCCATATTTTTTTTCCATATTAAAAGTGGAATATCAATTGTTTGAGAAATATTGGCTCATACATTGGCTCAGGTGGCTTCTCTCTCCCACCTCTCTCTACATTCATTGAGTCACTACTTGAATTTAAGTCTTCAATAGATAATGCACACTTGTTGGAAAGAGCTCTGGATGTGTGGGCACACGACAAACAACTGACTTTCCCTCAGAATCACCTCCCAAGTCATCCAGATACAGATGCCCAGAATTGTTCCCTTTTTGCTCTCCCCTGTCCCCCAAAGACCTAGAGAGTAAGAGGATGCACAGAACCTGCTCTGAGACTATCTCCCGTCCACCCAGTCTATCAGCACATGATTTCCTAGAGAAGTAAGAGGATGCACAGAACCTGCTCTGAGACTATCTCCCGTCCATCCAGTCTGTCAGCACATGATTTCCTGTTGCTCAAAGATTGCTTGACAGGAGCGGGGGCTTGAAGATAAGTTCTGGATATAAACTGAACCTTCTGTGATTCCAACAATAAGGTGGCCCAGTGAGAAAATCAACTAAGGTGGTTTGGCTAGGAGCAGACTTCAGAGGTGTTGATAGAAAAGATTTGCAAGAATCTTACTTTATTCATAAATCTTAATTTTGACTAGCGTTGATGAACCAGTATTGATCACATTTGCCAATTTGCAGGGAGTTGGAATGAAAAATATGGTGGAAAAATCAGGCTGTGATGTTAAAGGTAACCCATTGAACACTTGCACAAACTCAGTTGAAGAGTTCGTGGTCTTGTCAGTTTGAGCTGAGTTCAGGACTGAATCTTGAGGTCCTGAAAAGCAACTTAACCAGCACCTTGTTACCTGTACTTCACAGTCAGATGTTATGTATAGTAGCATTGTGGAAACTATGGCTAGGTTATGTGACATTTTAATAGCAAGCAGTACAGTGTCACCAAACAGCTAAAGGTTATAATTAAAGAACTGAGTAAAGAAATTTCGGATACTGGCTACCTAATCATTCATAGCTATTTCGCCACTGTTTTTACTAGATATTCTTTCACCTCTCAAGGAAGGTCTTACAATTGACAACATTAAAAGTGATTTTCTGGCCTGACCAAGTGGCTCATGCCTGTAATCCCAGCATTTTCGGAGGCTAACGTGTTGAGGATTAGCTGGACTCAGGAGTTCAAGACCAACCTCGGCAACATGATGAAATCCTGTCTCTACAAAAATTAATACAAAAAACTAGCCAGGCATGGTGTTGCACGCCTATAGTCCCAGCTACTCGAGAGGCTGAGGTGGGAGGATTGCTTGAGCCTGGCAGGTTGAGACTGCAAGGAGTAGTGTTTGTGCGACTGCACTCCAGCCTGGGTGACAGAGCAAGACTCTGTCTAAAAAAAAAAAAAAAAAAAGAAAGAAAGGAGGAAAGGCTGGGCACGGTGACTCACACCTGTAATCCCAGCACTTTGGGAGGCCGAGTGGGTGCATCACAAGGTCAGGAGATCGAGACCATCCTGGCTAACACGGTGAAACCCCATCTCTACTAAAAATACAAAAAATTAGCTGGGCGTGGTGGCGGGTGCCTGTAGTCTCAGCTACTTAGGAGTCTGAGGCAGGATAATGGTGTGAACCCGGGAGGCAGAGGTTGCAGTAGCCGAGATCATGCCACTGTACTCCAGCCTGGGCGACAGAGCAACACTCTGTCTCAAAAAAAAAAAAAAAAAAAAAAGTGGCTTTCCTCAGTGAAGTTCCCGTGTAACATGGCATAAGTCATAACCCTCCAGGGACTTCCCCAGAAGTTTCTTAGAATTGAGAGCAGATGCTAAGTCTCTGGTTGTCTCCTGATAGCACCAGATAACCCCTTTCTGGGGTCACCTAGGTCTTACAATTATTTTGTGCCCAGGGCTCAGCCTTTGATGTTTGTAGCCTTTGCTCGAGGCTACTGTTTGAGTGAACCCAAGTGTTCCAGATGAAACGATACAAGAACAAGTTCACATAATAAGGCTGTTCCCCATCGCCCCCTCCACTACCAATCAGCTGGAGCGCTGCAGCTCCCCCTGCTCTTCCTTTCTCCACTGCTGCAGATTTCCAGGGCTCTGAGAAAAGGAGGAGGACGCAGACTCTGCTCTTCAGATCCACACGCTGATACCCACTACAACCAGTGACCTGAACTCGGAGTCTGAGTAGGGTAAGAAGGGCTCTGCTGAGGATGCTCGGGGTACAGCCAGGAGCACTAGAAGGGGGCTGACTGAGCTTTCAGATAGCAAAAAATGGAGAAGGATCCAAATCATGGAAAACAAAGGCCTGAATTCTGGTCAGCCCCAGTCCCACTGATACAGGCTTTCCCTGCTCCTCCCTTCCTTCACCGCCAGTCCTCCTAACCACAATGCATTAAAGCTGCTTGCATCCTACTCTTCTATCCTGTGTAGGCCTTTATCACTAGGACAGGGTTCCGTGGATGCGGAACCCTGTGTCTGATGTGGGCATGTGACATGGTTAGAAGTGCTCTCACATGCTTGCTTCTCATTAGACTCTCGCAGGTCTGTAGGGAGCTGTTATTAGGCCTATCTGAGGACACCGATACTCAGAGCTGTGAATCAGGCTAGAGGTTCAGTAGGGCCAGGAATACTCCTCATGGGAAATGAGGGCAGAGAGCTGGTAAAGAGATAACTTTTTCAAATGACCATACATCCTATGCTGTGACCACAGTAGCTCTGCGGGGGACTGTTTTAGTCTTGGTGCCTGATTGATTACAGCAACAGTTCTAAACTGATGTCCTTTTATGATGGCATTGCCAATAAGCTCTAACAAATGAAGATCATTTGTAATAGCAATAATTAGGGAAATGGCCTCTGAGAAGGGATGTGGATAGTGAATAATGATCACATGTTTCACCCAGGCTTTGGGGAAAGTGTTATAAGGAAGCCAAGGTTGGAAAAACATCATTTTTCAGAGAAGTGCAACCTGGGCTTTGGTTTCCAGAACCAATGCCTTCTGCCTAGGAACCACCTCCCAAGTAGTTACTCATCTTCTACATTCCCTTAAAATGCAACAATCTTTTCCACTTTGCAGACAAAAAGCTTAAAATGTCATTTTTCTATTGGACACATGATCTCCTGATAGTTTATTTGGTAAAAGAGAGCTAGATAGTGATTGGCTCCTCAAATTGGATAGAAGACAGGGTAGACAGGAGATATTTGAAATTCTCAAAAGGTACATGATCTATATTTTTCAAATTTGTGTTTGGCTCTCACACGCTAAAGCATATTTTTAGTTCTTAGAAAGCTGTATTCTTTTTTTTTTTTTTGAGATGGAATTTTGCTCTGTTGCCCAGGCTGGAGTGCAGAGGCGCAATCTCACCTCACTGCAACCTCTGTCTCCCGGGTTCAAGCGATTCTCCTGCCTCAGCCTCTCGAGTAGCTGGGACTACAGCCACTACGCCCAGTTACTTTTTGTATTTTTAGTAGAGATGGAGTTTCACCATGTTGGCCAGGGTGTTTCTCGAACTCCTGACCTCAGGTGATCCACCCGCCTCGGCCTCCCAAACTGCAGGGATTACAGGTGTGAGCCACTGCTCCCGGTCCAGAAACTGTATTCTTTAATGAGAATCATCATCTTCTAATAGGGAAACAAATAGCAATATAATATGTGCCCAAGTGCCTGCTTGGCAGGGAAAGGAATTTTAAGGTGGAGCTCAGTTCTCTGAGTATTGTCAGGATAATGTTTTTCTTTCTCTTCCCTGTAGACACGCAGGTGGCCCTGGTGACTGAGATGACATCCTCTCTAAAGATCTGGGGCATGCTCTTGGCCCTGCTTTACATCCTTTGCAGGCTGTGTGTATACAGTAAAGACGTTTACTGGAGAGAATTCATAAAACTTCATTACTTAAGTCCAAGTAGAGAATTCAAAGGGTACAAATGTGATGTCCTCATGAGAGAAAAAGAAGCTCTGAAAGGCAAAAGGTCTCATATATTCATCTATAGCTTATGGTTCAAAATTCAGCGTACATGCATCGATGAGAAGGGGAGCAACCGATATAGAAATGCATATGTATGGGCCCCAGGTGCCCTTAAAGTACTCGAGTGTCACTGGGAGAAGTACAACAGGAGGTACATAGAGAGCAGAAGCTTCAGCTACATTGAATTCCACTGTGGCATAGATGGATATGTTGATAACATAGAAGACCTGAAGATTATAGAACCTATCAACAACTAGAAAGTCTATGCACATCCTCAGATATTGGTAGAGTATTCAGTGCTTCCAAAGTGGTGGGCCCTGCCTCCATCAATAGCCCCAGCCACTCCCCACTTACATTTATGTGTCAGTGTTTTCCAAGTACTTAGAGTTTATGTACCTCGCGATTTCTTGATACCAAATCTTGGTGTGGTGTCTGTATCTGTAATACAATTTTGTCCTAATTTGCCTAATTTACACCCACATTTTTTCCAAGATTCAGCTCCTATGGCATCTATCCTTGACTAACCTAAGATGTTTCCTGATATTGACTCTCTTTATACCTACCCAAGCTGAACAACCTTCTTTTTCTTAAATAAAATATATTATTCTAATATATGCGACACTTATATATATTATGTGTGCAGAGTATGTATTGTGTGATTGGTGTGGGTATGGGTGATCTAGGCTATTTTTGCCTATGGCTGTGCAAGGGGTTTAGGGTGCACTTTATGTATCTGGGTCTAATGTATGTGATATATTTATGTATCTCATGTGGATATAAATGATTGTGTGCTAAACTGGAGACAAGTAGTGATGTAAGCACTCATCATGGTATCAATTTGAAATAATCAAAAAGGTCAAAATCCAGTTTTAAGAGCGGGCTGGGCACTGTGACTCATGCCTCTAATTTCAGCACTTTGGGAGGTCAAGACAGGTGGATCACCCGAGGTCAGGAGATCGAGACCAGCCTGGCCAACATGGTAAGGCCCTGTCTCTACTAAAAGTACAAAAATTTGCCACGCTTGGTGGCGCATGCCTGTAGTTCTAGCTATGGGAGACTGAGGCAGGAGATTCTCTTGAACCTGGGAGGCAGAGGTTGCAGTGAGCCGAGACTGCGCTACTGCACTCTAGCCTGGGCAACAGAGCAAGACTCCGTCTCAAAAAAAATAAAAAAGAATTTACTAAAGTGAAAGGCTGGGAATGGACATTCTGTGGCACACAGACTCCAGAGAAATAGGGTCAGTACTCCAAAGTTAAAAGTTAAGTTCTTTTTTATGTAGGAAAAAGAGAAAGAAGTGAGAGAGAATTGCATTTTCTATACCAGACTGGTTCAAGAGTTACAACAAATTAATTGGTTACACTTCTGTGCCCCCACCACATGACTTGTTCTATTTATAGTTGTTTTTCAATCCTTTCCAACTCAAAAGAGTGTATTTAACATTCCATCTTAAGACAATGTGAAACTGGGAGACTGAAGTCGTCGGATCGCTTGAGCTCAGGGATTTGAGACCAGCCTGGACAACATGGTGAAACTCCGTCTCTACAAAAGAAAAGCAAAAATTAGCCAGACATGGTGGCATGTCCCTCTAGTCCCAGCTACTGAGAAGGCCGAGGTGGGAGGACGGCTTGAGCCCAGAAGACAGAGCTGCAGTGAGCCGAGATTGTGCTACTGCACTCCAGCCTGGGTGACAAAGCCATACCCTGTCGCGAAAACAAACAAAAACAAAACAACAACAACAAAACAAAAAGACAATGTGAAAGCGATGAAGTCTTTGCATGAGAAAGGGAAGAGGGAAGTTAATCCATAATGAACATCAGCAGTTGAGAGGGGATGAGTCTTCCCTGGGCCCCTTCAGCCATTTAAAACATTTCACAAATGCAGGTAAGAACGAGGCTTAATCTCTAAAGAAACCAAGATACACTTGCCTTAGTTACAGCTGCCTGGCACATGACTCAAGCACCATAATTACATTCTTTTAAGGTTCCCAATAATTTAGAGTTCCAACAACTTAGATTTGAAATTGTAGATTTTAATGATGTGACACGCTTAGTTCCACTCAGATTTCTGGGTATAGGCAGAGCTGACTGGGTATAAAACACATGGCATGGTTTCTGGCTTATAATAGGTACTCAGTGAAAATTGTTTCCTTTCCCATCTCACCCACTGGTTTTGTACTTTAATTTCGATTTTGATAAACAATCATTGTAAGTACCCATCAATCATCTGCTGTCCCTGACCCTAGGGGTGGGAATTTCTCATACAAAAATAGAGTAGACTGTCATCTATATAAAAGCTGTACACACCCAGGATGAAAAAGAACACCTCCTGCATCAACCACACACTTACAGATGTCTCTGTTAGACTTAATTCCTTAAGAATGTTTCTAAGAAAGTCAGTGCATGTTAAATGGGCTAAGGCATTACATTTCCTAAGGATGACACATCAAGTAGAAGACATTAGCACAAATGATTTTATCTGATAATAAACATGTTTGCTTCGCAGAGACATAGGGCTCTGGCCTTGAAACAATCAGGGAAAAGACTGAAGTATCAACATTATTCATGAGGTGACTGCACACTTTCCTGTAACTCTGGTCTCAATGAGTAGTCAGTGTATCTAGATTGGTCATCATGTTCCAAAGGCAGTTCCTCAACTTTGCAACTTTTGAGTGCACCTGGGGAGGAGCAGACACCTGGGGATGACAATCTCTACCAACCAAACTCAGAAGAGGCTAGTATTAAACCAGTAGCTCTTCATCAATGATCAATTTACATATGGGGGGAAAAATGCCATTTTTTCCTATTTGATAAATGCTCTTCAAAATATAGTGTAGGAGAGGAAAAAAATTTTACTTCTACCCTTTTAGGATCTTAGCAGGGGCCCCATAAGAAAAGTCAGATTAACAAGAGAAAAACAAATAGAAATGTGGTAACATGCATATCTCATATACACATAGGAGAAACTCAGAGAGTAACTCAAAGGGATGGCTAGAACTTGGGCTTCAATGCAGCATCTTGGTGGCCTAGCTCAGGGTGGCCATTTGTTCCCTCTTCCTCACCAGTGGCCATTCACTACATTGCTGGCTAGAGGTCATCCCTCCCCCGATGGAGTGGATCAAAGGCACTCAGACATTGAGTGGAACAACTGGTGTTTGCATCTTTTTTGTATGTTAATTGTAGTTTTATCTTGGTTGATGTGAAAAATGCTGATTTTGTCCTCTCAGGCAGGCTGTTAGGCTGCATTTCACAAAATTGGGCATCCATTGCCTAAGAATCCATTAAAAGAAAAAAATACTTTTGTAATACAACCTGGCCCCTTCATCAAAGGGATAAAGATTTCTTTTACATGCTTTAAACCCAGCTGCCCCAGCAGCTTCTGCCACCATGGCTGCTGCACCACCTTCTCCACTGCTGCTTGGCTGCCTCACCATCACCACATGACGCTCCAAATTTGGAGGAAGGGGCTACTGCCCCACCTCAATATGATGAGGGAGTTGGAATGGTCTGTCCCTCCAAGACCCAACAGGGCATTCTATTTGGACAGGGCAATACTGTGCCTGGAGCAGGGCAATTCCCACTTAGTCAGATGCCTGTGGGTGGTTCACACATAGAAGCGCAATCTGTCGGACATTACTGGACTTACAGCCTATTTTCAACATCCAACTTGCTAAATTGGAAAAGCTCCAAACCACCTTATGGAGAAGACCCCCAGAAAATGACTAATCCCTTTGAATCCATCTTTGCTAGCCACCAGCCTCCCTGGGCAGATGTTTGGTCTTTTTTATTATGCTTCTGACCACAGATGAAAGAAGGCTAGCAATAGAGAAGGCAAATGAAGAGGCCCATCACCTCCATGAGACAAACAATATCCCCGATCCTGCAGGAGCAATTCCAGGTACAAACCCTAATTGGGACCCCAGCTGAGATGGGGACATGACCCATCTGGAACACTACCAAACATGCATTCAGGGCAGAATCAGGAGGGGGCGTCAGAATCAAGAGGGGGCGCCAAAACAAAAGAGCTTAAATAAAGTTCAGCCAGTCATTCAAAAGGCAGATAAGGACCCCTCTGAACTCTTAGAATGCATTTACCAACCTTTCTGCCGATATACTGATACAAAACCAGAAGACCCTGAGAATTCGAAGTTGGTACATATGACTTTCATTCAGCAGAGTGCCCCTGACTTTCATTCAGCAGAGAAGAAAAGAGGCTGCACTGGAATTACCCCTTCTCAGCTAGTTGACATTGCTTTCACAGTGTACAATGGCAAAGAAATAAAAGTCAGGCACTGTATATGTGGAACAAGCAGAGAAAGCTCCATGCCAGAAAAGTCAGGGTAAGCCTTTGGGCCACAACCAGCGCACCTATCATAAGGAAGAGGGCCACTGGAAGGTTAACTGCCCCAAAATGAAGAGAGCCAAGGACCACAAAAAGGGGGAAAGTACGAAGGAAAAGACCCACCAGCAGATGGTGGAACCAGGACTACAGCTCTGATAGAGAATGAGGAATTTCCTCACAGAAACCGTGGGTACAGTTGACAGTGGGGAACAAACTAATTAATTTATTGTCAAAAAGGGAGTGACCTACTCAGTTCCTAACACCCTAGAGGCAAAGAGCACCGAAATGACTGTGCCTGTGGCAGGGGTTGCACAAGGAGTGCAACAAAAGGCTTTCTTACAACCTTCAGAATGCAAACTGGAAAACTTGGAACTAAGGCACAGCATTCTCTATATGCCAGAATGGCTGATTCTCCTGCTAGGACAAGACATACTATGCAAATTAAGTGCTCAAGTAACTTTTTCCCTAGAAAAACAGCAACTACACCTGCAGGTCCCACCAGAACAGGCACTGTGACTATAGATGATACCCACTCACCCTGAGATGAAAAAGGAAAAGCTTTCCCCAGAAGTCTGCAAAAGAGTGAATAATTGCATTTGGGCAGATGGGGGTCTCAGGAAAAGCAAGAAACATGCAGCCAGGGCACATGGAGATAAAAGAGGGGGCTGGAGTGCCCTGGAAAAAACATTACCCATTAAAAAAGGAAGCCTCAGAAGAGATAAAATCTATCTTACAAAAATTTCTGAAAAATGGACTGGCCTGTCCTTATAGGTTCCTATATAACACTCCCATCCTGCCTGTAGGAAAGCCACATTCCAATGAATATCGATTTAAAACCTGAGAGCTATTAATGAAATAGTCCAGGATATTCATCCAACGGTACCTAACCCATATATTTTACTGCTATACCTGGAAACTACAGATGGTTTTCAGCGTTGGATCTAAAGGATGCATTTTTCTGCATCCCAACAATTGTTTACTTTTGAATCGCATGACCTAAAGACCAAAGTGACCTTCCTTGATGGCCATAGCAGTTTATGCCTATAATCCCAGCACTTCGGGAGGCTGAAGCACTAGGATTGCTTGAGCCCAGGAGTTCAAGACCTTACTGGACAACACAGTGAGACCCTATCTCTACAAATAATTAAAAAATTAGCCTTGGGCCAGGAGCGGTGGCTCATGCCTGTAATCCCAGCACTTTGGGAGGCCAAGGCAGGAAAATCACCTGAGGTTGGGAGTTCGAGACCAGCCTGACCAATATGGAGAAACCCCGTCTCTACTAAAAATTAGCTGGGTGTGGTGGCACATGTTTGTAATCCCAGCTACTTGGGAGGCTCAGGCAGGAGAATCACTTGAACCTGGGAGGCAGAGGTTGCAGTGAGCCGAGATTGTGCCATTACACTCCAGCCTGGGCAACAAGAGTGAAACTCTGTCTCAAAACAACAACAAAAAATTAGCCTGGCATGGTGGAACATGCCTGTAGTCCCAACTACTTGGGAGATGGGATGGGAGGATCATGTGAGCCCAGGAGTTTGAAGCTGCAGTGACCCATGATCACACCACTGTACTCCAGCCTGGGTGACAGAGCAAGACCCTATCTCAAAAAACAACAAGAATGACCAGGCATGGTGCCTCACACCTGTAATCCCAGCACTTTGGGAGGCCAAGGCAGGTAGATCACTCGAAGTCAGGAGTTCAAGACCAGCCTGGCCAACATGGTGAAACCCGTCTCTACTAAAAATACAAAAATAAGCCGGGAGTGGTGGTGTGTGCCTGTAATCCCAGCTACTTGGGAGGCTGAGACAAGAAAATCGCTTGAATCCATGAGGCAGAGGTTGCGGTGAGCCGAGATTGCACCACTGCACTCCAGCCTGGGACAGAGTGAGACTCCATCTTAAAACAAAACTTGATGGAGTCCTGCTATACGATGTAGATGACTCACTTATAGATAGCTTCAAGCAGGAAAAATGTTTGTCTAACACCATCCTAGTTCTAAACCACCTGGCCCAGGGTGGATACAAAGTGTCTGTTTACAAATCTGTAAACAAAAAGTAAACTTATCTCAGATTCAGGTTAAAGAAAGGCAAGAGGAGTCACTAAAACTCCTGAAAATAGTAGACAACTGCAAGGATTCTTAGGCATGGCTGACTTCTGTTGGATTTGGAGTCCTAGTTTTGGACTGATGACTAAGCCCCTTCATGAAACTCTAAAGGGATTAGACTCTGAGCCCCCGCCTTGGACGGCCAAGTGCCAACACAGATTTAATATCACCAAGGAAAAATTAGTATCAGCCCCAGTGTTGGCACTGCCAGATTCCCAAAGGCCGTTCAAACTCTACATTTATAAGAAACAAGGCATAGGTCAGTCTAGGTGTGCTAATCCAGATGCCAGGAGACACCGCACAGCCAATAGTCTATTTTTCTAAACAATTGAATCCAACGATTAAAGGTTGGATCCCTGCCTTCAAGCATTGGCAGTCACCTGTGAAGTCCTACAGAAAGCAGAAAAGTTTACCCTGGGGCAGCAGGTCACTGTCTTTGTGCCCCATCAGGTGTTGACTTTGCTAGAACAAAAGGGAGATTATCGGCTCACTGTGGGGTGAATGGGCAACTACCAAGCCATCCTCTTGGATGACCCAAGTATCACCTTGCAAACCTCCATGGCTCTAAACTCTTCCTCACTGCTCCCAGCTACTGAACCTGATTCCAGGTTAGAGTATGACATTTTAGAAATTGTTCATGCAGTCTATTCTAGCAGGCAGGACCTGTCAGTTCAGCCATTGGATGCTCCAGATTGAGAACTGTAACTAGGGGAGCAGTTTCATGGTTTCATGGAAGATGGACAACACAGAGCAGGGTACATCATGGTGACCACCAACAGGGTAATAGAAGCCCACGCCCTTCCTGCGGGTACCTCCACACAAAGGGCTGAGTTAATTGCTCTTACCAGAGCTTTAAACTGTCCCAGGGGAAGCAAGAAAACATTTACACTGATTCCAGCTACACCTTCATGAAAGGACACGCTCATGGAGCCATCTGAGAAGAAAGAGGCCTCTTGACATCAGGAGACAAGGACGTTAAGCACCCAGTGGAAATTCTGGCCCTATTAGAAGCAGTTGCCTTGCCTGCCCGCACCTCTGTTATGTGCTGCGCCAGACACCAGAAAGATAATCTGCAAACAACCGGCTAGGCGCGGGTGGCTCATGCCTGTAATCCCAGTATTTTGGAAGACTGAGGTGAGTGGATCACCTGAGGTCAGGAATTCGAGACAAGCCTGGCTAACATGGCAAAACCCCATCTCTACTAAAAAATACCAAAAAAATTATCCAGGCATGGTGGCAGGTGCCTGTAATCCCAACTACTCAGGAGGCTGAGGCAGGAGAATCGCTTGAACCTGGGAGGCAGAGGTTGCAGTGAGCCAAGATCGAACCATTGCACTCCAGCCTGGGTGACAAGAGTAAAACTGTCTTAAAAAAAAAAATTTGCAAACAACCAAAGGCCATCAGGCAGCCAATAAGACTGCAAAACAGGCTGCTTGGGAAGCAAAAACATTGGAGGCCTTAATATCTCATTTGAACTTATCAGACTTCAAACCTCATTACACTGAGTAACATAAAAAATGCACCAGGGCCTGGGGTTTGATAAAATAGATTCTAATTCTCTCTGAGAAACTAACACTTACAGGATGATATTACTCCCTGAGGCCTTAGTTTACCCAATTTTAAGCATCTGCACGAAGGGACACACTATGGGAGAGAGGCTCTCGCTGACCTAGTGCAGTAGCATCTTCAGAGGCCACACCTCCGGAAGACTATTCAAAAGACTACGCAAGGATGGGTCTCATGCAATGAAAACAGGAAGACTGAACGCAATCCTCCCACTAGAGGGGTGTGATACCAAGGACTACGCCCTTTTGAGGACTGGCAGGTAGACTTCACTCAGATGCCCACGGCCAGCAGAAATTACAGACTCCTCCTGGTGTTCATGGACACCTTTCAGGGTGCATCAAGGTGTACCCCACTTAGTAGTCTAAAGGGCCACAGAAGTAATCAAGCCATTATTAAAGGAAATAATTCCCAGATCTGGACTGGGAATTTCATGTTTCATACAGAGCAACAATGATCCTTTATTTCAGACGTCACTTGAAAGGTAAGTCAGGCACCATAAATCAAATGGAAATTGCACTCATTGTGGGGACCACAGTTGACAGGAAAACGGAAAAAATGAACCTTACTTTAAAGAGGACAATAGCCAGACTCTGTCAGGAAACAAATCTTAGCTGGGATAGGGTTTTGTCTGTTGCCTTGGTCCAGATCAGGTAGTACCCAGAAGTGGGTTGAATTAAGCCCTTTTGAACTTGTTTATGGGAGACTTTTCCAGAGCCCCTTGCCAAGAGTCCCACCTTTGGATCTCTTAAAAGAGCCGGCAATGAAGCAATACATACAACAGTTCGGACAAACATTGCTAACTGGGCACCGGCTTGCTCTCTGCAGGTCTACTTACTGCTCGGATAAGCCCCTTCACCCTTTCCACCCAGGAGACAAGGTGCTGCTACAGTCTTGGGAAAACTGAGGACCAGCTCAGCAGCTAGCTGAAAAGTAGACGGGATCCCCTGAAATGCTGCTGGACATTCATTCCTCGGTCAGACTAGCTGGGATGGAGCTATGGATGCATCACACTTGGGTGAAGGCAGCTCCTCCTCAACCTGATACCTCAGACAACCAGCCTTGCTTGTCTTGGACATGTGAGCCAAAGGAAGATCTGAAGTTACTGATACAAGAATCATATGGATGAGTAATACCACTCTTCTGTTAACATGAAGTTCTGAATGAATTTTATAATCCGAAGTACATTCTTGATCTTTGCTAAGACTAACCTTTTTGCTGAATGGGTACAAACAGTGGCTTCTCTTCAAAATAAAACAGACTGCTGGGTCTGTGGGAACTACTCCTTTCCTGCACTGCGTGCTTGCCATGGTGCATACAAGCTGCTAACCTAAGCAGTTGGAGCCATTTCTATACCTGGTATAAGAGTTCATACCCATTCCCCTTCTATGATCATAGCACCTCTCACAGTGGGTTCCCCTCCTATAAGGAAACTCAGAGACACCTTATTTACCTATTCTATGAATAGATTAACAGTACCCCCACCTTGGGATTTGCTGTACATGATGGCATGGGATGTCTGACTGCGGTACAAATACAAGTAACGGGTCAAGCACACCATAGCCCACCATATGGGATGGTTACGTCCTCAATGTAGCCAATCTCTCCAGTTAACTGGCTAGGATAGCAGAATAATGCCCACGTTCATACTGGGGCCCATCCCTCCACCTGGGGTTGGCTATGGGCCTGCGGCACTCATGGTTGCCTTACTTACCTTATAATGGAACCAGGAGATGCAACTGGGGGCACCCTTACTTACCAGGACATCCTGTCCCATCTGGATCCTCTCCCTGCCAATCAGGAGAGCATAAAAGCCAGATATTGTCTTCAGAAATGGACACACTTGTGGTTTTACCCTCCAGGAGGCGGCCATAGATGTAAAATTACAAGTAGAGGCCGTAGCTAAGCATATGGCTGCTGCCTTTAATAACACTCACTCTGCCATCATCTTTCTCTCTCAAGAAACCTTACAGATTAGACAGAGTCTTAAAGAACTGCATGGCCGCCGGGCGCGGTGGCTCAAGCCTGTAATCCCAGCACTTTGGGAGGCCGAGACGGGCGGATCACGAGGTCAGGAGATCAAGACCATCCTGGCTAACACGGTGAAACCCCGTCTCTACTAAAAAATACAAAAAACTAGCCGGGCGAGGTGGTGGGCGCCTATAGTCCCAGCTACTCGGGAGGCTGAGGCAGGAGAATGGCGTAAACCCGGGAGGTGGAGCTTGCAGTGAGCTGAGATCCGGCCACTGCACTCCAGCCTGGGCGACAGAGCCAGACATCGTCTCAAAAAAAAAAAAAAAAAAGAACTGCATGGCCTTAGATATCCTGCCTGCAGCCCAAGGCGGCACATGTGCATTAACTAAGACTGAGTCTTGTGTGTGTGTGTGTGTGTGTATACACACACATATACACCAGATTATTCCCACAGTGTAACCCTAGCTATGAAGGCCTTAAATAACTATATTTCCGCCATAGATGCCTCATCCCAAGGCCTTGTGATGGCATGCTTTAGTCAACTCCCTAGTGCGTGGAAGACTCATCTATAGTATAATTGGCATTCTACTCAGTGTCTTCTTCAGCTGCTATGGATTTTATTGCTGTTGTGCACTCTGTATGGGGATGCAAGACAGACTTTCTCAGCAGCTCTTAGTTCCCCACACCAAAATACTCCAGTAAGTTCCCACTGTCAATCTGGGATTCAAGAATATTTCCAACTCCAGGTATGCAGATTCCATCCTACTACCTCATAATTATGCCTCTTTTTAGCAGGAAGTAGCCAGATTGACTGCATTGACCACTTTCCATAGAAATGGATGGGATTTGACAGTGGGGAGCCGTAACCAAGTAACTTAACTTCAAAAATGCATTTTAGGCCGGGCGCGGTGCTCAGGCCTGTAATCCTAGCACTTTGAAAGGCCTAGGCAGGTGGATCACCTGAGATCAAGAGTTTGAGACCAGCCTGACCAACATGTGAAGCCTCATCTCTAGTAAAAGTATAAAAATTAGCTGGGTGTGGTGGCAGGGCACCTATAATCCCAGCTACTTGGTAGGCTGAGGCAGGAGAATTACTTGAATCCAGGAGGTGGAGGTTGTAGTGAGCCAAGATCACGCCACTGCACTCCAACCTGGGCAACAGAGCAAAAACTCCATCTCAAAAAAAAAAAAAAAAAAAAGAAGAAGAATGCATTTTAAAACCTTTTTCTTTTTTCTCTCTTTTTTTAATCTCAAGACATAACCTTGAAGCAAACTGCAGAAATTTTTTCCCTCCTCAGTCTTAATACATAGCTTTGAAACATACTAAGAGTCTTTGTTTCCCCTCCTTTCCCACTGTGCACTCCCTTACTTCGCATACATTTATCTGACTGTATGCTGGCATCTAAATATGTGCTTACTTAGAAGTTCTAGGGACTAAGACCTAGGCGTGAAAACCCAGCTGCAAAATTCCAGAGATTACCTCAAAGCAGCTAGTCAACAACTTGGCCATTGTGGGGATGATGCCAGCTCACGCTCCAGGTGGACCATGACTCAAGATAGCCACCAGAACAAGATGCACAGACCTGCACCCAGCACCACTCCCTGCATGCCACCCACTATAAGTTCCCTTTGTAAGCCCCTCTCCCCAGGCTAAAGTTTGAAATGGTTCCTTTAAGGCACAAGCCAGGGCCACTTCCCCAGTGCTAGCTCTGGAGCAAAGTTACTTTCTTTTCACTGCATCTTGTCCTTGTTATTGGTTTTACAAGCAGCCAAGCCTGCATTTTGTTATATTTGATTGTTTAAAAACTGCTTTCAAATGCATTACTTCTAAAACTTCTCAAAATGACTCACTGATGTCCTAGAATATATCATAAGATATGATGCCTTCAGAAGCTATAGAGCTCTTTCTTAGCTTGCTTCTTCAAACATTGGCTCAGGTGGCTTCTCTCTCCCACCTCTCTCTACATTTCTTGAGTCACTGCTTGAATTTAAGTCTTCAATAGATAATGCACACTTGTTGGAAAGAGCTCTGGATGTGTGGGCACACGACAAATAGCTGACTTTCCCTCAGAATCGCTTCTCAAGCCATCCAAATCCAGATGCCCAGAATTGTTTCCTTTATCCTTTATCTCTTCCCTATCATCAAAACACCTAGAGAGCAGGAGGATGCACAGATCCTGCTCTGAGGCAATGAGACAGAGCAGGGATCTATCTTAGAGGCTAGCAGGGCACCCTCCCCGACCCAGCATGGAAATAAAGAAAAATCTTCAATTTCTTAGCTAGCCTTGAAAAGAAAAAAGAGGAAGAACTAGATAAGCAAGAAGGTAATACTAGCTTAAAACAATAGCCAGGGATGTTAGAATCAGGGGATGTTTGGTTCCCTATAGAAACGAAAAATAACATCTTAACATATGTCCCTGAGTTCTTCAGAAACTCAGACCCCCACCAAAGAGATCTGCTGGCCCGTAGACCTCAGATAAGGGGGAAACTGAAGACTAAACTCTGACCACCGTTCTTCTAAATTATTTCGAGTGGCCTGGAGAAAGTCATACCCATGATCCAAAACTTATGTTCTGTTCTGCTGACGCCCTATTCTTAAACAAACTTTCATCTTCTTAACCAATTGCAAATCAGATGATCTTTGAATCTACCTATGACCTGTGAGCCCGTGCTTCAAGATCTCGCCTTACTCAGCCAAACTAATGTATAATCTCCACATACTAATTTACTATTTTGCCTGTAACTTGCTTTCCTGAAATTTATTCCTGCCTTTAAAAACCCTTACCTGAAGTAATCAGAGAGGTCAGGTCTTCGGTGTGAGCCACAAGCTTCGCTTTGCTTGTTGCCTTGCAAATAAACTCCCTCCTTTCTCCTGCTACAGACCTTGGTGTGGATGTTTGATCTTACTGTGCCGGACGATCAGACCCCAGTTCAGTTCCATAGGAACAATCTCCCCCGTGCCCCACAGAATCTATCAGCACATGATTCCCTATTATTCAATGATTGCTTGACATGAGCTGAAGTTTGAAGAAAAGTTCTGGATATAAACGGAATATTCTGACATTCTAATAGTAGGTGGTCCAGTGACAAACTCAACCAAGGTGGCTCAGGTAGGAGTGGCCCTGTGAATGTTGATATAAAATACATTCAAGGCCAGGTGCAATGAATGGCTCACGCCTGTAATCCCAGCAGTTTGTGAGGCCGAGATGGGCGGATCACTTAAGGTCAGGAGTTCGAGACCAGCCTGGCCAACATGATGAAACCTCACCTCTACCAAAAATACAAAAAACTAGCTGGGCATGGGGGTGCCCGCCTGTAGTCCCAGCTGCTTGGGAGGCTGAGGCAGGAGACTTGCTTGAGCCTGGGAAATGAAGGTTGCAGTGAGCCAAGATGGCACCACTGTACTCCAGCCTGGGTGACAGAGGGAGATTCTGTCTCCAAAATGAATGAATAAATAAATAAATAAATAAATAAAATATATTCAAGTATCTTACATTATCCATAAGTTACACCATAGGTTACTGTTACTGAAACAATATTGGTTGCACGTACCAATTTAGGGGGAGTTGGTATGAAACATGGTGGAAATTCCAGATGTGATATGGAAAGGTCACCCATGGGATGCTCACACAAACTCAGTTTAAGGGCTGGTGGTCTTGACCAGCTTGAGCTGAGTTTAGGGCTGAGTCTTGAGTTCCTGAAAAACAACGAGGTCAACACCTTGTGAACCATACTTCAGAGTCAGATGTGATGTGTAGGAACATTGTAGAAACTATGGCTAGGCTACCTGACATTTTACTAAGGTAGTAAGCACTATAGCGTCAGCAAAGGTTATTGTTAATAAGGACTAAACTCTGATTTTTTTTATCTTGCCCAAATTCCTATCTAATGTGTCTGGGGAGTCATGCCCTACAAATCATAAATTCTCATCAGATGAGTTTTATTTAACCCTATATATCATGTTTTACGTTCCAACCTGACTCGGGCATAACATTACCAGACAAAAAAGAAAAAGTATTTTGCCCCAAAACATGTTTCTTTGCCACATTTTGAAATTGCCCTGCAAAGCTGTTCTTTGTGGGGGGAAATTTGCATCTGTAAAGAATCTCTATTAACATAGGTAGATCTTTTTCTTCCAGACCTTTCCAGTCCTAAAGAGATTAACTAAGATCTGAAAGGGAAACATTTGTCATCTATTGTCTCTAAGTGCAGCCACTATAAGACTTCAAAAGAATTGGTCTCCACAATCTTTATTTTAACCTGAACATTCCCTTTCTATCAATCCCAGGTCTTTAGACAAAACTAGTTGTCAATCAGAAAATGTTTAAATTCACCTATAGCCTGAAGCACCCCCCCCCCAACTCCCTACCAGCTTTGAGTTGTCCTGCCTTGCTGGACCAAACCAATGTATTTCTTAAATGTATAAGATGTTTCACGCCTCTCTAAAATGTATAAAACCAGCTGCGCTCCAACCACCTTGGCACGTGTTCTCAGGACCTCCTGAGAACTGTGTTATAGGCCATGGTCACTCATATTTGGCTCAGAATAAATTTCTTCAAATATTTTACAGAGTTTGACTCTTTTTTTTGTTTTGTTTTTTTCAGACAGTGTTTTGCTCCTGTTGCCCAGGCTGGAGTGCAATGGCGTGATCTCGGCTCACTGCAACCTCTGCCTCCCAGGTTCAAGCGATTCTCCTGCCTCAGCCTCCCAAGTAGCTGGGATTTCAGGTGCCCACCACCACGCCCAGCTAATTTTTGTATTTTTAGTAGAGATGGGGTTTCACCACGTCAGCCAGGCTGGTCTTGAACTCCTGACCTCAAGTGATCCTCCTGCTTTGGCCTCCCAAAGTGCTGGGATTACAGGCGTGAGCCACCACACCCAGCCGATTCTTTTCATCAACAATAACAAACTGCCTAGTAAAACTTCAGATACTGGCTACCTAATCATAACTATCTGGCCATCAGTTTCACTAGATACTCTTTCACCTCTCAATGAAAGTCCCACAGTTCACAATGTTATAAGTGGCTTTCCTCAGAGAAGTTTCTGCATAACATAACATAACCCTCCAGGGACTTCCCAGAACTTTGTCAAAAATTCAGAGCAGAAGCCAGGTCTCTTGTTGTCTACTGATAGCACCAGATAACCCCTTTCTGGGGTCACCTCACTCTAGGGTCTTGCACTTCTTTTGTGCCCTGGAGTCAGTCTTTGATGTTTGCAGCCTTTGCTTGAGGCCACTGTCTGAATGAATTCAGATGTTCCAGATGAGAAGATACAGGTACAGGTTTACATAATAAGGCTGTTCTCCATCACCCCCTCCACTACCAATCAGCTGGAGCGCTGCAGCTCCCCATGCTATTTCTTTCTCCACTGCTGCAGATTTCCAGGGCTCTGAGAAAAGGAGGAGGACCCAGATTCTGCTTTTCAGATCCACGCGCTGATCCCCACTACAACCAGTGACCTGAACTTGGAGTCTGAGTAGGGTAAGAAGGGCTCTGCTGAGGGTGCTCGGGGAACAGCCAGGAGCACTGGAAGGAGGCTGATTGAACTTTTAGATAGCAAAAAATGGAGAAGGATCCAAATCATGGAAAACAAAGGCCTGAATTCTGGTCAGCCTCAGTCCCACTGATACAAGCTTTTCCCTGCCCCTCCCTCCCTTCACCCCCAGTCTTCTCAAACACAATGCATTAAAACCACTTGCATTCTGCTCTTCTATCCTCTTCAGGTCTTTATCATCAGGACAGGGTTCCACAGATAGGAAGTACCGACCCTTTGTTCTGTGTCAGATGTGGACATTTGACGTCATTAGAAGTGCTCTCAAATACATGCGTCTCATTAGACTCTCGCAGCTCTGTAGGGAGCTATTATTAAATCCATCTGAGGACATCAATGCTTAGAGTTGTGAATCAGGTTAGAGGCTCAGTGAGGGCAGGAACACTTCTCATGATAAATGAGGACAGAGCACTGGTTTAAAGGGCAGACTCTTTCAAAAAGACCCCCACACTCCATGCTATCACCAGAGAAGCCACTGTGGGGGCCCTTTTAGTTTTGGTACTTGATTGATTACAGGAATATTTCAAATCTGGAATTCTGGTTGAAAAACCGAGGCAGGTAGATCACTTGAGGCCAGGATTTCGAGACTAGCCTGGCCAACATGGTGAAACTGTCTTTACTAAAAAAATACAAAAATTAGCTGGGTGTGGTGGTGGGCACCTTGTAATCTCAGCTACGTGGGAAGCTGAGACAGAAAATCTGTTGAACCCTGGAGGCAGAGGTTGCAATGAGCCAAGACTGTGCCACTGCACTCCAACCTGGGTGATACAGTGAGACTCTGTCTCAAAAATAAACAAACAAAAACAAAAACCTCAAAACTGGAGTTCTTTTATGATGACATTTTCAAGGAGCAGCTCCAACAAACCAAGATCATTTGTAATAGTGATAATTAGGGGAATGACCCCTGAGAAGGAATATGGGTAGTTAGTAATGAACGTATGTTCCACTCAGGCTTTGGAGAAAGTGTTATAAGGAAGTCAAAATTGGAGACGCATCATTTTGCAGAGTCAGTGTAATTGCAGGCTGGGCTATCATTTCAGGAAATCGAAGCCTTGCCTAGGAACCACCTCCCAAGTAGTTACTCATCTTTTACATTTCCCTAAAATCTGACAACCCTTTCCACTTCAAGGACATAAACCTTAAAATATCATCTCTTTTGGACACATGATCTCCTGAGAGTTGGTCTGGCAAAAATGAGCCAGCTGGAGGGTGATCGGCTCCTCAGGTTGGGAGTAAGAGAGGGACGACAGGAGATGCTTGGAATTCTCAAAATGAACTTCATCTATTTTTTCTAATTTTGTGATTTGCTCACACAGGCTGAAGCATGTTTTTAGTTCTTATAAACTCTATTCTCTAATGAGAATTATCATCTTCTCACTGGGGAACCAAATAGTAAAATTGCACCCAAGTACCTGCCTGGTGGGGAAGGAATTTTAAGGTGGAGCTCAGCTCTCTGGGCATTGTCTGGATAACGCTTTTCTTTCTCTTCTCTGTGGACACACAGGTGGCCCTGGTGACTGAGATGGCATCGTCTCTAAAGATCTGGGGCACACCCTTGGCCCTGCTTTGCATCCTATCCACACTGCTTGTACAGAGCAAGGAAGTTTCTTGGAGAGAATTCATGAAACTGCACTACTTAAGTCCAAGTAGAGAATTCAAAGAGTACAAATGTGATGTCCTCATGAGAGAAAATGAAGCTCTGAAAGACAAGAGCTCTCACATGTTTATCTATATCTCGTGGTACAAAATCGAGCATATATGCACTAGTGACAACTGGATGGATCGCTTCCGAAATGCATATGTATGGGTCCAGAATCCTCTCAAAGTACTCAAGTGTCACCAGGAGAACTCCAAAAATAGCTACACAGAGAGCAGGAGCTTCAACTACATTGAATTCCATTGTAACATGGATGGGTATGTTGATAGGATAGAAGACCTAAAGATGATAGAACCTATCAGCAACTAGAAAGTCTATGCACATCCTCAGGTATTGGTAGAGTATTCAGTGCTTTCTAAGTAGCGGCCCCTGCCTCCATCAATAGCCCCTACCACTCCCCACTTGCATTTATTTGTCAATGTTTTCCAAATACTTAGAGTTATGAATAGCATAATTTCTTGATACCATAACCTTGCCTGTGTTGTTTCTCTGACTGGAATACACTTCTGTCTTCATTTACCTAATTTACTCTTGCACTTTTGTCAACATTCAGCTCATATGGCATCTGTTCTTGACTAACCCAAGACTTCCTGATATTCCCTCTCTTGATACATACCCAAGCTGAACAATCTTCCCTTCCCTAAATAAATCATATGATTCCAATGTGTGTGACATTCATATATGTTATGTGCACGGAGTAAGTATTGTGTGATTGATATGGGTGTGTGTGATCTAGACTATGCATGTGATTGATGCTGTGCAAGGGATTTAAGGTATATTTTATGGGTGTATGTCTAATGTATGTAATATGTTTGTGTATATGATGAGGGTGTAAATGATTGTGTGCTTAGTTCAATACAAGTTGTGATGTAGGCATTGATTGCAGCATCAATTTGAAATAATCAAAAGTGTCAGAATCCAGTTTTAAAGAGTTGATTCAAGCAAAAGGCTAGGAGTGGCCATTCAGTGACACACAGACTCCACAGAAATGGGTTCAGTGCTCCAAAGCTGAAAATTAAGTTCTTGCTTATGTAGGAAAAAGACAAAAGAATTCAACAGAATTACAACAATTTCTATACCAGCTGGTTTAAGAGTTACAACAAATTAATTCGTTACAGTTTGTCCCTGACTTCAAGTCTTCTTTTCTTTTCTTTATAGCTTGTTTTCACCTCCTTTTCAATTTAAAAGAGTGTTTTTAACATTCCATCTTAATGTGATAGTGATGAAGTCTTTCTAAGAGGAGAGGGAAGTTACTCTATAATGAAGACCAACAGTGGAGAGGAAAGGAGTCTTCTCCTGTACCCTTTGGGAAATTACAACATTTCACCAAACAATGCAGGCAAGAAAGAAGGTTTAATCTATAAACAGAGAAACCACGGTTACAGCTGCCTTGGTTACAGTGGCCTGGCATGTGGCTGAGGCCCCAAAATCACATTTCTTTAAGGTTAAAAATAATTTAGAGTTCCAACAACTGAGTTGTTAAATTACTTATTTTCACAGTGGTGACATGTTTTAGTTCCATTCAGATTTTGGGGCACTGGCAGAGCTCACTGGGTGTAAAACACGTAGCATGGTTTCTTGCTTATAGTAGGTGCTCAGTGAAAATTGCTTCGTTTCTCAACACATTCTTTGGCTTAGTACTTTCATTTTGACTTTGATAAACAAACATAACAAGTGCTCATCAATCATTTGCTCTCCCTAACTCTAGAGATGGGGATTTACACAATAAAAATACATGCTGGATATGTTGGCTCACACCTGTAATCCCAGCACTTTGAGAGGCTGAGGCGGGTGGTCAGGAGTTTGAGGTCAAGAGTTTGCCATTTGAGGTCAGGAGTTTGAGAACAGCTTGACCAACATGGTGAAACCCTGTCTCTACTAAAAATACAAAAAATGAGCCAAGTGTGGTGGCACATATCTGTAATCTTAGCTACTCGGGAGGCTGAGGCAAGAGAATCACGTGAACCCGGGAGGTGGAGGCTACAGTAAGTTGAGATGGTGCCACTGCACTCCAGCCTGGGTGACAGAACCAAAGCATCTCAAAAAATAAAAACAAATAAGCAAACAAAAAATACAGCAGGCCATCATCTGTGAGGACTGAATTCTGACCTTTTTTTTTCTCTCTTGCTCAAATTCCTATCTAAGGGCCTTGGAGAATCACACCCTGAAAACCATAAAATATTATTAAGTGGGTTTTATTTAACTCTATATAATTCATGTTTATACCCAGTCAGTTCTGCCAATACCCCCAAATCTGAGTGGAACTAAAGCATATCACTAGTGTGAAAATAAGTAATTTAATGTGGCTTACTTTCCAACCTGACTCTGCCATAACATCACATGACAGATAAAGAAATCAAAATATTTTATCCCAAAATATTTTTTTGCCTTATTTTGAAAAATGGCCCTGCAAAGCCATCTTCTGTAGGGAAAAGTTGCATCTGTAAGGAATCTCTATTAACATAATCAGATCTTTCCCCTTCCAGGCCCTCCCAATCCTGAAGAGATTAACTGAGAGTCTAGCACCTTTTAAAGGTCTGAATAGGAAACATTTGCCATCTATTGTCTCTAAGGGTAGCCACCTATGAGACTTCATCTACATAATAAGAACCTTGGTCTCCACCATCCTTTATTTTAACCCAGACACTCCTATCTATTGAGTCTAGGTTTTTCAATAATAACAATTATTTCAAGCAATTGCCTATCAAAACATCTTTGAATTCAACTAATTCCTGTAAGCCCTTGCTTCAAGTTGTCCTGCCTTTCTGGACTGAACCAATGTATATATCACCTATATTGACTGATATATCTCCCTAAAAGCTACACAACCAAACTGTAAACCAATCACCTTGGGCACTTGTTCTCAGGTCCTCCTGAGACTATGCCTCGGGGCCATGGTCACACACATTTGGCTCATAGTAAACCTTTTTAAATGTTTTATGGAGTTTGACTTTTTTTGTTGACATTTGTATGGGAGCTATACATTCCTAGGATTTAAAAAAAAGGAACTCCTCTTTTATCAACCACAGACCTACAGATGTCCCCACTGGACTCAATTCATTACGAATGTTTCTGCCGGGCGTGGTGGCTCATACCTGTAATCCCAGCACTTTGGGAGGCCAAGGTGGGAGGATCATGAAGTCAGGAGTTCGAGACCAGCCTAGCCAACATAGTGAAACCCCATCTCTACTAAAAATACAAAAAATTAGCCAGTCATGGTGGCAGGTGCCTGTAATCCCAGCTACTTGGGAGGCTGAGGCAGGAGACTCACTTGAACCTAGGAGGTGGAGGTTGCAGTGAGTTGAGATCGTGCCATTGCACTCCAGCCTGGGTGACAGTGAGAGACTCTGTCTCCAAAAAAAAAAAAAAAAAACCCCAAAAAAGAATGTTTCTAAGGGCCAGATGAGGTGGCTCATGCCTGTAATCCCAGCACATTGGGAGATTAAGGCAGGCAGATCACTTGAGGTCAGGAGTTTGAGACCAGCCTGGCCAACATGGTGATACCCCATTTCTACTAAAAATAAGAAAATTAACCAGGCATGGTGGCCCATGCTTGTAATTCCAGCTACTTGGGAGGCTAAGGCACGAGAATCCCTTGAACCGAGGAGGCAGAGGTTACAGTAAGCTGAGATTACGCCACTGTACTCTAGCCCTGGTGACAAAGTGAGACTCTATCTCGAAAAAAAGATGGACTAAAGCATTACATTTCCTAAGGACAACACGTCAAGTAGAATATATTAGCACAAATAATTTTATCTGAAAATAACCATTTTTACTTGGTAGAGACAGGGCAGGGGTTGAAAGACTTTAAACTGCAATATTGCTCAAGAATGGAGCTTAAGACTTAAATTTTGTGTAGAAAAGAGGAAATAAATGGGATAAAAAAGTGTTGGGAAGGCCGGGTGCAGTGGCTCACGCCTGTAATTCCAGCACTTTGGGAGGCTGAGGCAAGTGGATCACGAGGTCAGGAGATTGAGACCATCCTGGCCAACATGGTGCAACCCCCTCTCTACTAACAACAACAAAAAAAAATTAGCCAGGTGTGGTGGCACGCACTTGTAGTCCCAGCTATTCAGGAGGCTGAGGCAGGGGAATCGCTTGAACCCAGAGGCGCAGATTGCAGTGGACCAAGATTGCACCACTGCACTCCAGCCAGCCTCAAATAAAACAAAAGCAAAACAAAACAAAAATGTTGGGTTCACAAGCAAGTTGAGTCCATGAGAAATTCTGTTTGCTAATTGCAGGAGTGAGATGCAAAGTAAGAAATGTTTACATCATACAATTTTCCCTAGAGCAGTTTGGGCAGGGAAAATGCTAAATGTTCAAGTACCTTGTGTTCTTCAGACTCCTACAATGTGGAATGACTCTGGCCTTGAAACAATTAAAAAAAAGGCCAAAGTGTCACATTATTTATTAAGTGACTGCATACTTTCCTATAACTCTGGTCTCAATGAGTAGTCAGTGTATCTAGATTGGTCATCATGTTCCAAAGGCAGTTCCTCAACTTTGCAATTTTTGAGTGCACCTGGGGAGGAGCAGACACCTGGGGATGACAATCTCTACCAACCAAACTCAGAAGAGACTAGTATTAAACCAGTAGCTCTGCCTGTAGGATCAATATACATATGAGAAGAAACAATACTGTTTGTTTTTCTCAGTTGACAAATGCTCTTCAAAATATATGTAGAAAAGGAAAAATATTTTCCTTCTACCCATTTGGTTCTTGGCTGGGGCCACTGTAGCAAAAGTCAGATTAACAAGAGAAAAATAGAAATGTAGTAACATGTGTATCTCATGTATACATGAGAGAAGCTCAGAAAGCAACTCAAGAGAGGTGGCTAGAACTTAGACTTAAATGCCTTCAGTTAAAGCAAAGGAAGAAGCGTGTCGGGGGGCAACTTACAGGGAGATGACCAGGAAAAGTATAGTACACAAGGGAAAGCTTGCTCATGCAGATTTAAGTCAGTACCTTCTCCACTGATAAGGGTTTCTTTGGATTTAGAGTCACCTTTCTCTTTCTGGTACAGAGAGGGAGACATCCTTACAAATGAGGGTTTCCCTTATAAACGCAAATTTCCTTACAAAAAGGCAACGTGCACTCTATTTTCAGAGCTTGTCTTGTGTATACTGCTTCTCAAAATAAGCAGTTCAAAATAGTATTTATACTACAGAAGCAAATTTTGGGGTGGCATATTCTGGTCTCCTATAGTAGGTTCTCACAAATACCTCATTTAAGTAACTCTTTAAAACTTGCTTTTATTAAAGGGTTAGCAGATGGTTGTTCAAAATAGTACAGGAGGAAAGTAGATTTAAGGGCAATTAGTAATAGCTTTGTGTTGTTTCTCTGGCTTTCCTGGTGGTCCACCCCTTATTTGGATAGCTGCATATTGACTCCCCTTAGGTATCTACCCTTCCTCTTTTGTGTGCAGTATTAGTGAGGCTGGCCACTAAGGTCTGCAGTCCCCTCTATTGAGCCAAGGGATGGTTGTGAGATGCAAGTTAGCCTAACTGAACTCTCATAGGAAGCAAGAATATGTCACCCCAAAATATGCCTCCAGGTTCAAAGTCCTGTCAATCAGCATTTTTGCTGATCTGCATCCTTACCAGCTTTGATGATGTCAGCTTTCACTGCATTTTAGTCATTCATGTAGGTGTGTAGTATTATCCCATTGTTTTGATGTGCAATTTTCTAATGATAGATTGAAGGGATTCACAGCCCACCAATATGGCAATACTGCCCTTGCAGAGTTATGGAGTGTTACAAACCAGGCTCTAGGCAGAATTGCACATTAATCATAGCATGCTGGTACACTTCAACCCACTTACCTGTAGCTTCTAACTTTGCAAGTAGCATGCTGACCACCTATTCCCCAATTGTTCCTATAGGTAGAATTTCTGATACCAGAATCATGAGACCTTTTTGCTTAAGAATTGCTTAAGGTGTTTTTCTGATCCTGAATTCCAGTGCAACAGCTAATGCTAACCAGTCTGAAGACCTCTACCAAGGAACTGGCTTGGCACAAGAATGCTGAATTTCTTCATGTCCCTGTCCCACGACTTCACCCCTCACTTCTTGATGAATTGGAAATCCTCACACTTTGGCCCTTTTCCAGACTCCTTAAAAACCCTATCCCTAAACCCAAAACCAAATTTTAGGTTACCTCCCATGTACTCATTTGGCTGCCCTATGAAAATTAAACTCTTTCTCTTTTTCAGTCTCTGTTGTGTTACTATATCCATTTGTTGTGCATCAAGTAACAAATCTGTTATTATTATAGTGGCATGAAAATTATTTTAAACTGAAAATGTCTGAACAGACAGAAGCTGCAGAAAGAAACACTGTCTAAACTTAACTGAAGCCTCCTGAAAATTCAGCTGCCATTGAGCCCCTTCAAAGGTATTTTCCTGTTTGAAAGGAGACAGCCTCTTAGCACTGGGATGTGTACATTTGCTGCCATAAACCCCCATACAAGGAAACTTCCAGCCAGGAAGAAATCAATCTACCCATTTCTATTAGCATCAGAAAGCTTACTAGAACCTTCCACATTTTCCTTTTGAAGCCCCAACAAAAATCTTTTTTTATTTTTTATTTTAGTTTAGAGACAGACTTTCACTCTTGTTGCCCAGGAGTTGTCTCACTGCAATCTCCGCCTCCTGGGTTCAAGAGATTCTCCTGCCTTAGCCTCCCGAGTAGCTGGGATTACAGGCGCCCACACCACGCCCGGCTAAATTTTGTATTTTTAGTAGAGACGGGGTTTCACCATGTTGGCCAGGTTGGCTTCAAACTCCTGACCTCAGGTGATCTGCCCACCTTGGCCTCCCAAAGTGCTGGGATTACAGGCATGAGCCACCGCACCTGGCCAAATCTTTTTGTTAAAAATAGAGATGGGAGTCTTGCTATGTTGCTGGTTTCAAACTCTATACCTCAAGTGATCCTCCTGCCTCAGTCTCCCAAAATGTTGGGATTACAGGCATGAGCCACTACACTTGGCCAGAAACACTTTTTAAAAGTTGGTATATAACTTTACCTCTGGCTATTCAGCAAGTTACTCATTATGTAATACTCCTGTGTGCATGTGTAAATAAACTTTGAATTTTTCTCCTGTTAATCGTTTTCTAATTCACAAGCTCCTTTGCCACCACCTTTGAAACCTAAAATGATAGAGGAAAAGTTTCTCTGCAAATAATGTGATGCTGAACATCTTTTCACTGCTCATCTGCCGTCTGTGTATCTTGTTTGGTGAAGTGTTGGGGTGCAGAGAATCATACTACAAACTATGATGCATTGGCATTCTGAACACTTTTGAATTAAAGAAAGTAAATTAAATTAAAGAATTAAATTTACCTAGAATTAAAGAATTAAAGAAATCAAAAGTTCTTAGAAGCTGCCTCAGGACCAAAGATATTCTAATCTGCTCTTTTTCCTCTCCCTAGCTCTCAAAGGCAGAGAGGAGCTCTCTCTGGGAGTTCCCTTGTCTGGATAAGGAAAACTTCTTCCAAGCAATGCAGTTGTCTTAAGACCCCCCTTTCTAAAAATCTCATCAGATAAACAGGAAATATTAGCCACTTGAAAAGAGAAGAGACTAAAAGTCTCTTCACACTACACTCAGGTAGACCTTTCATCTATTCTTCCAAGAGCAGTTCCAAAAGAGTACCTAAGAGACTTTATCTGTGTAATGAGACAACCTTTGTTCATAGTGCAGTTCCACCCTTCACCTTCCCATAAGTCGTCACCCTTCCATTCAGCTTCCAAAGAGACTCATTTACAAACTATTGTCTGCTCTTTGGGGCCAATTGCCCCAAAAACATTTAAAACTCCTCAAAATTGCCTACATTTTCCCCATGTTCCCCTCCCCTATGAAGAGGGTATATGAATTTCAACTATTTAGTCTTTTTTGAGTCTCATAATTTGTATGGTTCTCATGATTATGCACAATAATAAATTTGTATGCCTTTTTCTCCCATTAATCTGTCTATTGTCAGTTCTTTTCAGAAGTTTTGAACCTTCAGAGGCAGAGGAAAAATTGTTTTTGCCCCATACCATTCAGATGTTTCGCCATTTTTCAGCTAGGTTGTTGGTTTTCTTATGGTTGAGGTTTTCTGAGTTCTTTTTGGATAATGTTCTTTTATCAGATGTATCTTTTGCAAATATCTTCTCTTAGTCTCTGGCTTGTCTTTTTATTCTCTTAATAGTATCTGTTGCAGAGGAGAAGTTTTTAATTTTAATTAAGTTCCACTTATCAATATTTTTCTTTCACGGATTGTGCTTTTGCTATTATATCTAAAAAATCATTGCCAAACTTGAGGTTGCCTAGATTTTCTCCTATATTATTTTCCAGAATTTTTATAGTTCTGCATTTTGCATTAGGTCTATGGTCCATTTTGAATTAACATTTGTGTGACCAGGCACGATGGCTCACACCTGTAATCCCAGCACTTTGGGAGGCCGAGGTGGGTGGATCACCTGAGGTCAGGAGTTCGAGACCAGCCTGACCAATATAGTGAAACCCTGTCTCTACTAAAAATACAAAATTAGCTGGGCGTGGTGGCACATGCCTGTAATCCCAACTACTAGGGAGGCTGAGGCATGAGAATCACTTGAACCCAGGAGGCGGAGGTTGCGGTGAACTAAGATCATACCATTGCACTCCAACCTAGGCAACAAAAGTGAAACTCCATCTCAAAAAAAAATTGTGAAAGGTGTAAAGTCCAGGTCTATGAAAAGGTATGAAATCTAATCTATGAAAATATTTATTTTTTGCATGTGGACATTCAATTCTACCATTTGTTGAAAAGACTACGTTTTCTCAATTGAAAATTGATCCTTTGTCACAGATTAGTTCACTATATTTGTGTAGGTCTACCTCTGGGCTTTCTACTTGGTTCCATTGACCTATTTGTCTATTTTTCACCAATACCACACTATCTTAATTACTGTAGGTTTATAGTAAGTTTTGAAGTTGGGTTATGTCAGTCTTCTGACTTTGTTCTTCTTTTTCTGCATTGTGTTAACTATTCTGAACCTTTTTTTTTTTTTTTTTTTTTTTTTGAGACAGAGTCTCACTTTGTTTCCCAGGCTGGAATGCAGTGGTGGGATCTTGGCTCACTGCAAGCTCTGCCTCCTGGGTTCATGCCATTCTCCTGTCTCAGCCTCCCAAGTAGCTGGGACTACAGGTGCCTGCCACCAACACGCCCAGCTAATTTTTTGTATTTTTAGTATTTTTAGTAGAGACAGGGTTTCACTGTGTTAGCCAGGATGGTCTCAATCTCCTGACCTCATAATCCCCCTGCCTCAGCCTCCCAAAGTGCTGGGATTACAGGCGTGAGCCACCACGCCTGACCTGAATCTTTTACCTTTATATAAACTTCAGAGTCAGTTTGTCACTATCCACAAAATAATGTGCTGGGACATTGATTGGGATTGTGCTGAATCTATTGAGATCAAGTTGAGAGGAAATGACATCTTCACATATTGAGTCTTCCTACTCATGTACATGGAGTATCTATGCTTCCTCAATTTCTTTCATTAGAGTTTAAAATTTTTCCTCATGCCAATTTTTACATAATGTATTAGATTTATACCTAAGTATTTCACTTTTTTTGGTACAATATAAATGGTATTGTGTTTTAAATTTCAAATTGCAATTGTTCATTGCTGGTATATAAGAAAGCAACTGACTTTTGTATATTAACCTTGTATCCTGCAACCTTGCTATAAACAGACATTATGTTTATTCTGCAGATATTTGGAGCCATAAAAGCATGAGTGTTGTACTATTATATCTTGCTCAAAAAAAGACGAATCTGGAAGTAATGTGTAGAATGGATTGGAAGGAGAAAAAAGCAAGGCAAGGAGTCCACGTGGGAGGCTTTTATGTGAGCCCTCCATGAGACAATGAGTTTCTGAATCAGGGTGTTGCAGTACCAGTGAAAAGGTAAGAACAGATTCAAGAGGAAAATATCCTAAATTCAGCCTTCTTCTTCAGGCTTACAGGTCTTTTCATACACAGTTCCGTCTTTGGGAGGCCCTTAACACTCTCTTCACCTAACTTGTAATTATTCCTCAAAATTCAGTTCAGGTGTTGTGCCCTCCAACAATCCTTCCCCTCTACTATCTTCCTGTAGCCTCCTGTAGTGTCCTCCATCACACTGTAAGTGCTACTTATATTAATATAATCTACTTGTCTATATACTTACCTGCCTGTCTCTAATCTCTTTCATTAAATCATGAGCTCCTGAATTTGTGTAGCCCAGTACCTGGCCCAATAAGTATTTGCATAAATGAATAATTTATTCACATCTGTTGTAGGAACTTACAATATTACCAAGTATGTGGCAGGTATTATATCATATTTATGTGACATATTTTCTCTTAAGAAACAGAAATCATGAAGCTTCAAAAAAAAAAAAACACTGAAGCCTCAGATGAGGCAGGAAGCGCTCAACCCATATCAGGAAGTGATCAGTTCCTCAAAACTGTGAGTTTTTAGTCATGTTGTTTCTTTAAGTCGGCTTAGCCTTCCTGTATACGTGTGATAATGATACTGTTTTAAAGAATAGGCGTGAAAGTCTAAGAGTTTAATCTAAACTCTGCACAAGAAGTTAATCTGCCAAGCCCTAGGATTCTCTTTCTGAAAGCTCAGAATATTTCTTCCCCTTCCCTACACACACAGGACTTGAAGGGTTAGAGAAGAAAGGCAGACAACAGCTTCTGAGCTTTGAACTAATCACAGCCTCAGTTCTCAGTAGGAGCCCCAACACTGAGACCAGGTAAGAAAGAAGGCCTCAGGGCTGGAGCGAGCAGAGCAGTAAAGACGGCTGGGAGGTAGTGGTCAGATAGAGGGTAAATATTTCAGGAGGGAAGACGGAAGAAACTGTTTCTGATATGACAGTCATCAAATGCATGAGTACAGGTGAAAGAAAATGGGATAGGTCAATCAAAGGAGAGGTCATATTTCTGTTTCCTGGGCTTCAGGTTCTTTATAGAATTGTGAGACTCTGTGAGAAAGAAGATGGTTTTTAAAAGGGAGCTATAACATCTCAAAAGGCAAAATAAAAATCTAAATAGTTATGATTAAAATGTTTGCTCTTATTGTTTCTCCTACTATAATTATCTTCTCTCTTTCTACACAGAAAAGATGGTGCTACGCTTTCCTCTTCTTTTATTGCTGCTGGTTCTATGGGGACCGGTGTGTCTACTTCATGCTTGGCCTAAGCATCTCACCAGGGCTCATTGGTTTGAAATTCAGCATATACAGCCAAGTCCTCTCCAATGCAACAGGGCAATGAGTGGCATCAACAATTACACCCAGCACTGTAAGCATCAAAATACCTTTCTGCATGACTCTTTCCAGAATGTGGCTGCTGTCTGTGATTTGCTCAGCATCATCTGCAAAAATCGTCAGCACAACTGCCACCAGAGCTCAAAGCCTGTCAACATGACTGACTGCAGACTCACTTCAGGAAAGTACCCCCAGTGCCGCTATAGTGCTGCCGCCCAGTACAAATTCTTCATTGTTGCCTGTGACCCCCCTCAGAAGAGCGACCCCCCCTACAAGTTGGTTCCTGTACACTTAGATAGTATTGTCTAAGGCATCCACTGCTTTTCCTTTCATTTGGCATAGCTTCTGTTACAACTGCATCCACGTTTTCTTTTCTTTTGTTGATTTTCTTATTCCCACAGAAGAAAGAAGAAAGGTGTTGGGAGAATTAGAGTGCCTAGGATACCAGACCAGAGTTGAGACGAAAAGAAATAAGATTATCTTCTGCTTTGTAGTTCTGTACTTTTCGAGAGAAGAGAATAGGGAAGAGAGCAAAGATTCCGATTTCTAACCCTGCAACTTTTGCCAAGCTTTATTGCCCTGTGTTCACAGCAATAAAACCATTTCCTGCTGCTTTCTAATGAGTGTGTGTTTGAGATCCCCTTTCAAAGTATTGTTTACCGGTATTCAAAGGAATGCTGTTTTGACTTTAAGTCCCTAGAAAACTTTTAAGGCCTCCCTGGGGCCTCTACCACTTCTTTGCCCACAAGAAATGAGAGCGTTTGGGACTTTGGAGCATTTCTTCAAACACTGCTCAAGACTTTATATATTTCCCTGGAAACCATTGTCTATGTTTAATTGGAGGTAGTACTGATACCTCAAAGACAGTTGATGATAATTTCACACATAGATTCTGACACTGGCAACTGAAGGATCCTATGTCATTTCCATTGGTTTCTGTTTTTAATCAGTTAATGATTTAAATATAAGGTAATAGTAGTAGTAATAGGGATAATAATCCACTGTAGTAACCTTAGAGTCAATCCTCCATTATCTATTGAAATGGACAAATAGAAAGTATAGATCAAGGAAAAAGCACTAGGCTGGGTGTGGTGGCTCACACCTGTAATCCCAGCACTTTGGGAGGCCGAGGCAGGTGGACCACCTGAGTCAGGAGTTCAAGACCAGCCTGGCCAACATGGTGAAACACTATCTCTACTAAAGATACAAAAAAATTAGCTGGACGTGGTGGCAGTGCCTGTAATCCCAGCTACTCAGGAGGCTAAGGCAGGAGAATTGCTTGAACCCAGGAGGCGGAGGTTGCAGTGAGCCAATATTGTGCCACTGTAGTCCAGCCTGGGCAACAGAGTGAGACTCCCATCTCAAAAACAAAAAAAGAAAAAGACAAAAGCGCTAGGAGACCTGATGCAGTGGCTCACACCTGTAATCCCAGCACTTTGGGAGGCCGAGGCAGGTAGATGACTTGAGGCCAAGAGTTTGAGACCAGCCTGGCCAATATGGTGAAACCCCATCTCTACTAAAAATACAAAAAATTAGCCGGACATGATGGCAGGAGCCTGTAATCCCAGCTAATCAGGAGCCTGAGGCAAGAGAATCACTTGAACCTGGGAGGCAGAGGCTGCAGTGAGCCAAGATTGTACCACTGCACTCCAGCCTGGGTGACTGAGTGAAACTCCATCAAAAAAAAAAAAAAAAAAAAAAGAAAGAAAGAAAAGAAAAAGAGAAAGAAAGAGAAAAAAGCACTAGGAAACTAAAAACATTCTAGTCCTGTGTAAATACTGAAATATCACAGAAATATCGGGGTTTTGGAACAGAACCTGAACTAAGTCACTTTCACAGAGGGAACTTCAGTTTCCTTGTCAGCCTCTAGAGTTATTGGGCTAGTGGGCCAGGTGTAAATCCCAAGTGCTTTATACACTGATGAGTCTTTAAGTAGCAGCCAAAGACAATGAAGTTTGAAAAGGCTACATATTGAAGTGTATTCGTTACCTGTGCTGCAAAATGATTCGTTCCAAACCAGACTATTAGTTTAATAGATATGCGAACTCAGCTCACCTTCCTTTATGCCACACATTTACGTCATATCATAGGAACGAAGAATGGAATATGAGGTTTCAGGGTGATGACTGATTAAGGGCCCTCCCATTGGGAAGCAATTAGCAGGCCAGGGCAATATGGCACCTAAGAAGGTGGGTACCTTACAGAGGGAATCCTACAGTGGGACTTGAGTGCTCTAACTCAAAGCAGCTTTCAATTGTATTCAGCTTTAAGCTGTGCTGCATTTACATTTTATTGTCTCAGAGTCTTCATGTAAAGTGTGGTGGAATGGCAGGGAGAATCTGTGCTCATGTTTGGTATGAACAACTATACGAAAGTAGCAGCATCTGAAAGGAAATGGGTTGAATGGATTTATATAATATATGAACATTAGCTGGAAATTGCCAGAGATTCTTAAAGGTAACCTAGTAAAACCAAACAACTCAATTGCTCATGCTATTGTTATTTATATAGTAAAGGTACCTCATGGATTGAATAAATCTGTGCTGCAAAAATTTTTCAACGTCAGAAACATTAGGGAACATGAAATATTACTTAAAATTAGTGAAATAAATTGTGAGATCTAAAATACTGCAAATATTTTGTAACAAATGGTTAAAAACAAAAATATAATGAGTACCATCTTTTGAAGAGATTTACAACAACAATACCTAATCTTCCCCACCCTCCCATGACAAACCTATCCCCAACGACAATTACAGTCACTTTTCATTGCTGATCAAGGAGAAGGCAACAATGAGGGTAACTTTGCAACAATCTATTATGCCCAAACTTTTAGAAGGTATTAGTTCTAAACAAGTGGAATAGACAGGGATGGAATCTCTCATAGATTTATTTTCTTTTCTACATGCAATTATGTATTGCAGAAGAAGTTCAACACATAATTGCTAAGGAGTTCACTTAGATATATCCCTAGAATATACAGAATGATCCCAAAGCAGGCAAAGCTTCGAAATGAATTCAGCAGATGTTCCAGCAGCGCTCAACTCTGGCTTCATATTAGATTCACCTGGGAGCTTTTAGAAAAATACCAATGAATGGATCTACTAAATACATTTTATGAACATTTAATGAAAAATTAAATGAATATCTGGGGGTGAGACCTGGGCACTAATCGATGTTTTTTAAAGATCCCCATGTAATTGTAATGGGCAGCAAATATTGGTAACAACTGTTGGTACAGGAGTAAGCAAACTACATCTGCAGACCTCTGGCCTGCCGCGCCTATTTTATACTGCCTGTAGTAGTGTGGTTTTTAGTTTTAGCTTTTTTTTTTTTTGAGATGGAATCTGGCTCTGTCACCCAGGCTGGAGTGCAATGGCTTGATCTCAGCTTACTGCAACCTCCACCTCCTGGATTCAAGCAATTCTCCTACCTCAGCCTCCTGAGTAGCTGGGATTACCCGCCACCACGCCCAGCTAATTTTTGTATTTTTAGTAGAAATGGGGTTTCACCATGTTGGTCAGGCTGGTCTGGAACTCTCGACCTCAGATGATTCATTCTCCTTGGCTTCCCAAAGTGCTGGGATTACAGACGTGAGCCACCATGCTTGGCTGGTTTTTACTTTTTTAGGGGGAGAAGAAGAAGAAGAAAGAGGAGGAAGGGAAAGAACAGGAAGAAGGAAAGTGTAGACAGCGTGAGAAAGGGGAAGGAAGGGGAAGAAGAGGAAGAAGAAGGAGAGGAAGTGACACAAACTCTATGTGTTCTACAAAAGTAAAATATTTGCTGTCTGGTCCTTTATAGGGCAAAGTGTGTTGACGCCTGGTCTTCTAGACTATTCAGTGGATGTTGTCCTTTGGCTGTGGCTGAGGCAGGTGACTGGAATTCAGTAGGAGGAACGACACCTGGCAGGCTGAGAATTTTGAACTGGGGCCTCAGGAAAGTAATGAATTCTTAATATTCCTTTCTGTGCACTGTTTCAGTGTTTTTCTCTAATGTACTCATTTCCTCTGTTTTTCTTTTTCACACAGTAAGTAGGTAGTCATCCCTTTCCATCTTACTTTCTAATTTTCTCGTAAGTATTATTTAGTTTTGAAGGGATTCTGACTGATCACATAGATCAGACATGACCACTTGGACAGAATCACATTGCAAAAAATAGCTTCCGGGAGCCTTTCTTTCTTTTTTTTTTTTTTTTTTTTTTTTTTTTGAGACGGAGTCTCGCTCTGTCGCCCAGGCTGGAGTGCACTGCAAGCTCCGCCTCCCGGGTTCACGCCATTCGCCTGCCTCAGCCTCCCGCGGGAGCCTTTCTTGTGGACCGTGTAGAAGAGAGGGTTACAGAGAATTGCCGTTAGGGCTGGCCAAATGGAGTCTCCGGCCTCGTCTGTTCCTCAGGCACCCCCTTGCATCTTGGAATACCCTTCTCAACATTTTCTAAGTCTCTCATTAGTGGCTGCAGTCAGCCCAGGCTGGTAGTGCCTGGCCTGAGATCTGCATGGGATCCTATTCTCTTTCTCTCCTTTGGGGCTTTCTCCCACCCTCAACCCTTCCTTCCAGCACAGGAAGCCCTAAGGAGCTTCAGGACAAATGTCTGTAGTGTTGTCTTGGGGCCAGGACTGGTTCCAGGTGAGTTAGCCCTGGTTAGGGATGTCATAGTTCTCAGAGAAAATGGGCTAGATAGACAATTAAATACTTTTTCTTTAACCACACAGTGTGGAAACAGAAATTGAGTAACATTGTGGGAGTAACTCTTGAGGGATAGAAGAAAGTTTATTTTAAGACCGGAGGAAGTGGGACCAGTAAAAACATTAAACCATTTTACAGCTTTACTTAGTGAGTTAGGTGGATATTTTAATTAATTCCATCTGAAAAGATTATACAATCTAAAACTGATTTTATTGATTCTTTTGATACTGTGAATATTTCTTCAAGTCGTCTTCTTAATTTGTAAAGTTATTTTTGAAAATGCCATCTTATCTAGACAGTGCTAATAAAAACAAGAAAGTGTTTGTCCACATTTGAGTCAAGATTGCAAAAAAACCCCACAAAAACCCAGGCGTAGGGATGGCAATAGCAGAGCCAAAGAGCCTCACATGGAGGAGAAGCAGAAGCTCGTGGGGATGCGGAGTCTTTGGGGGCTCTTCATACCTAATGGATTTTGTCAAGTTTTTCCCTTGCTCTCTCTCATGAGTTCACTTCATTTTTAATGGGATTATTTACTTTTCAAAAATTAAACAACGCAGATAAATGCAATACATTAGTGGCATGCAAAATAAATAAATATTAAGTGTTTCATTTGCTTAATATTTTAAAACAAATAAAATATAAAAACATTGGGGTCCATTTGATTCCTCTCTTGCCATTCTTCTTAACTCTTCTCAGATGAAATCATACATTTGGGGTATATTCAGTCCTGTTTTTTTATACTCTTCAAGTATAATACATTCATAAGCAAAATACAGTGTTTCAGTATGCAATTTTAATATGTTTGTATAAACACTATCAAAAGGTACATATCATTCTGCAACTAGTTTTTTTTACCCAACAGTGTTTCCAAGACTCATCAATATTAAAATGTGCCTTTCTTGGTCCTTTATTTTTATTGATTCATTATTTTCCCCTTTGCATTAGTATACCACTATTTATTTATCTGTCTTCTGGTGGATATTTAGGATGTTTCCAAATTTTCACTCTAACAAGCAATATTGCAATGAATATCTTTGTACATTTTTCTGTGTGCACATGTGGTAAATTTTCACTAAGATATGTCTAGATGTGGAATTGCTAAGCCATATGCATGTTCAATTTTACCAAATATTGCCATATTTTCTTCAAACTAGTTGTAGCCGATTGTATTTTCCAAAACGTCCACACGGCCAGGCACAGTGGCTCACACCTGTAATCCCAGCACTTTGGGAGGCTGAGGTGGGTGGATCACTTGAGGTCAGGAGTCTGAGACCATGGCTAACTAACATGGTGAAACCCCAACTCTACTAAAAATACAAAAATTTGCTGGGTGTGGTGGCACATGCCTGTAGTCCCTGCTACTCAGGAGGCTGAGGCAGAAGAATTGCTTGAACCTGGGAGGTGGAGGCTGCAGTGAGCCGAGATCGCACCACTGCACTCCAACCTGGGTGACAGAGCAAGATTCTGTTTCAAAAACAAAAACAAGAACAAAATGTCCATGCCAACACATCCCATTCTACACGTTCTTTCTACTGTGTAACATTGGCTCTCCTCTATCTAAAATAAGCTCTATGTTCCCTTTCCTTGAGTATGAGTAGTCTTGAGAACTCACTTCTAATTACTAGAATGGCGTGAAAGTGACACTGCCTGACCTTCAAGACTAGATCATCAAAGGTGCTACAGCTTCTGCTTTGGCTTACCCTCTCTGTCGTGGGACACTCACCCTTGGACCCAATCTCCGCACTGTGAGAACATCTATGCTACCTGGAGAGGCCTTCTATAGATATTTCAGTCAACAGGCCTAGTTAAAGTCTCAGCCAGAGTCAACCACCCAACATGTGGGTGAGTGAACCCTCAAATGATTTCAGAACCAGTCTTTGAGTCTTCCAGTTGCGGTCCCAGTCAGTGAAACAGAGTCAAGCTGCCCAAGTTGTGATTTATCTGAATTTCTGACCCATTGGGAGCATAATAAATGATTGTTTTATGTCACCAAGTTTTGGATTAATTTGTTACACTGGTATAGCAACTGAAGCATTGATTGTACAAGTTCATATTCAACAGAAACTATGATATATGAGATTTTGTTTTGCTATATTCTATCTGTAGCAAAACATGACATGGTTATACTCCTACATTTTTGCCAATCCAATGGCTACAAAATAGCACAGTATTTTTTTAAAAAGAAAAAAAATAGCCCACCGTTATTCCATCATTGTCTGTAGGAAAAAACAACGACCACAGATGTTATAAGTGTCATTGCATCCTCAGTTCCAAAAACAACAACAACAACAAATCCTCAGTTTCTAGCACAATGCCTGGCACTAGGAGGTTTTTAAGAAATATTTGCTGAATGTAGGAATTAGTAAGTGCCACTGTTTGCTCAACTCTATTCTAAGTGGTTTCTGTAACCTGATTTCCTTAATCTACACATTAACTTAAATGAGCATACTCATCTTCATTTTATAAATATTAAATAGTTTTCAGGAGATGAAGGCATTTAAATGAGATCATATTTATAAGTGACACTTATAATTGGCAGAGTTTGAATTCAGACACAAAGCCCTTTCCCTTTCTCTTTTACATTAATGCCCAAAGAAGCTTACAAATTATATAACGCTTTTTAAAAGAATTATATTTTATTCTACTTACTACTTTATTTTCATGTCTTTCATCAAATATTTGCTCTTTTCATCAAATATTTCATATTTCATCAAATATTTGTCACTCAGATTGCCATTACATAATTTATATCAGAGTTGGTCCTGAGCTAGTTGACAGCCCACTCAACAAACAAGCCATAAAATACCTGGTTCTCTTCATTCAATCAGTAGGATATCTCAAGGCAGCCCAGTGTTTTTAAGACAGCTGTAGATTCTTTATATATCATTTAATCATTATTCATTTATTCATTCAAAAATTTACTACGTGACAATTATGTGCCCAGGCTGCATTGAGAGCTACTGATATAATGATAGATAAAGAGTCATGGTCTTTGTTTTCATGGAATTTAGGGTCTAGTGGGGGAAATAGATATTAACCCAATAATCACTCAATTTGGATCAATTCTAGAAAGAGAGTGTATACGGAGTTATGAGACCATTAAGAAGGAATATGAATAAGTTTAGAGGGTCAGGAATGACTTCTCTGAAGAAATGATGCCACTTGATTTTGAGACAGGAGGGGGCAAGGAAGCGCTGGGTAGAGAAGGGTGGGTCTCCGGCTAGGGCTCCACCTCCAGGCCTGTGCCCACCCACCTAGGTGAGGACAGGCATTTCTGTTTTCGTGCCCAAATGTTGCATTTTCCAAGACCACCCTGGCCCACCACGTCCCCATCTTGTGCCTATAAAAACCCCGAGACCCTAGTGGGCACAGACAGAATCAGCTGGATGTCGAGAGGAACACTCCACTGGAAGAACACGTGAGCTGCTAGGTGTCGAGAGGAGCATGCTGGCAGAAGAACATACCTGCAGACACCAGCAGATGCTGGCAAGCCATCCACCGGTGGAACAATGTGGACACTGAGGGGAATTTGGCGCTGGGTAGCCTGACTCCAAGGGAAAACCACCTTCCCACTCCATCCCTCTTCTGGCTCCCCATTCATCTGCTGAGAGCTACCACCACTCAATAAAAAACCTTGCACTCATCCTCCAACCCCACATGTGATCCAATTTTTCCAGTAAACTAAGACAAGAACCCCGGAATACTGAAAGCCCTCTGTCCTTGCCATAAGGCAGAGGGTCTAATTGAGCTGATTAACACAAGCCTCCTGTGGACGGCTAAACTGAAAGAGTACACTGTAACACACACCCACTGAGGCCTCAAGAGCTGTAAACACTGAACCCTAGATGCTGCTGTGGGGTCAGAGCCCCATGACCTGCTTGTCTGCCTACTTCTCCTAGGGTATGAGCAGCAGGGCACCAAAGAAGTGAGCCCTGGGAGGGGGATAAGGGAATTTTCCCATTTCAATTTGATATGTGAAGAATCAATACCATTTCAAGGCAGTTATTATTATCAGTTCATAGGTGAAGAAACTGAGATTCAGAATCTTCCCCAAATAACAAAATTAGTAAAGGGCCTACCTGTGATTTGAAACCAGATGTAGTTGAATTAAAAACTCAAACTTTTCCTTCATTTGTAACAAAAAGTGCCAAGGAAGAAAAATCTCTCACACAAATCTTGGAAGGGAAACATTGAGCAATGTAACTGCCTATGGTCCCACTTACAGTTTTTACCACAAATGTGGAAATGTTCTTTCTTCTTCTTCTTCTTGTGCTCATGTTTTATAGCACTTAGCAACAGTTGCAGCTGATAAGTTAAGCCAAGGTCTCAGTACAGGGTCTTGCTCAAGGTGTCTGGAATCCCACTACTGCTGTGTTTCAGCTACTATTTTAATCAAAGGTGCACTCCCTGAGAAAGTCCCAGAGTGTTCACTACCAAGGACAAAGTGAGGAGGGGGAGGGTTTGGGTTGTTTTTTTAATTATTATTATTAACTACAGTCCTTATTTTATTCAGATTTCCTTAGTTTTTTACCTAATGTCCTTTTTCTGTTCCAGAATTCTATTCAGGACACCACATTACATTTAATTGTAATGTGTTCTTAGGCTCCTTTGGCTATGATAGTTTCTCAAACTATACTTTTTTTGATGACCATGACAGCTTTGTGGAGAATTGGTGAGGTATTTTGTAAAATGTAACTGATGTGTTTTTCAACATGACTTCTCTTTCAAACAGTGACATTAATTATTAGGCCCAGGCATTCAAAATTTCTCCTGTTGGCAAAAGGAAGTAGTTGATTATTGTGTGGTGAAGATATGTCATCAAAAAACCAAGAAAATCTCCTTGGAGGTGAGGTTTGAGGATTATTTAGTACAAGCTTTCTCTATGGAAGCGATAATGCCCCTGAGAGGGCAAAAATTATTTTTTGGCCAGGCACAGTGGCTCATGCCTGTAATCACAGCACTTTGGGAGGCCAAGGCGGGCAGATCACCTGAGGTCATGAGTTCAAGACCAGCCTTGCCAACATGGTGAAACCCCGTCTCTACTAAAAATATAAAAAATGAGCCAAGTATGGTGGCAGGCGCCTGTAATCCCAGCTACTCAGAAGGCTGAGGTAGGAGAATTGCCTGCATCCGGGAGTGAGCCAAGATCGCATCACAATTTTCCAGCCTGGGCAACAGAGAGGAGATCTATCTCAAAAAAAAAAAAATTATTTCTTGAGATGTAAAAAAATCTTAGATATTACAATGGCTTGTGGTCCTTCAAACCCTACTCAACAGACTCATTTCATAGTATTTAATTTCATAGGATGGGTGGAGTGGTTAGGAAGAAAAATATCTAAAAGGGTTCCTCCTATATATTTGTCCCCTACCCAGTTCATGTTGAAAGGTAATTGCCAGTGTAAAAGTATTAAGAGGTGGGATCTTTAAGAGGTGATTAGGCCATGAGGGCTCTGCCCTGAATAGATTAATGCTATTATTGCAGGAATGGGTTCCTTACAAAAGGACAAGTTCAGCCCCCTTTTATCTCTTTCTTGCTCTCCCTTTGCCCTTCCACCATGTGATGATGCAGCAAGAAGGCCCTTGCTAGATGCTGGCACTCTGATATCGCACTTCCCAGCATCCAGAACTGTTAGTCAATAAAGTTCTGTTTATTATTAGTCACTCAGTCTGTGGCATCCTGTTTGTTTTTTTGTTTTTGTTTTTGTTTTTTTTGAGACAGAGTTTCACTCTTGTTACCCAGGCTGGAGTGCAATGGCACGATCTCAGCTCACTGCAACCTCCACTTTCCAGATTCAAGCGATTTTCCTACCTCAGCCTCCCCAGTAGCTGGGATCACAGGCATGCACCACCACACCTGGCTAGTTTTGTTTTTTAGTAGAGACAGGGTTTCTCCATGTTGGTCAGGCTGGTCTCAAACTCCCAACCTCAGGTGATCTGCCCGCCTCGGCCTCCCAAAGTGCTGGGATTACAGATGTGAGCCACGGCGCCTGGCCAGCATCCTGTTATAGTAGCATGAACTAGACTAAGACAGCTCCTTAGGGGTCTGATAGGAAAACAAAGATTGAGTATAATGTTAACTGTAGGGTTTCTGTAGATGATGTCTTATTCAGTTCAGGCTGCTATACCAAAAATACTGTAGACTGGGTGGTTCAGACAACAAACATTTATTTCTCAAATTTCTGAAGACTATGAAGTTCAAGATCAAGACATCAGCCAATTTGGCTCCTGGTGAAGACCCACTCACTGGTTTGCAGTGGGACACCTTGCTCTCTCCTCACATTTCAGAGGGATAATGGTCTTCTCTCTCATGTCTCTTCTTATCAGGGCACTAATCTCATGATGAGAGCTCTATCCTTATGACCTTATTACTGCCCAAAGGCCCCATCTCCAAGTATTAACACACTGGGGATCAGAGTTTCCATATGTAAACTTTGGAATGATATAAACATTTAATCCATAGCAAATACCCTAAAGGTTGAGAATTTCCCTTCTATTATTAGTGTGCTGACAGCTTTTATCAGAAATGAATGTGGGGTTTTGTCAAATGCTCTTTATGTGTCTGTTGAGATCATCACATGATTTTTTTTTTTTAGTTTGTTAATATGATGAATTATATTGATTGACATGAAAAATTACATCAACATTTGTTCAAACTGCTAAAATTTTGTTTAGAGTTACATTTATGAGAACTATTGGTCTGTAGTTTTCTTCTAAATGTATCTGGATAATTTGTCTTGAATGACATCAGAGAATTAGTTGGAAAACTTTTTCTTCTCGAGTAGTTTGTATAGAATTAACATGGCTTTCTTAAATGTTTAATAAACTTCACCAGTCAAGCATAAAGTTTTCTTTGTGGAAAGGTTTTTAACTGCAAACTTAATTGCTTTCATAATAGATCTATGGCTATTCAGGTTACCTATTTTTTAAGTGACCTTTGGAAATTTGTGTCTCTTAATTACTTGTCCATTTTATTGAAGTTTAAAAATTTATTGACATAAAGTTGTTCATCATATTCTCGTATTATCTTTTTGCTATCTGTGTAATCTGTAGGGAAGTCATCTCTCATTTCTGATATTGGTTGTTTGTGACATCTTTCTTTTCTCCTCCTCAGCTTAATGAAAGGTTTAGCAATTTTGTTGATCTTCTCAAAGAAACAGGATTTGGTTTATTAAATTCCTCTATCATTTTTCTGTTTCTTATTTCATTGATTTCTGCCCTGATCTTTATTGATTTCTTTCTGCTTCCTTTGGGTTAAATTTTATCTTTTTCTATTTTCTTGAGGAGGAGCCTATGATCATAATTTGAGATTCTTCCACTTTTCTAATGTAGGTATTTAGCGATAAAAGCTTTTAACTTAAGTAACAACCAGAGAGAGGGTCTTTAAAAGAAAAAGATATTTATTTGGGAATAAAGTATTGCAATGGGAATACATGTGCCGTAGTAAACTATGTGCATATTCACGGAGGTAAAGGAAGACAAAGGTTTTTAAAAGAAAAATGAAGAGGATTACAAAATTGTTTTGAAATTATTATCCTTGGCTACAAAGATCACTAACAAGGATGACACCAATTTGAGGCTGGATAGGCAGTTGTTGAGTAAATGTCCTTGCAGAAATATTTTTTGGATGATGTTGCAATGGCCTTTATGCAAGATTGTGGTTTTTGAGATCTGTTGTGATAGTTATCAGGCATACAAGCATAAGAATTCTCCCTTCTTAGCTTTCCCCAGCTCTATCTGTCAGGATTTTTGTTGTTGTTGTTGTTGTTTGTTTGTTTTTCTGAGATAGAGTCTCACTCTGTCACCTGGGCTGGAGTGCCATCTTGGCTCACTGCAACTTCTGCCTCCTGGGTTTAAGTGTTTCTTGTTCCTCAGCTTCCCAATGACTGGAATTACAGGTGTGTGCAACCACACCCAGCTCATTTTTATTTATTTTTATTTTTTTAATTTTTAATTTATTTTTTAGTAGAGATGGGGTTTCACCATTTTATCTAGGCTGGTCTGAAACTCCTGGCCTCAAGTGGTCCACCTACCTTGGCCACCCAAAGTGTTAAGATAACAGGCATAAGCCACTGCGCCTAGCCTTTTCAGGGTTTCTTTAACATTAGTGACTCTGTTTTGATCCTGACAACTTTCACAAAACTTTCTCTTAAATTGTACTTTATTACCATCACCCAGTTTTCATATATTGTACATATTTTAATTTTTTTCTTTTGATTTCTTCTTTAACCCAAATGTTACTTAGAAAATGTTATGTTAGGCCGGCCGCAGTAGTTCACACCTATAATCCCAGCACTTTGGGAGGTGAAGGCAGGTGGATCACCTGAGGTCAGGAGACCAGCCTGGCCAACTTGGTGAAACTCCATCTCTACTAAAACTACAAAATTAGCTGGGTGTGGTGGAGTGTGCCAGTAGTCCCAGCTACTCAGGAGGCTGAAGCAGGAGAATCGCTTGAACCCAGGAGGTGGAGGTTACAGTGAGCCAAGGTCATGCCACTGCACTCCAGCCCAGGCAACAGAGCAACTCAAGAAAAAAAAAGAAAGAAAATGTCATGTTAAATTTCATGTGTATATATGTAGGGGTGTGTGTGTGTGCGTGTATATAATATATATGTGTGTGTCTATCTACATATATAAAGTTGGCTGTAAAACACCCTCAGGCAGGCCCTTCAGGAGGTATTCCAAAAGAAGGCATTGTTGTAGGGGATGATAGCTCCGTGTGTTATTGCCCCTGTAGATCTCCCAGTGGCACAAGATGTGGAGGTGAAAGACAGTGATATTGATGATTCTAACCCCATGTAGCCCTATGCTAATATGAGTGTTTTTGTCTTAGGTTTTTTTGTTGTTGTTGTTTTTTGTTTCTTTGAGACGGGGTTTCGCTCTTCTCTACCAGGCTGAAGTGCAATGGCACGATCTCAGCTCACTGCAGCCTCTGCCTCCTGGGTTCAAGGAATTCTCCTGCCTCAGCCTCCCAAGTAACTGAGATTACAGGCATGTGCCGCCACGCCCGGCTAATTTTGTATTTTAAGTACAGACTTGGGGTTTCTCCATGTTGGTCAGGCTGGCCTCAAACTCCTGACCTTGGGTGATCCACCCGCCTCAGCCTCCCAAAGTACTGGGATTGCAGGTGTAAGCCACCGTACCCAGCCTGTGTCTTAATTTTAACAAAAAAGTTTAAAAATTAAAATAAAATAAACTTTTTTTTAAAGAGAAAAAAAGAAAGATAAGCCTGGGCAACATGGTGAGACCCTGTCTCTACAAAATATACAAAACTTAGCCGGCATGGTGACACGTGCCTGTAATTCCAGCTACTCAGGAGACTGAGGTGGGGAGGCAGAGGTTGCCATGAGCCAAGATTGTGCCACTGCTCTCTAGCCTGGGCAACAGAGAGAGACCCTATCTCAAAAAAAAAAAAAAAAAAAAAAACCACACACACACACAAAGAAGAAGAAGACGAAGAAGAAGAAGAAGAAGAAAACTTATAGAATAAGGATATAAAGAAAACATTTTTGTACAGCTGTATAATGCGTTTTAAGCTAAGTTTATTATAGAAGAGTCAAAAAATTTTTAATTAAAAATGTATAAAGTTTAAAAGTTATAGTAAGCTAAGGTTAATTTATTGAAGGAAGAAAACTTTTTCATAAGTTCAGTGTGACCTAATGGTACAGTGTTTGTAAGGTCTGCAGCAGTGTACAGTAATGTCCTAGGCCTGCACAATCATTCACCACTCACCCATTGACTCACCCAGAGCAACTTCTAATTTTTTATTTTTTGAGACGGAGTCTCCCTCTGTCGCCCATGCTGGAGTGCAGGGGCATGATCTCAGCTCACTGCAAGCTCTGTCTCCCGGGCTCACACCATTCTCCTGCCTCAGCCTCCCAAGTAGCTGGGACTACAGGCACCCGCCACCACGCCTGGCTAATTTTTTTTTTTTTTTTTGTATTTTTAGTAGAGATAGGGTTTCACTGTGTTAGCCAGGATGGTCTCGATCTCCTGACCTTGTGATCTGCCCACCTCGGCCTCCCAAAGTGCTGGGATTACAGGCGTGAGCCACCGTGCCCAGCCGATTTTTTTATTTTTAGTAGAGACAGGGTTTCACCATGTTGGTCAGGCTGGTCTCAAACTCCTGACCTTGTGATCCCCCCGCCTTGGCCTCCCAAAGTGCTGGGATTACAGGCGTGAGCCGCTGTGCCTGGTCGCAGCTTCTAATTCTATAAGCTCCACACACAGTAAGTGTCTTACAGAGGTGTACCATTTTTTACCTTTTGTACCATATTTTTACTGTAACTTATCTATGTTTCCATACACAAATATTTACCATTGTGTTATAATTGCCTATAGTATTCAGTACAGTAAACTGCTGAACATGTTTGCAACCTAGGAGCAATAGGTTATACGATGTAGCCTAGATGTAGAGTAGGCTGTACTGTCTAGTTTTGGGTAATATAGTCTATAAGGTTCCCAAGATGATGAAGTCACCCAGTGACACATTGTGTCCCCGTCATTCGGCAACACATGACTGTACTTGCTGTATACACTGGTTTTATACTCACTCTTTTGAGAGTCGGTTCTTGAAATCAAGTTTAGGCCTTTCTACCGTCTCTGCCTGATCTTCTGTGCTTTTTAGATCTCTGATTATCCCCTTTCTAGGGATGAGAGAATTCATACTCTTATGAGTTCTAGTTCTAATGTTCCAGGCCCTTCTTTCCTCTGAGGCCCTCAAACAAACAAAGATCGTATGTCGGCACCTTGAATTATAAATACAGAAAACTGTAGTGAGACACTGTCAATTCTGTCCCCAGTCTTGATTGGTTGCATGCAAGTGATAGAATAGGATGTATGATTCTTGATTCGAAGAGTAATAGCTTTTATTACATACAGACATTGTCCTACATATTTTTAATATGTGATCTCAACTAATCCTCAACAAATCTCTGAAGTTGATACCATGATTATCATGATTTTTTACATAGGGAACCTGATGTTAAAAAAGTTAAGTCTCCTGCCTGCGGCCGCACTACTCCCAAAAAGCACAGTGGAGTGTGAAACCTGTCTGTTTCACTCCGGAGCCAAGGCTCTTGAACACCATACCACATGCCTCGGTGATAGTGACTAACTTTCTGAGCATCCACAGAATGCTGAACACTGTGCTTTCTCTGAATGTCTTCACCACAGGACTTCTAATTAAGTGTTATGAATATTTCTATTTTGCAGAAGTCCAACAGACACTTGGAGTTGTTATCCTGTCTCAGGTTTTTTAAATCCAGGCTAGACCCATAAAAAATAAGCCAGTCTTTGTAACCACTGCACTCCCTCCAACCTCCATTCATTCACTCCTTCTGTCACGAATGCTAGAAAGATGTGCCTTTGACTTAAGAATGTGTATGTCCAGACATTCCCTGGATTTTAAAAGGGCAGATTTTTTTTTTTTTTGTAGAATAGTATATCCGTCCCTCTATGTTCATTAATAGTGCATTGAGAATTTCTGAATTGAATCATATTCCAAGAGTATAACTGAGAACATGAACACTCATCAATCGAGAACATGAACTGAGAATGTGAAAGCTCAGCTGATGGCAGAGGAGAAGTTGCAGAGGAAGCACGAGGACTATTGCACACTAACTAGCTGGCGGTACACAACCGACCAAGCATGCACGAAGGCTGCCTCACTTCACATCTTGCCAAGGGCTTTCATGCCCCTACTTTATATTTCCCCTTACAGCAGCCTCAGAAGGGAGGCAGAGCCAGTTCCCTAAGACCTGTTAACAGTTTCTAAAGTCCCCCCACTCCATCCAGCTGTCCCAGGAAGGAGTAGATGTTCATTTGTCCCCACAGACACTTCTATTCACCCCACAGCCACCCCATCCCCACGACTGTGGCATCTAATTTAGACCAGTCCACCATAGGGATGTGTCAGGGTGGCTACAGATGCAATCCAAGAGAAGTGGAAGAATTGGTTAGAGGGTGTATTCATTTGCTAGGGCTTCCATAACAAAGTGGATGGCTCAAATGATAGACATTTATTTATTTATTTATTAAAATTTTGAGACAGGGTCTCATTGTTGCCCAGGCTGGAGTGCAGCCTTGACCCCCCAGGCTCAAGTGATCCTCCATCTCAGCCACCTGAGTAGCTGGGACTACAGGTGTTTGCAACCTTGCCTGGCTAATTTTTAAATATTTTTTGTAGAGGCGGGGGTCTAACTATGTTGCCCAGGCTGTTCTTGAACTCCTGAGCTCAAGGAATCCTCCTGCCTCAGCCTCCCAAAGTGCTGGGATTACAGGCGTGAGGCAGCATGCCCAGCCAGAAATTTATTTTCTCTGTGGAGGCCAGAAGTTCAAGAACAAGGTGTGGCAGGTTTGGTTTCTCTGTGTCCTCTTTCCTTGTCCTGCAGTCAGCAGGTCTAAGCGAACGTACCCCCAAGGGCTGAGGGAGATGAGAGGCTAAAGAGAGGGCTTGACTGAAGTGGGAAATTAAGAAAATAACAGAACAAGAGCATAAGTAATAATAGTAAGAGAAAGAACAGCAGCTCATAGAATGAATTGCTGTATTAACCAAGGCTGAAAAGAATTTAAGTAGCCCCCCTGAAGTTAAAGTTAGAAGAGAGTATTAACTGTCTGTGCCCAGAAACATTAACCATATCTATCCTCCCCAGATTTTGTAGGCTCTGTAAACTCCTGTTTCTTTCTTCCCTGCACAGCTTCAAGGTCACGACACAGATGAGCATAAGCTGCAAACCAAGTTCTCACAGAGATGTAAGACGTGTTGCATTTTGTGCAAGAAAAAAAAACCCCAGCAGCCTTTTGTTCTTGCTTCTGTAAGCCTGCTTCACGTAGTTCCCGTCTCAAAATGCCTAAAAGTGACTCCTTTTCTTTGTTCTGGGCTCAGCCTTTAGGACACATGTCTGCTGGGCCTTAAAATAAACACCCTCCTGCACTCCGTCCGGTCTCTCTGGTTCCTTAAATCCCACTTCATGACAAGTTCAGTTTCTCAAAAAGAAACATTTAATAGGTACCTACAAATAGAAGCCATGTCTCAGGCAGCCACAAGACAGCGGATCTCCGCACAGGCCCTGCAGAAAGTATTCTTTATATGGCAAGCTTCCCCGGCCCTGGCACCCCGCCCCGCCCCGTGAGGTGGAGTCTTGCTCTGTCACTCAGGCTGGAATGCAGTGGCACGATGTCAGCTCCCCGCAACTTCCGCCTCCCAGGTTCAAGCAATTCTCCTGTCTCAGCCTCCCGAGTAGCTGGGATTACAGGCACCTGCCACCTCACCGGCTAATTTTTGTATTTTTAGTAGAGATGGGGTTTCACCGTGTTGGCCAGGCTGGTCTCAAACTCCTGACCTCATGATCTGCCCGCCTCGGCCTCCCAAAGTGCTGGCATTATAGGCATGAGCCATAGCGCCTGGCTTATATGGCAAACTTTTAGGGAAAAATATGTGCTACTGGTAACACCTTAGACTTTCTTGTGAAGTGACTACTACAGAGATTAGATAAACATCTTTATGAGTAATTATCTTGCTATGGGAACACTTTGATGTACAGAGGTCAAACAAGTTTTGCTGGGTCAAACAGTGATGATGTGGCATTAGTCACTCTTGCCAGGCCATAGGCTCCTTTCCTTCGCTCCTTGACTTGCAGATGGCTGCCTGCGCCGTGTGTCTTCACATGGTCTGTTCTCCATGCACACATCATGGAACCTCTCTGTGTGTCCACGTTTTCTCTTCTTATAAGAACACCAGTCAGATTGGTTAAGGATCCATCCCAACAGACTCATTTTAACTCAGTTAGCCTTTTAAGGCTGCATCTCCAAATACAGTCACATTCTGAGGTACTGGAGGTTCTTCAGCATATGAATTTGGAGGAAGTGCAACTATGCCCATAGAGAGGGTATAAAGAGAAGCTTCATAAGAGCCCCAACCATCCAAGTAATGTGATGAGACAGCCATATGCAGTATTTACATCTCTGTCACTGCAGTTTGGCTACTTTTCTGAGGTAAGAATACAGTGAGGGCCAGGCACAGAGGCTCACGCTTGTAATCCCAGCAATTTGGGAGGCTGAGGCGAGTAGATCACTTGAGGGCAGGGGTTCTAGATCAGCCTGGCCAACATGGTGAAACCCCGCCTCTACTAAAAATACAAAAATTAGCTGAGTGTAGTGGCAGGCACCTCTAATCCCAACTACCTGAGAGGCTGAGGAAGGTGAATCGCTTAAACCCAGGAGGCGGAGGTTACATGAGCCGAGCTCACGTCTCTGTACTTCAACCTGGGCAACAGAGCAAGACTCCATCTTAAAAAAAAAAAAAAAAAGATAAAATGGGTAACGTTAACCAGCACCCTGATCTAATGACAACTGTTTATTTGGTACCCACCAATGGAGTTGGGTATTTCACAGACAGCTACATAAGGAAACATTTTGAGGAAAGAATTGACAGTTTAACACCTCCCATTATCTTTGCTGACTGAAGGAATTGCAAAGTACATGGAAGCTGCAAAAACTGTAAGTGCTAGACAACACACCATTGAGCTTAGGTAACGTATTAATGCTTGCCATAAAGCAGGCCCACCATCCCCGAAAGCCCAAGAAAAGAAAGTGGGATTCTGGCAAAGTTGAGATGCATTTTTTTTTTTCTAATTTTTAAATTTTAATTAAAGACTGTTTTAGAGACAGGGTCTCACTCTGTTGTCCAGGCTGGAGTGCACTGGCATGGTCATAGCTCACTGCAGCCTCAAATTCCTGTGCTCAAAAGATCCAGCCTCCCAAAGTGCTGGGAGTACAGGCATAACCCACCATGCCTGGTCATGGAGTTACATTTTCCGCGAGAAAAAAAGTGGATTCTCCTTTTACTTCAGAGTGACCTAATTGATTATATCCTTCCAGGCCAAGCAGTTAACAGAACCAAGAGAATTAGGCACCCAGCTACACTGTCCTTTCTTATCTTGTTTTATCATCCCTTTGTACTTCAAGTCCATCCATACTTACTCCTTAAAGCCATATCCAAATTTCTCTCTACCTTCTTTCTTCTAATCTCCTCTGCCTTCTTCATTGTTTGCCCCACCCCAACCTTAAGGCTCCCCACTTACTCAAGCTGTGGCTTAGAACAGATCCAGCTGATGGATCTGGGACTCAGAAGCATTTCATAGACCTCTCCACCAGTATAGAGCTGCTGATATGGGACAGGAAGGTGAATATTTAAGGTCTGGAAGTTTTCGGGACAGGGGAGGGGCTTGGCATGTGGATATTCTTTTTCTTTCTTTAGACAGAGTCTTGCTCTGCTGCTCAGGCTGGAGTGCAGTGGCACAATCTCGGCTCACTGCAACCTCTGCCTCCCAGGTTCAAGCAATTCTCATGTCTCAGCCTCAGCCTCTGAGTAGATGGGATTACAGGCACATACCACCATGCCTGGCTAATTTTTGTATTTTTAGTAGAGACGTGGTTTCGCCATGTTGTCCGGGCTGGTCTCAAAATCTTGGCCTCAAGTGATCCGCCCACCTCGGCCTCCCAAAGTGTTGGGATTACAGGCGTAAGACATTGTGCCCAGCTGGCATATGGATGTTCAATTGCTTCAATGTCATTTGTTGAAAAGACTATTCTTTCATTCTTGAATTGCTTGGCACCTTTGTTAAAAATCAATTGGCCATATTTGTGTGGGTCTCTTTCTGGACTCTCTATGCTGTTCCATTGATCTGTGTGTCTATTCTTCCACCAATTCACACAAAAACCTGTACACAGATATTTAAAGCAGCTCTCTTCATAGTCACCCAAACTGGAAACAGCTCAAATGGTTCTTTAATTGGTAAATGGATAAGTAAACTCTGGCTTCCTTAAGTGGTAAGTAAAAGAAAGAAAAATCTGTGGAACATTCATATGATGATGTACTACTACTCAACAATAAAAAGGAACGACCTGTTGCTACATGCAACAATTTGGATGACTCAAAGGCATTATGGTGAGTAAAACATGCCGGTCTTGGAAGGTTACTTATTAGGCAATTCTATCTGTAAGATAGTTTGCAAATACAAAACTATAGTGAAGGAGAACAAACTGGTGGTTGCCACATGTTAGGGTTGGAGAAGAGAATTACTGTAAAGGGATAGATAGCGAGGAGAGTTTTGGGGTGAGGAAATGTTCTGTGTTTGGGGGCGGTTTTTTTAGGAGCAGAGATTTAATAAGCAAAAGAAAGAGAGAAAAAGGAAAAGGAAAACAGCTCTCTCTCGTGAGAGACAGGGGACTTCCGAGAGGGAAAGACCCTTGTTCTGTGTTTTGATTGTGGTATTGGTTATGCAAATATATACCTGTGTTAAAATTCATATAATTGTGTACCAAAAGGTCAATTTTACTGTATGACAATTAAAAATATATATATATTTAAACAGAGAAAATTTGGAGATAAGGCATAAAAGCACACACTCTGGGAATCAACAGACCTGGGTTTCTTTATTCCATTCTTGATTTCATGCCTATGTTTGTTTATCTCTGAGATGAAGGTTTTGGAGTCAGATCACAAAAGGCCCTTCTTGTCCTTCCTACCCTGATGTTCCTTAATTCCACAGATCTCCAGACATGATCACATGTACATCTACTCATGAGCATACACACTCATGTCCCCGTGCAGACAGATTTTTCTCTATGCTACCATGGCCCCAGCTCCCCTTATCTCAGAATCCTTCCCTTAAATAATTATTTGATGGTGTTTGCTGGAGAGTAATGGGAAGTGAGGAAGAAAGGCCATCAGACATGCTGTCCTGAGGTGTTGCCTAGTCCTCCACCTTCATTAGGCGTGCTTCCAGTAAAGCCAGGGAAATGCCTGACCCCACTCCTCCATTCTCTGCTGCTGCCCTGGTTTCACATCCACATCAGCCTCTCCCATCCATGAGCTCTGAGCCAAGCCAAAAATCCTCATGAGCTCCCAGGGCCCATAAGTCCAATGAGCCCTGGAGGGGTCTACCGGCCAGCTTTGAGTCTCAGAGGCTGTCTAAAGAGCCTGAGTCCTAGAAGGGTGTCTGACGTCTTCCAGGGTGATCCATACCTCTAAATGTGGCTTTGTGTTGAGAGGGTAGCTCTGAAATAAATCAGATCTCAATGACAAAACTTTTCTAAAAATGCCTGCTCCTACCTAGCCAGAAACTGCATTCTGCTGCCCAGTACTGCAAGAAAGAGTGTGGACACTCATCAAGAAAGCCGTAAGTGTAAGGGGACTTTGTGATGATCAAGTCTTTCCCCCTGGTTTTATGGATTAGGAAACTGTGGTCCAGAGAGGGATACAGATTTGCCTCAGGGACACAGGGAGCTGACCGTAGAGTTAGGACTAAACAAGGCACCCTGGCCGACTGTCCACCCTGATGCATTCTTAGGTGGAAAGGGAAGGAAGGTGACCCTGAGTATAGGCCCTTCCCAAACTTGTTTCTAAGAAGAAACTAGAGAATGGCATATGGGAGTAATGAGCTTTGAAATGCCACCACCATGCTCTCTAGTAAAGCATGCCCTGTGACTAGCCATTCAGATCAACAACTCCTTCTTTATTGTTACTTAAGAACACAATTGTTACTGTAAGCCTAAAACTGCTGTAAAAAATAAAGTCAATTTCAAAAAAGAAGATGATGGCAGCAACAGTGGTAGCAGCAACAATAAGGGCATGGGAAGGAAGACGCTCATGGAGGGAGGATGCTGAGAAGACACCTTCCTACCTATGCTTACTGAAAACCACAAGAAAAAAAAGACATGCAAATTATTGAATGCTTTGCAGAGGTACTATGCAATTTGTTCCCCAGAAAGTGGCTACTGGGAAACTGTTCTGATATGCTTCCAGGTGTGCCAGTGGCTAGTCTCCGGGAGGCACACTCATTCTGTACCTTCTATTTAAGGCTCCATCATGCATCATGAATCATGCATGTGGAGGGCTGGGACACCTTCATGATGGATTCCAAAAGCAGTATTAAAGTCTGCTTCCCATGATGGGCGTTGAGATTCAGAGCTCACCTACGGTTCATTCCCACGTGCTCCATGAGGTCTGAATCAGTCTAAAGAGGCAAGAGTGGGAGCTGGGAGCCACCTTTCCTTTCCCAAGTCTAGAGAAAGTTCAGGGTGAGAATACTGATTGAGGAGTAAGAAAGAACCTTATGCAATGATCAGTTACTCTTTTAACTGAACTCATTTCAGGTGTAGACGACTGACCTGTTTTGATGTGTGGTAGCGCTGGGAGGAGAGGGGCTATCTGCTACTAGAATTGAAGGAGGAATTTACCATAGAGAGAGGCTGGAGTGGAGGGAGGACCAGCAGGTCAGAGAGGCAGAAGGTCCTCTAATTTTCTGAGTACACTTTCAGCTGCCAGGGTAAGAAGGAGCTGGTCTGGGCCAGGCGCAGTGGCTCACGCCTGTAATCCCAGCACTTTGGGAGGCCAAGATGGGTGGATCGCAAGGTCAGGAGTTCGAGACCAGCCTGACCAATATGGTGAAACCCCGTCTCTACTAAAAATACAAAAATTAGCCGGGTGTGGTGGCATCCACCTGCAATCCCAGCTACTCGGGAGGCTGAGGCAGAAGAATCACTTGAACCCGGGAGGCGGAGGTTACAGTGAGCCGAGATCACGCCATTGCACTCCAGCCTGGGGACAGAGCGAGACTCCGTCTCAAAAAAAAAAAAAAAAAAAAAAAGAAGAAGAAGAAGGTGATCTGCTGGAGTATATTTACCTCTCCACTGAGAATGCAGAATTTCTTAAGCTTATTTGAAGAATCTTTTGAAAATTAATAGTATCCTTTTCAGAAAAATGACTGGATGTGATCATTTCTGCCTTTATGCAGAGATCCATCTTCATATGTCAGCACCTCGATTTTAAGATTCACCTGCTGGAGTTCATCTCCTAGAAAGTGTTAGCACTACTTTATTTAGGGGGTAACAGTGGCGTCCCCCACAGGTCAGAGATGTCTTATTTGTCCCCAGGTGGCTGTGGTGCTTCTCTCCTTCATTGTGTCTGGTCCTCTCCGAGACCTGGCTTGGTTTCTTCCCCCTCTGCCCTCCTATTCAGGGCTCCGTGCCTCCCCAGAGCCTTCCTGGCTATGCAGGGGTGCACCTGGACACTTCATCTTCACTTACTGCTTTATGCCCCAGATGGGGGGCCCCAGGAGTCCTGTGGCAGGGAAGGTGAGAGGAGCCGGAAGCCAGAGCTGGTGAATGTGCAGATATGGAGGAGGCAAAACTCCAAGTGAGTGTTTGTAAAAGCTTCACTAAAGTGTTCTCGTAAGATTAGCAGGAGGAAAAATGAGAAGCTTTGGGGCTAGGAACAAGGGTGAGATAACCTTAAGAAAAAAAATGGATTAAGGAAGACATATTTAGAAACTCGAAGTTTCCTCTTTTTTTGTCCTCCATTCTCACTGCTAATAAGGAATGAGATCCCCATTGCCACAGAAGTGTGGGAATGGACCTTCTCACCTGTAGGTTTCCTTCCTTATGCAGAGCCCCCAGGGCTGAGGATTTACTCTACGTTAGAAAATCACAGCCTCTACCAACATTTATAGATGTAGTATACAACGACAAGGACAGAACTAGTCATGTTGGTTGAAAATAGGGCCTTTCTCTAGTTCTGTGACCTTGTCTGGAGCCAGATGTCATTGTAAACAGGGGATCAAATGTAATGATTAAGTGTCGACAGACGCAAAGGTAGTCTTTCAGTGGCTGTCAGGAAGGGTTGCCAAGAATGGAGTGGACTCACAGGCTAAGTACACTGGGAGCCTGTGAGAGCCCAGCAGCAAGCTCTGGGAGAGAGCCACCGCTCCACAGCACTTAGTGAGGAGGGGAGCTTTCTTCCTGAGTTAGAACAATGGCTTGGAAGTCAGGAAACCTAGGGTCTACTTCCAGCTGAACCACTAACTAGCAACAAGCCATGTGCAAGTCACTGGAAAGGCAGGGGTTACATTTGGTCAGGGATGGCAAATGTGTGGCACACACACCCTTCCCCGTCTTGTGCCTTCATTAGAGGCTCTTGTTCAACCATATCACTGTCCAGAATTTTTTTTTCTACAGCATTTTGGGTAGGCACTTCTTTTTTTTTTTTTTTTTTGAGACAGAGTTTCACTTTTATTGCCCAGGCTGGAGTGAAGCAGCACCATCTCAACTCACTGCAACCTCCGCCTCCCAGGTTCAAGTGATTCTCCTGCCTCAGCCTCCCTAGTAGCTGGATTACAGGCACCCACCACCATGCCCCACTAATTTTTGTATTTTTAGTAGAGATGGGGTTTCACCATGCTGCCCAGGCTGGTCTCGAACTCCTGACCTCAGGTGATCCACCCGCCTCAGCCTCCCAAAATGCTGGGATTACAGGTGTAAGCCACCATGCCCGACCGGCACTTCCAATTAGAGTTGGTACACAAACTGAAATCTACTTGCTATCCCTCAATTCCATGCTCTCCAAAGTCACTTCTAGCTCTAAAATGTAAGATTCTGACTTTCCAACTAAGAGGTGCCCATTTTTCTGATTTAGTAATAGCTTACTCAAAAAAAAAAAAAAAAAAAAGGAGAATGGAAATTTAGGATCATCATTTCATTGACTCCTCTTCCTCATCCTGAGGCTAAGCAGGGTCTTCCTGAGGTTGCACTCACCTTCCTTCTGTGCCACAGAATGACTGTATTTGAGCTTCACCCCTCTGTCAGTTCACCCTGCATGGCAGTGTCCCAGGCTGTTGCTCCCTTTTGTCTAGAACAGCCCACACTTAATAGTTTTAGGTTTGGCATCAAGGAATCTACAAGGAAAGGAATTTTCTCAAGCCACTAAAATCCAAGTCAGAAGGGAAAGCATTTAATTACTTCATTCACCGTTCTCCAAAGCGAATCAGATTTACAGTTCTTGCCCCTTGCTGGAAGCCAATGCCAGAAACAGTACCTAGACAGAACCGCTTCAGAAATCAAGTGCTTGCAACTGTGTTTTATTGAAAGAAAGAGTGGAGGGGTTAACATGGGGCCCACCTCACAACCCACTCTTCACCCCCAAAATCACGCAGGGGTGGGACTCAGGAAAAGGAAGCATGAGTGTGTTGACTAGGAGCCCTAACTGGAGTTACATCTTTCATAGCAGGGAAGGAAGAGGGAAGAGGGAAGAGGCAGCTGTGGAAAGGATGAGGCTGAGGGAGGTGGGGTATCTCGCTGCTCTGACCTTAGGTTGAGTCCTCCACAGAAGCATCGAAGTGGACTGGCACATGTGGGCTCCCTTCACAGGCCACAATGATGTGTCTCTCCTTCGGGCTGGTCCGGTATGCACAGTTGGGGTACCTGGAGCCGTTTGTCAGGCGGCAGTCTGTGATGTGCATGCTGGACTTGCTCTTGAAGCAGTTGGTCTGCCCGTTCTTGCAGGTGACCTTTTCCTGGAAGCAGACATTCTGGACATCTACCAGGGGCTCATGCACAAAGGTGTTCACTGGTTTGCACCGCCCGTGCGTCATACTCCGGCGCTTCATCATTTGGTTGCAGTAGGTGGAGTTGCTGCTGGGGGAACTGCCTGAGTCCATGTGCTGCCGCTGGAATTTCTTGGCCCGGGATTCCCTGCCCAGGCAGCCCAGCACCAGCAGCACCAGGACAAGCAGAGGGAGCAGGATGACAGACTTATCCAGAGCCATGGTGGCCTCACTTTCCCGGAAAAGCCTAATTGAGAAAAGGAGACAGAAGGAAAAGAGCCCTCTTAGAAAAAGAACTCCAGCTCCCACCTATGGCTTCCCTGGCTTACAGTTTCTGTCTCAGGTCAACCAGAAAGATGTCCGTCCCACTTCCTGAGGTTTTTTGTGTAATGAGACACTCACGTGTATCCTTCTCCACAAGCGTTTTATTGCCACTCTCCAAAGCGAGGTCTTTTTCCCGTTTAGGTGGTGACCTACGAAGTGACCTAAAATCCTGTCAGTTTCTATCTTTGAATACTGGTGTTTCTTTGATCCAAAATACATTTGTATCCAGTGCTCAAATGGCTCATCGAAACATCAGTTTGAATAAATCATGAACCAAATTGTATCCCCAACATCTAGGACCATGGGTGACAGAGTCTTGTTGTCTTACAGCATAAGGGAACTCAGGCCAGTGCCTGACACTGGCCTCATAAAGGATTCCGTTGTATTCCAAAGAGAAATGCTGGCTTCCCCCAACTTGAGGGCTCCTTCTTTTCCAGTTCCATGGATGCTCTGCAGCCTGCACGTTCCACCCCGACCCCTCTGCCTCCAGCTGATGTTTGCCTGGGCCACATTTTTTCAGCGCTAGCATCATCCAAGCTTTCTCAGTGCTGTGGACTGGCCCTAGCTTCTTCCTCTCCAACCCTGAAGCAGAAGCGGCACCTGAGAACACCTCTTGGACTGCTTACCTGGATCCGCAGCTTGGTGTCTGAGAGAGATGGAAGGCCAGTTTCTGCAGTCACTCAGCTCCTGGGGTATGGACCTTATACAGATTACAAAGGGGTTTGGCTTCCAAGAGGAAAAGGGTGGGAGGAGCATATCGAACTCAGTTGAAATAAAATCAAGGACGTGAGGAAGGAGTGGTGAATCACCCAGGCCACCATCTTTCCAGGGCTGCTGAAGAAAGAGCAAATCTTTGCCTACATTAGTCTTTCCTCCTATGTAAACCACATCTGTCTGCTGATGCACAAGGAGCAGCAGAGAAAGCCACTACAGCACTGGTGCCCAAACCTGACACACTAGGGACAAAGTCCTTGTTACTTCTTCGTGGGCCGTTTTCACCAAGTAGACTTGGAGGTTAACAAAGGACGCAAAAGGTGATCACGGGAAAGGGAGGCCCTCTCCTCAGGAGAGGTACTGATGGGAGATGTGGAATTCTGGCCAAGGCTATTCCAGGGCTCCTAGGGAGCAAAACCCAAGTCTCTTTTTAGGAGGGTATTCTCCCAACAGTACCTCTCCCGGGGGTGGAAGGTGGGGTCGAGGGGAATGGAGGCTGTCCTGCTGCCCCCAGCTGGAAGGCTTCCCAGATCTGGAGAAGAAACGGGGAGTAACTGAATAGGGAGGAGGAGGAAGCTTCTAGGGTGAGCTCACCCAGTTCTGGTCACTTCCCGCCCACCCTCCTCCCCCTGCTCTGGGGGCATCGAGAGGATGGAGCTGTTCTTATCTACTGATCAGAACCACTGGTAGGTGGGAATTGAGTAGAGAAACTGAAGATAAACTTAAATCCCAAATCTCAAATTCTTTTTGGGTAAAAAATACAAAGCATATCATATTTGTTAGCAGCAGAATGCACTCCTAGAAAGAGACCTGTCCTTTTGCTGAGTAACAATTTGGATACCTGTGGAGTAAGAATTATCAAAATATCCCTTCGTGCTCTGTATTCAGACTGTTTCAGCCTTTCTGTGTAAAAAGTGGCCATGGTGAAATTATCTGACCTACGTTGTGTGGTTGTAGGTCATAAGATCCTCATTCCAAAGAAGGTCCTGCCCCCCACACCCAGAAAAAAGAACGACTGCTCAGGGAGGCCAAGAAGAATCTAGACAGGGAGGCCTTGCTGGGTTTCCCCACTCAGTCTATTTTCATTAGATCTCACCCCTGTTGTCCAATCACATTTCTACACAGCTGTTCATACTTTGTTGATACCTAAGTGTAAAAATGCCCACTTTCCCCTCTATCTTTGGGTCTTCTGAAGGCCCCCGTGTTGTGTTAAGGAAGGAGACCACTACTACTCCTGCTGCCCTCCTCCCCCCACCTTGCCTAGTTCACAAGACAGGAAGAAACAGACAAAGAAACAAAAGAAAGATAAACAGCCAGACAACCTTGGCACCACCACCCGACCCTAGGAGTTAAAAAAAGTAATAATAATAACATCAACCCCTGACCTAAACTGCTTGTGTTATCTGTAAATTCCAGACACTGTATGAAAAAAGCATTGTAAAACTTTTTGTTCTGTTAGCTGATGCATGTAGCCCCCAGTCACGTTTCCCACGCTTGCTCAGTTTATCACGACCCTTTCACGTGGACTCCTTAAGGTTGTAAGCCTTTAAAAAGGCCAAGTATTTCTTTTTCGGGGAGCTCAGCTCTTAAGATGCAAGTCTGCTGATGCTCCCGGCCGAATAAAAAACCTCTTCCTTCTTTAATCCCGTGTCTGAGGAGTTTTGTCTGCGGTTCGTCCTGCTACAGTGTAAAACTCTGATAAATAAAATTGTATGCAGTTTTCCCTATTAAACTGTCTTTTGTCAGTTGATTTTCAGCGAAACTTCGGAGGGTGAAAGGGGAATTTTTTCTTGGCTCCTATAGTTTGCTTACTCCCCCAGCCCCTACCTATATTTTATTTTTCTGAGTCTTAAATAATACTTTCATTATCTTGAATAGTCAAGTTAGAATGTGTTCATTCATTCATTCAACTGTGGGATACAGACATAGATAAGGCACAGGACTTACCCGAAAGGCGCCTGGTGGGATGGTTTGGGTTAGTCAGGTGGACCCCACTAAGGTACTGGGCGTGGCTGCACAAAAGTGGCCTCCACCCAGCAAGATGATTGCAGAACCACGGTTCAGATGTGAACAGATCTTCTGTAACTATAATAAGGCTCTTCAACAGCCCCTGGCCCTAGGAATCCTGAAACTACAGGAAGCCATTTTGTCTATTTATGCATAGCAATCTAGACAAGCCTGTGGAGTTTTAACTGCACTTCATAGGGAACCATCAAAAGCCCTTACTGCAGCATTATCCTTGACCCAGTTGCAAAGGCACAGCCCCGCTTGTCTTAGGGCAGTAGATGCCACCCCACATTTGTTGTTGCTTCTGCTGAACTTGTTCTAGGCTCCCTGCTTGACCTCCTGGTTCTCATGCAGCACAGGCATTACACCTGACTGAGAACTCACTGCACATTTCAGGCAGCTGATTAACCTCTTATAAGATTCTATCGCTCTCTCCCTCTCACATTACTACTCATCTCTGCAGCAGACTGAATTCTGCCACTGTCTGTCCCTACTGGAAGGGGAGCCTCTTGATTGTCTTACCTCAGCAGGGAACATTCGGCATGTCAGTCAGATTTATTAACAACTCCTATTGAGAACCCGGACCTAATATGATTTACTGATGGATCATACCACAAAATTGACACTTGAGGTTAGTACACTGAGGGAAGAAAAATCAATTCTTCCTTTACCCTCCTAGAGTCTAGGGCTGGGGGCTCTGTAAATTAAAATGACAAAAGACAGATTTAACAGGAGAAAAGGCATAAAAATTTAATTTAATATTAATATTCGACATGAATATGGAAGTCTTCATAAAAAAAGAAGTGAAGACTCAAAGAAGCAATTAAACCTGAGAGTTTCTAGGCCATTTTGACAAAGAAAATTGTGCAGAAGTGATAAGACAGTGTTCCATGAAAGGGCCACATATGTGAAGTGGCCCCAAATGCTGAAGGAGCCTAGAAACTAAAGAATGAGGCAGACAAATTCAATTTGTCAGTAAAGAGTGTTTTATTCTACTGGGGAACTTATAGACGGAAGTGTCGTCTTGGGCAGCAGCAAGACAGGTAAATCTCAGCACTGCTATTCCCCAGACCCACAGCTTATATACCACAGGGAAAAGGGGTATATAAAGTGCTGTATAGAGACAATGAAAGGCAACCCTTCAGAACAGGCAAGAATGCTGTATTTGTCATAGCCCATAATTTGCATGATAACATCAAGGTTGTTTTGATCTCAAGGCAGGATTTATAGTGAATGCATTCAAGATGGAGTCACTTTTGTCTCTGCACATAGGAAAGGGGTTTTGAGCTTCAGGGGAGGTTGCGACAAGTGGACTAGGAAGTGTACAGTATATAAGGGTTGTTTAGTAAAGTTCGTTACGCAAATTCAAGTTGGTTGCCTTCTCCATTGATAAGTCCTCCGTGATTAAGTCCTCCTCTTCCTGGCACAGGAAAGGGAGACATCTGTACAAATGGGAATATACATGGAAATTTATCTTACAAAAGGGAATCTTGGCTAGGCGTGGTAGCTCACGCCTGTAATCCCAGTCCTTTGAGAGACCAAGGCAGGCAGATTGCTTGAGTTTAGGAGTTTGAGACCAGTCTGGGCAACATGCGAAACCCTTTTTCTACAAAATATACAAAACTAGCCAGGCATGGTGGCACACTCCTATAGCCTCAGCTTCTCAGGGGGCTGAGGTGGGAGAACGTTGGAGGTGGAGGCTGCAGTGAGTCATGATTATACCACTGTACTCCAGCCTGGGTGATGGAGAGAGACTCTGTTTCAAAGAAAAAAAAAGGAAATTTATAGTTCTTTCACAGCAGGGAAGGAAGAGGGGAGAGGCAGCTGTGGAAATGATAAGCCCTGTTTTTCGAGTTTTTCCTGCATTTACTGTTTTTCAAAATAATCAGCTCAAAATTATTGAGCTGGCATATTCTGGTTCCCTATGTTATTAGTAGGCTATGCTATCCCTATTTTAAACTCTCCTTAAGAAAAAGTCTACTACCTGTAGTAAAATCAGCCCAGATAGCAAAATGTATTGCATTTACTAGAATTTGTCAACTAAACAAAGACCAGAGAGCAAACATATGTACAGACTGCAGGTATGCTTTTGGAATAGCATATGATTTTGAGATGCTTTGAAAATAGGCATTAGAAGGCTGGGTGTGGTAGCTCATGCCTGTAATCTCAGCACTTTGGGAGGCCGAGGTGGGTAGATCACCTGAGGTTGGGAGTTCGAGACCAGCCTGACCAGCATAGAGAAACCCTGTCTGTACTAAACACACAAAATTAGCCGGGCGTGGTGGCGCATGCCTGTAATCCCAGCTACTCAGGAAGGCTGAGGCAGGAGAATCACTTGAACCCGGGAGGCAGAGGTTGTGGTGAGCTGAGATCGCACCATTGCACTCCAGCCTGGGCAACACGAGCAAAATCTCTGTCTCAAAAAAAGAAAAAAAGAAAAAAGAAAGAAAATAGGCATTAGAAATGGACAGCAAGTTAAGTAACTTTCAGATGCACCCCCACTTTCTAGAGAGGTGGCTATTATATAGGTAGAGGTCCACATAAAAAGAGACAATATGAAAACTAAAGGAAATTCTCTAGCCGATCATTATGCCAAAGAAGCTACTTTAACCAAGCTTGTGACTCTATCTATGCCTTTAAAGGATAAATCTCTGGGGGATTCAAAGAGGCCATTATAAAGTGTTGACTGATTTTGAAAAAGAATGGAAAACATCTGGTTGTACTCTTCACTCAGATGATTCCTGATGCTGCTTGGTGACACCCAGATAATCTCAAGTAGATATTACTAAATGAGTTCAAAACATACCACCCCAAAATATGCCATTCTGGCATATGGATTATTTTGAATTAAAAGCCCTTGAAAAACAGCAGATGCAAGAACAGCAGGTGACGCATGGCCCAAAAGTAAGCTCAGTGAAGGAAGACATTCTTATCACCAGAAATGGGGGCAGCTGAGGTTGACAGAAAACGGCAAATAAACCTTGTTAAACTAGCCCTTATCTCCCTAGCCACTTCTCCATAATTAACAACCCTAGCCCATATCCCTTTGACTTGTTTTCACAATTTACTGCTCTTTGTTTAACTTAGTATATAAGCATCTACCCAAACTGGTTCATTTCCAGATGGCTTCCATGCCATATAAAACGTAGATTAAATAAACGTGTATGCTTTTCACTTTTTAATCTGCCTTCTCTTACAGAGCCCTGCCTTAGAAGTTAAGACAGATAAGAAAGATATTTCCTCCCCTACATTATCGGGATTTCTCCATGAATGCCACCCATTGTGGCATAGACAAATTGGTTACTGTCTTAAGTAAACATTGGTAGGAAAACTGAAAAGATAACTGAGCTTACTTTTGGGCCATGTGTCACCTGTCAAAAATATAACTCTGGAAAAACTGTAAAGTTGGGACATGGCCAGAAAACAAAGTGTCTTTGGACACCTTCAGACTGTTACATGGAATAAAACCTTAGACGAGGGTACATTTTAGCTGAGTTTATTTGAGCAAAGAAAATCAGAACAAAACAGAGCAAACAAAGCAAAAACGAAACAAAACAAAAACAGTTCAAAAATCAGGCACAATTTGGAACCAGAGGAAATTCAGAGAACTCCAACCGATGACATAATCTGATAGCATTTATAGGAGACAAAAGAAGCATGGTGCAGAGGCAGCTTCATTAGTTACAGCTTAATTGGTTAATTGGTTACAGAGTCTCCTGCAATTAGTTAAAGCTCAGCTACAACATATTGTACGCCTGTAAACAACTAAGCCTAACAGATCAAACAACATACCATATTTGTTTGATCTGTTAGGCTTAGTGCAGGAGCCCAGTCCAAATCAATCGCCTTGCATAAATTTTATTTCACAAGACACTTAACAGGCTTTCACTCTTCATAGGATTTGAATATGTTTTAGATATTGTATTTCTGTTTTCAGGATGAGTTGAAGAATTTCTTTGCCAAAAAGCTACAGCCCTTACAGCTGTGAACAAGCCACTTGATTTTGTGTTTTCCACCTGGGGCATCCCACCTTTTATATCAAGTGACTGAGGCACACACTTTAAGGCGACCTTTATAAAAGAACTCTTACTCAAAAATGACACCATCCTTACCACCCACAATTTCCTGGAAAGGCTAAAAGGACCCATGGCATCCTTAAATTAAAATAAACAAAAATTTCAGAAACTCTTGAGCTCCCTTGCCCAAAAGTATATCCACTATCCTTTATGGATATACAGGCCACTCTCTTGGAGACACATAGGTTATCCCCCTATGAATTGATACCTGTAAGGTCCATACATTTAGAGATTTCACCTCCAATACTAGAGTCTGTCCTACTCCATGCAGACATGACAAGACACTACAGGGGACTCATGTAATGTATCCGGTCCTATCACCAACAGATTAAGGCCCCCTTCCTACAAAATCTTCCCAAACAACCTCCCCGTGATCCTCAACTAGTGGATTTGTCTACTGGAAGAAAAATCAGAGAATAACTGCTTTTGAACTTCATTCAAAAGGAAGAGACCTTATCAGATACTGTTAACAATAGATACAGCAGTGAAACTCCAAGGAACCAACCTTTGGGTTCATGTTTCACAACTGAAGAAGAGATTCAAAATTTCACACAATTGGAAGGCCACTTCAATTTTGTCTGCACCATTGCCAACGCTTCTTGTGATACTTAGGTCGAGGACACAGGCAAGGTTAAGAAAAAAAAAAAAGACTATATATTGCTTCAAAAAAAAAAACCTATTAATATTTGGATCTCTAAGTCCTCACGGCCTATGGGATTTGTTTTCTTGGCCTAGGTTAAGCAATTGGATTTCCTGGTTCCAAAGCATCTCAGAGAGACTATCAATTGTTCTTGTTTTTGTGACAGTGGTTATGATGCTAGTTTGTTCCATTTTATCCAGAGTTTTAAATGCTTCTATGCAGCCACTCTCTCATCAGATGATTGCCATAATGATACAATAGAAAGATCAGAAGATCTCACAATCCAGGTCACTATGAAGATACTGAACAATTTATGATTGGTGAAGATCTGAAATTCTAACTTTCCCTGAGTTGGTCAATTTCTGAGAAGTCAGAGAATGACCAAAAGCCAGGGCGGGGGGACTGAAGACTGATCATACAAATGAAAAATGGCCAGGCCATATATAAAGATGGAACTCTGACCTGTAGTCTCCAGCAATAAGGATGAGAAGCCAGTCCACAGCAAACAATCCAGGAAGCCAAAGAACTCCTATAGCAATTGGTCCCAAATAGCTGGGACTTGATTATTCCTATTTTATTTTTTAATTTTTTCCTTGCCTGAAAGTCTCTCTTTATGGACTTGATTAATAACCGAAAAGTTTCCTAATATTTATTTCCACTTCTCCAAATTACGACTAATCAGAGAAAGCCAATATGCATCCCTAATCCGTCACATAGGATGCCCTGCTTCCAGTAGCCCACTCACAGCTTCCCCGTGCTGCAGTCTGCAACCAGAACATCCCTGAAGCCTTCCCTGTTTTCCATTGTAAAGATTCCCACTCTCCTGCCTGCTGTGAGTGTCTGCCAAATGCAAGTGATGGTGGTTGCCTGCCATCTGTGGCCAACTCTGAATAAACAGCCTTTACTTACTCTCATTTGGGTGGCTGTGTTCATTTCCACAAGATCTTTAGAAGAAAAAGGAAGTGGATATGTACAGGGTAAGGACGTTTTTACAAGAAGAGCTCAGATAATCTGAAGGATGTCCTATCATTAGGCTGGCTCCAAAAGCTCAGCACAGCCCCCCAAATACACATGTACGAGCACACACACACCCTACATGCACATGCATACAATATGCACACACATACAATAGATGGTACTCTGGGATTCCTTTTGAACCCCAGAAAGTAAGAAGGCAAAGGAAAATTAGAACAGGAAAAGATGGAAAAGTGGGGGCAGACAAAGGGACGGGAATGGCATTTGAAAGGGGAAGGAAGTGAGGAGAAAGGATGGAAGAAGCAGCCAAAAGAGATCCGAAGCCCGTGCTGTCCCACACCTCTCACCCATTCCCTACAACCCAGATGCCCGTGAAGATAAAGTAGGGTAACAGCCAAGATGACATCCCTCAACTCATTCCCTTTATTTTTTATTTATTTTATTTTATTTATTTTATTTTATTTTGAGACAGCTGTTACCCATCTCAGCTCACTGCAACCTCCGCCTCCTGGATTAAAACAATTCTCCTACCTCAGCCTCCTGAGTAGCTGAGATTACAGGCACCTGCCACCATGCTCGGCTTTTTTTTTTTTTTTTTTTTTTTTTTTTTAAGTAGAGATGGGGTTTCGCCATGTTGGCCAGGCTCGTCTTGAACTCCTGTCCACAAGCGATCCGCCCGCCTCGGCCTCCCAAAGCACTGGGATTACAGGTGTGAGCCATCGCACCCGGCCAACTCTTCCTCTTTTGTAGGAAGTTCATTTCTGGCCTGCAGAGTCCTGTTCCCTGAATCGTGTGCACTTAGGCCACTTACGGTCTAATGCTGACCTATGACAGATCACGGAGCGGAACTGGGCAAGAGACTACAGTGGAAGTGGCAGAGTCAGAGACCTCCATCTTAAGTTCCCTCCGTCTGGGGACTCTTTCTCTCTTCTCTCTCTCAGTGGCCTCAGACATTAAAGAATTTGGGACAGATACATTTAAAAGTTCATTCTCAGTCATGTCTGAGGAAGTATATCTGAGTCCGAGGGCGTTTGAAGGCATGTGAGGGGCAGGAATGCAGCTTCAGAAAAGCTGTGCTTCGTCTTCAGGTCTCAGTCTCTCCTTCCTGAGCTCCTTCCCTGTCTCGCTTCTTCTACACATCTACACAGAAACTGTCTGTCCGTCTCCCTTTTCTTAAGAATCCAGAATCATTTAGAACCCTGTCAGGGCCGGGTGTGGTGGCTCACACCTGTAATCACAGCACTATGGGAGGCTGAGGTGGGCAGATCATGAGGTCAGGAGCTCAAGACCAGCCTGACCAACTTGGTGAAACCCCGTTTCTACCAAAAATACAAAAATTAGCCAGGCATAGTGGTGCACGCCTGTAATCGCAGCTACTCAGGAGGCTGAGGCAGGAGAATCACTTGAACCCAGGAGGCGGAGGTTGCAGTGAGCCGAGATCACACCACTGCACTCCAACCTGGGCAACAGAGCGACACTCTGTCTTTAAAAAAAAAAAAAAAAAAAAAAAATATATATATATATATATATGGCTACTATTTAAAAGGACTTCTCTCAATGAGGGTGGATATAGCTGAATCATTTTCTTGGGAGGAGCATCTCCTGGCTCCCCAAAATCTCTCCGCAGAAACTTGTGATAAGCCTGAGTGTGAAGGAATGGTGTGAGGGGGGGAATCATCCAATTGCAGGAAGGTGAGAAACAAGGAGATGGAGTCTGATGGGCTCCAGAAGGTATGAGTGCAACTGGCCTACTTCAAGTCCTTGAGAGCCCGAGTCTGTCCTCCTTAGACAGTGACTCTGCAGTGAAGACATCAGATTTCTTAGTGCTTTTCCCAAAATGCCATCTTCTCTGTGACTGAACATGGCTGGGCTATCCAGGTCCCAAGTTTGAATTTTTGAAGGGAGGACAAACTTGAGAGTTCAGGGCAGTCTCCCCAGACCACAGTCACATCAGGAAACCACACCAGTAACTGACCTGCTCCCAGGCTTTGATGGGGAGATGAAGGGAAGTACATTTTTGCCCTTTTCACAGAGTGCCTGGAAATTAATCCCTGAAATCCTCCTAAAGCCAAAGGTAGCCCTAGGAGGTTAGAACTATATCTTAGAAACAGATGTGGGAAGACCCACCTCTCCCATGTTCTCTCAAGTAACACATCTGCCCCCATCCCAATCTACACAATTTTGCTGACTGCAGCAAAGGTCAATTTGAATTGCAGGAACTTGGGAGATTTTATGATCCTATGGGCAAAAGAGTCTCTTAGGAGACAGTATAGCCCCTCAAGCCCAATCCAAAACTAAGCATTTATAGGCCTCAACTGAGACACCTCCTCCCCAGTGAAACATTATGCATTCTTTTCCTAATTTGTGTCTCCTGTCCACACTGCAACGTTTTGCTTCATGTGACAAACCAACTACTGAAGGGGAAAATGCAACCATGGCTGTGCTGGTTGTCATTCTTGTGTTTATTCCCCTTTTATAAGACTCTCCACCTCTCTGTCCATTAGGCTCCCACTCCCACCCCCACCCCCACCTCCACCCCACAGCATGAACTGGGGTAGAAAGAGGTTCTGATGCTTGAGCCCTTGACTGAGGCCCAGCAGGCACAGTTTCTACTTTCCCAGACAGTAGCCCTGACTGGCCTGTGAGCCCACTAGGTGTAGTCAACAGTCTGGTCTCCAGAACACACAGGGGGCCTCCACCTCCCCTGGCGCCACCATCCCAGCCTCCTGACACTATCAGTTTTCCTCACTCTCCTTATGTCCCTTCCCACCCCCAGAGACCAGCCCTGGTCTTGTAAAATGGAAATCAGATGTTGCCAGGGTGTCTAAAGAAAGATAGAGACTTCGTTAACTGTGGTTCCTGATTACAGAAGACCTGATTCCCTTTCAGCCTGGGTTGTTCAGTGATCTCTTGACTTCATCCATTTTCCGAGAACTTTTCCTATCCCTGACTCAACCCACCAACACCACCATTCCCCTCTACAGCAGGCACCAGTGCCTCCCATCCCTTCCCTAAGGGACAGCCCACCTGCCCCAGTCCCTCTAAGAGCTTATTGCTGAGGTCATTAAAGTATGAACTTTTGACCAGGACTCCCACATGAAAGAAAATACAGATATTTACCTTTGAACTCAAGGAACAAAAAGACCCAAGCAATGTAACTTCCTCCCATTGTACTTCCAACCAAGTAACTTCCTCCCATTGTACACAGGAGGAGACTGAGGGCCAGGGCAGACCAAGGTCAGACAGCACCTTGGCAGCAGAGGTGGAAAGCATCCTCGGCCCTGGCTTCCCCACTCTGTGTGGCAGCATTCTCACTATACCGTACTGGCAGGTACGCTTCAAGTGGGGAGACTGCCTCCAGGATGTGCACCCAAAGGGCTGCACTTACGGTGAAACTGATCTCTTCTTCTAGGTCTGGATTTCCCCTAGAGTCCTCGCACATCTCTTCCTGCTGGGAATTGTGGTGGGAGAAAACAGACGGCTTTGCTGCTGACCCCTTCCGAGGAGTTGCAGCATTGGGGACTCCTACTGAGGTCTCATTAGGGACCCTTCACTGGGGCAGCTGGAGTGTGGGTGAGCAGGTCAGGCCTCCCGCTCTTCAGTCCGTGGGGCATTTGTTGATTCCACAGCGACACTGGAGGAAGGGAAGCCTTCTTAGGGGGACGAGGCCTCTAGGAGGACAGCTCCTCCAAGCAGTAGCCTCCCTCTCTTTGAAGAGGTCTCACACGCTGGCTTCATCAAGGAAGCAAGGTCTGGAGGAAAATAATTGCTTAGAAATGTTTCTGGTTGGGTGCAGTGATGCATGCCTGTAATCCCAGCACTTTGGGAGGCCCAGGTGGGCAGATCACTTGAGGTCAGGAGTTCGAGACCAGCCTGGCCAACATGATGAAACCCCGTCTCTACTAAAAATACAAAAATTAGCCAGGTGTGGTAGCACGTGTCTGTAATCCAAGCTTCTAGGGAGGCCGAGGCAGGAGAATTGCTTGAACCCAGGGGGTGGAGGTTGCAGTGAGCCGAGATCATGACACTGCACTCCAGCCTGGGTGACAGAGTGATACTCTATCTCAAAAAAAAAAAAAAAAAAAAAAACAATGTTTCCTATCACATCTTCCATCTCCTGCCTCCTCCTTCTGTTAATCTTGAGGACTGTCACAATGGCATGACAGTGCCTCTTTTTCCATAGGAGGACATGTTGCCAAGGGACAAAGCACATGGATGGGGGAGCCTATCAGGCCTATCAAGGTGAAGAGAGGCCAGTGTTATCTCATTTAGAGAACAAGACTCACATTTGCTTAAATGGAGCCTGTTATCTGTCACTAAATTCAGTCTTCTGACCCATTGTCTGACCTGCTTCCCTCACTCCAATCCAATCTGGCTGAGTTCCTGCCCACTGAACATGGTTCTTGTCACACGTGTCCATGTGAAGAGAGTCCACCAACAGGCTTTGTGTGAGCAACAAAGCTGTTTATTTCACCTGGGTGCAGGCGGGCTGAGTCTGAAAAAGGAGTCAGCAAAGGCTGGTGGGATTATCATTAGTTCTTATAGGTTTTGGGATAGGCGGTAGAGTTAGGAGCTATGTTTTGTGGGCAGGGGGTGGATCTCACAAAGTACATTCTCAAGGGTGGGGAGAATTACAAAGAACCTTCTGAAGGGTAGGGGAGATTACAAAGTACATTGATCAGTTAGGGTGGGTCAGAAACAAATCACAATGATGAAATGTCATCAGTTAAGGCTGCTTTCACTTCTTTCGTGGATCTTCAGTTGCTTCAGGCCATCTGGATGTATATGTGCAGGTCACAGGGGATATGATGGCTTAGCTTGGGCTCAGAGGCCTGACATTCCTGTCTTCTTATATTAATAAGAAAAACAAAACAAAATAGAGGTGAAGTGTTGGGGTGGTGAAAATGTTGGGGGGGGGGTGGTATGGAGAGATAATGTGCAACGTTTCTCAGGGCTGCTTCGAGTGGGATCAGGGGTGGTGTGGGAACCTACAGTGGGAGAGATTCAACTGAAAGATTTTGGGGTAAGGGGTGATATTGTGGGGTTGTTAGAAGGAGCATTTGTCATATAGAATTATTGGTGATGGCCTGGATGTGGTTTTGTATGAATTGAGAAACCAAAGACACAAGGTCTGAATAAGAGAAGAAGAAAAGCAGGTATTAAAGAACTAAGAATTGGGAAGACCCAGGACATCCAATTAGAGAGTGTCCAAGAGGGTTCAGTGTGATTACTTGCTTGGTTGTTGAGTTTTTGGGCTCTATTCTTGACAGAGTCCTTTTTGTTAAGTTGGAGGCTGAGCTTGGTGAGGTGTGTTTTTAAAAGACCATCAGTCTGTTCTACCTTTCCTGAAGACTGAGGACGGTAAGGGGTATGAAGTTTCCACTGAATATCAAGAGCCTGAGAAACTGCTTGGGTGATGTGACTAATAAAGGCCAGTCCATTATCGAACTGTATAGAGGTAGGAATGTCAAACCGAGGAATTATGTATGACAGAAGGGAAGAAATGACTGTGATGGCCTTCTCAGACCCTGTGGGAAAGGCCTCTACCCATCCAGTGAAAGTGGTTTTTTAGTTTCCTGACTCAGGGCATTTGAGTAAAGTCAATTTGCCAGTCCTGGGTGGGAGCAAATCCCCAAGCTTGATGTGTAGGGAAGGGAGGGGGCCCGAACAATCCCTGAGGAGTAGTAGAATAGCAGATGGAACACTGAGAAGTGATTTCCTTGAGGATAGATTTCCATAATGGAAAGGAAATGAGAGGTTCTAAGAGGTAGGCTAGCAGCTTGTAACCTACTTGGAAGAGATTATGAAATGACGATAGAATAGAATGGGCCTGTGAGGCTGGAAGGAGATATTTTCCTTGGTCCAAGAACCATTTGCCTTGTGTGAGAAGAGATTGATAGGTGGAACTTTCAGTAGGAAAGTAGGTGGGAGTAACCAATAAGGAGAAAAGCTGGCTGTGAGGGACGGAAGTTTGAATGCTAGCTGCTTCTTTAGCTACCTTGTCAGCATAAGCATTGCTTTGAGCGATGGGATCTGATGCCTTTGGTGGCCCTTGCAGTGTATGACTCCAGCTTCCTTTGGAAGTAAAGTGGCCTTGAGAAGAGTTGTTTTTTTTTTTTTTTTTTTTTTTAAAGAGACATTAATGATGGAGGACCCTTGCATAGTGAGAAAACCTCTTTCAGCCCATATAACAGCAAGGTGGTGCAGGATATGGAAGGCATATTTACAGTCAGTATAAATATTGACACATAATTCCTTTGCAAGAGTGAGGGCTCGAGTTAAGGCAATGAGTTTGGCTTGCTGAGAAGTAGTGGAGGAGGGCAGAGCAGTAGCCTCAATGATAGATATGGAAGATATTACAACATAGCCTGCCTAATAGCCTGTGTGGCAATTAGGCCTGGTGGAACTGCCATCAATAAACCAGGTATGAACAGGGTGAGGAACAGGAAAGAAGGAAATATGCGGAAATGGAGTGAATGCCAGGTGTATCAGAGAGATACATTCATGGGGGTCAGGTGTGGTATCAGAAATAATGTGGGAGGCCAGATTGAAGTCTGGGCCAGGAACAATAGTAACTGTGGGAGACTCAACAGAGAGTGAGTACAGCTGAAGGAGCTGGGGAGCAGAAAGTATGTGTGTCAGGTGTGAGGAAGAAAATAGATTTTGGAAGTTATGAGAACTGTAGAGAGTGAGTTGAGCATAGTTTGTGAGTTTTGACGGCCTCTAAAAGTTTTAAAGAAGTGGCAGCCACCACATGCAGACATGAGGGCTATGCTAAAACAGTAAGGTCAAGTTGTTTGGACAGAAATGCTACAGGGCATAGTCCCAGTTCTTGTGTAAGAATTCTGACCGCACAGCCCTGTACTTCAGCTGTGTGTAATGAAAAGAGTTGGGATGAGTTAGGGAGAGACAGTGTGGGAGCAGATTTTAGGGCTGCTTTTTTTTTTTTTTTTTTTTTTTTGTGAGACGGAGTCTTGCTGTGTCGCCCAGGCTGGAGTGCAGTGGCCGGATCTCAGCTCATTGCAAGCTCCGCCTCCCGGGTTTTTACGTCATTCTCCTGCCTCAGCCTCCCGAGTAGCTGGGACTACAGGCGCCCACCACCTCGCCCGGCTAGTTTTTTGTATTTTTTAGTAGAGACGGGGTTTCACCGTGTTAGCCAGGATGGTCTCGAACTCCTGACGTCGTGATCCGCCCGTCTCGGCCTCCCAAAGTGCTGGGATTACAGGCTTGAGCCACTGCGCCCGGCCTAGGGCTGCTTTTTAAGGAACGGAAAGGGGAGTGGAGAAAGGATTTAGGATTTATGGGGTCAGCTAGGTTTACCTAGAACAGAATGTGTTGTGGAGGGAGGTACCGAGGATAGGAGAGTATGTGGGTTAGGCACCATGGGGTGGATAAGCAAGACAATTTGGTTGATAAGGCACAGATCCTGAACTAACCTGTAAGACTTGTCTGGTTTTTGAACAGGTAAAATGAGGGAATTGTAAGGAGAGTTTATAGGCTTTAAAAGGCCATGCTGTAACAGGAAAGTGACAACAGGCTTTAATCCTTATAAAGCGTGCTGTGGGATGGGATATTGGTGTTAGGTGGGGTAGGGTGATTAGGTTTTAATGGGATGGTAAGGAGTGCATGATTGGTTGCCAAGGAGGGAGTAGAGGTATCCCATACTTGTGGATTAAGGTGGGGAGATACAAGGGGAGGATGCAAAGGAGGCTTTGAACTGGGGAAAAGGGCAGCAATGAGGTGTGACTGTAGCCCAGGAATAGTCAGGGAAACACATAATTTAGTTAAAATGTCTTGACCTGATAAGGGAGCTGGGCAGGTGGGGATAGCTTAAAAGGAGTGCATAAAAGAATGTTGTCCAAGTTGGCACCAGAGTTGGGAAGTTTTAAGAGGTTTAGTAGCCTGGCTGTCAATATCCACAATGGTTATGGAGGCAAGGGAAACAGGCCCTTGAAAAGAAAATAATGTGGAGTGGGTGGCCTCCATATTGATTAAGAAGGGGACAGACTTACCCTCCACTGTAAGAGTTACCCAAAGCGTCCATGAAGGTCCAGGAGGCTTCTGAGGCGATCAGGCAGCGTCAGTCTTCAGCTGCTAAGCCAAGAACATCTGGGAAGGAGTCAGTCAGGTAGCCTTAAGCCAGAGTTCCAGGGGCTCTGGGAGTGGCTGCCAGGGGGGTTGGACAGTCCGGTTTCCAGTGGGGTCCCACACACATGGGACACAGCTTAGGAGGAATCCCAGGCTGCAGGCATTCCTTGGCCCAGTGGCCAGATTTCTAGCACCTGAAGCAAGATCCTTGGGGAGGTGGTCCTGGAGGAACGCCTGGCCACTGTGGTTCAGACGTATTAAAGTTCTTGTGTTCTGGAGATATGGCTGGGGTTTCTCTCACAATGGAGGCAAGTAATTGCAACTCAGAAATACGTTGCTACTTGGCTGCCTCTACTTCATTATTGTACACCTTGAAGGCGAGATTAATTAGGTCCCGTTGTGGGGTTTGAGGGCCGGAATCTAATTTTTGGAGCTTTTTCTAATGTCGGGAGTGGATTAGGTGATAAAATGCATATTGAGAATAATACAGCCTTCCTCTGGGGTCTAGGACAGTAAAACGCCTAAGGGTTGTTGCCAAACAGGCCATGAACTGGGCTGGGTTTTTATATTTGATGAAAAAGAGCCCAAATGCTAACTGATTTGGGAAAAATCAGATAAAGAAAAAGGAGCATTAACCTTGGCTATGCCTTCAGCTCCAGCAACCTTTTTAATAGGAAATTGTTGGGCAGGTGGGGGAGGGCTAGTCAGGGAACGAAACTGCAAGCCAGACCGGGTGTGAGGAAGGGAGGTGATAAAAGAATTATAGGGTGGGGGAGCCGAGGCTGAGGAAAAATTGGGACCTGGCTTGGCCTGGCTGGTGAGCAGCAGCCTGGGGAGGAGAGGTCAGATGGGTCCGTAGAAAAGGAGGATTCAAAGGACTCAGAGATTGGGGTGGAGACTGAAGGAACAGATAGGAGACAAAGAAGAAAGATTTGGGCTGAGTCACATTGGGAGCAGAGACTAGGGAGGGACCAATGTGTAAAAGAATGCCTGGACGTCAGGCACCTCACACCATTTGCCCATTTTTTGACAAAAAGTATCTAGATCTTTTAGGATAGACAAATCGAAAGTGCCATTCTCTGGCCACTTGGAACTACTGTTGAGTTTGTATTAGGGCCAAGCAGTGTTGCAGAAGAAAATAAGGGATTCAAGTTTTAGGTCAGGGGTGA